>NC_138768.1:676967806-677617659 GCF_965119305.1 Pelophylax lessonae | reverse complement strand
TCTTTCTACTATACTCTTTAAATTTCCTGATACTTCTTTTTTCTTTTTTTGAATCAGATCATTTTTATTGAAAAAAACTTTTTATACACAACACAACAGTTAGAAGAAACAAAACCACCCATGTATCTATGGGATCTATACGCTCGGGAAGGAAGGTTCGATGGCTGGTTCACCGCTGGGGTGTTTGTTTTCTTTTCACCCCCCTTCTCTCCCCTTAACTTTTTTCATCTTTCTTTCTTTTCTTTATAATTTTTGTAACGGTGCAGAATGGCTGGACTCCTATTCATGCCTACTGGTAATTATTTCCCGGTGCAGGCTGCTGAACCGAGATATTGTCACCCAACCCTCGGTAGCGCTTTATACTGGTTTGTTGGTTATAATCAATGTCATCTTTGCAGTTTCTCCGCATTCTCAACAGCTGTCCCTTGGGGATTCCCTTGATCCACCGCAGGTGGTGACAACTGTGGGTGGGGATATACCCATTGCGGTCGGTTGCTTTAAAAAATGTTTTTGTATAAAATTTTGTTTATAAAATGTTTATAATAAATAGTCAAATCTAAAAAGTTAACCTCCCCTTTATCATAAATACCAGTAAAATTTATCTTATAATTGTTAATATTCATATTGTGCATAAAATCTTTCAAAGCCTCCTCCGTACCCGACCAGACAATAAAAATGTCATCGATATACCTTTTATAAACTAAAAGATCCTTATTGTCTTTCCCAAAAATGTCCTCCTGCTCCCATTTACTAAGAAAAATATTGGCAACACTAGGGGTGTATTTCGCCCCCATGGCTACGCCCCTGTGCTGCCTATAATATTGGCCCTCATGCCAAAAATAATAAAAAAAAAAAATAAAATATTTATTTAATTAATCTTTTATTTAATATGAGTGCAGACTTATACACTAATAAAACTTAGATAGATATATAGGGGACAATTACCCTTTTATTCACATTTTTTTATTTTTCCCTCATCTTATAATCACTATTAAATATTTTAGGTCCTCACAATGGTGCTTTATTGTATCCAAGTAGCGATATTTGGAACCCAATATAATTTAGTATTGTTTTAGGGTATATTATGTAATTGTTTTGGTATACACACATATGGTTAAAATAATTGATATACTATAACCCATTGGCAGGTTATAACAGCTTGAGATGACAGATATCGTGAGATACTTCCGGTCAGATCAAGGATGTTAAAGAGAGGGCGGGCTGAAAGGTGGATATGGCTTCCGTCTTCTGCATAAAAGCCTCATCCTATGCAACGTACGTACCACTTCCGAAGACGTCATATCTCTAACGAAACGCGCCAAGTTGGTACGCACGTTGCCTCATTCTGAGCAGACTGCTGAACCGCACGCCGAGTTCCCATTTCTGGGTACGGCGTACCTCACGACTGTTCACATAGCAGCGTCCTAATACACCAGCCGCGAGGCTGAATAGGAGCTCAGAAGTGGCTGGAGCGGAGACTCAGCCATTATTGTTTTTGCAACTTTTTTGCACTTAGTTGCAGTTGGGCATATGTTTGCTGTGACATCTATTGTGTGGTGCTTTGGAGTGACAAGTTTTTTCATCACTGCAGTGTTTTTTATTGAAGTTTTTATTACACTGATGTTCGTGTGAAGTGTTAAATAAAGGTTGTTAACCTTCTACACGATGAGGAGCTTATTTTTTCTTTCATTTTGAGTCTACACCAGTATTCCAAGGATCCTATTCATCTACAAACCAAAGCTGGAGCGGTGTACAAGCGCAGTTTGATTCTTGTTGGCGTACGCCACAGGAATCCACGCCATCTGGTAAGTGAGCTACCTTACCATCTAGCACATTGCGGTGAAGTGGAGGGTCGTAATATCACTACACCAGTATTATTTGCACTCAGAAGACTTTACAGCACTATTGCACTTTTCTTCTAATCAGCAGTATCACAGACTTTTTATTGAAGCAATTCATTATCACCTTGTATTTATTATTGTATTTATTATTGTCATAATATTTTGTATTTGGCATTTTTCATGCACTTATATATGCACTTTTTGATGTATTTGAGATATCGCAATATTTTTAAAACCACTATAGCACTTTACTAAGTCCTCACATTAACCTAAGGTCAGCGCAGTTTTCTTTGTCATTTACATAATACCAGTATAAAGCGCTCCCGAGGGTTGGGTGACAATATCTCGGTTCAGCAGCCTGCACCGGGAAATAATTACCAGTAGGCATGAATAGGAGTCCAGTCATTCTGCACCGTTACAAAAATTATAAAGAAAAGAAAGAAAAAAAAAGTTAAGGGGGGGTGAAAAGAAAACAAACATCCCAGCGGTGAACCAGCCATCGAACCTTCCTTCCCGAGCATATAGATGCCACCAAGCAAAGGCAGGACATAAACGGAGCTTCCCATAGTCCCCTCCCAGTAAAACACATGGTAGCACACATCAATCAAACATGGCTATATCACTTTACGAGGAGGTATTCACTCCTCCCAAGATCATATTTGCAACCAGGTGAAGCGGAGCCAAACCTCGGACATCCAGCCATGGTCCCCAAATGCGTTCAAATTTCTGGGTGCTCCCTCTATGTTTATAAGCAATATCCTCCCTAGCCAAAAGCGATTTAACCTCATCAGTCCACTCAGCGTGTGTGTGTGCCGTAGGGGAGATCCATTTACTCGCTATTAATTTCCTGGCGATAAAAAGGGTCCGTAGGACCGCTACATGTACCCCAGGAGTATACAATTCCTCATCCAACCAGGCCAGGATACAGAGTTTTGGGTCTAAAGGAAGATTCAACTTCCAGATAGAGTTTATAGAGTGCAACACCGCTGTCCAATAGCGGTGCAGCTTCGGACATTTCCAAAGCATATGCAGGAGAGTACCTGTGTGCACCTTGCACCGAGGACAGAGCTGGGAGTCCTTCCTCTGCCAGCTATGCAGGCGTTGGGGTGTCCTATAAGTGCGGTGTATGACAAACAATTGCGTGAGTTTTTGTGAGGCGGACAATGACACTTTAAGCATATTGTCCAGTATACCAATCCATTCCTCAGAAGAGATAGGTCCCACATCTGAGGCCCAGTCCCCTCGACATTTAAAGGATAGAGACCTCCACACTTGATTCATGAAGGCTACATAAATGGAGGAAATTTGTCCCCTTTTAACCGCGGAGCTCAGCAAATTAAGTAAAAGCACTGGGTTGCACAAACCCCAAATGCTTTCCCTGGACTGCGAAGTCAAGGCATGACGCAGCTGCAAGTACTGGAAAAACAAGGAGTTGGGCAAGCCAAATTCCGCACACAGCATCTGAAAGTCTTTAAGTGTGTTACTGTTATACAATTGCACAATAAATTTAAGCCCAAATCTGTCCCAGCGCAAAGAGTCCCAAAGTTTGTCTAATTCCTGATAGTTAATGTTATGGGTAATGCGGGAGAATTTAGTGTATCCCTCATAGCCAAAGTGCTGCTTAGCCTGTCGCCAAATCCTATCCAGCAAAAGAAGGGTGGGATACTGAGGAGATGTCCCCAGCGTTCCAGCCTCCAAGAATTCGACAAATGTGCCAGATGCCAAATGCATCCCCAGGATACGTCGGGTCACTATCATCAGCCTACAGCCAACCCGTCAGATGCTGCAATTGGGCAGCCAAATAATAATAGAATGGGTTGGGAACCGCCAGGCCACCACCGTCCTTAGCCTCCTGAAGGGTCTCCAAGATTGCTTCTTCCAAATAAGTGCACGATAAACCGTGCTAAATTTTTTGAAGACATGTATCGGGATTCAGAGCTGTGGGATCCATATCATTTTGAGCAAATTACTTCGGCCAACTACCGACAGAGGTAATTTGACCCAACTGGCTAGTTCTTCCTTAAACCTACGCAGGAGGGGGAAGAACGTTTAGTTTAACATAGCGACCTATGTCAGCATGCACTGTAATTTCCAAATATCAAAATTCTTCTACCACCTGCACCTGCAACGCCAGCGATGGCAGTGCTTCCCACAATGGGTCCAACGGCAAGAGGACCGACTTGTCCCAGTTGATCTGAAAGCCCGAGAAGGATCCAAATCTGCAAATAAGGGCCATCAATTCGATTAGGGAGCCTGAAGTGTCACCCAGGAATAGTAGGGCGTCATCAGCATAAAGTGCGATTTTTTACTCCGTCTCCCGTCGCTTAAACCCGTGGATCGCAGGGTTAGCTCTAATAGCTGCTGCCAGAGGTTCCACCGCAAGGGCAAACAGCAGGGGTGACAATGGGCAACCCTGCCGTGTGCCCCTATGCAACTGGAAAGACGGAGAAAGAGTGTTATTAACCCGTAAACACGCCGTGGGCGCTTCATACAACAATTGGATCCATTTAATGTACACCTGCCCGAATCCCATCCGTTCTAATACCACCCATAGATATCTCCACTCTACGCTATCGAAAGCCTTGGCGGCGTCGAGCGACAAAATCGCCCTACCGCCACTGTTGTCTGTGGGAAGTTGCATGTTTAAAAACAACCTACGGATATTAGTAGCCGTGGATCTTCCGGTTATGAACCCTGACTGATCCCCGTTGACAAGTTTAGCAATTACTTTTGTTAATCGCATGGCGAGAACCTTAGCTAGGAGTTTCAGATCTGTGGCCAAGAGGGAAATGGGGCGATAGGAATTAGGGCGAGTCGGATCCTTCCCGGGCTTTAATAGAAGCACTATCACTGCCTCATACATGGACGGGGGAAGTACCCCCGAGTCATAGGAGGCCAGAATGGTATGTAGAAGTTAAGAGAACCCCACTAAAAGTTAAATATAGTTCAACAGGAATCCCATCCGATCCCCGGGCCTTAGAATTGGGAAATGTCGCCAGGGCCTCCTGCAGTTCCTCCAGCTTAATGGGGGAGTCCAGGAGAGCCCAATCTCGGACAGAGAGTTGCAGCAACTGGAAGGTCTGCAAGAAGTTCTGCAAATCCCCCAGGTCATAAGATACCTTGGAGGAGTACAGATCTTGATAAAATGCTCGGAACCCCTGCAGAATGGCCGGAGTATCAGTGACCACCTTAGATGAGGGAAGAGTCAACTTATGTACAATCGGGAGAGGTTTTTGTGCCCTTGAAAGGACAGCAAGCATCCGTCCAGTCTTCTCTCCCTCCTCAAAATAGGCCTGAGAGGTGAAAAAATGTTTATTGTCCGCCTGCTGTTGCTGCACAGAGCGGTAGAAGCGCTGTGCCTCAAGCCAGCTGTTCTGGGTATCCAAGGTAGGTGAAAGCAGGTACGCACGTTCAGCCCGTAACACGGCGTCACTTGCATCCAGTGCCCAGCGCCTACTCTTGGATTTAATGGTTGCTAGTTCCTTAATACAAAGACCCCTAAGAAATGCCTTCATAGTATCCCATACCATACCAGGTGATGCAGAGTGTCTGTTGTCCGTAAAAAAGTCGGTCAGGTGAGTACTAAATTTGGCATGATCTGGGAACAATGGAATCCAGAAGGGATTCCAATGCCCGGGCAGTCTAGGTCCAGGAAGCTGAAGACACACCAACAGCGGTGAGTGATCCGACAGCCCCTGAGCTAAATACGTTACCTCAGGGGAATATGAAAAAATAAGATCAGAGCCCAGGGCCAGATTAATGCGGGATAACGAAGAGTGTGTGAGGGAGTGACAAGAAAATCCAGCCTCAAATGGGTGTTTACATCTCCAGAGGTCCACAAGGCCCAGCTCCCCCACAAAGTTTGCGAAGGGAGTGGGTATTCTAGATCCCCCAGGGTCAAATTTTTTGAGGACATCAAGAGATGAGTCCAAGACATTGTTGAAACCCCCCGAGGCCAATACCGGAACCTGGGGGTGCGTACTCAGGAACCTGACGAGTCAGTTAGCCAGCCAGTTAGCCGCCATATTGGGATTGTCAAAAAAGTGTACAGTGCCATTAGCCACAACTCTCAACTTTGCTGGGTACATCATAGAATACACCAGGGGAATAGCACGCAGGCATTTTTTAATATCTTGAAACCTGGCCCGTTGCTTTTGCAAGGCCGCAGAGAAATCCGGATACATTGAGATCCTAGCTCCCTGGATCTCCATGCGGGGCTGTTGTCTGGCCAGTCTCAAAATTATATCCCTGTCTTTGTAGTGCAGTAGTTTCAAAAGAAACGGGTGATCGAGACCCCCGGGTGGCGGTGCCCTGAACGGCACCCTCTGCGCCCGTTCCACAGAGAAGAAGGGAGAGAGGTTATCCTACCAGTCTCAAGTTACTGCGGCGTAGGCGATTCTCCATGTCCTCTAGCCGGTTCATGGCCTCCGAAAACCCCTGCAGAGTTCATTCTAACATCTTGAGCAATAGGGCCTAGATCAGGGGTCCTCAAACTTTTTAAACAGGGGGCCAGTTCACGATCCCTCAGACACTGTTGGGGGCCGGACTATAGTTTGAAAAAAAAATATGAACGAATTCCAATGCGCATATTTTATTTGTAGTGCACAAAAAAACAGGAAAAACAATACAATATTTATTGTTTTATTTATATATATATATATGACCACAGCGTGCCCCCCTTTCAATGCAGAGTGACCACAGCGTGCCCCCTTTCAATGCCTGAGTGACCACAGCGTGCCCCCTTTCAATGCCAGAGTGACCACAGCGTGCCCCCTTTCAATGCAGAGTGACCACAGCGTGCCCCCTTTCAGTGCCAGAGTGACCACAGCGTGCCCCCTTTCAATGCCAGAGTGACCACAGCGTGCCCCCTTTCAATGCCAGAGTGACCACAGCGTGCCCCCTTTCAATGCCAGAGTGACCACAGCGTGTCCCCCTTTCAATGCAGAGTGACCACAGCGTGTCCCCCTTTCAATGCAGAGTGACAACAGCGTGTCCCCTTTCAATGCCAGAGTGACCACAGCATGCCCCCTTTCAATGCAGAGAGACCACAGCGTGTCCCCCTTTCAATGCAGAGTGAGCACAGCGTGCCCCCTTTCAATGCCAGAGTGACCACAGCGCGCCCCCTTTCAATGCAGAGAGACCACAGCGTGTCCCCCTTTCAATGCCGAGTGACCACAGCATGTCCCCCTTTCAATGCAGAGAGACCACAGTGTTGCCCCTTTCAATGCAGAGTGACCACAGCGTGTCCCCTTTCAATGCAGAGAGACCACAGCGTTTCCCTTTTCAATGCAGAGTGACCACAGCGTGCCCCCTTTCAATGCCAGAGTGACCACAGCGTGCCCCCTTTCAATGCAGAGAGACCACAGCATGCCCCCTTTCAATGCAGAGAGACCACAGTGTTGCCCCTTTCAATGCAGAGTGACCACAGCGTGTCCCCCTTTCAATGCAGAGAGACCACAGCGTTTCCCTTTTCAATGCAGAGTGACCACAGCGTGCCCCCTTTCAATGCCAGAGTGACCACAGCGTGCCCCCTTTCAATGCCAGAGTGACCACAGCGTGCCCCCTTTCAATGCAGAGTGACCACAGCGTGCCCCCTTTCAGTGCCAGAGTGACCACAGCGTGCCCCCTTTCAATGCCAGAGTGACCACAGCGTGCCCCCTTTCAATGCCAGAGTGACCACAGCGTGCCCCCTTTCAATGCCAGAGTGACCACAGCGTGTCCCCCTTTCAATGCAGAGTGACCACAGCGTGTCCCCCTTTCAATGCAGAGTGACCACAGCGTGTCCCCTTTCAATGCCAGAGTGACCACAGCATGCCCCCTTTCAATGCAGAGAGACCACAGCGTGTCCCCCTTTCAATGCAGAGTGAGCACAGCGTGCCCCCTTTCAATGCCAGAGTGACCACAGCGCGCCCCCTTTCAATGCAGAGAGACCACAGCGTGTCCCCCTTTCAATGCCGAGTGACCACAGCGTGTCCCCCTTTCAATGCAGAGAGACCACAGTGTTGCCCCTTTCAATGCAGAGTGACCACAGCGTGTCCCCCTTTCAATGCAGAGAGACCACAGCGTTTCCCTTTTCAATGCAGAGTGACCACAGCGTGCCCCCTTTCAATGCCAGAGTGACCACAGCGTGCCCCCTTTCAATGCAGAGAGACCACAGCATGCCCCCTTTCAATGCAGAGAGACCACAGCGTGTCCCCTACCAATGCAGAGAGACCACAGCGTTTCCCTTTTCAATGCCAGAGTGACCACAGCGTGCCCCCTTTCAATGCAGAGAGACCACAGCATGCCCCCTTTCAATGCAGAGAGACCACAGCGTGTCCCCCTTTCAATGCAGAGAGACCACAGCGTTTCCCTTTTCAATGCCAGAGTGACCACAGCGTGCCCCCTTTCAATGCCAGAGCGACCACAGCGTGCCCCCTTTCAATGCCAGAGTGACCACAGCGTGCCCCCTTCCAATGCCAGAGTGACCACAGCGTGCCCCCTTTCAATGCCAGAGTGACCACAGCGTGCCCCCTTTCAATGCCAGAGCGACCACAGCGTGCCCCCTTTCAATGCCAGAGCGACCACAGGGTGCCCCCTTTCAATGCCAGATTGACCACAGCGTGTCCCCCTTTCAATGCAGAGGGATCACAGCGTGCCCCCTTTCAATGCAAAGTGACCACAGCGTGCCCCCTTTCAATGCAGAGTGACCACAGCGTGCCCCCTTTCAGTGCCAGAGTGACCACAGCATGCCCCCTTTCAATGCAGAGAGACCACAGCGTGTCCCCCTTTCAATGCAGAGTGACCACAGTGTGCCCCCTTTCAATGCCACAGTGACCACAGCGCGCCCCCTTTCAATGCAGAGAGACCACAGCGTGTCCCCCTTTCAATGCCGAGTGACCACAGCGTGTCCCCCTTTCAATGCAGAGAGACCACAGTGTTGCCCCTTTCAATGCAGAGTGACCACAGCGTGTCCCCTTTCAATGCCAGAGTGACCACAGCGTGCCCCCTTTCAATGCAGAGAGACCACAGCATGCCCCCTTTCAATGCAGAGAGACCACAGCGTGTCCCCTTTCAATGCAGAGAGACCACAGCTGCCCCCTTTCAATGCCAGAGTGACCACAGCGTGTCCCCTTTCAATGCAGAGAGACCACAGCGTGCCCCCTTTCAATGCCAGAGTGACCACAGCGTTCCCCCTTTCAATGCCAGAGCGACCACAGCGTGCCCCCTTTCATTGACAGAGCGACCACAGCGCGCCCCCTTTCAATGCCAGAGCGACCACAGCGTGCCCCCTTTCAATACCAGAGCGACCACAGCGTTCCCCCTTTCAATGCCAGAGCGACCACAGGGTGCCCCCTTTCAATGCCAGATTGACCACAGCGTGTCCCCCTTTTAATGCAGAGGGACCACAGCGTGTCCCCTTTCAATGCAAAGTGACCACAGCATGCCCTCCTCTCAATGCCAGAGTGACCACAGCTATACCCTGTCAGAATGCTATACCCCGTCACTTCCGGTGGCGGTACATCATGAAACAGCTGTGAGACTCACCAGTGCACATGCGCAGACAGGACGGATTGCCGCTGTTACAGTCATCGACTCTGACAAGGTATACATAGCAGTCCATACAGGGGGCGGGACGGGGAGGAACATTTTGCAGAGCTCACTTAGCGGAGGCGGGGCAGGAGGGTTGAAGGAGGCGGGAAGGAAGTTCGGCCGTGACATTAATACAGGCCTTCTAGCCATTAAAAGGCATAAAAAAACAAAACATATACTTAGTATTTTATATAAATTATATATAGGAGGAGCCACTTCGGCTTTTAATGGCTAGAATGCCTGTATTAATGTGACGGCCGAACTTCCTTCCCGCCTCCTCTCAGTTCTACCCTCCGGCCCCGCCTCTGGTAAGTGAGCTCTGCAAAATGTTCCTCCCCGCCCTGCCCCCTGTAAGGACTCGATGACGGGTGTTCTGACAGATACCCTGTCACTGCGCAAAATGTTCCTCCCCATCCCGCCCCCTGTATGGACTGCTATACCTTGTCAGAGTCGATGACTGTAACAGCGGCAAGCCAACCTGTCTGCGCATGCGCACTGGTGAGTCTCACAGCTGTTTCATGACGTACCGCCCCCGGAAGCGAAGGGAGTATAGCATGCGGCCCGCGGGCCGTAGTTTGAGGACCCCTGGCCTAGATCGTCCTCCACTGCACTGACCCGACCCTCCAACGCAGTGGCCCGCTCTCTGATTTTCTGCATATGTTGTCGGATATGCAGCAGGCCCTCCTTCATACTTTTAACCTCCGTGGACAGGTCAGTAATAGAAGCTCCATAAGCGTGTACCGCTGCGAGGACGTCATGCAGGGTAGGTTCGGGGGTATCGGTAGAGCCTCCTGCCTCCGGCCCCCCCCCCCGCAGACCCCAGGGAAGTACTCACTGTGGCCTCCGGCGGCAATGCGGCTTTGTGCGCCATCGATGGGGAAGACGTCACAGCAGAGGGAGAGCGTCCCGACTGCGGGCTGGGATTGGAGACCAAAGCGGCAGGGAGCGACTTGCGTGTATTGGGGTCATGGGCAAACTGCCCCAGTTTGGATATCGCTGTGGACTGCTTACTCCCGCCCATCCGATGAGGTAGCGGGGCGCCGCCATCTTGGGCCTGCTTGGCCGTGAGTGTCCCCTCCTCTTTCTTCCTAGTCATGGCAGTAGATGCATTCCGGTGGCCAGGGACCGACACTGGAGCAAGGCAGACCCTAGTGCGGAGTGAGCGGGCAATTTATGCGGATGTGCTGGGTTGCAATCAGGATAATAGCCGACAGGATAGTGGAGCCGATGGAAGACACGTCTGCCTACATGAACAGCTCAGCCACGCCCCCGATACTTCTTTTTCTAACCTAAAGAGTCCTCTAAGCTCATCTATTTTTCCTCACTGACTGTTAAACAGCATTGTAGCATTCTGTACCCTCAAGTGTAATTTCAGTCAAATTCTAACTAAGGCTAAATCTACTCCCACCCCTATTCTAAGACTATTCTATCTACCCTGTAAAAGAAAAGATGTCTATACTTTCCTATTCTGTAGCTACTTCAGTCTGGTCACATAATCAGGTGCCTGTACTGGCTTCAGTATAGAGGAGAGGCAGCAACAACGGCTGCAGAACCTAGGTGGTGATGCCACCCATAGGCTTACTATAGGGCATTAATTGTCGGCTATCCCTCCTTCTCACTGAAGCCGGCACTGGGACCCAATCATGTGACCAGACCAGAGCAACGTCAGAATAGGTAAATATCTTTCCTTTTACAGGGTGGAAAGAATAATCTTAGAATGGGAGTGGGTGTAGATTTAGCTTAGTTAGAATTTGACTTGATTTAGCTTAGAGTTTGACTTAAATTCCACTTTAGACATACAAATATCATACCTTCAACAACAGACCATAAAAATACCCCTCCATTTACCTCTGTTATACTCCACCAATACTGTATATAATTTGTTATCCAATTGTTTATATCATAGACTTTTAAAATCTCCATTGTAATTTGTTATTCTCCATAAATCATAGAGGAACTTTTTTTATTTTTTTATTCTTAAAATCTGTCACCCAGCAAAGCAGTGCTAAACAGGAGCAGTAAAAGATTATGAGAAAAATGTGTTATAAAAGTTTAGTTTTATTCATACATTCCCCCCAAAGCTGCTCTAAAATAGAATCACAACAGAATAAAGCCTGCCAATCACCACTTCTTAATTGTGCTTCTATTTGGAGTATATGTCTGTCCTATCTTCATTGGTAAATCTGTTGCAGACCTGTACAAATCTGTCTCATTTGACTGCTCAGAATTCCAGGTAAAAATACACCAAAAAAACTGTCACCTTTACTAACCTAATGAGAGAAGTCAGATTTGTGTGTGACTGTGTCACTACTTTGGTTCACAAATGTCCTCCACAATTATGGATGGGCCGAACACGCCCCTGTTCGGTGTGCAGCAGAACTCCCGAACAGGGGAAATGTTCTAACCTTTGGGAGCCCAACAGGAAAAATCAAAAGTGCCCATTTTGAAGGCTTATATGCAAGTAATAAAAGTGGTATGGGAACAGTGATTTTATTTATGCTTAAAGTATAACAATAAAAATGCAAAATTCCTTTAAATATAGTGCCTGGGGGTCCCCTTATTGTGCCTGTAAAGTGGCACAGCTGTAGCATGCATAAAACATGCTACGGCAAAAATGGCATTTCTAAAGAAAAAGAAACGAGTCAAATCACATTTAAAATGACTCGTGGTTACAATTGCCGGCACCCGGCTATTGAAATAAATTTGAAAAAAACAGTGTAGGGTCCCCCCCCCAGTCCATACCGGTCCCTTGTCGGGGCATGCAGCCTGGCAGGTCAGGAAAGGGAGGAGGCAAGCACCCACCCCTCCTGAATCATAATAGGGCACATGCCCTCAACATTGGGGGTTATTGGGTTATTGGGGACAAGGGCCTCTTCCCGACAACTCTTTGCTGTGGTTGTCGGAGTCTGCAGGCAGGGGTCTTATTGGAATCTGGAAGCCCCTTTTAGCAAGGTGTGGGTTTACAAAAGTACACTATTTTTTATGATTTGTCTCGTGTGGTTATTACGATTTTTTGGCGAATAGGCAGGGGTACTATGTACCCGATACCCATGCACATTTGGGGGGGGGCTGGATCTGGAGACCCCCTTGTTAAAGAGGGCTTCCAGATTCCGATAAGCCCCCTGCCCAGGATTGTCAGGAAGAGGCCTTGGTCCACATCAACATCCAAAATACCCACCCCCCAACGTTGAGGGCATGTGCCCTGGTATGGTTCAGGATGGGGGGGGCGCTCACTCGACCCCCCCCCCTTTCCTGACCTGCCAGGCTGCATGCCCAGATAAGGGTCTGGTAAACGCTGTTTTTTTTTTTTTGGCGTGGGCCTGGTATGGTATGGTGGGGGGAATCCCACTGCATTTTTTCTTTATTTTTTTTACCGGCACTTTTTTTTTCCATCGGGGAAACCCATTGACAGCTGATGACTCATTGGTTGTTAAGGACGCCACAGCCGGCTTCCTGGTCCTGCTCCTTAACAACCAGCTTACACTGCACCCTGATTGGGCAAAGCTTTGCTCAATCAGGGTGCAGAATGCACTGTGCAGCGCTCAGTGTATTGCAGGGTGTTAGTCGGGGCGAACATCTGGCAAACACACTGCAAATTTGGGGTGAACGGCCGAACAGGCAAATGTTGGCCCCAACTCATGCTCAGGCCGAACCCTTCACCCATCCCTATCCGCAATATATTTTAAATATGTAAAAATGGTGAGCTACACTGAAGGTTACCGCTCTTCTTGACAAAATTAAAAATTTAACATTTTATCCTTTTTTTCTCTGCCTCGTTGAGTCATAAACGTAAAATCATATTTTACACACCTTACAAAACTTTGGAGCAGAAGACCAAAGCTGATAGCTGCCTTATACAGAAATATTGAACACTCCTCGGTGATTCACTTATTCCCTGCTGTATATCAATGAAACCTCACCTATGCTATCTTTCTTGGTTCACATCCCATTGTTGTACAGTTGTTGCCAGTCTCACCTTCATACAATAATACGGCCTGCCATAGCCAGTGGCAGGATACTATGGGTCATACTATGTAGTAACAAGAAGTTAAAGCCTTTTACACTACTGGGTTTAGGTTTGGCCCCAGTGTAGGTGCTGTACAGTGTTCCTGAGGTTTTTTTTCCCAAGACTTTCTTTCATATTCTGTGTTTTTGGTGTGTTTTTTGAAAGTGGATCAAAAGTCCTTTATGCTGCATCTTTGATGTGCTGTCAGAAAATGTGGCATACACGTGGGAATGTCTATGGGAAACCGCTGGTAACCCGCACGAAAACTGCAGGTACACTGCGCAGCACCCACACTGCAGACAAACTGCAGCACAGCAGTGTTAAAGCTGCCACCAAGTTTGAATTTACTTTATGTAGTTTGTTTGGACTAATCTGATCCAAATGAGAGGCGCGCAGATGATGCCTCAATCTCCAACGCAGCCAATCAGAGGAAGCCTTTCAATCATTTAGATAATACAAAGCTTCCTACGAATGGCACTCAGCCACTCAACCTAACTAGATTTTGTTCCAGAAAATGGGACAGGCTGCAGAACACATCACTGTATACTTTAGGTAGCTGATGCAACATGCAGTTTATACAATGCTCCAAGCAAGCACATCTGTTAGTGGCTCCACCCATAGATAAAGTGGAGGAATAACACAGCCACCCAGGGACAGAAAGAGTGTTATTGCAGAAAATAAAGCAATAGAAGCTTTAAAAAAATGAATGCAGCCACCACACCAAGGACTAGTATGCTGCAACAGATTACATTTTGGTTTTGGGTTTAGATACACTTTAAATAGTCTTTAGCTGATGTTTTTTGTAGTTCAGAAATGTGGTTTCAATGCATTTATTAGAGATGAGTAAACAGTTTACAATCCCTCTGCTTCCAGACTGCCAATAGTAAGGAGGTTTCAGAACATTTGTGCGGATTAGGTCTTTTTGCTATCCAACAAAATGTAATGATCAAAGAATATAAATATATATTCTATAAATATAAAAGCCATAAAATATGTTCTGTTTTCTCCACAGTCTGTGATCAGTAGAATAAGGTTAGTTTATCTCAAGTTTTTAGGAAACTATTTTTATGGTCATTTCAATGCTCGACAAGCTGAAAGTGTACAGAACTCTGTCCAGTTAGCTCAGGAAATCAACAATACATCACCCGGTACAAATTAAAACCAGTGTTTTTATTTAGATTGTGCTGATAAGTGTGATGGAAAAACAGTTATGACCTCAAACAACAGTAGTTTTGCCAGAGTGGATTTAAAAGGCTTAGAACTGTATGTAAACAATTTTGGTGCAAGTTTAAAATAACATCCTTACCAT
Organism: Pelophylax lessonae; assembly: GCF_965119305.1. Lineage (NCBI taxonomy): Eukaryota > Metazoa > Chordata > Amphibia > Anura > Ranidae > Pelophylax > Pelophylax lessonae. The sequence goes on along the minus strand of NC_138768.1, from coordinate 677,602,931 downwards.
AATATTATCTTTATTCCTAAAACAGATACCCCATAGGGCTTATTTAACCCCTTCATAGCCAGGGCATAAACATTTCCATTTTTCCAGTGTGTGAAGTCAACTTTTACTATGTACACTTTGTAATTGCTTGTTTTTTAAATGATAGACTTGGCTTTCTTATGTAGCATACTTTAGAAGCAAATAATTTGATTTAAAGTGATTGTAAAGGAACATTTTTCTTTAAAAAAAAAAAATTAAAAAAAACAAACATGTCATGCTTACCTGATCTGCGATTGTAAAATAAAAATTCTTCTTTAAAAAAAAAAAAAATAATAATAACAAACATGTCATACGTGCTCTGTGATTGTTATTTTTTTTTAAAGAAGAATTTTTATTTTACAATTACAGAGCAGGTAAGTATGACATGTTTGTTATTTTTTATTTTTAAAGAAGAATTTTTATTTTACAAACATGTCATACTTACCTGCTCTGTGTAATGGTTTCATTACACAGAGCAGCCCTGATCCTCTTCTTTTCTAGTCCTCCGCCGGCGCCCTGGCCCCCCCCCTTCGCCGAGTGCCCCCATAGCAAGCAGCTTGCTGTGGGGGCACTCGTGTGGGCTCGCTCCCAAGCCGACTTTCTGCGTCCATAAGACAAAGAGAGTGCAACCCCGCCCCCTGTTCCTGCCTTACTGGCTGTGATTGGAAGCATTGTGAGTGAGGGGGCTCCTCCTGCTGCATCTCAGCCAATCAGGAGGGAGAGACCCAGGAGAGCCTTGGGTCTCATGCACATCGCTGGATCCGGATCAGGCTTAAGTAAGTATTAGGGGGGCTGTGGGGGGATCTGCACACTACAGGTTTTTTACCTTCATGCATTTATGATGGCAAAATACCTTCAGCTTTTATACCCACTTTAAAGCTGATTTCCAGGCAGAGCCTCCATAACTAGTCACTAGTTTAAAGCAAAACTAAACCCTACTATCGTTTTCAACCAAGGAAGCTGCCATCTTGGCCTCTGCTTGATCTGCAAGCATGATGGTACAAATGTGATCAGGTATGACACCAGCCATTTGATGGTTTAACAGTTTGGTGAGAGTACAACCAATGTGACAGTTACATCCTCAGAACCTGTTAAATCAATGGGTTTTGTTCCGCTTTAAAGCAAAAACCTAATCCGAATTCCCAAAATATTTACCAAAATTGGTGGTCACGTGATATGTTGGATGCCAAGTCTTCTATCTTCTTTACAGCAGAGTCAATTTAATAGTTATGTGACGGCATGTGTGTCCCTGAATGCAGACAATATGTGTTTAGGGTCACGCTCCCACATCCACATGGCTGTCAAACTGGGACCAGCAATTGTGTATAAGCAGCTGCTGCATTTTGATAGACATGAATGTGACTTTCTGTATTTGAAAGCATGGTACACCTGTGCATCCAATGTGGATTAAGACAGCCCTTTGCATGGGTGTATGTCAAGCAGCGCAGGCTGCAAGGTGGGCCGCTGTTTGGGTTGAGACATCCTGGCCTGCTTTAGTCCATCACAAATCACCACTTTAGAGGCCGGCATACGTGGAATAGATCCCCCTTGAAATGCAGCCATTTGCGATGGTGTGGCTGCAGCTCAAAAGTTGGCATGGTGGCCCCAAATTCAATCCCAATGTGTGTAGTTAGCACCCTGTAGACCAGGGATCCTCAAACTACGGCCCTCCAGCTGTTGAGGAACTACACATCCCATGGCATTGTAAAACTCTGGCATTCACAGACCTGACTAGGCATGATGGGAATTGTAGTTCCCGAACAACTGGAGGGCCATAGTTTGAAGACCCCTGCTTTAGACCCACATGCCCAGCACATACTGCACACAACATGGATATGCCACTTCTGTTTATCAAGACTGTGTATTTAAATTATCTATCCACCTCTTTATTTTTCAGAGAGGACAAAATAGCTCAGACATGAAGAATAAAACATTTTATATGTTATACTGCTTTGTCACATGATATCTCTGGCCTGTCAGTGAGATCTGCCACGGGGACCAATCTGTTGGACTCCAGGCAATATCTCTAGGTCTGTGGCTGTTGATAACAGCCAGCTCTGAGCTGGGGAGAACAGTAGCAGAGCCACATAATAGAACTAACACTACTTTTTGTATGAATGCTCCACACATTAGGCCATAGATCTACTGCCTGTAGTAATTAAGGGGTTACATTAGATGACTGCACCAGGCGCTGCAGAGAAGCATTGGTGTGTGTAACTATATTTAGTCTTGTCTGATCTTTGAGGGGCATTTTGAAGATTATAGCTACAGTGGTTTCTAAATGATAAAATTTCCATAATTTATCATGTTAACAAAGTTAAATGTTTAGTACAGTGTCTGGACACTTGCAATAAGATTGTGGAAATTGAGTACTTTTTCCAACACGTCGTGCTCTAGACTTTCATTTTATTACCCAAACATTTAAATGCCATTGTCTGCCCAGGGAACATCTTTGTGCTTTGATTTGTGGATGTTAACATTGATATTTCCAGTGGAATGTGACTCTACGCTTGTATTATTAGCTGGTAAAAACAGAACATGCCTACTAAATGATATCATAGGACTCTTTTACTCACATTCTGCAGGCATCTTGGCTAATACAGTATAGGGCATTATATTTACAAGGCAGCAATTGTTTCTACTAATAATTGCATTTACCTTACTACATTCAAATCACGAAGGCTGTAGCCCATTGGGCCATTTCGGTTTTCGGTACACAAATGTGGCTATTTTTCCCCAAATGTACAGTATACTGTATATGCATTAACATGCTAATTCATTTTTCCCCATTTTTATATGTCTAAACAAAGCACCAATCACATTATTTCTTAACTATGGTGAATTACTGCACCTCTGAAGATTCCAGAATAAACTCTCTGACACTACCACATTCTGCAGGCTCACAGCTAAAGTGTTTGTTACCCCAACACTTCATATTTCTAATATGTGCCTGCTGTACCATGTACTTGTATGAGAAAGTATCCTGTTCTCTTTGTATTGCATCCTTTGTGTGAAATCTCTGGTGTTCCTGCCAGTCCCTCTGCTTTCCTATTTAAAACTGACCACACTAAGCAGAAGAACATACAGTGGTCAGTTCTCTAGCTATGCTGGGAACTCAGTATGCTTTCCTATAATAATTAAAAGTGTCCTGACACCCCTCCCCTCCCTGCTGCACAGCCATTCACTGGAAAGCTCAGTGTTCTGCTGCTTCTCCTCCCCCCAGCTCTTATGTGTTTACTTATAAAAAAGGGGAAAAAAAGGTATTTATTATTTTTTTTATATCTATACAAAAATGTTTAGCATTTCATTTCTACTTTAACCTCCCTGGTATGATTGTTTCCAATTTTAGTTGCTGAAAGTGGTACCATTATTTTGCATGTAATTCTTAAGGACGAGCAGCCCAAACCAACTATTTACATATGAATTTTTTTTTATTGTGCGTTCCTCTTTATAACATCTCGGGTATGATAAAGTTTGAAACACAAAATCATAAATTATAATATAATAAATAACTATAAATATGTTAAAGTATATATATATATATATATATATATATATATATATATATATATTTATATATATATACACACATATATACATATATACATATATATATATATATATATATATATATATATATATATATATATAGTAAAACTGCAGGAAAGGGCACTGGGGGGCAAACTAAGGTCAATTTATTTTATTTTGTAATGTAATCCAATAGGATTACAATATATCAGTGTGTTTGGTGTGTTTTACTTTTCAAATTTGCCTCCGGTTCCACCCCCCTGCGAGCGTGTAACGCTCCTGCGTTTTTATTGTAAGCTGGATTTGCAGCTGCAGAATCTCCACTCAGTAGTCATGTAGAGATGTGTTGGAATACCAGATCCAACTCTCCAGACTCATCACTGTGGGCCTGTCTGCTTCAGCATACAGATATACACACACTCAATAAGATGTTCCTGGAGTGTTAGGATGTATATGATAGTATGGAGGTGAAGTGCTGAAGGGACAGGTGTGAGCAGTGACAGTAATGGTAAGCACTTGATAGTAATGTTCAGGAGAGTAGTAGATGGTAATAGGTAGAATGCAGATAGGTTAGTAATCATGTATAGTAACAGGTGGTAAGGACAGCAGATGACATAGACAGGATAGACTAACCCAGTGCAAGGATAGATGGTAGTAGACTCAAGAGCTAGCAATCTATGTAACAGTGCAGATGGTAGAATTAGTATGCATAGATAGTAACAGTCCTTAATGTGCAGAAGATGATAGTGTAAGTTAGTTATGGAGGATTCCCCTGTGGGGTACTTATCACTAGTAAGGTTTAGTAAGTAGAGGGGTCCAGTAGTGAGGGAGTGATCCGGTAGCGAGATACAGGATCAGATGCGAGGTTCCGGTCTGTTCCAGGTAAAGGCAAATAGCTGGAGGTTCCACAGCAAGACAAGGCTTGTGAGCATGTAGACACACATTGAACGAACAACGTGAGAGAGAATGCTGGTGATTGAAATAGCCGCTCAGCGGCGCTCAGCGATGACGTCATCCGTCTTAAAGGTGTATGCGTTCTACCTAACTAGAAAGGTGGGACGCAATGTTTTGAAAGGAAAATGGTAAATAAGGGTACCAAAGGTACCAGAATCTTACAGTACCCCCCCCTTAAGGCCGGCTCTGGAAGGCCTATAGCACTGGTTTCTCCGGGTATTTCGAGTGAAACCTTTGTATAAGCCTAGGTGCGTGAATATCAGAGGTATCCAACCAGGTGTCGTCTTGGGGTCCATAGTTCTTCCATCTTATGAGATATTGGAGTCTTCCTCTGTGGATACGAGAATCCAAAATCTCCTTAATCTCATATTCTTCTCCGCCTTCAACTTGTACTGGAGGTGGAGGCAAGATGGTAGGCCTTATTCCTTGATTAGGAACATGTGGCTTCAGTAGCGACACATGAAAGATGGGATGTATTTTGAGATCTGCCGGTAAGGTGAGTTGCACTGCAGCTTTTCCAATGAGTTTCTTAATTGGGAAGGTCCCAGAAATAAAGGTCCAAGCTTTTTGCTAGGGATCTTTAATCTTAAATTTTTTGTCGATAGCCAAACGAGGTCCCCAATAGCATATTGCGGAGAAGGTCTTCTACGAAGGTCGTAGTACCTTTTTTGTTGACTATGAGCGTGTGTGATGGTGGTATTAAGTAAACCCAGAGAGTCTTTTATTTGGGTAAGATAATCTGAGGCTACTGGGTTACTTGATGGTAGAATGCGTGGTGGAAGAAGTGTGGGATGAAACCCATAGTTCAAGTAGAACGGACTTTGCTTAGTAGTACTGTGGGTTGCGTTGTTATAAGCAAATTCCATCAGAGGGAGAAGGTCCACCCAATCATCCTGTAGGTATGATGTGTAGCAACGCAGATATTGTTCTATACACTGGTTGACTCTTTCAGTCTGTCCGTTGGTCTGAGGGTGGTAGGGAGAAGTAAGCTTTCGCTCAATCCGTAGTATTTGACATAGAGCTTGCCAAAATTTGGAGATGAACTGTGAACCACGGTCGGATAAAAGAGTCTTTGGAATTCCATGTAATTTGAACACGTTTCATTAGTAGTTCCGCTGTTTGTTTAGATGAAGGTAGTCTGCGAATAGCAATGAAATGTGCCATCTTTGTCAGATGGTCCACTGACACTAGAATGGTATTAAATCCTTTGGAAGGTGGTAGTTCTACTATAAAGTCTAAGGACACAACTTACCATGGGACCTGGGGTATTGGTAGACTGCAGAGTAGACCAGATGGTTTTGTAGTGTCAATTTTGGACCTTGCACAGATGTCACATGAAGAAACAAATTTTTGTACAGACGTCTTCATATCAGGCCACCAAAACTGCCTGGTAAGCAAATTAAGGGTTTTCGTCATACCCATATGTCCTGCCATGGGCACATACCAAGATCTTGGTGCGCATAGTAAGGGGTATGTAGAGTTTGTCGTTGTAATAGAGGAAGCCTTCTGCATCAGTACTTAGTTGTGGTGGAGGTGAATCCAGTCCTATACTGTGTAAAATCTCTTCCTTCACGGAACGAACAACACCAATAATACGTTCATAGGGTATTATAGGAATAGAAGGGATTTCGGCGCAGTTATCTTCGGTTAATCGTGATAGCGCATCAGCTTTTTTATTTTTGTCTGCAGGCGTGTAGGTCACTAGGAAGTTGAATCTTAGGAAGAATAATGACCATCGTACCTGCCGGTGGGAAAGAGTTTTGTTAGTCTGGAGGTATTGAAGGTTTTTATGATCTGTATATATGAGTATTGGTAATTGGGTACCTTCAAGTAGAGGTCGCCAATTCTCCAGTGCCAGTTTTATGGCAAGCAACTCCTTTTCACCCACTGGGTAATTCACCTCTGGGCTGCTTAGTGATTTTGAGAAGAAAGCAACTGGGTGGAGTGGTGAAGTATTTGTTGGTCGTTGGGAGAGAACTGCTCCTACTGCCATATTTGACGCATCTACCTCCAGAATATATTGGAGGGATGGGTCTGGATGGCGTAGTATGGGAGCAGAAGTAAAGCTTGTTTTTAACAAGCGGAAAGCTCCATTTGCTTCTTCTGACCATTTGAATGGTTTCTTTATACTTGTAAGTTGTGTGAGAGGTCTCACAATAGCAGAGAAGTTCTTGATGAACTTCCTATAGAAGTTTGAAAATCCAAGGAATCGCTGTAATGCCTTACGAGTTGTTGGTATAGGCCAATCCAGAATACAGGATATCTTGCTCATATCCATCTTGATTCCGGTTTTGGATATGATGTATCCTAAGAATAATATTTCTTCTTTATGGAATAGGCATTTTTTTAATTTCACGTATAGATTGTGTGCGAGTAATCTGGATAACACAAGTCTTACATGTTTTATATGTTCAGACAGAGATCGAGAATAGATAAGTATATCGTCCAGATATACCACAACACAGACATCAAGTAAGTCTCTAAAGATGTCGTTTATGAACCTTTGAAAAGCTGCGGGAGCATTACACAACCCGAATGGCATCACAAGATATTCGAATAATCCGTATCTGGTTCTGAATGCTGTTTTCCACTCATCTCCGTCACGGATTCGGATTAGGTTGTATGCCCCTTTTAGGTCCAATTTAGAGAAGTAAGTAGCCCCACGCACTTGTTCAATGAGTTCAGGGATGAGCGGTAAAGGATAGCGATCCTTTATTGTAATGGTATTTAATTGCCTATAATCGATAATAGGCCTAAGACTTAAATCCTTATTGCGGACAAAGAAAAGTCCTGCAGCTGTGGAAGAAGTAGAGGGTCTGATGAACCCTTTTGTCAAATTCTCATCCAAGTATTCCTTGAGATGAGAGAGTTCATCCTGCGAAGGAGGATAAACATGACCGAAAGGCAATTTGCTGTTAGGGAGTAGATCGATAGTGCAATCATAATCCCTATGGGGAGGCAACACTTGAGCATTTTTCTCAAGGAATACTTCGGACAGATCCTGATAGCATAGTGGTGCAATCTCGTCTGACACCACAGACAGGATCTTTCCATAAGATGGGAGGTTACACGTAATCTCACAATAGTGAGAAGGGAAAGTTAAAGTCCGTCTTTTCCAATCTATGATTGGTTGATGTGTGTGTAACCAGGGGAGTCCCAAAATAATGGGAAAATGGGGTGAAGATAGTATATCAAAGGAGGTGGTCTCCATATGAGACTCGTTAGCAGTGACAAGGAGTGCTTGTGTCTGATTGGTGATTGGACCAGAAGATAGCGGGATACCGTTAATGAAACTAACAGAAACAGGTTTAGGTTTTGAAATAATAGGTATTTTATTTAAGGTAACAAAACGTGTATCGATATAGTTCCCACAAGATCCTGTGTCGATCATAGCCTTGGTAGTAATCCTAGTCTGGTCCCACTGTAATGTTAAATGAACAAAGAGATAAGGTTTAGAAAAGGAAGTCGTTAATCCCCCTAGCAAGACATGTGAACACTCACCCTCTTTTTTGCGGACAAGGGGACAGACGCTTATCGAATGATCCGGGGATGCGCAGTACATGCAGAGATTACTGGATCTTCTCCTGGCTCGTTCAGTAGTTGATAAAGGTGGGCGTATGGTTCCTACCTCCATAGGAGTAGGGTCAACGGCCGAAATCCGAGAAGGACTAGACAATGGCATTCCCATTTTCTCAGCCCTTCTTTCTCGCAGTCGCCTGTCAATGTTGATACTGAGTTGTATTAAGGCATCCAAAGTGCCAGGTAAATCCGCTCGGGCGAGCTCGTCTTTAACGGCCTCTGACAACCCAAGTCTGAACTGAGTTCGCAGAGATGTATCATTCCACCCTGAATCAAGGGTCCATCTTTTGAACTCTGCTACAAAGTCTTCTACAGGTCTCCTTCCTTGTTTTAAAGCCCTCAATTGGATATCAGCAGTACTCTGCCTATTGGGGTCATCATATAAACTAGCGAGTTCCGCTAGGAATAAAGGATAGGAGTTGAGAAGCTGATCATTTTTCTCAAAGAGAGAGTCTGCCCAGGCCCGTGGATCACCCATTAAGTATGAAATGACGGTACAGACTTTAATTTGATCAGTAGGGTAAGTACGAGGTTTTAGCAAAAAAAACAATTGACATGCGTTTTTGAATTCACAAAATTTTTTCCGATCACCTGTAAACACTAGAGGAGGGTTTATTTTGGGTTCAGGGGGCTGAGCAGCAGTAAGCTGGGAAAGACGGGTTACCTGCTGTCTCAGAGTCTGATTGTCTTCTTTTACTTCAGTAAGAGCAAGTATTAATGCATTTATTTGTTGTGTTAATTGTGTCACTTGAGTGGGTAATTCTGCTGAATCCATTTTTTTTTATGGTTCGTTCAATCTGTAACGCTCCTGCGTTTTTATTGTAAGCTGGATTTGCAGCTGCAGAATCTCCACTCAGTAGTCATGTAGAGATGTGTTGGAATACCAGATCCAACTCTCCAGACTCATCACTGTGGGCCTGTCTGCTTCAGCATACAGATATACACACACTCAATAAGATGTTCCTGGAGTGTTAGGATGTATATGATAGTATGGAGGTGATGTGCTGAAGGGACAGGTGTGAGCAGTGACAGTAATGGTAAGCACTTGATAGTAATGTTCAGGAGAGTAGTACATGGTAATAGGTAGAATGCAGATAGGTTAGTAATCATGTATAGTAACAGGTGGTAAGGACAGCAGATGACATAGACAGGATAGACTAACCCAGTGCAAGGATAGATGGTAGTAGACTCAAGAGCTAGCAATCTATGTAACAGTGCAGATGGTAGAATTAGTATGCATAGATAGTAACAGTCCTTAATGTGCAGAAGATGATAGTGTAAGTTAGTTATGGAGGATTCCCCTGTGGGGTACTTATCACTAGTAAGGTTTAGTAAGTAGAGGGGTCCAGTAGTGAGGGAGTGATCCGGTAGCGAGATACGGGATCAGATGCGAGGTTCCGGTCTGTTCCAGGTAAAGGAAAATAGCTGGAGGTTCCGACAGCAAGACAAGGCTTGTGAGCATGTAGACACACATTGAACAAACAACGTGAGAGAGAATGCTGGCGATTGAAATAGCCGCTCAGCGGCGCTCAGCGATGACGTCATCCGTCTTAAAGGTGTATGCGTTCCACCTAACTAGAAAGGTGGGACGCAATGTTTTGAAAGGAAAATGGTAAATAAGGGTACCAAAGGTACCAAAATCCTTCAGAGCGTCACATCGCAGGAGACGGAAGCCGGGGCTCACAGCATCAGACGGAAGATCCGGCCTCCATATGCTGCAGGGACACATTGCGGGATCCCGGGGACAAGGTAAGTACCCTCTAACAGAATCCAGCGATGCTCCCTGGCGGTACCCCGAGTGTGGTTCGGGGTTACCGCTAATGGCACTTAAATTTAACCCCGAACCACACTCGGGAATACCGCTAAGGAGGGTAAACTGAATTGGTTGTTTTACAAAGTGATCGTTTTCAGTCATTTTAACCACTTGCCCACTAGCCAATTGGCTAGACGGGGAGCTAATCAGCAGATCCAGTGGATGTTATGTCCGCCGGGTACCAGCGATCGCTCCCCATGGAGACAGAACGGCACGGATCCTATGTTCCTCCTATTTAGAAACACAGGTCTCTGTGTTCATGCAGTAATTATATCCGCCACACAGTTAGAAAGCACACCATAGGTACACATTTAACCCTTTGATCACCCGTGGTGTTAACCCCTTCCCTGCCAGTGTCATTAGTAGAGTAACAGTGCATATTGAAGCTGTGCAGACCGGAACCGGAAGCTGTGCAGAGAGAGAGCCGGAAGCTGTGCTGTGTGTGTGTGCGGACGAGCGGCGTGTGGCGAGGGAGCCGTGCGCTGTGCTGAACCGGGGGCGGTGCTGTGGGTGTGCGAGGAGGAAGAGGAGCTGCGGGAGACCAGAGCGGGAGCGAGGGACTGGTATCTTGTGACCGAGCAGCGGCGGCGGACGGCCAGAAGGAGGGAGCGACAGCAGCAGGGACGTGAGTAGGATCCCGGAAGCGGGCACGGGTGCAGTGGACCCCAGGGACCGGGACAGAGAGGGCAGAGAGCGGTGGTGGCGGCGGCGGACGGACACGCATGATACTGAGGAGAGTGTTCCCGGGAGGAGGAGAAGAGGAGGAGGGGACCGTCCCCAGTGTGTGAGGCAGCAGCAGCAGCTGCAAGCAAGGCAGGGAAGAGAGAGCTGTGTGAACCAATAGCAGCGGCGACGACAAGGACCTGACAGGACCTGACTGGGGACGTAAGGTAACAACTGATCAGCTGGTGGGGTGACTAAAAGCACAACACTACTAGCAATACAGGTTGTAAAGGGGCTGCTATCTGCTTAAACTACTCTGCGACCGATTGACTGCTCTGCGACCGATTGACTGCTCTGCGACTGACTGACCGCTCTGCGACCGACTGACCGCTCTGCGACCAACTGACTGCGCTGTGACTGACTGCTCTGCGACTGTCTGACTGTGCTCTGCGACTGACTGACAGTGTTCTGTGACCGACCGACTGGTGAAGATCTTTGGACGGGTGAGTATCCTTGTGACTGGTGAGGATCTTTGGACGGGTGAGTATCTTTGCGACTGGTGAGTATCTTGCGACTGGTGAGTATCTTTGCGACTGGTGAGTATCTTTGCGACTGGTGAGTATCTGGTGAGTATCTGCGACTGGTGAGTATCTGCGACTGGTGAGTATCTGCGACTGGTGAGTATCTCTGCGACTGGTGAGTATCTTGCGACTGGTGAGATTCTTTGCGACTGGGAGTAACTTGCGATTGGTGAGTATCTTGCGTCTGGTGAGTATCTTGCGACTGTTGAGTATCTTTCCGTCTGTGGTATCTTTGCGACTGGTAAGTAAGTGAGTGTTGTGCAACTGAGTGTCAAGTGAGTGAAGCGGAGTACCAGAGGGTGAGAAGGTAGAGTTAGGAAGCCAGGAAATAGCCACATAGGATAGACTTAAATTACTGACTCCCCATTAGATTAGATAGTAGGTACAATGCCCGGCGGGTGTGGAGATGCGACTCGGTGTACATCTTGTGATATGTATGCGTTCCTCGGACATGTGATCGAGGGCGAATACAAATGCGCAAAATGTAAGCAAGTTGCTTCCCTGGAAGCTCAGGTCCTGAATCTAGGGAGGCAGCTGGCAACACTGAGACGAATGTCCATACCGGAGGAGAGCCAGGATCGTACCAGTCAGGTGCAGGCAGGGGTCTGCACAGAGGTGGGCGGAGTATCGGAGGTACAGGCATCAGAGCAGAGTAGAGGGGTGACAGTTAGGAGGGGTAGAAGGGAACAAGGCAAGGAGGCTGATCCTGGACTGGAGCACCCCAACAGATACGCCCCGTTGTGTGATGTTGGGGAAACCAGTCAGGGACCAGTATTGCTGGAGCAGAGCGACGCCCCTAGCTGCCAGGGGAAGAACTCCTCCAGTAAGGCCGGGAGAAAGGGAAAGGAAAGACAGGTGCTGGTGGTAGGGGACTCAATTATTAGAAGGACAGATAGTGTAATCTGTGACAAAGACCGTGTGTGCCGAACAGTCTGTTGTTTGCCGGGCGCTCGGGTTTGGCACATCGCGGATCGGGTGAACAGATTATTGGGTGGGGCTGAGGAAGACCCAGCTGTCATGGTACACGTGGGTACCAATGACATAGGCAGAGGAAGATGGAGAGTCCTAAACGATTTCAGGGACTTAGGCGCTAAGTTGAGGAGAAGGACCTCCAAGGAAGTATTTTCCGAAATACTACCTGTACCTCGAGCCACACCAGAGAGGCAGCAGGAGATTAGGGAAGTTAACGAGTGGCTGAGGAGCTGGTGTAGTAAGGAGGGTTTCGGGTTCCTGGAGAACTGGGCCGACTTCTCAGTCGGCCACTGGCTCTTTGGTAGGGACGGATTGCACCTAAATGGGGTGGGTGAAGCCGTACTGGGTGAGAGGATGGCCAAAAAGTTAGAGGGGCTTTTAAACTAGGGAATGGGGGGGAGGGTACAGATGTAGAATTAGCCAGCGGTAAGCAAGTTTCAGAGGGCAGAAATGGGGGCATTAGCGGTAGGGTGTTTGGAGCTCCTATACCCAGGGTGGGTATGGGGAAAAATCAAGAGAGTAGCCTAAAAACATTAAATGAGGATATATGTAACCGGTCAAAATTAAGAGGTTTGTATACCAATGCCAGAAGCCTGGCCAACAAGATGGGAGAGCTGGAGCTGCTGATGTTTGAGGAGGACTTAGATTTTGTGGGGATAACTGAGACTTGGTTTGACAGCTCTCATGATTGGATGGCGTCCATTCAGGGATATTCCCTTTATCGCAGAGATAGAGAAGGTAAAAAAGGGGGAGGGGTATGTCTGTATATTAAGAACAGTATACAGGTAAATATGAGGGATGATATTAATAATGGAGCTATGGACGAGGCAGAATCCCTATGGGTAGAGCTTCAAAGGGAAGGCACGGTGGGGAAGGTAATATTGGGCGTATGCTATAGGCCCCCCAACCTGAGGGAGGAGGGGGAGGCGGACCTCATTTTACAGATAGGATTGGCAGCAAGGACGGGAAACGTCATTATAATGGGGGACTTTAATTATCCAGATATAGACTGGGCAGAAGGAACCGCACACTCAGCCAAGGCTAGGCAGTTCCTAAATGTTTTGCATGACAATTTCATGGGTCAGATGGTGAATGCACCGACGAGAAACAATGCGGTACTTGACCTGCTGATTACCAACAATTCAGACCTGATCACGGATATAGAAATACGGGACAACTTAGGAAACAGTGACCATAGGTCAATAAGTTTCAGTATTAATTACAGTTATAGGAAGCAGAGGGGTAATATAAGGGCGCTGAATTTCAAAAGAGCCAATTTCCCAAAACTGCGCTCGCTGCTAGAAAATATCAATTGGGATAGAACCCTGGGAACAAAGAACACGGAGGAAAAATGGGAGTGCTTTAAGAGCATACTTAACAAGGGGATTGACCAGTGCATTCCAAAGGGAAATAAATTTAAAAGAGCAAAATTAAACCCTGGGTGGCTAAACTCCAACATAAAAATGCATATTAGTGCTAAAGAAAAGGCCTTCAAAAAATACAAGACTGAGGGGTCATTGGCAGCATTTAATCATTACAAAGAGTGTAATAAGAAATGTAAAGGCGAAATCAGGGCGGCTAAAATAGAACACGAGAGACATATAGTGGAGGAGAGCAAAAAGAACCCCAAGAAGTTCTTTAAGTATATAAACAGTAAGAAAGCGAGGCCAGAACACATTGGCCCCATAAAAGATGACAAAGGTAATATGGCCACTGAGGACAAAGAAAAGGCGGAAGTGTTAAATCATTTCTTCTCTTCAGTCTTCACAAAAGAATCGGGGGGCTACACGAACCTAGGTTGTAAGGCCGAACTAAACAACACACCTCAGGAAGTGCCGCCATGGCTAACAGAAGATAGACTTAGAACTAAACTAGAGAAACTTAACATAAATAAATCACCGGGACCGGATGGCTTGCACCCAAGGGTTCTTAAAGAGCTCAGCCAGGTGATTGCCAGACCCTTATTCTTGATCTTTAAGGATAGTTTACAGATGGGTATGGTGCCAGCTGATTGGAAAAAAGCCAACGTGGTACCAATATTTAAAAAGGGGCCGAGGTGTATCCTGGGGAACTATAGGCCGGTCAGCCTAACATCTGTAGTCTGCAAGATTTTGGAGGGGATATTAAGGGACCATATACAAGACTTTAGTAATGAAAACTGTATTATTAGTAGCAATCAGCATGGATTTATGAAAAATCGTTCTTGCCAAACCAATCTATTAACCTTCTACGATGAAGTGAGCTGCCACCTAGATAAAGGTAAGCCGGTGGATGTGGTGTATCTGGAATTTGCAAAGGCCTTTGACACCATTCCCCACAAACACTTACTGTACAAACTAAGGAAGGTAGGTATGGACCATAAGGTGAGTACCTGGATAGAGAACTGGCTCCAGGGGAGAGTCCAGAGGGTGATGATTAATGGGGAGTACTCGGATTGGGCGGGTGTGGAAAGTGGGGTCCCCCCGGGTTCGGTCCTGGGACCAATCCTGTTTAATTTATTCATAAATGATCTAGAGGAGGGGATATCTAGTACAATCTCGGTATTTGCAGATGATACTAAACTAGGCATGCCAATATCTTCTATGCAGGATGTGGAAACCTTACAAGCAGACCTGAACAAAATAATGGGGTGGGCAACTACATGGCAGATGAGGTTTAATGTTGAAAAATGTAAAGTAATGCACTTGGGGCCAAAAACCAGAAAGCAAGCTACTCACTAGGGGGGGGAACCTCTAAGATGGAAAAAGACTTGGGGGTACTGGTAGACAACAGGCTTGGCAGTGGCATGCAATGCCAAGCCGCTGCAAGTAAAGCCAACAGAATACTGGGATGTATAAAAAAGGGGATTCACTCCAGAAATAAAGAGATTATTCTCCCTCTCTACAAGACTCTGGTCCAGCCACATCTGGAGTATGCTGTCCAGTTCTGGGCACCGGTCCTCAGGAAGGATGTGCTGGAACTGGAGAAAGTCCAGAGAAGGGCAACAAAAATAATTAGGGGAATGGAGGACATCAGCTATGAGGAAAGGCTACAAGCACTGAACCTATTCTCTCTGGAGAAGAGAAGACTGAGGGGGGATATGATATCAATGTACAAATACTGTACTGGCGACCCTGGCATAAGGAACAAACTATTCAGAGTAAGGGAATACAATAAGACACGTGGCCACTCACTAAAACTAGAGGAAAGGCGGTTTAACCTTAAAATGTGTAAGGGGTTCTTCACTGTAAGAGCGGTAAGGATGTGGAATTCTCTTCCACAAGCAGTCATATCAGCAGGGAGCATTGATAGTTTCAAAAAACTGTTAGATGGTCACCTTAGAGACCACAACATACAGGGGTATACAATGTACGGTTAAAAGCAAACACACACACACACATCATAGGTTGAACTGGATGGACTGTTGTCTTTTTTCAACCTCACTAACTATGTAACTATCGTAACTATATTTTCAGCACTGATTACTGTAGTAATGTCACTGGTCCCCTCAAAAGCGTCAGTTAGGTGTCCGAACTGTCTGCCGTAATGTTGCAGTCCCGCTGCGATTTACTAGTAATCGCTGATCACCACCATTACTAGTAAAAAAATAAATAAACAAAATTGATATAAATCTTTCCTCTAGTTTGTAGACGCAATATATTTTGCGCAAACCAATCAATGTACACTTATTGGGATTTTTTTTACCACAAATATATAGCAGAATACTTATTGGCCTAAATTGATGAAAAAATTTGATTTTTAAAAAAAAAAAAATTCTATTGGGAATGTTTTATTACAGAAAGTAAAAAAAAAATATATATATTTTTCGGAATTGTCGCTCTTTTTTGTTTATAGCGCAGAAAATGAAAACCGCAGAGGTGATTAAATACCACCAAAAAAAAGCTCTATTTGTGGGAAAAAAAGGACATACATTTTTTTGGAGTACAGCTTTGCACGACCGCGCAATTGTCAGTTAAAGTAACACAGTGCCGTATCGCAAAAAATGGCATGGTCATTTAGGGGGTAAAACCATCTGGTCCTTAAGTGGCTAAACACTTTAAGGGTTTCATATCATAGACACAAACACTGGGGCCAACCTGAAAGAAATTTTAGTTTGACCATTGCAATTAAAGTTTACATCAATACAGGCAGCTCTTTGGTTGGAAATTCTCCCTCATAGCCTTATTGCATATGGCAGCTGTTACCAGCCTCATTCTGTGCAGATAAAGTTGGATCAAAGTCAGTTAATCAATAAGCACAATGAATCTGCAATACATCCAGTAAAGGTAAATAATAAAATCCATCTCTAATAAGTTTAGGGGTCCAAAATCTAAACACAATCTATGCATAAATAAAAATAAATGTTTGAGCCTGCTGCTACTATTAGGAATAAACCACCTACTATATATAATAGTTACATAAAAAAGCCCAGTGTTTCACGCTATTGCTCATCCTTGGGTACCAATCAGAGCAAATTTGCCCACATAAATAAAAGAAAAAACATACACCCCAACTTGCCAGGCACACGGCTTAGTAACATAAGTGTTTTTAAGCTAGGCAGCTGATCATGTTTAGGAAACAGATGTTATTTCACAAAAAGCGAGGAATTAAAGGTCCAATTTGAGGGGTATTGCACCTGTGAACTTGAGAATGTCACATATGACATGTACAATATTTGAGACAAATCTCTCATTCAGTTAAGGTGCAAATACATGAACATCAAATAAATCCCAGTTGATGATAATTTATGTTCAAAAGGGTTTATTGATTGTAAATAAAGACATACACTGTAACAAGCCAGACACCATACATGTAGACTAGAGCTGCAAAATTCTGGATAAAATGAGAATCACAATTTTGAAGACCTTTATTTCATTTAAAAAAATGTACAACTCCTGAATATTAGTTTATCAATCAAGGTGACAATAAAATAAGACATATTGCTCTTCGCCTCAATTAAATTTAAAGAAATGTAATGGAAAATAATGTGTAAAGAAATAAAAAAAATGACCATTAAGGTCTTTTTTTTTTTTGTTTTAGTACTCCCTGATACCATTTACCAATACCTATGGCAACTTTTTTGTCTACACTACAGCTGTCAGCAATGGTACAAAGCATTGAAGAGTTATTTTTCATATGAAATAATTTTTCTTTTCTTTTTTTTAAATTTTTGCACTTTTTTTTAGTGTGAAAGGTGTAAACATATTTATGAACAAAGGAAAATAATATTTAAATGGAGAAGGAGAATAAGGGGTTAATAAGGCTGATTATTGTAAATAAAGGTTTAATAAGGGTTTAAACAGAGAAACAATTGAATTAAACCCCCCCCCCCCCCAAAAAAAAATATTTTTTTTGACAAGGTTGCTTCAAACTGAGGCTAAGTTCACATGTAGGCGTTTTTCTGCTCTAGGATCAGCTCAAAAAAAAAGCCCAACAAGACAAATCCTATTCATTTCAATGGCCCCTGTTCACATCTGAGCGTTTTGATGTTTTAAGCAAAACGCCCAACGCTCAAAAAAGTACATGAGCTTCTTTTTGGGCAGATTACAGGCGTTTTTATTTTTTTCCATTGGTTACTAGTAAACCTAAAAACGCCTGCACAAAAATGCCTGTAAAACGCCTGTACATTCACATCTTGGCGTTGCTATTTCCAGGTGTTTTTTTAGGCGTTTTTATGGGCGTTTGTTCAGGCGTTTGTTCAGACGTTTTTGTGCAGGCGTTTTTAGGTTTACTAGTAACCAATGGAAAAAAATAAAAATGCCTGTAATCTGCTCAAAAAGAAGCTCCTGTACTTTTTTGAGCGTTGGGCGTTTTGCTTAAAACATCAAAACGCTCAGATGTGAACAGGTGCCATTGAAATGAATAGGATTTGTCTTGTTGGGCGTTTTTTTGAGCTGATCCTAGAGCAGAAAAACGCCCCAAAACGCCTACATGTGAACTTAGCCTAAAACGCCTGAAAAACGCCTGTAAGGCTCCGTTCACATGTCAGAGTATGGATCGCGGGCAGAACCGCAGCGGTTCCGCCCGCGATCCGGAGATTATTGCAAATCGCGGAACGCCTGTGCGTTGCCCGTTGATTTGCAATAGCCCCCCAAACGCTGAGCGATGTTGCTGAATTAAGATCCTGTCAGGGTTTAAATCAAGAATCGCAATCTTTTAACAACTAATCGAGCAGCTCTAATGTAGACATAGAAGGGTAGCACATTTCAAGGTACATAGAAAAACAGTAGGGCAAAGGGAACATCAGCTCATAATCTCTGTGTATGAGAGGTAGTGAACAAATCAATCAGACCAGAACATAAACACCAACATCTAGACATCAAAAGTATCAGAGAAGATCAAAACGCAATAGTAAACCATCCATTATAATTTCCATCAATTACCATATCAGAGGATACCCTGTATGTGCAAAATGCTGGCAGTAGAATAAACATAAAACAAAATCCAAAGAAATCAAGAGGAGAAGAAAAAAGAGCTCAAGAATGAGCGCAGACAAGAAGTCAAAGAGAGGAAAAGAAAAGAAGAGAGAAAAGGGAGACCCCAGAATCTCAGAAGACAGCACCATGGAGTGAAAGACAGAGGTACCTTCACATAGGCTGCCCACAGTTCCCAGGTTCATTCAAATGCAATCATAGTTGAGGATGAGTGGTATGGTACTGTTCTGGACTGTTCTTTATTGAAGTACAGTTACACAGTTTGGATCTGCCTGTCCAGAGTGCCTAGGTTATACCAAACTAAACAAAATGTTTTTGTCAAACATCCAGTGCCAACGCATTTTTTGACTGACAAGGCTGTCACATTTGCTTGTTGAATGACAGGGACAGGTTTTTAGTCATACCAGCAGTTTGTTAATGTCACAGTTCATGTGAAAGTTTATATCTGCTTTAAAAGGTTTATTCATAATAAAAATATACTCAAATACTTTCTTTGAGCGTGCATTTCAGCATGCCTCTGGGGTCCCTGGTCTCGTTTCGGCCATTTATGCATCCTTGAATGGACACCTGACATCAGCATCCCTCTCTTACATGACCCAATAGGAATGGGACCTCCAGTCCCCCATTGACTGGAGAAAAGCCTGGAAAATAGTGGCCAAATGCTCCTTTAACACACATACACTAGAAGCAGCATATAAGCTCCTATTTCGAGGGTATTGGGTTCCTTGCTTGTATAGCCCATGTTTTCCCTGGGAGTAGTAATAGTTATTTCCGCTGTTGACAGCGGGGGGATGTCATACCTGGTGGTCCTGCTCAAGACTAGTGGGGTTCTGGTCTAGGGTTTTTGGCTTACTTTTGGCTTACTAGCCCTATTACACTATCCAGTAGCTGGCTTATACACATCACAGCAGAAGCTGGCCACATATCTTTTTATTGCGGCTAAACGGACTATAGTTTAAGCCTGGAAAACCCAACGCATAGCCTTCCAAGGGGGTGAAGACACGTATTATGAATGATTCACATGCCAAATTTCTCAAGGTTTGGGAACCATCAATCTCTTATGAGTTCCCCTCACTCCAATTGACCTGTTTTAGCCTTGTCTGATTTCCCCTTTTGGGGCTCCCTAGTCTGAGTTACCAACTACCATTCTCTCCCCCTCGCTCTTATCTATGACCCTCTTTTCCTGTTTTTTTGCTTTCCTCGCCTATTTTCTAGTTCCTCACTGTTCCTGTTCATATCGTTGCCACCTATGGGGTGGGTTGCAGGAGAAGAGCCTTGACATTAAATGCTAATAAAATCATAAAAGTGAGAACTGTTTTACAAGTACTTACAGGTACCTGATCACTGAGATTTACAGCACAAAAACAAGACAAGAAAATTAAATACAAATCTAGAAAGTGTTAATAATAATAACAACTGGTATTTGGGTCCTTTTCCCACAAATGTTTTCAATCCGGTCAACCTGTCCGTTTTTCATGCCGACCCGATCGGAAACCTCCATTCTCCTTTATGGAGCAGTGATGTTAACGGACATGTGTTTGTTTACACCAGCCTACATCCAATACGATCCAATCTGCTAAAAACAGATGAAGGGGATCTGTTCCCCTTCTGTCAAGCGATTTGGATGGCGGCTGGGTGTAAATAGACAGGGGGCCTGTTTACATCTGACCGCCCATAGAGGAGAGCGGGCTGTGTCTGTATCTGCTCTGCATAAACAAAACAGACACGGACCTGTCATCTGCCTGATCAGCAGGGATCAATGGACAGATCCCCTGCTGAACAAGCGGATTGCAGGTGGCATGCATCCCATGTTAAAAGACACTAACAGAAATTGTAAACTAAAGTTTACTATTTTCATGCTGAGAACCCGTTGAATGAATGTAAAAGTATAGCCAAAACTTTGGTTTTAGATAAAGTAGGGAGGGGTTAAATGTTTTTATATTTTGCTATCTGTGTCCCTCTGGGAAGATATCTTTTCATTTTCTAAACTAGAGACACCAGGAAGGAAGTTTGTGGAAATCTCCAAAGTGAGGGGAATTAATGTCCTCAGTATGGCACCCATTTGTTTGACACATGGATTTGTCAGAGCATAGATGAGTCCAGTTTCTAGTGTCCTTATACCTTCCTGAACTCTCAGGGTTATTAGTGCATACCAGATATTTTCAGTGAACTACAGAACTCCTCCCCCCTATGTTTTGGAGATGATAATTTTATTTTTATAAATCTTTTTTGATTTGTAAATACCAGCATGTTGTATTTGGAGGTCAAATGGCACTGTACCTCACCCCAGAAACACCATACCAACAGTAAAGTTTGGAGGTGGGATTATTAAATAAATTTCACTTAGCATGTTCAATACTTTTTTCCTGTATCATTCCATTTTATTACACATGACTTCATTTCTGAACTTATTTGTGTTGGTTTCTTTGCATTGTATGGATTGCATGGGTTGTTACCAACATGTGGTGAAACCCTTGTGTCAATAGCACCTTTAGAAATATATTTACCTAGAAAATTGGGTTCAATACTTATTTTACCCACTGTATATATATATATAATATTTGCAGTAATAGTTTGTTGCCAAACACTGGGAACTGGGGAACAGCAGCTTTTAATTTTTTTTTGCAAGATTTAATTATTTTTTTCCTGAAAATAACAATGTGATTTTGTAATGGTGATGTGTGCCCTGCTCATTTATATACAGTAAAGCATGAAGTCAAAAACAAGAGAAAAGTAAGAAGCAAATATTGTATATGGAGCATGAGGAATAAAATCAAGACCTACAGTATATCCTTTTCTTTCAATCTGATTATGTCCATTTCCCCATCTTCAGACTTTATCCAAAATGTAAACATAGAATTTAAAATATTATTTCCAATAGCATATTATTAAAAGAGAACAAACATGCTATTGTGTGTTTGTTGTTTTTAAATTAAAAACAATGAAAGAGCAGCATTTTGGAATCAAAATTAGAATGTTGTTTTAACACAGTCTCCATCATTTATTGACCCTGAACTTATTTTTCTAAATAGTTCTGTGGGAAAAAGAACTGCTACAGCTATCCACAGCCAAGTCAAATAAAGTCAACAATTTCAAATGTGATTTTATGGCCTTGAAAACCTTGCACTAATAGTTTGTTTCCCTGGGAAACTGATGCAGTCTCTAGCAGCAAAGGACAGAAAAGTCATACAAGCTGGAATGGGTGTCCCGAAAGGGTGTTAAAGATTCACTGGACGGATCAATACTAAGTCAACACCTTGCCAGAGGATGAAATATTATTTCTCTGAGAACATATGCCTGTTTTTTGATAACATTTGATTCAGCTTTTACTTTTCAGTATTTTTAGTAATTTGACTGCAGCACATTCGTTTATATTTTCAGTATAATAAGAAAAAAGTCTTGTTTTATTATTTATTTGCTTTTTTTTTTTTTTATTAGGTTTTGTTTTATGTTTTGTTACCTAAGCCTAGTATACAAGCAACGATTATCGGCCGACCGGTCGTCCGTCTTTTGTCCAGAGTGGTGTTTTGTTGGTTGGAATGTGCCTAGACTGCACACAAATTTTCTCGCCCGACAGAATTCTACTTTAGAAGTGATGTCATGTGTTGGTTTGCTTTCTTTGTGTTCTTTCTTCTCTGAGCATGCCCAGACTTGCTCATTAGATTTTTCCCTGTCGAAATCTGTACTGACTGCACGAAAATCGGACGTGTTTTGACGGTGGACAAATATTTTATAGCCGGCACACCAGATTTTTTTCAGCCGAAAAGTCTGAGTCGGTTGTCGGAAGCATCATACTAACAAGCCGAAAATCGGCGGATCGGTCGTCGGACGAAAAATCCCTGCTGATTTTCGATGCGTGTGTACGAGGCTTTACTCTGCTGATGTAGGCTCTCTACAATGAGAGTCTGTGTCTGGTCGGCCCTGATTGGTGCTGTGCCAGTCACATGACTAAGAAAAAAAACAGTTCAGAAAAGCAATTCAAAGTAAATTATAAATATCAAAAACTGTTTTACATTTCTTTAAAAATCTTTATTAAACATTATTTTAGTGTAGGCGGAGTAAAAGATGATTGACACTAGCTTTCATTTTGTTCAGACGGCATCTGTAAGCAAGGCTCTTTTTTTACTTTACAGTTATTATTAACTACATTTGATATATTTAATACTATTTTTTTTATTAAAACTAAGCTTTTTATGAGTGAAAGTTTCTTAGTGAATGTATTCAATCAGCATACTATATCCCGCCCCCATAGCATTTAGCTATTGGAAGGGGATGGAGGGAGGAAGGGAGGGGAGTGTCATTTACCACAGTGTATAACTCACATGTGTGACTCTATAGTCATATGGGCTGCACAGATAAGAAAAAATAAGAAATGAAGAGCTTAGAAGGGAAATTAAACTGGAGCATGCTCAGTTGATGACAACAGCTAGTCAATACAATCTCAGAAAAGATGGGAGGGACAGCTGAAGGCAGGATCAACCAGGAATATTTCATGCTACACAAAATTAATGCTTTAGGAGCTTTGTGATTATGCACACTCTGTAATATAACTTGTAATGAATGCTTTTTCCATATTTTTTGCATAACGTTTAGGGGGGTGGTCCCTTGAACTGAGGTAGTATATTAGGGACTTCTTTTTCTATGTGGACCATTATTCATTCAAAAAGTAAGTATAAAAAGAATAAAAAAGGCGTGGGAGTAAAAACCATAGGGTAAACTCTGTCCAGGAGCTGAAAGTGGAGCAGGCCAGAGGCCCAGGCAAAATAGGTGGACCAAAAAGAGTAGGACCCTAAAAGGTGAAATAAATGAAAACAATGAAAATGGTGGAACTAAAGTGAAAGGATGAAAGAAGGTGAGGTAATGAAAGTGCAAAAAAGGAAACCCAACTCAAAATCTTTCATAGGGCGCATATTCCGTTCCTCTCGGATAAGACGGTCCCGGACGCCCATAAATGTCCTCACTGCCTTACGGAACGCCCGTCCCTTTATCATAAGTTTTGGGACTGTCCATATATTTCACCATTTTGGGACAAAGTTATCACCTACATTGAAGCCGTCACCAAACTGACCATGCCTAAAGACCCTCTTCTCTTGCTATTCGGCTACTGGGACAAACGCCTGCAAAAAATGGTCGAGCACATCAGCCGACTCTCCCCGTCTGTGGATCCTTACTACTCTGCTGGTTGCTAGACGTCTGATCTTAAAACATTGGATTTCAACTACCCTTCCCCTCATCTCCATGCTACAGCCAGAGCTAACCACACTTCTCTCCATTGACCGCATCAACATGGACGCTACGTCCCCCGCTGCCAAGGGACTTTTCCTAGCGAAATGGAACGTCTTCCTCATGCACCTGTCCAAAACCTTAGACGACACCCCCCCCCCCCCGATGATTTTGCATTTTCTATACGAGACCCCACAATTCCCGTCACCTATGCCGACATGGGACTCACGTAAAGTCGGGCCATTGAGTTCTGGCCACCCCCCCTCCCTACCCACCCCCCCCCCTCTCCTCCCTGGACTCTCCAGCCACAGTTGGCTTTTGCTTTGTGAAATTCTTGTGTATATCTGTTGTACTGTATGACTTGTTAAAATGCCACAAAACATTTAAATAAAAAAAAAGAAAGTGCAAAAAAAAAACAATTGCAACTCAGACTTAGAATCGGCTCACACTACCGTGACCATAAGTCGCCCCATGACGGAGCGACATTTTACCACGACTTTACCGCGACTTCAGCGCGACTTGTGAATTATTTAAAGCGACTTATATGATAGACGACTTTGTACGACTTTGTATTTGGCCAATCAGAATATGATGTGTTGTGACCTAATTCCCCTTTCTTGTTTTTTTTTACTCATTTCCTCATTGCCCACCAGTGCCATGTATCAGTGTCCACCAGTGCCACTGCCCACCAGTGCCACGTATCAGTGTCCACCAGTGCCACTGCCAACCAGTGCCACGTATGTGTCCACCAGTGCCACTGCCCACCAGTGCCACGTATCAGTGTCCACCAGTGCCACTGCCCACCAGTGCCACGTATCAGTGCCACAAATCAGTGTCCACCAGTGCCACATATCAGTGCCACGAATCAGTGTCCACCAGTGCCACATATCAGTGCCACAAATTGGTGTCCACCAGTGCCACGTATCAGTGCCACGAATCAGTGTCCACCAGTGCCACATATCAGTGCCACGAATCAGTGTCCACCAGTGCCACATATCAGTGCCACGAATCAGTGCCACAAATCAGTGCCCACCAGTGCCACATATCAGTGCCACGAATCAGTGTCCACCGGTGCCACATATCAGTGCCACGTATCAGTGCCACGAATCAGTGTCCACCAGTGCCACATATCAGTTCCACGTATCAGTGGCACGAATCAGTGCCACAAATCAGTGTCCACCAGTGCCACATATCAGTGCCATGAATCAGTGTCCACCAGTGCCACGAATCAGTGCCACATATCAGTGTCCACCAGTGCCACGTATCAGTGCCACGTATCAGTGTCCACCAGAGCCACGTATCAGTGCCACGTATCAGTGTCCACCAGTGCCACTGCCCACCAGTGCCAATTATCTGTGTCCACCAGTGCCACTCTATAGGAACTGTAGGCATGGCTGCAATGTGGGGAATGCCTGGCTAATTTTCCTTCCTCTTCCTGGAAAGTCGGATCACAGTCGCTTGACAAAAGATAAGGATCCGACTTGGAGGCGACTCCCAGTGAAGTCTATGGGCACAAGTCAGATACAAGTCACCTTGAAGTAGTACAGGACCCTTTTCTGAAGTCGGAGCGACTTCAGTAGTGCATATTAAGACGGCTCTCATTCATTTACATTGGATTTGTTATGACAAGCGACTTGGGGCGACTTGAGGGCACACAAGTCGCCTGACAAGTCGTACTAGTGTGAATGGAGCCTAAGAGTAATAAATGGTGACCTAGGACAAAGTGATACAGAGGTCCAAGCAATAAATATACATAGGAAGTGAAAAAAGGGAGGAGAGTGGAGCCCCAAAAGGGAACCAAGTGCAATACCTTGTAATGAGTAGCCCACAAAAAAGTCTGATGTGTAAACCTCACACTCTAGCTAAAACTTAAAAGAAAAAGTTTTGCCTTTAGTTATAATTTAACTATAAATACTGGCCCTAGAATTTTTGCCCTCACTTTGGCACGCATGGCAATACCTGATATAGAGTATGTTGCACAGTCACAGTAAGAGTTTAGTCTTAGTTTACATATTTGTATATAGAAGAGCAATTTTTTTCTGGAGACAGGTTCTCTTTATGAAGACCGTGAGCTCTATTAGACTCTTAGGCTGGCCATACATGTTCAATTTTCTTGTACACGTTTCTGTTAGATTTACCACAAACTGCGTAATATGAGGTCAAAGCTAACCAACACTTTCACTTGTATCCAATTAGGCAGGCTTTTGTACTACATAGTTGAAGGTAAATTTTAAGAAAATTGTACAGAAAATTGTAAGAAAATTGTATAACGTATGGCCAGTCTTAATGCCTTCTTTTTACTCTGCCTAAACAGACTGTATTCAATCTGTTGCCATCTCACTCACACCAACCAGAATGTGACAGTTCTTAACCCAAACGTGCTCAGAGCTAGGCGCTTCCAGGTTCACGCCTCACAGAAATGCAGGTTTATGGTCTCCCCTGTGTTCTCCATCCTGAAGGCTTCAGTGGGTGTCCTAGGCTATCACAAGGCCCAGCTGAGCCCAGGACAGGCGTGGGGTGGAGTAGGTGGAGGTAGAAGTATAAACAGAAGGGTCCTATGAGAGAGCCTGAAGCTGGCTCTTTAAAATGTAAACAAACTCATGACTGCAGTAGCAGGAGTTTGTTTACATCCTGATACTACCATACCTCAATACTTACAGCAGGAGCAGTAAAAAGGGGGAAATAAGCCTGAAAAAATGAGTATAGTATAAAGAAACTGAAAAATATTTTCTTTATTTTTAATGAATTTTTGTTTATACAAAAAAATGGCGGTGCCATGTTTTCCAACTGTAAAAGATAATTCTGGATGAAAAAAAAACCCAGAAAATAAACATGGGAACCATTATTGCCTAACAATTTGTAGTAACACAGTTTACAATGATGATTGCATTATGTCTTAATTGCGTGATATTTATACGGTGTCAACAGCTACGGTTTATCTATCAGCCTGCTAATAAGTACATGTATGTGATTTTAAAAGACTCACACTTTCAAAAGACAGACAAAAGTAAATATTTTGCTCTTTTTTTTTTTTTTTTTTTTTTTAATGGAAAAGCCTGACCTTTTAAGTTATTAAACAAAAGAGATGTTCCTTAAAAGAAGCAACGTTTCTTAAAGAGAATGGACACAATTGTATTCCAAGACAAAAATCCCCTGGCACCAAATTCAGAGAGTCAGTCATATTCATAGTTCATTTTAATCCAGCCCCATCATAATAATTAAATGATGATGTAGGTAATCTTCATTACCGTAAAAAGGGGAGATCGTGTTTAGTTTAAAAGCACTTGGTGTGCCAAAAGAATAGAGGGAACATACTGTAAACCTTGGTTCCAATCAAGGCTTAGGTTTAAGTAATGTCAATTAGATAATTGAATGTATAGCAAAGTGTGCGTTAAATATGTCATTAAATATTATGCTCTTGACAGGTCGCTGATGTGTATCAGGCTCAGCAGAATAAGAAATGTGCTGTATGACTCATTAAGTTAAATGTAAGTAGAGGGAGAATGCTCAGGAAACTAGGACAAAAAGATAGAACAGAACTGCTGAGTAAAGAACCAAAAATAACTGATAAGTTGTTGTTTTGGAAACTACAGACGCTGCTGATATCTCAACAGTTCAACTTGAATAAATCCAGCCCTTAATCATTATTATTATTAACCACTTGACCTCCAGAAGATGTACCCCCCTTCATAACCGGGCCATTTTTTGCCATACAGCACTGCGTTACTTTAACTGACAATTGGTCATGCTACGCTGTACCCCAATACACTATATGTTCTTTTTTTCCCCACTATAAACAAAAAAAAAACTGACAATTTTGAAAAAAAAATATTTTTTTACTTTCTGCTATAAAACATATCCAAAAAAAAAACAAGACAAATCATATTTCTTCATAAATTTTAGGCCAAAAAATATATTTTTGGTGAAAAAAATCCCACTAAGCATATATCGATTGGTTTACGCAGTTATAAGTTATAGCATCTACAAACAATGGTATACAGTGTCTCACAAAAGTGAGTACACCCCCTCACATTCACATTTTTGTACATATTTTATTATATCTTTTCATGTGACAACACTGAAGAAATAACATTTTGCTACAATGTAAAGTAGTGAGTGTACAGCTTGTGTAACAGTGTAAATTTGCTGTCCCCTCAAAATAACTCAACACACGCCATTATTGTCTAAACAACAACATGTGACTTGTTAGTGTTACAAGGTCTCAGGTGTGGATGGGGAGAAGGTGTGTTAAATTTGGTGTTATCGCTCTCACTCTCTCATACTGGTCACTGGAAGTTCAACATAGCACCTCATGGCAAATAACTCTCTGAGGATCTGAAATGCTTGAGGTCATTGTAGCCGTATTAGTGCACTTGCGACAGAGACAGTACTCAATTGTCTCTGAGGATCAGAAAAAAGAATTGTTGCTCTACATTCATGTAATCTTCTGGGGCACGTCATAGGTACCAGAAGGCTGCAAACCTTTCACAAAGCACAGTGCAGCTCACTTCACAGACAGATGCCCACAGTTAACATGCTAGTGTCAGGCACTCAATGAAGAACCTGCCTGTCCGTAAAAAATCCAGCAGCTAAGTTTTTGTAGTTGCTGACTTTTCATTTTTGCAGAATTGACTAAAGCTCCTCTAAACAATAGTAGCCAGATAAAAAGATCTTACTATCTAATAGGAAAAGGATTTAGCAAAAATAAGTGTTTCAGATCATGATGTGATAAGAAAGATCCCGAAAAAACAAGATGCAGGATATGTTCTGTAGTTATTTCTGAAATTCTTTTTTTTTTTTTATTTAAAGGGATTGTGAATGTTTGCTGGAATGTGAGTTCTTTTAGAGAAAAAGAACAGGAGACCTTCCAGAAGTATGGGTGACAAGTAGTGACAAAAAAAGAAGGAGCTTGCTGGAAGAGTGAAGTTTATCATTTGGTGTATAAAAATATATAAAAAGCAGCGCCAATTAGTGAAAATAAATATAAATCAGATAAAATAGTCCCAACATGCAATATAATACACAGTCCAAAAGAATTCTTGGCATAAAGATGGTAAATGAAGACTTGAGATAGAGTCCCAATCACCGGTGACACAATAAGAGATATATGAGCACCCAGATGTGGCAGCCAAAGGGGACTCTTACCAGATAGGATTGACCTACCGAGGAAGTCAAAGGAGCATTACGCTCGACGTAACGCGTATAGGGGGACGGAGCGTGCGTGGCCGACGCAGAGTCTCTCTCTGGTAACAGATCGCTGACATCGCTTATACAGCAGGCACGGCTGAGTGCCCAACAAATGTGAGTTGATCTGCCTTTCTCTAATAAAGCACACCCTTATTAGTAAGCAGAGAGCACTAGATTTCTTCATCTGTTTTTTATATGTCCCGGGATCCCTCGAGGTGCAATACAGTGTGGCTCTTTCCTGGAAGTCTGATCCATGATACATGTGATTGCTGGCCCGTTTGGGTCCTTTAGGAAGGTGAGAGGCTAATTCACCTGGTGGAGGGATTCACTAATTGGTGTTTACAACTTGTTTTCATCACTGGATTTTCTTCAATTGGATACGGGGACACTCTTCATATCACTTTATTGGAAGCACACACATTGCTATGTGCCTTATGAACTGGATATGATTTATTGTATTTAAAGTCATCACTTTTTTATTATATTTCTGGCGCATCACATTTTGGTAGGATTTATAGTTTATTGTGATTTGTGAAACACGATTGGTGTATGCTGCCGGATACCACTTATATACTTTCACACACCTGATTTATGCACAGTGAATTGAGGTTGAGTTATTTTATCACATATATTGGGTTTGCGCTGATAGTTTTTTTTTTTTTTTTGTATTTCCCCTAATGCCCTTGATAAGCCTAATAGAGTGCCTTTTTCCATAACCTCACCGTTTTTTTCCCATGTAAAAGATGTGAGGTTTGCTGTAATAACACCTTGGTTGGAAGGAGGTTTTGTGAGGTTCGTTCTACAGCTACCTCTAAAGAACATGCGATTAAACCCTTCATTAATTGTTCTTCTACTAATGTTGTATATCTTCTCCAGTGTCCGTGCGGCCTACAATATATAGGCCGCACTATTAGAACACTGATGGTGAGAGTAAGGGAACATCTTAAAAATATTAGGAAAGGTTTTCCCAACCATAGTGTGTCAAAACACTATGTGTTGTGCCACAATAAAAACACTGCAGGCACTAAGGTTTGGGGCATTGACAAATTCGTACCCCACTGGAGAGGCAGTCATGTCCGACTGGAGGTCTCCAAGTTGGAGACCCGTTGGATTTTTGATATGAAGACCTACTCTCCAAGGGGTATGAATATTAAGTGGGATGTCAACTGTTTCCTAAATAATAGTTGACTGGCTGGTTCTGTTAGTTATGGTCTTTTATTCTTTATTTTTTATGTATTCATCTATATTAATGATATGATATATTATTTTGGGATTTCTTATGATTTTATCAGTCATATTTAATCTTTTGTATTTATTTTAAATGATCCTATCACTAGTTTTTATCCTGTTATGTTTTATATTACAATCTGGTTTGTTTAGCATTGGTTTATCCCTAGGTTTTTATCTTGGGGTAAAAAAACTTTTTATCTTGCAGGGCTATAAGCTGGTGCGGGTGTCTCTTTGGTAAGCCGTTTGAATGTTTTGCTGTATTGTGCTTTTCATTCTCATTCGTTTATGGCTGCCTCTGATGACTTCCGGTTTCAAGCTATTGCCCTGTGGAACGCAGATGCGGATCACTTCCGCATCTGTCATGTCCGGTCTTAGTAATATTTATATGCGTGCTGGCGTCCTTCTTGCCACGCCTCTGATGATGTCATTTCCTGTGACGACACGCGTAAGGCGGAAGTGGATACCGGACGCCTGAAGCACGCTCTTATGCTGCTGCTTTTACATTTCTACTGCTGTTTTGTTTGCTGTTTTATGTAAGTGCAACTTTATTCATGATTACATTTTAGTCCCATACAATCTGCACTATCGATTGTCCATTTATTCTGAGGTATTTGTGACTGAGAAAAGCGGAGGATGCAGAGTGTCTTATATGCAACCTGAGGGATTACAAATTTTCTATGACTGGTTCAGAAGTCACCTTGCGGTCTGGATGAGCCTGTGTTTTCCAGATTTTTGCCTGTTTTGACCTCTCTTCATGAGGGTCAATCCTATCTGGAAAGAGTCCCCTTTGGCTGCCACATCTGGGTTCTCATATATCTCTTATTGTGTCACCAGTGATTGGGACTCTATCTCAAGTCTTCATTTACCATCTTTATGCCAAGAATTCTTTTGGACTGTGTATTATATTGCATGCTGGGGCTATTTCATCTGATTTATATTTATTTTCACTAATTGGCACTGCTTTTTATATATTTTTATGCATTCATAGGGTTTGTACATCACCTATTTTAGCTGGCTGCCTTTTTTGTCATATTCATTTATTTTGATTGTATTTGATTTTTTCCAAGTGCAGATATCACTTCCCTTTTTACTGTTTATCATTTGGTGTATACCTTGAGATGAAAAGAAGAGATCTTAGGAAGTGCTTAGTATGTTACAACTGGATTTTTTAAATTGGATCCTGTGCACAATAGGGTGTGGGAAAAGCAATATAAGAACTGGGGTGAAAGTTATGTGAGTAAATCCACAGTCTTCAAAACAGGGTGGGCCCTTGAGTACAGGACTGAATACAATGTCTCTAATGGGCTATTGTATTGCTCATGCAAGTCTTCAAGATGCTCCCTCTCCATTCTGCTAAGCCACAGCCTACTGCCTTTTAAAGTTACAAAGCATTTTGGGCATATAGTTAAATACCACATACAAACATATATATCCCTGGGGTACTGGATGCTTGAACTGCAATCTTTTTGGTTAGCATGGGATTCGTAATGACCACATTGCTCTAGCTACTTATGTGGACATTACTTCTTGTACAATTCCCACTCCAATGTTTTTGCGAACCTCATGGCAGATTTATATGATTTATGCACCATAGTGGGTTAGTTTTAGACCAGTCTTGATTGGCATGGTAGTCTTATGTAGGGATTTGATCATCTATCCCCCTGCCTTTTTTGGCATATTTTAGATAATTATGTTTTGACTGCCGCCTCCCTCGCTTCCTTGATACTTCAGTGCCACCCAGGTAGAATCCTTCATACTTGCTATGTACATGCATTTACCACTGCTATCCTTCTCGTGTGAGAGAAACGTGTCGACCCATGAAGTTTTATTTCCACATGACAGATTCCTATAAGGCAACCATCGTTGTGTGAATACATTGTGACATGACATATAATGTGTCAAATAAGTTGCAGTTGGTTACCAGGCAGCACAACAAGTATAATTTGTTCTTATTGACCTTCTTTGGTCTAGAATGTATTTTAAGGTTTTGTAATAAAATGTTGTATGTTTCTATGATCCATCGGGTTTGTTCCCTTTAATGCCAGTAAAGTCCAAAACGTATGTTTAAATATGTTATGCATAGTCTGTATCTAATCAGCACAGCAAGATACGGAATATTTTTGATGGTTATGCGCAGCAGGATCTCTCAATTGGGAAAGCTAGCAGTAGAGCTCAGCCTAGGCACATATATATATTATATCCAGTGTATATGGAAAGTATTTACCACATTGGAAGTGTTTTTTTGTCATAGAACATAGAATCACAGTGAATTGAATTTTGTTTTGTTTATTTCTAATTAACAGAAACAATGCTCCATTTAAGGCAATGCACCAGGATAGGTATACCTATTTTCAAAAAAGTCCAATGCATTTTGAAAATTACAGTCACAATATTAAATTAGAGAGCTTTATCCTTGTATTGAAGCTTTGTGAACTGAACATATAGACTCGTTCTACTCAAAGTGAAAACAGGTCCCTTCAAAGTAATTTAAATTATTTACAATGAAAAAAAAAAACATTTAAAAAATGATCAAATATGTAATCTACTTTCTACTCCTTTCTACTCTGGCCATGCTTTTCTTTTTATGTGTTGTAATTGATATCAATTATAACCATAAAAAGGAAAGTATGGTCAAAGCTTTTAAGGCCATACCATACTTTCCCTGTGGGCCACAGGAGTGCATTTACTTGTGTTCTTCAGTGACCCAGAATCAGCAGACAGCGGCCTGAAGTACACTGTTAATTGATGTCTCAGAGCTGCTTCGTGCTCTGGAAGGATCTTAACCATATTGTTGGGATCCACACATGTGTTGGCAGCTGACCCAATGCACAGCTGAGAGCTGGAGAAAGCAACTCTGCCCCCTTCCCAGAGCAGCACTCCAGTGAGCACTGGAGGGGCAGGGCAAAGAGCAGTGACTAACAATCACCACTCTCAGGCTCAGGTGGACCAAGAACTGAGTGATCAGTGGTCGTGTGATTGCTCAGTTCTGAGACTTATAGCCGCCAGGGAAACCGCTACACAAATGCTGCAGCAAAGAGGTGAGTATAAAGGTTTAATTTTTCACATCCCCATACTTCTCCCATGAGCCTGCAGATAGGTTTCTATAATTTATTATTAGATCTAGACACTATGCTGTTTTCCCCATTTTTTTTGCAAAAGCATTCAAAATTTCTCAGGCTGCACAGAGATCGTGAGTGAACAGCCTTTTTCAAGACTAGTCACAAATTCTCTCTTAGAATAAGAGCTAGACCATGGCTTGGCCAATCTAGAACATTGCAATTGTTTTTAATCGTCATGCCATTTGCCTGTTGCTGAAATGTTCATCATTCATTCATTCATCAGACTAGAGAATTAGCTACCAGCTGACTTCAGAGTCTCCCACATGCCTTGTTGCAAATTGTAGATGAGATACAGTATTATGTGAGTTTTAGTTACAGTGTTGTATGCATATTGCCTCCAATTTCAACCACTTTCAGAGTCATAGGTCTTCTGGCGGCCTCAATAACTATTCTCCTTCTTGCACTGACTTTTGCTGGATGTCCTGCTCTTGGCCAGTTTACAGCTGCTCTACATTCTTTCCATTTAATAATGATTGATTTAAAAGTACTCCATGCGGTTTTCAGTGACTTGGGAACTTTATGTTGATCGGGCATCATAGTATGTAGGATATCCCACATTAATGACTGACTAGAAGTTGGACCTACAATGACTTGAAGCCCATTGAGCTCCATTTCACTAATTATGTTATTTTGGAAAAGAATTGACATTTTCTTCATATTAAAGTGATACTAAAGCTAAAAACATTTTTTTTTCTTTTTACCCTAACCACTTGCCTACTGGGCACTTTTACCCCTTCCTGCCCAGACCAATATTTAGTTGTCCTCCATCTATCCCATTAAATGCATGTGCTCTCATTGTAGAGACTCTTTAAATTGTAGAGTTAGGGACTGCAGATCACAGGGTGCCTTGTCGGGGCCTGCAGCTTACGCATGTATTTGCAAATGTGTGCAACCAAACCCCTGTTTTTAACGCATACTGTTAGACAGGTCAATTCGGTTGGTCGCTGGCTGGTTGGTAAATTGTGACTGGAAATCTCTTCGTTTTTTTGATCTGGGTCCGCCCTTCCAGTGCTCCTTACCACTAAGACCAGTTATAGGTGGAGGCGGTGACCACTTTTTGCATTATTGATATCTATATTGAGCCAGGCAACGCACTGACACCTTTGCCGCCATTGTGCGATGTGCTGGGTGTTCAGTGTGACCCTGTGCCTTTAAGGAGGGGTTGGCTCCCTCTAGTCACCTGTCCTCCATCTATACCATTAAATGCATGTGCTCTCATTGTAGAGACTCTTTAAATTGTAGAGTTAGGGACTGCAGATCACAGGGTGCCTTGTTGGTGCCTGCAGCTTACGCATGTATTTGCAAATGTGTCCAACCAAACTCCTGTTTTTAACACATACTGTTAGACAGGTCAATTCGGTTGGTCGCTGGCTGGTTGGTAAATTGTGACTGGAAATCTCTTCGTTTTTTTTATCTGCGTCCGCCCTTCCAGTGCTCCTTACCACTAAGACCAGTTATAGGTGGAGGCGGTGACCACTTTTTGCAATATTCAGCTGTTAGCATTGTAAAACTTTTAATGACAATTGTGCAGTCAGGCAGCACTGTACCCATATGAATATTTTATCATTTTTTTTCACACAAATAAAGCTTTCTTTTGGTGGTATTTGATCACCAATGGTTTTTTTTTTTTTTTGCTAAATAAATGAAAAAAGACCAAATTTTTTAAAAAATATATATTTTTCTTAGTTTTCATTATAACATTTTGCAAAAAGGTAATTTTTCTCATTCCCCGATGGGCAATGATAGGCTGCACTGATGGGCACCGATGAGGCAGTACTAAAGGGCACTGATGAGGTGGCCCTGATGGGCACTTAAGAGGTGGCACTGATAGGCTGCACTGATGGGAACGGATGAGGCAGCACTGGTGGGCACTGATGAGAAGGTACTGATGAGGCTGCACTGATAGGCGGCACTGATGGAAATGAATAGGCAGCATTGATAGGCGACATTGATGGGCACTGATAGGGGGCACTGATTGGCAGCACTGATGGGCACCACTGATGGGCACCACTGATGGGCACTGATTGGCACTAATAGGCAGCACTGATGGGTACTGTTGGGGCAGCACTGATTATCAGGACATTGATGATCAGTGCCGATTATCAGTGCAGATGTCCTATTTCCCACTAGCCAGTTACCGGCTCTCTCCTCTTCTCACGCTGTGACAGCACGAGGAAAGGAATGCGGATAAGCGGCAAGTGTGTTTACATTATGATCAGCTGTGATTGGCTCCTTACCCCGATCTGTAGACAGATGTGTCTGAAGAGCGCGGAAGATGGGATAATTTAGTCCCAGAACTAGCCCACCACTCTGTAGCCGTCATTTTGCTATAGCGTGGTTGGCAAGTGGTAAATTCCTTTCATTAAGGTTAAAAACAATTTATATTCCTCTGTCCTCCCCCTTCCCTGTGAGAAGAGACGCAGCGCTGTGCACGGCTGCATCTCTTCTCACCTCTCTTCCTCTTCACACAGGAACTCAAACATGCTGCTGTCAATCAAATGCAGTGAGAAGAAAGTGGGGGGCTGGGCAAAGCCCCATTGTGTGTATCTATGGAGCGCAGCTCCTAAGACACACAGCTCAGGAGCAAGCAGACACCCTGTGCCTCCATAGCAAATGGCTTCCTATGGGGATACACAAAGAAGAGGAGAAGCCAGAGGAAGGCCACTCTGTGCAAATCCACTGCATACAGCAGGTAAATATACCATGTGTTTGTTATTTTAATCAAAAAAGAAAATGACTTTAGAAACACTTTAGAGTGGGTAATAGACAGTCAATAATTTTGTGTTTTTCAAATTTAAATAATTTAAATCACCTTGCAGAGATTCTTTTTTACTTTGACATTAGTCTGTTTCTGTTGATCAGAGGTTAAAAGCACAAAAAGTAAATGCACTGTGATTTGATGTCCTATGACAGTGATGGCGAACCTCAGCACCCCAGATGTTTTGGAACTACATTTCCCATTGATGTCCAACTACACTGAAGAGTGCATGAGCATCATGGGAAATGTAGTTCCAAAACATCTGGGGTGCCAAGGTTGGCCATCACTGTCCTATGACAATAAAATGTGAAAATGTCCGAGTGAAAAAGTGCTGTATATTATTTTATGAGCAATAAACACATACCAATATCAAGACCATGTGTTTATATATATTCATTCACTTTTAATGCTCTGAATAATAAAACCAGTCAACGTTTAAGATTAAACATTAAGATGTAGATGACCTTAGGGTTCCGCGATAGTCTTCTATTTATTGGCACACACACCTCCACATTGTATCTGGAGACTGTCTTCTAGATTCTATTAAACCTGTAATTACATTTTCAGTCCTGGCAAATCTGAGAGACATGTTTGTATTATCAATGAGTCACTCAGAAATAACCAGCCCTTGCAGCAGGTTAATTGCTATTGATCGACAAAGGCATGAATGATATAGCAAGCCGTTTTGTCAATAGTAGAGAGATTCTAAAAGGGAAGAGAAGAAAAATATTATTAGAGTAAATGCCATTGCGCTCACATATTCTGTGTTTTTGCCTACAGAAAAATCATTAAATGAAGAAAAAAGTTGAGTCCTCCTAGAAAATACAAAATAAATATTAGGTATTTATGATTTTACATGTATTTTTTCATAGAACCTTACTGTATATACCAGCCAGCATTACCCACCAACAGTACCCACCAGCAGTACCAGCCAGCAGTACCCACCAACAATACCCGCCTGCAGTACCAGCCATCAGAACTCACAAACAGTACAAGCTTACAGTATCTGCCACCAGTACCAGCCAGAAGTACCCTCCAGCAATACCAACCAGCAGTACCCACTAGCAGTACCCACCAGTAGTACCCACCAACAGTACCTGCCAGCAGTACCAGCCAACAGTATTCACCAACAGTCCCCGCCAACAGTACCCACCAGCAGTAGCAGCCAACAATACCCACCAGCAGTACCAGACAGCAGTACTTCCCAGCAATACCCACCAACAGTACCCATCAGCAGTACCTGCCAGCAGTATCCAGCAGCAGTACCAGCCAGCAGTAACCACTAACAGTAGGGGCCAGCAGTACCAGCAAGCAGTACCCACCAACAGTACCCGCCAGCAGTACCCTTCAACAGTACCCACCAGCAGTACAAGCCAACAGTACTCGCCAGCAGTACCCACTAACAGTACTCGCCAGCAGTACCAGCCAGCAGTACCTACTAGCAGTACCAGCCAGCAGTACTCACCAACAGTATCCGCCAGCAGTACACACCGGCAGTACCCGCCAACAGTACCCACCAGCAGTACCCACCAGCAGTACCTACCAGCAGTAGCAGCAAGCAGTAGCAGCCAGCAGTACCCACCAACAGTACTCACCAGCAGTACTCACCAGCAGTACCCACTAGCAGTACCTACCAGCAGTACCAGCCAGCAGTACTCACCAACAGTACCCACCAATAGTACCCACCAACAGTACCCGCTAGCAGTACAAGCCAACAGTACCCACAAGCAGTACCAGCCGGAAGTACCCACCAGCAGTACCAGCCAGCAGTATCCACCAGCAGTACAAGCCAGCAGTACACACCTGCAGTATCAGCCCTGGAGGACAGCAAGCAGCAGCCACCAGCCATACCCGACTGGGGGACAGCAGCAGCCAGAGAAACCTGCAGGAATCCTGAAGTGAAGATTGAGATCAGTTCAGGTGCAGGTAAACTGAAGTGCATCTGTGAGAAAGCAGCTTTAGA
Source organism: Pelophylax lessonae (assembly GCF_965119305.1). NCBI lineage: Eukaryota > Metazoa > Chordata > Amphibia > Anura > Ranidae > Pelophylax > Pelophylax lessonae. Next base: position 677,564,930 of record NC_138768.1, on the reverse strand, counting down.
CCCCTTTTACACGATTGGTCCGATCGGGTCCTCCTGTCTGTTTTTCAGGTGGACCCAATCTGACCCTCCATTCACCTTTAAAGAGTGGTAGATGTAAACAGAGTTGTGTCCATTGACACCTGCCTATCGCCAATCTGATCCTTTTCAAAAAACAGAAGAAGATCTATTTCCTTCTGTCTGAGCGGATCGGAGGGCCCATTGAGTAGAGGGGGCTGTGTCTGTGTCTGCTCTGCATATGCTGAGTGGACACGGACCTGTCATCTGCCTGCTCCGCTCATTGTGGCTTGCGACCAGTTACGGATTCGCTAAAGGGGCCTCCGCTCCTCAAAAGGTATATATATATATATATATACATATACACAAACACTGTTTTTATTTTTGAGGTGGGGAGGGTCTTGGGTGAGTTCCCCCATTTTGTTTCCCCAGAACTTGACCCCTGACTTATAGTGAGCATGATGGTGATGATCCCTCCTTCTTCACCGCTGTATTTGAACACTGTGCCTGGACATGTGCCTAGAACTAAAGGCCCGTACACACGTACCGATCGTCAGCATACAAACGTCGGCGGACGAAAGATCTGCCGATTGTACGCTTGTTAGTATGGTGCCTCCGACAGCCGTCAGCGCACATTCTGCGGACAAGAATCTGTCTTGCAAGCATTGAAATTTTTGTATGCCGACACCAGAACGGCAGATTGTTCGCCAGTCAGTACAGAAGTCAGCCGACACACAGCTACAAATCCCAACACGCATGATCAAACCAAATGAGGTCCCGGAAGAATTTTCTCTAGTAAACTCAACATTTTATCCAGAAAGAACTTTCGGCTCGCGGCAGTCCAAGAAATAGGTGAAATGCGGAGCACATGCTCATCTTGATAAATGTGAGAAGAAGGAAGATGCTGCTCATAATGCCATACTTTTCTAATAAAAAGGCATGTGTTCTGTTATGATGAAGATAATGTTTGTATATTCTATCTGTTCTATCAAATTTTATAATTAAATAATTTGAACTCTTCACCATTTTTTTTTTTTTTTTTTTAACAGCAAAGATCTAACTATTGATATGACCCTTTATTCTTCTATAAATTAATGTATAAAACATATTTTTCAGGTTATGCACAATATTAAACATGTTAACAAATTCAGATAGGCCATTTTTTAGTTACAATTTTCTTTATTTTTTGGATCTCTGAAAAAACTAATGAAAACATCAATACTCTCCGTATAAAAAAAAAAAAAAAAACATAAAAAGGTCCATTTGGACTAAATTAAATTAGAAACGGCCAAACAGGGGTAAAATAAATAATAGGGGGTTACAAAAATTAAAGTTGGTGATAGCTATAATCAGGCTGCCATGAGGGCAGGTTTGGATCCTGCTGGCCATATTGCCACTGGCCATGTGGCATTTGGCGAGGTGGTGGCTGTTGTGGAGGTGGAGGTGGAGGGCATGGGTGCTCCTGGCATGCATGGCTGTGCTCATTAAGGATGCCGTTTTCAGCGTTTTGCAGCACATCCAGAATAATTTTTCTGGCATACTGACACTGCCTGAGGTCCACCTTATCTAAAATTTTGACCGTCATGTTGCCGAAGGACTCATTGGCCTCCGGTTTGCGACGTAGGGCTATGGTGGCCTCCTGTATAAATTCATCGGTGATGTCGTCGATGTGTTTCCTCTTTTGCCTCCGTTTGGCAGGAGGAGGTGGTGGTGGAAAGAGTTCCACAGGCTCCTCAGGCTCCGCAGGCTCCCCAGGCTCCTGGCTGCAACCTGCCTCCTCCTCAGTGACACTTCCCTGTTGATGAAATGAACAATTGTTTAAAATGTTATAGTGTATATAAAAATGCATGTTTGTTATATTATTGTGAACAAATAGCAGACTTTACATACAGTGGCGTATCTAGGGTCTCCAGTGCCCTTGTTGAGGAGCTGTATTTGGCAACAACCCCCCCCCCCCAAGATCAATGTAAAAATGTAACCCCCCCCCCAAAAAAAAATATAAAAGGGCATTAAATGTTTTTCATTTGTCCCTTGTTTGCCCAGTGTAGAGCTCTCTAGTGGGCAATCATTGTCTCAGGTGTGAAAAACAAGAAAGAGAGGGGTGAGAGATAGAGAGAGGGAGAGAAAGAGGGGGTGTGAGAGAGAGAGGAGGGGGGTGAGAGAGAGGAGGGGGGTTGCAGAGAGAGAGGGGCCTGAATTTGCAGAGGGCTTGATGTAGGGCAATAAGGGTGAAGTGTTGCAGGAAAACATGAATAAGGGAGCCACCTGCCTTGCTGACCCACAGTGAGAGACCAGAGACATGGAAGCAAGGATGGATGTATCATTTGCAGGAGCTGTTAGTTTGTTAGTTTTGTTTTAAAAAAGGTTGAGCCGGAGGAATGCTGAGGCTACAGCAGTGTTTGTTAGGACCAGAGGTGTGCTGGGGATGCAGCAGTGTTTGTAAGACCAGAGGTGGGCTGGGGATGCAGTGAGAGGCAGTCTCAGTCTCCTGGTCTTTTGGCTCAGCTGCTCTCAATGTTTTACACCTGCATGAAGCAGCTCTCAATGTTTTACACCTGCATGAAGCAGCTCTTAATGTTTTACACCTCCATGAATCCGCCTGCAAACTAGGGGTTCTGGGGTGTGCAGGCTGAGTGGATTGTTCAAAAAATCATTAAAACAATGCCAATGTTTTTGCGACCCACCCCCCTTGGCCTGCGCCCCTGGCGGTTGCCTGTCATGCCAACCCCTTGCTATGCCAGTTTACATAAAGGGTCAATTATGCTTTAGCTTATAATTTTGTTACATGATTAAATTTTAGCAGACAATATATAGTGAAATGCCATACCTGAGTAAAACTCTCCTCCAGGATATCTTCATCCTGGCTTGGATCAACTGACACTGAGCCCTCTGCCGAAGTCGAAGGCAGTGTTGAGATGGATGGCCTAGATTCCAAGGTGTCTGCCAGGAATCGCAGGTTATCAAAGTACCACAGCCGTGGTACATGTACATTCTGTGCACCTGCTCCAGACTTGGTGGTATCCTCAATTTTCTTAACCTCCCGCCAGTAGGCACTGCGAATGCTGTTAATTTTTCGCCGTACATACTCCACATTTGCCCCAGAACAGACGGGCTTGTAGAAGGCCACTAGGTGTTCAATGGCCTGTTGTTTTAGTTTCTTATTTTTATATTCTGCCGACTTGACTTTCCACAAACAGGGCAGTTGCCTGAACTCATCAATGAAACTGATGAGAAAGTTGTGTGTGGTGTAATTGTCCACCATTTTGCAGGACAGTATATGCCTGCAAGACACAACACAACACAAAACATTAAAATAGCATGTATTTTGGGACATAATAAAGATATTCATAGTAAAAGCTGTATAGGGCCCAAAACACACACTTTCTATTAAAATAGTCGTACCTTTGTTTGTGGGGAAAAGTCGTGATTCGCCGCTCGATCGTGCTCCAACCCTCGATATGTCCGCTAGCGAATCGTCGGCCGAAAGATCTGGCATCCTTTAAATACAGCCCATGCGTCAACTCCTCCTCCAGTGGCGGGCTTGTGCAGGGGTGTGTACGTGCTGAAGATCAGGCCTACATGCGACACACACACCTGAAGCAGTGGAACAATCTTTTAATCAAGAAGAATGTCTGAAAGATCTCAGAGTTCATCAAGTGGGGGCCGAAGTGTTTGGGCCACCAGAAAATCAAGGGCTACACCCATGACAAAGCCAGAAATGGTGGAGATGGTCTCCATTTTAGAAAAAATGGACTATGATGGCAAGTTGGCAAATTACGACCGGCCCAATGCCAGGAAAGATGGCATCATGGATAAGGTGGTGGCCTGTTTGCTAAAAAAAATTCGGTGTGGAGCGATCGAAAGATCAAATTAGGAAACGGTGGTCCGACCTGAAACACCGTGAGCAGGATCAGCTGGGCCAAATCCATCGGATTTTGAAAAAAAGTAAGTTTTATTTTTTATTTATTTTTTTAAACATGCAATATGGTTTTTTATAATTTTGTGTATGTTGTATTAACATGTCTAGATTATAATGTCTATGTAAAAAGTTAGATTACTCATTTTAGTTGTCATGTCGTGATTAGATCGATCTATTGTTGATGTTTTAGTATATGACATTAAAAGTCAGGAAGCCACAGTTAAAAATATATGTATTGTGTTGCAACAAACGTTCTTTCCTGCACGAATCTTCTCTGCAAACATTCCTATTAATCACAAATTATTAATCAAACCTTTAAATAGGAGAAAAACTAAAACTCCGTGCCAAACTATGGGAAAGGAGGAGGAGAGGTTTGGCAGCTCCATCGGCAGTTGTGGAAGAAGATGAGGACATGGGCCCAGATGGTGGCACAGATTCGACTAAAGGTAATTGGTTCCTATGCACAGTCAAACATTAATGTACCATATTTTTCGTAGATAACCATGTACATGTCTTCATATTTGTTACTAAAAGAGCTATCAAGCAGGGCACCATGTCCTAACAAATGTACCTCTTGTGACTTTTATGATATGGCAAATTTTTTGTATTATGTAGATGAAGACATTATTCCGGAAATAATCCTGGGGGAGCCAACAAGTGACCAGACACCAGAGCAACAAGAAGGTTGGTAGGCACAGATTTTTGTGTAGTGGGATCATAGAAATATGTGTATTTGCAATGATTGTTTAACCTTATATTCTTGTATTCCCTTACAAATTTACATTGCAGATGTTGCATCATGCCAGGATGTGGCATCCCCAGCTATGTCAGAACCCCGATCTCCTGGCAGCTTGGCAAGCAGCGTGGAAGCCACTTCCGAAACTGTGGAGGATCCAGGACCAAGTGTCAGAGAGCCAGTTGTGTGCCCACGTAGGTTTTTTCATAATGATTTTTATCAGTGTTATTTGTAGCCTCCAATTGTCAACACTAGTTCCCTATGGGAGCCTCTTTATTTGAATGGAAGTGGCACCGTAAGTCGGATCAGGATGCTCTGACTTGCGGGGCCACTTGCGCTGTGAAGATTTTTGAGGGGGAACTACACAGACAAATTGAATAACCCACCGTGGGTGTCCCCCCCAAGTTCACAACCAGGCCTTTGGTGTGTGGTATTGAGTTTGAGGGTATGCCCATAACAAAAAGACAGCGTGGGTTACCCCCGAAACCCCTACCAGACCCTTATCCAAGCATGCAGCTTGTCAGGCCAGGAAAGAGAACGAGCAAGCGGTGGTTTCTGCGGGAAGTATGGTGGCTTTCAAAAGACTCTTAGACTTACATCTCAAGGATCAGGACATTAAGGGGTATGAGAGATGATTACGGCCACACACACCTACACAGGTTGAACTGGATGGACTATTGTCTTTATTCAACCTCACCTACTATGTAACTATGTAACTATGTAACTATGACCAAACACCCCCTGGACCACAGCAGGACACATGCCCTCAACATGGGGGGGTTTTATTGCTTTGGGCCAGGGGGCCTCTGCACCGCACACCCAAAAGCACCTTGCACCCATGTAGAGGAGGACAAGGGCCTCATCCCCACAACCCTGTCTGGTGGTTTTGGGGGGTCACGCGGCCAGGGGGTTCCTAGGACTTTGGAAGCAACCTTTAACAAAGGGTGGCCCCCAGATCCCAGACCCCAATCACTATGTGAATGGGTATGGGGTACATAGTACCCCTACACATTAACCACATAAATGGAAGTGTATGTGAATAACTACAGGAGACGTTTATGAAATGTTCTTAAAGATCTTCATCCGGTCTTCTCCACTCTGCTCTTTGGATCTTCTCCTCTCCAGTCTTCTGCTGTCCAATCTTATGCTCTCATGTTGTCTGCTCTTTTGCCCTAGGCTCTTCTTCTTCTTCCTGTCCTCCTCCGATGCTGTTGCCGTGCATTCTGCCCGTCTCTGGTCTCTGCATCTTAATATATATACATTACGACCATGCCCTCACAATGACGTCATCATGCGTTCACACCCCTAATGAATATATAGTAAGCTCAGGAGACCGTCAGAATCATCAGCAACAGCATTGGAGGAGGACAGGAGGAAGAAGAAGAGCCTAGGGCAAAAGAGCATAAGAACAGGGTAGGTATTAACTCGAGAGGATTTTAAGATTACCTGCACACCAAATGTTTCTCTATTATGACCTCATGTAGGTGATTCACATTGACTCCGTTGTATTTTATTTTCCAGATCATGTATTACATAGTTGCACTTTGGCCAAATTGACCCGTGAGGCTCTTCAATGCTGCTCAGACCTAGAGCAAATAAAGGAGACTGCAACGGCATTGCAAACCAAAATGCGTGATTTTGTGGACATGCTTGGCAAATTCAAAAAAAAATTTTTTAAAAGTTTTTAATGTTTGTATCGGGATGTTCCTGATGTTCAAAATTTTATATAATCTTTTATGCCAGTTTTATGACACTCAGATGTTAAAGAGTGTACCCAAGTTTGGGAAAAGCACTTTACAACACCCTAACCCTAACCCTAACCCTGTGAATGTTTGATACTAAAACATTTTTACATTCAACAATGTGTGTTCAATTCTTTATTAAACTTTCATTGGGGGGTCTAGGTCTAAAGCTGTGTAAAGAAGCACTAAATGTATGATGGCTGTCCTATTCCCATATTTACATGTTAATGAAAGCATTTTGGACACTGCCATATGCGAGTTGCTGGAGGTGTCAATGAAATGTTAAAGATACCCCCAGTTTTAACGCATATCACAGTGCGATCTGGCATTTCACACAGGATCGAATCACACAAGTTTGAACGACTGTGCGATCCTATCCTGATGCGGCTGAATAAATGCATCATGTGTGACTTTTGTGCGAGTGCAGTGCGAATTGAGCCATACAAAATGTATAGATGATTTTCGCATGAACATCTGATCGCATGTAATAAAGGAGCAGTGCGCTACGATATTACATGCCATCAGATGTGCAGTGTGAATTGAGACATATACACTTTGTATGGCTACATTCGCAATGAACACGCATACAAGTCGCACATGACCCTTTATTTCGGATGTATCTGGATTGGATCGCACAGTGCTTAACACTTGTGGAATACAATCCTGTGCAAAAAGTAAGTGGCGGGTCACCCTTATGCAATGCTGGAAGGCTGCAAAGTCGTAGACTTCCCACATCGCATAAGTGTGACTCAACACTCAAGGTACTAGCAGTCCTAGGATTCAATATGGCATTGATATTGCCAGTAGCAATCAGTGTAGGGAGATCAGTGTAATCTATAGTGTATTGCTTGTTCGTTGCTCTAGTTCACTTTCCATTACCTATATATATATAACACTTTGAGATGAACAATGATCAAGTTTCACATAACACTGAAATATCCTAACATTGGTGGGCAGTGAGAAGGATGTCATAAATGAACACAACATAACAGGTGTAGGTACATTGTTAATACCCTAATGTATTATATGAAATATATAGTATGGGCACCTTCTGGACAATGACCACCAATGTAAGATGACATTAGATGAACCTTGGGTGTGACCTAGTTCTCAATGTGAGAGGGTTTGTGGAAATTTTATGGGGTGCAGAAGGCCCTTGTATTTACACCACTGGCTAAAAAATAACACATGGCCATCATCACTTTGGATCAGCTGGTGAGAGACTACAGCAAAGAAACCCAATGATGAATGTATTAACCCTTCAAAAGTCACACATATATAACACATGATTTACACCAAAAATTATGTTGGCCATATGTGCCCAAATGATTAGAATCCACAATACAGAATCATAGCAATTTTTGTTTAATGTGTTCTAAAATAATAGATCGCTGACATTTATCTTGTGTGTCAAATCTTTAACAACATTAATGTGTGTGTGACATTGATTGCTGCCATGACACAGCTCCTCTCCCCAAGAAATAGTCCAGATATTCCTGGTGGATCTGACGGGCCCTGTGTGATGCCAATCCTGACCGTCCAACTTGCATTGACGTCATGGACTCCACTTGGTCTGGAGGTTGGGCCTCTCCACTTGTACCTGGCATAGCAGGGTCTGTATCCAGTTGCTACAAAACATAATTGTGTACATTCCTGCGTAGGAAGTTGTGCAAAATGCAGCAACACAAGACCACATTATCCACTTTGTACAGTGCCAGGTGTATGGACGTCAGGAATATCCGGAACCGGTTGGCCATTATCCCGAAGGCATTCTCCACAACTCTGCGAGCTCTGGACAACCGGTAGTTGTAAATCCTTTGGTCGGGGGTGAGGTTCCTCTGAGGGTAGGGCTTCATGAGATGCTCCCCAAGCGCAAAAGCATCATCTGCGATAAACACAAAGCTCATACCCTCAACAGTTTGCTCCCTGGATGGCAGGTTCAGAGTGCCGTTCTTTAGACGACGAGCGAACTCCGTCTGCTCAATAACTCCCCCATCTGAATTGCGGCCATTTTTGCCAATATCCAAATAAATAAACTCATAGTTTGCATTAACTATGGCTAGCATGACTATACTAAAAAAACCTTTATAATTATAATAAAATGTGCCGGAATTCAGAGGGGGGGACAATGCGGACGTGCTTCCCATCAATAGCACCCCCACAATTGGGAAAATTCCACTTCTCCAGAAATTGAGCAGAAATCTCCAGCCATTGCTCTGCGTTTGAAGGAAACTGTGGGGAAACAAAAAATAAAGAAAAATTAGTGCTTGAGCACATCACATTATTAATTACACACACAGTTGTCTGTTAAATGCTTATGCAACTTGTTAAAAATATAAACAACAGAAAGGCAAATGTTTGGATTAGGGGATGTAACATATACATACATTTATTTTCAACCTCCTATTGTTCTTATATTGTAAAGGGCCATACACACTATAAGATTCTCTGAAGACTTTTTCCTGCAGATTTACCTTTTCTATGTAGTGCAAGGGCCTACCAGATTGCATAGGATTTGAAAGTGTTTGTTGGACCTCATATTATTTGGTTTAGGTAAATCGGAAAGGATAAATTGTTCTGACAATCTTATAGTGTGTATGGCCCATTATACTCACCAGCTAGAGCAGAGATTTACAAACTATGGCCCTCCAGCTGTTGCAGAAATACACATCCCATGAGGCCTTGTAATTCTATGACATTCACAGACATGACTAGGCATGATGGAAATTGTAGTTCCTGAACAACTGGAGGGCCGTAGTTTGAAGACCTCAGAGCTTGAGCTTTGGTATATGCTGACTTTGAGATTTAGCATGTGGGTGGGGGATGGGTAAGTAAAACTGGGCATTTATACATCAATAAGGGCTTGTGGTCAGTGAAGGTTTTAACATCATTACATAAACATACACAATCATAGGTGGGAATGGATGGACTGATGTATTTTAGATAAATCATAAACTAGGTAATAAAACATTGGCCAAGGAATAATTGTTTGAGAAAAAGTAATAAAATGACCCAAATTAAAAATACTGTTAACAGGCAATGCGTTTAGGGACACATAGGAGAAAATGCTGGGGTGGTTAGTGGGTAATTTTACAAATGGTTAAGATAATCTACATCTTTACTACTATGTGCATGCGGACAGAGGGTAGTTTACAAAATAATGGCCTGTGTCAATTGCTGTACATCCAAAAACCTAATAATTCTGGTGAAACAACTAATACATGTAATGTAAAAAATCAAACATACCTTGATATAGTCCTTCTGCAAGACCTTGATGATGGCAGAGCAGGTCTCAGGGATGATGACTCCAAGTGCTTGGGGGGAGATGCCTGTGGTGAACTTCAGATCCTGCAGGCTTCTCCCTGTTGCAAGATACCTCAACGTCACAATTAACCTTTGCTCAGGAGTAATTGCAAGCCGCATACAAGTATCCTGCTTCAGAATATAGGGGGACACCAGGGCAAGAAGACGGTAAAAGATGGGATCCGTCATCCTCAAATAATTCCTGAAGTCATCAGGATTATTTTTCTGGAGCTCCCTCAGCAAGGACATATGAGAAAATTGATCACGGTTAACCTTCCTAGCGGTATTCCCGAGTGTGACTCGGGGTAAGATTTTAGTGCCAAAAGCGGTAACCCCGAGTCACACTCGGGGTAGCGCTAGGAAGATCGCTGGATGCTGGAGGAGGTTTTACTTACCTTTTCTCCGGGATCCAGCGATGTCTGCGAGCGGTGTGCGGCGGCGGAGCTCTCTCCCGATCGTCTGCGAGCCCCGGCTTCCGTCTCCGGCGACGTGACGTCCGCCGGGGGGTGGAACCGGCGGCAAATTCGAATGTAAAATGCACCAAACACACTGATATCGTTCAAAATAAAATAAAATCACATTACATTACCCCCCAGTGCCCTTTCCTGCAGTTTTACTGTACTTTTTATGTAAATATATGTATATATATATATATACATATATATACAGTATATATATATATATACATATATATACAGTATATATATATATACGTATATATATATATACACATATACATATATATATATATATATATATACACACACACACACATATTATATATATATATATACACACGTAATTCTTGTGAATGAGCAGCCCAAACCAACTGTATACATTATATATATATATATATATATATATATATACGTATATATAATGTGACAGGAAGTCAGCTAAATCTGGGAATGTAGTCACAGGAAGGAGATACATTTCCACCTGATTGAGAAGTCCATTAATTAATTTAGGGTGTTGGCTACAGAGCTAGCCAGCAGGAAGTTGAAAGGCCTTCACCTGTTCAGAATGAGGGAGTTAAGGCTCTATAATTTGTTCAGAGAAAGTCCTATTGTTTGCTGCCTCCAGAAGCTGCATCCTGAAGCCATGTGGGCTGGGAGCAGGAGGACAGTCAGCGTGTGCCTCCCGACAGGATGTGTGGGCCTGGGAGAAGACCCCCCGGAGTGATGTGTGCCCGGGACGGTAACCAAGAGTGAAGACGTCTCAAAGGTGAGAAGACGAAGTGTTGTTGATGTGAAAGAAAACAAAGGGACATGTTCAATGGACAATGTTTGTGCTGTGTGAAAAGCAAACAAATGGACATTTGAGTGTCTGCTGTAGGATCAGCAGTGTCGGCCCAACAGTAGGTTGGGAAGACTTCTTAGGTAGGTTCCAGCGTGAGAAGGTAGCCGCCCACAGAGGCAAGGATTTATTTTGTTTTATTTTATTTTGATGTTTTTGCTGCATGCACTTGTTTGAAGAATAAACCTGTTGTTTGCAAGCACTTTTGGGCTATTTCTCTGTGAAAACGCACCCCCCAAGGAGTCATCTACACCCGCCACCGAGCTAATCCCTCACATATGGTGGAGGATGCGGGCATAAGCAGAGATCCCTGCAAGGAAGTGCAAATGTTTGATGAACTTTATCTGGTGCATGAGATTGCACAATCTATGTGTGCAGGAGAGAAGATCCTGACAGAAAAAAAAAAAAGTGTTTTAAAGAGACAGCGGTCTCAAAATTATTTGATGAACTTTGTTGTGTCTGGTGCAAGTGACTGCACAAACTGTGTGTGCAGGAAAAGAGATCTTGCAAGAGAGAGAGAAAAACTACATGTGTTAAAGAGACAGTGGTCTGAAAAATTTTTGCTGGACTGTGAAAAATTTGTTTGTGGAGTTATTGAAGATGGGGCGTTCAAAACGCCTGAAGAATGCAAAGATAGATGAAATGAGAGACCGGATTCTATGGATGGAGGGGATGTTGCCGTCTGAACCAGCCCCATCCATGCCTGAACGGAATCGGCTAAAGAGAAAAGTTGTTGTTCCTAGCAACACTGGGGCAAATGAAACTGCTTTGGAGACGCAGGGTTCTCAGATGAAAAGTAAACCCAAAATGGGGGAGATGCTGAAACAACGGAGCTTTGCAGCTCAACAAAAGGATCACCAAGAGAGCATGGCAGGCTGGAAACAGAGACGCCAGCAGCCAATGGAGGCCATCAGTTTGGAGGAAACCGAGTATGTGTGCAGGGCTGAGTTGGATGCCTTGCAACGGAAAATGGAAGAAAAGGAACAAGCCTTGGAATTGCTTAAAATGGAGCATAGAAACTTGCAGGAAATGAATGAACTACTCAAGTCTCATGTGTTACAGTGGGAAGAATCCACTGCTCTTCTTTTGGTCGAGTTGCAAAAATGTCAAGACACTATAAAGGAGAAAGATACCATCCTCATGGAAAAGGAAAGTGAAATTCAGACTTTGCAGAAGCAAAGTATGGTTGATATGTTGGAGTTGCGTAATCAGCTGGAAAAAAGTCTTCAGTGTTTGGAAGTTACAAAAATAGACCTGCAGGAGTCGCAGGAACAGAATGTCGCTCTGAAAACGACATTGTCTCTCAGCGACAACGAGAAAAGTGAAAGAGAGGCTAAATTACTGAGTACTGTGTATGAGCTCACTACTTTGAGCAATGTGGTAAATGAATGGCGTGCGGACTGTGAAAGTTGGAAAGGGGAAGCCCAACGTGTCCAGCAGCAGTTAAAGGAGAAAGAAGCCTGTGTGGCAGAATTACATTCTTATTCCCAGATGCTAGCCAATGAGGTGAAGGCTCTTATGCAGGGAAAAGGAGATTGTGAACATAAGAGGGAAAAAGTAGAGGCACAGCTTCTGGAATCGCAAGTCAAGGTGTCAGAAGGTGACCGATTGTGTGCTAAGCTGTCAGAGAAGGCAAACCGACTGCAGGTTGAGTTGGACAATGTTACAAATCAGCTTTCTCAAGCAGACAGCAAATCTAGAGAAATTGCGGAAGATTTTTCTATCTTGGAATCGCAGCTGCAAGACACGCAGGAACTCTTACAGGAAGAGAGGTGTCAAAGGCTGAGTTTTAGCACAAAGCTCAAACAAATGGAAGATGAGAAAAATGGCTTCCTGGAACAATTAAAAGAGGAGGCGGAAGCAAAGAAAAACCTATCAGAGCAAGTCGCAACATTGCAAGCTCAGATAGCGGATATGAAAAAACGCATGGAAGAAAGCGTTGGTTCATTACAGAGTGTTGAAGATGTGAAAAAGAAGTTTGATCAGATGCTTGGTGAAGAGAAGACTGTGTCTGCAAAATATGCAGAAGAACGCGACCGTGCAAAAACGGAGGCGCGTGATAACGAGAGCAAAGCCCTGTTCTTGGCTCGCTCTTTGGAGGAAGTTCTAGAGTGTAAGGCTGAACTAGAAAGTGTTAACAAACAGCTGCGTACAGAAATGGAAGAATTGGTCAGCTCCAAGGATGATGTTGTGAAAAGCGTTCAGGAGCTAGAAAAGTCTAAACGAGCCTTAGAACAGCAAGTAGAAGAGATGAAGATTCCGTTGCAGGAACTGGAAGAGGAATTCCAGGCAACAGAGGATCTGTCCCAAAGAGGGGATAGTGTGCCTGATGCAGTTTTTAAAAGGATCAGTGTTTTGGGGTCTGTCCTGAGTGAGCCTCAGAAATGTGATGACACGTGGCTTGAATCACCCCTTTGGAATAAACCGTTCCTTCAAAAACTTCAAGCATTGGAAAATGTATCATTAGAACTTCAGCAAATAAAGGAGTTGTGTAAGAAATGTGATGATTTCTCAGTTCAGGCTGAAAACCTAGTGGAGAAAACTAAAGCGGAGAAAACTAAAGCAAGTGATATAAATCTGGGAGGAAAAAGCAAACGCCACCTAGTGGAGAAAACTAAGGCTGTTGGTGAAAACGTGAAGCAAATGAATTTCAAGTGCCTTTCAGAGAATATTTCTAAAATGAAACTGGTAAAAGACGGGTGGCAGAAGTTTGATCGTGATCTTGAGATGCATTCCATGTGGAATTCAGATAGAGAAAAAGAACTAGGTGACCTTGAGCGGTCAAATAGTTCAGCAGAAAGTGCATTGAAGAAACCTGTAAAAGAATGTGTTGCAGTTCCATGCTTCTTCACTGATGCAGAGAGGAGGTCTATAATGGATACCACCCAGATCGCTGGGTTCAACTGTGTTGTTGCCTTTGACCCCTATGTTGGTGGAAGGAAAGTTGATGATGTTCTGGTTGGCTTCTTCTGTGAAGAGTTTGGCAAGAAATATAAACTCAATATCAAATCAAATAGTAGGCCTTTACTGCGACTCGCTCAGGAGGGCGAAAAGTTTAAGAAGTTGATGAGTGCCAATGCTTCAGATCTGCCTATGAATATGAAATGTTTGAATGATATTGATATCTCTGGGAAAAGGAACAGGGGTCACTTTGAAGAAATGTGTGACAGCCTGTTGTCTCAATTGGAAAATCCTCTGCACAGCATCTTAGAGCAAGCAAAGCTCAAGAAGGAAGATCATTCCCTTTTACAACAAAAAGTCAATGATTGTGTACAGCTGTATGGAGAGGCAACTCAAGTCACAGAGGGATGTCAAGAGTCCCTACTTGGAACAAAGCTTAGTGAAGCAAAGGTTCTCAAAGTTTTGTGGAAAACATTTATGGATTGCAGAGAGAGGCGTCTTAAGAATGTTGAAGACATTAAGACTAGCCCAATTGAGTTGCCTATGGATCACGGTCCTCCATGGTGGATTGGACAGACGGTTATGAGGGACAAGCTGTCTGACATTTATGAGAAAGCTGTCAATGAAGATGACAGAAACGAGAAGGAGCAAAATGATGCCAAAAATGCAGTTGAAGAATGTGTATATGAGATGAGAGACAAACTGTGTGGCATTTATGAGAAATCCGTCAATGAAGATGACAAAACAGTTTCATCCGGAAGCTTGAGGATAATAGGAGGCTTATCAGTGAGTCAGCAGTGCCTGACACATGCGTGCCTGGAAATATGTGTCCCAACCCTAGGGTTGAAACAAGAGGGGGGGGTATGTGACAGGAAGTCAGCTAAATCTGGGAATGTAGTCACAGGAAGGAGATACATTTCCACCTGATTGAGAAGTCCATTAATTAATTTAGGGTGTTGGCTACAGAGCTAGCCAGCAGGAAGTTGAAAGGCCTTCACCTGTTCAGAATGAGGGAGTTAAGGCTCTATAATTTGTTCAGAGAAAGTCCTATTGTTTGCTGCCTCCAGAAGCTGCATCCTGAAGCCATGTGGGCTGGGAGCAGGAGGACAGTCAGCGTGTGCCTCCCGACAGGATGTGTGGGCCTGGGAGAAGACCCCCCGGAGTGATGTGTGCCCGGGACGGTAACCAAGAGTGAAGACGTCTCAAAGGTGAGAAGACGAAGTGTTGTTGATGTGAAAGAAAACAAAGGGACATGTTCAATGGACAATGTTTGTGCTGTGTGAAAAGCAAACAAATGGACATTTGAGTGTCTGCTGTAGGATCAGCAGTGTCGGCCCAACAGTAGGTTGGGAAGACTTCTTAGGTAGGTTCCAGCGTGAGAAGGTAGCCGCCCACAGAGGCAAGGATTTATTTTGTTTTATTTTATTTTGATGTTTTTGCTGCATGCACTTGTTTGAAGAATAAACCTGTTGTTTGCAAGCACTTTTGGGCTATTTCTCTGTGAAAACGCACCCCCCAAGGAGTCATCTACACCCGCCACCGAGCTAATCCCTCACAATATATATATAATATATGTATACATAATATATGTATACATACATATATATATATATATATATATATATATATATATATAATATGTATAATAAATGTATACAGTTGGTTTGGGCTGCTCATTCACAAGAATTACATGCTTTCAGCACCTAAAATAATGGTACCGCTTTCAGCACCTAAAATCCAAAAGAATCATACCGCTAGGGAGGTTAAGCAACAAATTTTTCGTCCAGGAGGTCCGCTTCTTCTTCCTATTGCTCGTACGTCGTCTCAGAGCCAAAACTCCAACACTAACGACAGCAACGGACGAATTCACGGTCGCCATAATAAATTCTCGAACGATGTCTCGGAAAATAGCGAAATGTCGTCAACCAAACAAATGCTACCGAAATCAGCGCGAGATGCCCAGAAGGGTCACGGCCAAACACTCACTTCCTCTTTTGTAGCAGCGAACGTGCGTGGAACGTAGTGACGTCATTTTCTGTCGGCAGACAAATGTCCTGGGCAAGTTTTGAGCACTTTTCAACAGACAAACAACAAACACGCCAGCCGCGAACATTTGT
This sequence comes from Pelophylax lessonae, assembly GCF_965119305.1. Lineage (NCBI taxonomy): Eukaryota > Metazoa > Chordata > Amphibia > Anura > Ranidae > Pelophylax > Pelophylax lessonae. Next base: position 677,548,922 of record NC_138768.1, on the reverse strand, counting down.
AGGACGTTTTGTCGGCTGACGATCGGTACGTGTGTACGGGCCTTTAGATGCCAAACTGTGCCCCTTCTTCCTGGGTGGAACAGGGGCAGGGCTAATAAGGGCACCATGCCAAAAGTTTTGTAATGGTTGTGGCATGTGCTATAATAGTACTAATGGTTGTGGCAAATCGCAGTGAGTTGTCATGCACATACTGTACCAAAGTTAAAATTTAGGGCTAACAGTGGTGAAGGAAGAAATGCCCTAGCACTGGTGTGAGGAAAAATGCCCCTGCATCTGTGGTATCACTGGAAGAAAAAAATGTCCCTGCATTGGCGGTGACACTGGAACTTGTAAACTTGTCCTATCCCTGGTTTAGCAGCACTTCATTCAGCCAGATCCTTACTTCAGTTTCGATCTGCAATGTTCTGCAGGCCTGAATGCAATCAATGTGGATGCATGTATTAATTTTATTCCAGGGTGGACAATGCCTTTAGATGTGTTTATCATTGCAAATGGACCTGCCAATGAAATTATCTTAGTTGGAGAAAGGACAGATAGTATTTTTAAAAGAAACCTGTACTGAAAAATTATAGGTGCTGTCTATTTTGCTTTGACTTGTGTGGTAGAAATTGCATTCATTCTGTTTTTAGTGGTACTGCACCTTAGCTGTCAGCTGACCTGATAGATTACAGTTCAGAATATAATAATCCTGTAGGATTTGGCTTTATAATGGTGGCTCTTAACCAGCAGATCCTTGTTTGGATGTTGCTTGAGTAATAAGGTACCTTTGTAGTATCCTTTTCCAGAGGTCCAAGAATTCTAGGAGTGGATCCTTCAGGTTCCTCTTTAGTTGCTGATTAAGAAGGGTGAAGAAGGGTGAAGAACAGCCTAGTGCTCCAATCACTGTGCCACACGCACATGAACTTTAATGGCATACCAGTCTTAGTCCGTAGGGTTCAATATTGAGTTGGCTCACCCTTTGCAGCTATAACAGCTTCAACTCTTCTGGGAAGATTGTCCACAAGGTTTAGAAGTGTGTCTTTGGGAATGTTTGACCATTCTTCCAGAAGCGCATTCATGAGATCAGGTACTGATGTGGAGGAGAAGGCCTGGCTTGCAGTCTTCACTCTAATTCACCCCAAAGGTGTTATATCAGGTTGGAGTCAGGACAGGCCAGTCAGGTTCCTCCACCCCAAACTTGCTCATCCATGTCTTTATGGACCTTGCTTTGTGCACTGATCCAAATCATTTGGTGTGGGGGGGGGGGGTTATGATGTGGGTTGTTTTTCAGGGGTTAGGCTTGGTCCCTTAGTTCCAGTGAAGGGAACTCTTAAAGCATCAGCTTACCAAGACATTTTGGACAACTTTATGCTACCAAATTGGGAACAGTTTGGGGATGGTCACTTCCTGTTCCAACATGACTGTGCACCAGTGCACAAACAAGGTCCATAAAGACATGAATGAGCAAGTTTGGGGTGGAGGAACTTGACTGACCTGCAGAGAGTCCTGACCTCAACCTGATAGAGCACCTTTGGGATAAATTAGAGCAGAGACTGCGAGCCAGGCCTTCTCGTCCTCATCAATGCCTGATCTCACAAATGCGCTTCTGGAAGAACGGTCAAACATTCCCATAGACACGCTCCTAAACCTTGTGGACAGCCTTCCCAGAAGAGTTGAAGTTGTTATAGCTGCAAAGGGTGGGTCACCTCAATATTGAACCCTTCGGACTAAGACTGGGATGTCATTAAAGTTCTTATGCGTGTAAAGGCAGGCATCCCAATACTTTTGGAAATATAATGTATTTGCCACAGCACAGTGGAATCTCCCTTTTATGTATATATATAAAACAGAACAGTGCAAACAAAATACTATTATGGCATACAATTGTAACATAAAATTTTCACAGCCAAAAGCCCCTACAAGCAGGACACGTATTTATTTTTCAGGGCAGCATGTTGCAATGAAGTGCATTACATCACAACCTGCTGTGGTAAATAAAGATAAATAAAATGTCAACTTGCAACATTTTAAAAAAAGTTTAAAAAAAAAGTCTGATGCATTATCTGCAATGCATCGCTACCACTTCCGTCAACGCTGCAGTGAACGAGGCCTAAAAAGTAAAAGGGACTCCTACTGCCTAAAATGGGCAGCAACTCAACTCTGTACCTGCACACCTATTCATCTCAGACTCCAATACTAGGACAGTAACCCATAGGCTGTGGATTGCAGAATAACAGGTGAAATATTTTGTGGCCTCAGCAAAATGAAATGAGGCAGAATGAAAGGGGAGAAATCTAGGTCAGGGCCTGAGCTAGTAATTGAAGAGCAGAATATAGATCCTGACCGGTCCGGCACATAGTGACTGGTAGAATATATTTCCAGTCCATCACAGTCACGTTTCACAATTGGGTAGAGCAGAAGTGAAGGGAAAGACGACACAACCTTTCCAGCTAATAAGTATTATGGGACAGACCTAGGTACTCAGACTTAGGAGCAGCTGCAGACCAATGGTCATGAGAGCATCATAGTTACATAGTTACATAGTAGGTGAGGTTGAATAAAGACAATAGTCCATCCAGTTCAACCTGTGTAGGTGTGTGTGGCCGTAATCATCTAGCATACCCCTGAATGTTCTGATCCTTGAGATGTACGGCTAAGAGTCTTTTGAAAGCCACCATACTTCCTGCAGAAACCACCTCTTGTGGTAGAGAATTCCACAATCTTGTAGCCCTAACAGTAAAGAACCCCCCTCGTTGCCTGAGGTTAAAATGCTTCTCCTCCAGTCGCATTGTATGCCCTCTAGTCCTCATGCAATCCTTCCGACTGAATAGCTTTTTTTCTATGTTGAGAACTAGAGAACTAGAGAACTAGAGAATAGGTCAAAACGTGGTCTGGTCTGATTCATGTAAATTCAACAAGTTTAGTTAACTTCAGGTCCTCCACATCTCAATCTAATCAGACAGAAAAACATTATGTTATGCATTAACATTTTTGCCAAAAACAAATAACATTCAAATTGCAAACTACAAATTTTGGTACACAGGATACTATGAGCAACCAGATGCCTCAGGACTCTGAGAACGGTTCATAGATAATTTTGAGATTGGCACTGGATGGTGGAGGTCAGTAGGAGGATATAATGGAGTTTGGTAGGTAGGTTGCTGGGTATGTTGGTGGCAGGTTGAGTAGCCATTGAAAGTAGGTGAAGGATAGGCTGAGTTGGGGCTGGGTGGGTATGCAATCAATGACATTCACAGAGGCAGATTGTGTCTCCTATCAGCTGTTCTGCAGGCCACTACATATAAATAAATATCATAGGTAACCTGCAATGCCAGTTGGTTAGGGAGATCTTTAATCAAGGGCAGGATACTGTGGCAGAATGCTACCCATCTATTGTTATGATTTTAGAAAGCATCAGCAGTTGCACTTGCGACGTGCCAGAACCGCAGGGGCGACACGTGAGGTGCACGGTGGGCCAATGAGAGAAAGCAATAATACAGTTCATCGGTTTACTCACGGTTAGCAGAAAGCCTCCCTGGGCTGGTCGCACAGTGAAGAGGAAGACAGCACGAAATTCTCCGGGCACGCTCTGTGATAGGGAAACACCAGCCAAGATGGTGGTTGAGGTGCCCGTGATGACAGTGGTGTTTAGAGTGCTTGTGGCGGCTGGGTCCCTTGATGGTATTTGTCGTGACGCCAGTACCGTTAATGATGGAACAACCAGTTGTAGTAGCAATATTGAAGAATGAGGTAGACAGTGGTAGGATACAACTCACAACTTTTACTGTGACTGGTTTTGGTTGCAGTATAAACATCCAGATAGAATACAGTCTCTGGGTAAATAGAGGAATTCTGCTGATCCACTGTTAATAGGCTTTAGTAATCCTGGACTCAGGCTGTGGTTCAGTATAATGCTTACTGGTAAGTGATTCGGTTTCTGGTCCCTTTTGAATCCAGTGACATTCGGTGAGGTTGCCGGTGGCTAAGAAATCCTTCACCTTTATTCTCAAAGGTCTTTGCTGCCAGTTGGTGGCTTTTACCCTTTGGTTTGAGCACTTTCAATTTGTTCCCTCTCTGGACTGACCTTTTCTCTTTCACATTGTGCTTAATCTGCACACTGACTTCCTGAACTGAACAACTGACCACAGATATGGCCTGAGCTGGAATAGATATCCCAGAGTGGTGCTATCCCCATCTAGTGGTGGGAAGTATGAAGCACACTTGACCAGCCTATGAACAGGGATATAACAGGTGTAGCAATGCAAAATGACATGCAATACAGCAATGACAAAGAAGTAATACATTTGAAGTTCCCACGTGTCCTGAGTAGGACGTTGCACACTTGACTGCTTGGCTTTCATCTCCCGCATAAACTCAAGAATTTCAGATTCCACAGAGAATGGTGGTTGTGGCTGCTGCTATGGGCATTTGTGATGTTCTCATGGTCATCTTGGAGGCTTATTTTCTCTGCATGATATGGGGCTTTGCTCTTCTGCAACAATATCCTAGTGGGATAAAAAAAAAAAGATTAGTGTAGACATAATGGGAGAGATAGAATGAAGCTGATATAGGGATAGAGAGAGATGGGGAGAGAGAGATAATAGAGAAGGATAGAGCACAAGAAAAAAAATATCTGCACACTCTGCCTAGTAGACTGTGGTAAAGTGGTTATATAGGCAGAAGTTTTTTTTATCTTAATGCATTCTATGCATTAAGATAAAAAACCTTCAGTATGCAGCAACCCCCCTCAGCCATTGCCATTGACTCCTGCTGCTGTCAGAATCAGTTAGCCAATGAGGAGAAAGAGGGGCAGGGCCAAACCACATCTTCGTGTCTAAATGGACACACAGAGCAGCAGCTTGGCTCGGGTGCCCCCATAGCAAGCTGCTTGCTGTGAGGGCACTTGACAGGAGGGAGGGGCCATTAGAAGAGGAGAATTGGGGCTGCTCTGGGAAAAACCTGCACAGAGCAGGTAAGTATGACATGTTTGTTATTTTTAAAGAAAATAAATAACAAGACTTTAGTATCAAATTGTAGAACGAAAGAGGGGACAAGAAGTACCCCTACCAAAAGGGACAGGACTTTAAAGAAAATGGTGTTGTCGCTGAGATGAGCACATACACATATACTGTTTATAAATAAAGATACAGTTTATTGTATAAACATGATTAAGAAGGTCTCCAATTTAGACATAAAATTATGTGTACAAAACCATAGCACAATGGTTTCAACTGCTACACATTTCCAGTGTTGTCATAAATACATTATGGTCTAATGTGTTTCGTAGAACACTTTCTTTGCTTTTTCATGGAACTTTAATGTGTATCTACATTATTATGAAATTTGAGAAAGGAAAAACATATTATGCATCCAAAAATCATTAAGAACAGACATTTATTGTTCATTGATAAGTGAATGACTGTGCTCACCAATTTTGCCACAATGAACTGTTAAAATGCACATGTACATGGTAGAACCTAGATCATAAGATGACAAACTGGCCTTTGGTATACACGCAGCACTAACATACAAGGTGAGAATTGTAAGGACTATATTACATGGGTATTATAAGTGTTGGGAGTGGCTGGCTGTTTATATATTTTTGTGGTTCCACAGAGCTACCTACGTGGGGATTGTTTTCTTGGGCCACATGGGTGGATAAGCAGTGCCTGCAGTGTTAATGGGGTACTATTTAATAGGATGGATGTTAGTGTGGATGGTTGATTTTGTCAAAATGCCAGACTTGTGGGGGGGGGGGGGGGGATATCTCTGTGAGTTATGTTGGTCTGTATGCAGAGAGATGCAGGATGGAGTTGTATGAGGAAGTGAGGTATAGTTGAAGTATTAGGATACATGTGGGGATTTGGGAATGGTGCGGATGGATTGGGTATTGGTTGTGGCAGGGGCGTAACTACAGGGGTTGCAGGGGTTGCAATCGCTACCGGGCCCCATGCTCCAGGGGGCCCGGTAGCAAACCAGTGGGTGAACTTCCAGGATCGCAAAGGTCACACTTGCAACCGGACCCTGGCATTGCACCACTGTGGGGAGGCCCCAAGATTGCAGGAAGGGGGCCCACTGCAGAACTTGTGAAAGAATCCTGCTGCGGGACCGTAATTAAAGGCCATGCAACAAGTGTAAAGAGCTCCAGGATTAGTGGGAAGAGCCCTGGGCTTGAAGGTAAGGGCCCCGGCCAGGGGTCTGGGGGGCCCTTCATGGTTTCTTGCATCAGGGCCCTGAAGGTTCTAGTTACGCCTCTGGGTTGTGGCTATGTTTGTATGGATGGATATAGGTATAGCTTTGTGGGTGTTTAGGCTGTTTGTGGTTATGGATGTGGTTGGATACCGGTTGTGGCCATGTACTGTATGTATAGGTGTTATGTGTATATATGTGCATGTTCTATTGGGTAGATCTAGGTAATTATCAGCCCATCAGCATAGACATATAGCCACTTAGTGAAGTATCTTTTTATTTCAGTTATTGGGCAACATTTTGGTCTGCCAGATTCTCGTATATATGGTCCAGTGTCGATCAGATCTGGCCCTGGAATCCAACCAGAGGCCAGTTGGCCATCTTATGACCTGGGTTCTACCATGTGCATCTGGAGGTTTTAACAGTTAATAGTGGCAAAATTGGCGAGCACAGTTATTCACTTATCTATAAACAATAAGTGTCCATTCTTAATGAATTTTGGATGTATAATATATTTTTCCTTTCTCAAATTTCATAATAATGTAGATACACATTAAAGTTCCTGAAGAAGCAGAGAAAGTGCTCTGCAAAACACGTTGGACCTTAATGTACATATGACAGCAGTTGAAGCCACTGTGCTATGGTTTTGTACACATTTTTGATGTCTAATTTCCCTTTTGGTATGGGTACTTCTTGTCCCCTCTTTCTTTCTACAATTTGATATACAGTGGGTACGGAAAGTATTCAGACCCCCTTAAATTTTTCACTCTTTGTTATATTGCAGCCATTTGCTAAAATCATTTAAGTTCATTCTTCTTCCTCATGAATGTACACATAGCACCCCATACTGACACAAAAACACAGAATTGTTGACATTGTTGCAGATTTATTAAAAAAGAAAAACTGAAATATCACATGGTCCTAAGTATTCAGACCCTTTGCTGTGACGCTCATATATTTAACTCAGGTGCTTTCCATTTCTTCTGATCATCCTTGAGATGGTTCTACACCTTCATTTGAGTCCAGCTGTGTTTGATTATACTGATTGGACTTGATTAGGAAAGCCACACACCTGTCTATATAAGACCTTCCAGATCACAATGCATGTCAGAGCAAATGAGAATCATGAGGTCAAAGGAACTGCCTGAAGAGCTCAGAGACAGAATTGTGGCAAGGCACAGATCTGGCCAAGGTTACAAAAAGATTTCTGCTGCACTTAAGGTTCCTAAGAGCACAGTGGCCTCCATAATCCTCAAATGGAAGACGTTTGGGACGACCAGAACCCTTCCTAGAGCTGGCCGTCCGGCCAAACTGAGCTATCGGGGGAGAAGAGCCTTGGTGAGAGAGGTAAAGAAGAACCCAAAGATCACTGTGGCTGAGTTCCAGAGATGCAGCCAGGAGATGGGAGAAAGTTGTAGAAAGTCAACCATCACTGCAGCCCTCCACCAGTCGGGGCTTTATGGCAGAGTGGCCCGACGGAAGCCTCTCCTCAGTGTAAGACACATGAAAGCCCGCATGGAGTTTGCTAAAAAACACCTGAAGGACTGCAAGATGGTGAGAAATAAGATTCTCTGGTCTGATGAGACCAAAATATAACTTTTTGGCCTTAATTCTAAGCGGTATGTGTGGAGAAAACCAGGCACTGCTCATCACCTGTCCAATACAGTCCCAACAGTGAAGCATGGTGGTGGCAGCATCATGCTGTGGGGGTGTTTTTCAGCTGCAGGGACAGGACGACTGGTTGCAATCGAGAGAAAGATGAATGCGGCCAAGTACAGGGATATCCTGGACAAAAACCTTCTCCAGAGTGCTCTGGACCTCAGACTGGGCCGAAGGTTTACCTTCCAACAAGACAATGACCCTAAGCACACAGCTAAAATAACGAAGGAGTGGCTTCACAACAACTCCGTGACTGTTCTTGAATGGCCCAGCCAGAGCCCTGACTTAAACCCAATTGAGCATCTCTGGAGAGACCTAAAAATGGCTGTCCACCAACGTTTACCATCCAACCTGACAGAACTGGAGAGGATCTGCAAGGAGGAATGGCAGAGGATCCCCAAATCCAGGTGTGAAAGACTTGTTGCATCTTTCCCAAAAAGACTCCTGGCTGTATTAGATCAAAAGGGGGCTTCTACTAAATACTGAGCAAAGGGTCTGAATACTTAGAACCATGTGATATTTCAGTTTTTCTTTTTTAATAAATCTGCAACAATGTCAACAATTCTGTGTTTTTCTGTCAGTATGGGGTGCTATGTGTACATTCATGAGGAAGAAGAATGAACCTAAATGATTTTAGCAAATGGCTGCAATATAACAAAGAGTGAAAAATTTAAGGGGGTCTGAATACTTTCCGTACCCACTGTATATTAGGATGTGGAGAGTTGTCCTTGGAACTTTTATAATATACTAAGATTATGTCAAGACTTTAGTATCACTTTAACACCTCGGCTGACTGCAGAGTTTGGGATGTTTCTGAATGGTCAACAGAAGGCCCTGCTTCACTTCCAGAAGCGTCATCATCATCCTCCTCCTCCTCTCCACTCCAGCTGCTTGAAGTTCTGAAAAAAATGCCAAAATGGTGCATTTACATCATTTAATCTGTACTCATAGCATTTTAAACTAGGAGCATGCCTGAGCTCATCTCTACCGGGAGGGCACTACGGTGTTAGGCTGGAAACAAATGCTATACCACTACATTCACACTCTGGGAAACTAAAATAAAAACTCCCCTTGTGCAATGGCAGGAGGTTTGTCATTTAGTTTTTGACAGTGAAAAATGTCTGAATGCACCCAAAAACAAGAGCAATTTCAGATGAAAATATTTTACTTACTTACATTCTGGACCCCATTGTCCATTTCTTGGAATCTGTAAAAAATGTACATATACTATGTATGCACATAGCTGCACTACAGCTATGAGGTCTGACTTCTGGACATCTTTGGCATGGGGCATGTTGTAAGGCTGGAACTGGCGTGCATGTGCTCTACGGAAAGAGTGGTTGGTAGGAATGGGCTCTGGTGTGTTCAGGATCTCACCTGCCCAATCCCGCCAGGAAGCTGACACTGCACACTACCAATCACAGTGGGACATTTCCCTATCCACAGCTGCACAGATCTGGATATGTCTTACTGCCTGTGATTAGCTGTGTGCAGTGTGACCTAAAGAATAGGCTCCCTTTTTTTTTAAAAAAAGCAGGTAAAAAAATGTGCAATTAAATTTTTTTTTTTTTTTTGTAGGAGTCTGGAAAGCTTTGCACTCATGATCAGCAGATTGCAGGTATCATGCAGGACTGTCAGTGTAAGTTTCACACTGATAGGAAAAACTAAAGAACTACTGGAGCGCTCAACAGCACCTTGGTAAGTCATTTAACTACAGAGAACTACAAGCCGACAGCTGTCAAGGTTGTCTGTAGTTTTCACCTTAAATCATGTGGCCAGGCTGCATTTTTAAAATTGTGACAGCAAAAGAGGGGAGAAGAGCCCCGCTCCCTGTCACAATATGGGCTTTGGGGAAGAAGAGGAAGGGATGTGGGGTTATCGGTGCTACAGTAACAAATTACACCCTGAATGTGGGTGTAACATGTTGCGAAAGGTGAACTTATCCTTTAATATTACGTCTGTTCATTACTCTTTTGTAACCTAAATGGAGTGCTTCTTGAAGCTAACAGATCTTTGATGAATGCGAAAAAGCTACAAGAACAAAACTATAAAAAACTCTTACAAAACATAATAGTACAGCGCTCAAAAGTATTAAATATCCTCTGAATGACCAATAAAGTGCTAAATAGTGCCAAACTAAATATACAACACTCAAACAATTCACTTGATGCTTAAAGTAAAAATAACAATAACAAACATGTTATACTTACCTGCTCTGTGAAATGGTTTTGCACAAAGCCGCCTGGATCCTCCTCTTCTTGGGTCCCTCTTCGGCTCTTCTGGCTCCTCCCTGCTGATGTGTGCCCCCACAGAAAGCAGCTTGCTATGGGGGCTCCCGAGTGTGTCCATTGAGACATGAAGACCTGGCTAGGCCCCGCCCCCTCTCTCTCCTCATTGGCTCACTGACTTTGGTTAACAGTAGCGGGAATCAGTGATCAGTGGCACTCTGCTGCTGTCTCAGCCAATGAGGAGGAGAGTCCTGGGCAGCCAAGTCTCTCCTGCAACATTGCTGGTTAGAGATGGGCTCAGGTAAGTATTAGGGGGGCTGCTGCACACAGGTTTTTTTTTACCCTAATGCATAGAATGCACTAAGATGAAAAAAAAACCCTTCTTACTTTACAATCACTTTAAGTGCAAAAGTGTTGGTATGTAGTAAAACAAATGGTCCGGACTTACTCTTATGCTCACGGCTTGCGAAAGTGGATGTGATGTGACGTTTCTGCCTTTGGGATCAGCGGCCATCAGAGTGAGTCCAAGCCATTTGTTTTTCTATATGCCACATGATATTTTATATGTATTTGGCCATTTTTATTACAATCAATTACTGCATTATGTATTCCATCTCTGGGATCCATGGAGTTAGCTTTTTTGATTAGGAGATCAGTGTAGTTGCCTTAGGATTGGAGGGCAGGGGATTGCCTGGTGAGACAAGATTGGCTACTATGCATGCCTATGTGTTTTGGCCATCTGGTGAGTGCATAAAAAAAGGTAAAAGGTTGGCAACTTTTTATGCACAATAAGTTGGAGAAGACCAGGGTTGTGACTGTCAACTTCATATTTGCACAATAGCGCATTAGAAGAGACTGTTTTTTTTTTACTGCATTATGTATTCCATCTCTGGGATCCATGGAGTTAGCTTTTTTGATTAGGAGATCAGTGTAGTTGCCTTAGGATTGGAGGGCAGGGGATTGCCTGGTGAGACAAGATTGGCTACTATGCATGCCTATGTGTTTTGGCCATCTGGTGAGTGCATAAAAAAAGGTAAAAGGTTGGCAACTTTTTATGCACAATAAGTTGGAGAAGACCAGGGTTGTGACTGTCAACTTCATATTTGCACAATAGCGCATTAGAAGAGACTGTTTTTTTTTTATGTGTTTATTTTTTTGCTTGGGGTAACATTTAAGCATCATATGAATTGTTTTGAGTGTGGTATATTTAGTATTTTGTTTGGCACTATTTAGCACTTTCTTAGACATTTCCAGAATATTTGATTGTTTTGAGTGCTGCAGTATTACGTTTTGTATTCTTTTCTTAGGGTTGGCCCATCACCTTTTCTTGTACCAGCTGCTATCTCCTCTTTGAGCACCCACTCATACTGTTTAGCTGGTGCAAACACCCATGGCCAACAGTGGAATTCTATCCCTGATCATATTTGTGAAAAACTTTTACATATATTTCCAGCATGCTAGCAGGGCAGGGCTGGATTAAGAGAACCATGGGCCTGGTGCTCAGGATTTTGGTGGGCCTTTTTATGGAAATAAATAAAATGAAAATGCAAGCAATTTTTGATTAAAACAAATTAAATATTTAAACAAATGAAATTAAATTGAGGGGGGAGAAAGAGAGAGGGATGGGGGTGAGAGAGAGGAGTGAGAGAGAGAGTAGGGTAATACTGCATAGTGCGCCATGGCAATATGTGAATGGAGCAACATTGCGGTAAAAGTGGGAGGGGCTGCCCTACATGCAATGCATAGGAATGTGCATGCTCTGTCACGTCTGCTTTATGTGAATGGAGCCTTACACTTGCAAACCATGTAACTGGGGTATTTACTATGACAGACCCTTCCCTGCCTCTTTGCTAATCCCTGCATCATTTTTCACCTCCTCTCAGTACACCTGTGCAATCTAAATCACCCTGCTAACCTCTGCACCCCAAACTATCCATTGCACCCCAAACCCCTCATCTCTGCTTAACTTCACATGCCTCTGTTCATCTTTGCAGCCCAGCCCCCCCCCTGCACACCCCCTCTTTGGTCATGCTTGCCCTTCAAATGGGGATCCCTTTTACCTCTGGACACCCCCCCCATCAATCTGCTCTCCTTTGCAGTACAGGCTGATGGCAGGCTCAGTGACTGTGAGGGGCGGGGCTCCTTGTACATCCCCAATGCTGGCAGCATTCAGCAAAGGTGATGGTGGACCAGGGCTCAGGGAGATTGGGAATGCTCTAACAAATTACATACCAATGCTACCACAATTTAAAATTCAAGGCCGCCACAATTTACATATCAATGCCACAGAGCAGGGATGGGCAGCATAAGTGACTCACTCACATCACTGAGCTGGGCCTATCTTAAAGAAGGGGCCTGGAGCTGCACCTCCAATAGCCCCTATGTTAATCTGGCCCTGTAGCAGGGAGTGCAAAATAAAATCACTGATTTATTTCCTGCACTTTGTAGCACACAATCCTTTTTATGCAATCTGATTTTGGCAAAACATATAGATTACATGGAAAACAATATGTCAAAAAAGCACAAAGAAGACAAAGTATTTTGCTTATCTTCATACATTAAACAAAATTGTAAACATGAGTATTGAGCCTGTATCATTAACATAACATCATCTAATCAAATAACTATGAATTTATTTTCTTTGTTTGTCTTATTATTTGTCACTTCTGAGTGACAATTACAGAAAAGAGTAACTAACACTAAAAAAATGTTTATATTATGTTGTGATAGAAACCTATTAAATCTGCAATGTTCTGTTCCAGCAGAACTGTCAGTTTCCTACTACATTGATGACATTTATACAATAAGGATAGCTTAAACAAAGAAATGAATGCATGGTAACTAATTACAGAAACACATGCAAAGCCTTAAACAATAAATCTCATTATGTTGGTTTATATGTAACCACAGTTAGAAGATTGGTAACCAAAGATACATATCCCCATGGAGCGCAATCTTTTTTTTTGTAAGAAGTTCTCTGTTCATGTTTCTTGCCTACATCCCTTAGGGCCACTGTTTATTTTCCTTTATTCACATCAGAACTGGTTCTCTCCACATTTGTCTAGGTGAAGGCAAAAGCAGCTTTAATCAGGTCAAATGCAGATCAGAAGGAGGTCAAGTGTAGGTCAAATGCACCTGTAATAAGTTGCACTTATGGGCACTGATGAGGAGGTACTAATATACCGCACTGATGGGCACTGATGAGGTGGCACTGATGAGCACTGATAGGCGGCACTGATGGGCACTGAGAGGTGGCACTGATGGGCACTGTGAGGCGGCACTGATGAGCACTTATGGACAGCACTGATGGGCAGCAATGATGGGAACTGACAGGTGGCACTGATGAGCACTGATGGGCAGCACCATCAGTGCCCACAATCAGTGCCCATAGTGCTGCCAATCAGTGATTATCAGTGCCTAGATGAGCAGGCACTGATGGGCACTGACTGGCAGCACTATGGGCACTGATTGTGGGCACTGATGGTGGGCACTGCGGGTACTGATGGTGGGCACTTATTGGCACTTTATTTTGATTTTCTGTAATCAGGGCACTGATGATCAGTGCCCTGATTACATGTCCTTGTCTCCCCTGCGAGGAGGAGCCGCTGATCTGCTCTCCTCGCCTCACACTGTCAGAGTGTAAGGCGAGGAGAACGGAATAACGGCACTTCCTTATTTACATGTGACCGGCTGTTATTGGACACAGCTGATCACATGGGTAAAGAGTAATTTCATTGACTCTTTACCAAGATCGGGGTTGTGCCGTGTCCTAGCAACACGGCTGTGATTGGACCCAGCCGATAACATCATTTGACGGCGGGCGGGTAAGAAGTGGTTAAATTCTAGTGTGGGGATTATATGTGTTCCATCCTTAGTTTGAAAGCTGCATCACTGTTTATTATTTATTTACATGATATGGTTGTGTAATATTTCATGGTATATTGATATGTTTAACAACCCTCTCCTTAAAAGATCTCCACTAGACTGAAGCATAAATTATATGAATAACTTATCTATTGGTGGTGTAATGAGATGGGTTTTTATATGTTTGCCATTTTAAAAACTGTTTTTTTATATTATGGGGAGATCATTTGACCTCCCTGAGCTGAGCATGTGTAATCTACATTTTCCTTTATCTATTTTGGTTGAGGCCCCCTGTCTGCAATAAAATAATTGGGCAGTGTATGACAGATTAATTCTTGAATGCCTAGTGGACTCTGCATTTGCAATTCCCCTACTAAAGTCTCCTCCAATATATGCATAGGCTGGTCTGGTTGGATCATTATTATTTGCTGGTGTGCGAGAGAGGTTTCATATTAGTCACCCTGCATATTATTGATGTGTGGAGGTGCACTAATAAAAAAAAGTGATCAAATATAGAAACTATATAGTGACACAAAAATTTATCATAGATTGCTGCAAAGCAAAATAAAAATTATATGAACATATGAGAAAATTGTTGCAAAAACAACGAATTTTAAATTAAACCAGAATGATAAAATAAATAAAGTGCTGAGTGAGGTGAAAAAAAGTCCAAAGTGAAAAGCCTCTTGGAATGAGAAATATTCAGGTAAGTCCATAGGATTTCAGACTGCAATCAGGGTAAAGGTGATTCACTTATTTAACCCCTTGAGTGCTGCATACAGATCCCCTGTGTGCGCACAATAAGGTGGCTGCTTACCAGATACAGAGTATCAATGGGCTCATAGAAACATAGCTTCAATAGTCAAACTGTGGGATGTTCATCAATACAGCAAGTAAAACCCCGTACACACGCACCGATTGTTGGCCATAAATTTTTGGCCAACGTCCGATCGGCCGATTATTGGCTTGTTAGTATGATGCTTCCGACAACCGACTGCGACTTTTCGGCCGAACAAAATCTGGTGTGCAGGATATAAAATTGTTGTTGGCCAACACCAGAACGGCCGATTGTTCGTCAGTCAGTACAGATTTCGGCCAACAAAAATGTGACGATCAAGACTGGGCATGCTCAGTGAAGAAAAAACACACGAAAAGTAGACCAGAACATGACATCACTTCTGCAGTTGGTTGTTGTTGGCCGACAAAATTCATGTGCAGTCTAGAGCACATTTCAACCAACACAACACTGGACAAAAGACGGCCGATCGTTCGGCCAACAATCGGTGCGTGTGTACGAGGCTTATCACTCCGAACGAAGGACAAAAACGCTCTGTCACAGCTCTGGATGTTAAATCTCTGCTAAAGTGGATTGTGGTTTAAAGTGAACGTTTAATGGAGACACCGCACCTCTGAATCCCATTATATGAGACTGAAGCCTGGACTGAATGGATGTTTTCCCCTTTGATTACAACAGCCACAGTGTACAAAAAGCCTCCCGGTTTACCATATTGCATTGAATTCTACAATGGCAGCAGCCGCAGTTTGAAAAGGAAAGTTTATATTATTGAATGAAGCTAGAGGAAGAATGTGCAACCTTGACTGTGGATTATAATGATTTTCACACTGATTTTATCCTGGTTCACTGATCCGTAAAAGACTAAACAGCTGGGACTTTAGCTTTGTCTATTGATTGTGAAAAAAACGAAGATATCCTTGAACTAAACACCGGTGAAAAAAAAGAGAACCGTCCACCCGCCCATCCATACAAAGGAGCAGCAGTAAAAGCGTTTTAGATTCCTATTGGCATACGCCATTGGAATCCACACCCTCTGGTAAGTGTGCTACCTTACCCCTTGGCACAGAGTGATAGAATCCAAGGATCACCGGCACGCACGACCCCACCTCACACTAAAGAGACTTTTTTGAGCACATTCCTGCACTTCCCCATTTGTGTTCACTTCACGGACCTTTTTACACTGGACATTTTATATTATCATATTTATTCATATTTCGCATATTATGATTTGTCAAGTCAATTGTGTAGCTTAAGCACTTTATATTCATACTTATTGCTTACACGTTCGCACGTGCACTTTAGTGGCTACCCACCTTATTGTTATTGTTTTTATCACAGTGATTTATTACAGATGATTTATTATTTTATATCAGCAAATAAGGATATACAGCACTGAAATTTTGTTTACACGTTTGCACGTGCACTTTCATTACTAAGTTGTTATATACTAGGGTAGCGCAGTATTTTTTACCATTCCTTTATGCTTGAGATCATTATCCACGCAAGATAGTGTTTTCTGACTACTAGCTGCTTCCCATAAATATCAAACAAAACTACCTAGGCGCGAGTATAACTATCCTTCAATCATATACGATGCATGGATTTAGGAATTTGTATGGAACTTTGGTCCTTTGAGCATCCTATCCTATATATATTATTTTGTTAAGAAATTTTTTGCTAGTCTACAGCCCTTTACTTTTGAAGACCTACAATATCCTATGGTCCCAGTTCAAAACACATTTTTGAGATTCTCATACTATGGAACACATGGAACAAGTGGAAATAGATGGATATGTATACAGTTTATTTTTCTGTTATGAGGAATCATTAGAGAAGAGTATTGACATTGGTTATTTTAAGATTGTGTGTTTTTTTCAACACTATTAATAGGTTGTGGAGTGTTGAAATATGGAGATTTGAACATACAGTACTGTATATAAAAAAAATGTAAGATTTTTTTTGCTATGAATCTAGAACAAAGAGGTAGTCTAAACCAGGTTTTTTTTTTTTTTTTTTTTTTTTATGGCAGTTTATTTATTTGGATATTCACAGGTAACTTCCTCTTACTTATATTTAAATTTATTGTGTGGGACCTTGAGGGAATTTGTCGTTCTTTGTAAGCTCCAATATAATTATTTTGAGCCTCAGAGGCTTCTATTGCAGTAAAAAAATATAATTTATTGGATATCAAAAGTACAGCGCTGGGACAGAAGTGCAGAGCAGAGCTGATCCATGCAGTCTGGAGCCTGAACATTGTGCTTAGAGAGCATACATGTTGACAGTGTGGAACACAGAGAGAAAAGTTTCCTTGCTCGACCTGAACGTGGTGAGATCCTATATATGCCAATGTGTTACATGCAGCATTTCAGTGAGTAAAGCATTATGCCTCGTACACACGCACTGATTGTTGGCCGTGAATTTTCGGCCAACGTCCGATCAGCCGATTGTCGGCTTGTTAGTATGATGCTTCCGACAACCGACTGCGACTTTTCGGCCGAACAAAATCTGGTGTGCATGCTATAAAATTTTTGTTGGCCGTCACCAGAATGGCCGATTGTTCATCAGTCAGTACAGATTTCGGCAGACAAAAATCAGATGAGCAAGACTGGGCATGCTCAGAGAAGAAAAACCACACGGAAAGTTAACCAGCACATGACATCACTTCCAATCGCCGATCGGACGTTGTCCGAAAATTCACGGCCAACAATCGGTGCGTGTGTACGAGGCATAATGCATAATGCCTCGTCATACACACGCACCGATTGTTGGCCGTGAATTTTCAGCCAACATTCGATCGGCCGATTGTCGGCTTGTTAGTATGATGCTTCCGACAACCGACTGCGACTTTTCGGCCGAACAAAATCTGGTGTGCATGCTATAAATTTTTGTTGGCCGTCACCAGAACGGCCGATTGTTCGTCAGTCAGTACAGATTTCGGCAGACAAAAATCAGATGAGCAAGACTGGGCATGCTCAGAGAAGAAAAAACACACGGAAAGTTAACCATCACATGACATCACTTCTGAAGTTGGTTTCTGTCAGCCAACAAAAGTGCAAGTCTAGAGCACATTTCAACCAACACAGCAATACTGGACAAAAGACGGCCGATCGGTCGGCCAACAATCGGTGCGTGTGTACGAGGCTTTAAGCTGGATACACACTATACAACTTTTGTGGTTAGATTTCCTTTAGATTTACCTTCAACTATGTAGTGCAAGGGCCTGCCTGATTGCATACAAATTGAAAGTGTTTAGATTTGACCTCATATTATATGGTTTTGGTAAATCTAAAGGAAAAAATCTAAAGACAATTGTATAGTGTGTATGGCCCATTACTCCACAACTAACTTAATCCCTCACAGCACATCCATCCACCTGTGGCCATGGAGGGATCTCTCCTCCCCGTATTGGATCTAGCAGAGAGGGAAGGGATTGCATCCTGTGAGTTACCTGAGATATCAACCCTCTTTGCTTTCACAGACATGGATTAGTCTCATTCCTGCTACACTTGTATTCACTATATAACTGTATGCAATGGGGACCACTCCAATTTATTCAGTGAAGCAGATGATTTAAGATCAAGTGTCGGTGCAACAGGATCTGGACTTTTCATGCATGCATGAGGCTTTCCTTACCATCAAACTGCGTGTTTCAGCCTAGCTAGGTTTATTAGGCTATTCGCCCCCTTTTTGAGTGCTTTTGGAGAAATTCACAGGCCGGTGGAGAAGACTGGGTTTTGAGGGGAGATTAGGTGATAGGGTCCCCTTTTGGGACATTGGAGTGGGGGGGAGGGTTCTCTGGGTGTTACTTGGGTGGGACAGGGGTCGGGGGTTGTTTGGGAGCTTGGGATCCCCCTCCATGGGTTAGCTGACTGACTCAGTCTATGGGTTTGTGTTGTTTTTTGTACTTTTGATGTTCAATAAAGTATTTTTTATTAGGCAAACAAGACTTTGAGGCGTTCTATCTTGATGAGTTATGAGTTAATATAGTTTGTCATGCATACCATCATTGATGAGGAAATCATTTCAGCTATTAGATCATTTCTCAATGGGAGAGCCCCTGGTCCTGATGGACTCCCCATGGAATTCTCTAAAACCCGTGCTGCTACTCTAGCTCCCACCCTAGCTGCCACTTATACTAAATATAGAAAACAAGAGAAGGGCACGCCGACCCAGCGCAATATCATAAAACATCTATTGAAAGATTAAAACCCATAGCACTCACAGCCCCAACACCACGGACGCCTTCCAGTCCTCCTGCTTTATAGAAAAGTACTTTTTTTCTGGAGGGCCCTGGATTGCAATAAGAAACCTTTCCCATGCTTACCGTTAGCATATGTTTGTGAGTGCTATGTGTGGCATGTGTTTTAATCTTTCAATAGATGTTTTATGATATCTCGCTGAGTCAGTCTCTTGTTTTCTATGTTTGCAGTCTGTGTGGATACCCATTGTCCTGAGAGGGCAGCACGATCCTAGAAGCCAATTAAACAGCCGTTTTTTTAACACAGCACTGAAGCGCAGGAGACTGTATCTGTCTTGTTTGCTACTTATACTAAATGTTTGGAAACGAATGTACTCCCCTGCATTGAAAGAGACCCACATTATCTTAATACATAAACATAAAGAAGTCCCTGTGTGCGACATACTGACCTAAACTTTGAATTGTGACCTAAATATCCTCACTAAACTTTTTAATACTAGACTTTTTCTCCCTAAAGTATAAATAAAGGCAATTTATTTATTTTTTTTGGATAGAGGGGAGATGGATTAGAACACCTCTCTTTTTTTTTTTTGCTGTCTGTGTTCCCATTAGGGAGATTCAGCCTCTCTATTTGTAAAATTTACCATTATCACTGAAAGAAAAAAGAAGGTAAATCTCAAATTGTGGGATGTCCCCAGAAAAGTAATAGAGGAGAAATCCAATAAGGACACTTGTTCCAGTGATTTGTGGGGGGGGGGGGGGATTCCAAGAGATTGCCCTAATTTGGAAGGATTTCCTCTCACTTCTTGTTTGGCTATGGGACAGGAAGTGTAGGCAAATCTCCCTAATGGCACAAAGATGGCAAAAATAAACCTTACAGGGGTTATTACCCTAACTTACTTTATCCAAAATGAAAAAGAAGTTTTGTCCAAATGGGCTTCATCCCACACATATCCACCGACAGAAATATTGGTAAATTGTTCATGGAAATTCAGGTGCAATACTTTTAATATTGATGCTACTTAGTATTAGCTTCCACAGACATAGATAAAGCTTTTGGCACTGTGGAATGACATTATTTGTGGGCAGTACTTAAGAAAATGGGTTTTACATTGACATTTATTGCATTGTTAAAATTATTGTATACCTGGCATGTTGCAGCTGTACGTCTTGGGGGTCAGCTCTCTTCTCCATTTTAGCTTTATGCAGACATGCAATAGGGCTGCACCAATTATACTGATACCCCTTCTCCACACACGCCACTATGGAATAACCCTCTCTTACTCCACTTTACTACGGTCCCTGAAAGTTGGGCAAAATAAAAAGCCAAGACCATAACACATATTGTTCTGGATCTAAAACATATGCCTTTTGATAATTTTCATCAAAAATATAATACACCATCTCATTATTTGTTTAGCTCTGTTCTCAAGATTTGTTCTTCCTTGGAAAACTTACTGCACACCGACTGGCTACAAAAAGCAGCTTCATCCTATTATCACTATGTCATTTTTCCACTTTTTCCTATCTAACCAATCTCCAAAGTAAATGGGGGGATGATATACCAGATAAGGACAATGAGATTTGAATGGACATTTGGGACATGCCATTTAAAAAATTTGTGTCTGTCTGGGAAAGTCTAATTTAATTCAAGCTACGCCACAGAGCTTACGACACTCCCATAGGCTCCAAAAATTGAAACCTACCTTATCCTCTGCCTGCTAATGATGTGGTCACAATGATGGGGACTTTTTTCATATACATTATTTTGGACTTATCACAGACAAAAATACTGTGCTGTGTAAATACAATGGCTTCGGCCCACCTTACTCTTACTCCTAAAAACAGCCTATTGGGCCTGGTGGAAGATATGGCCCCTATTGCTGCTGAAAGGACATTCCTAGGTCACTGCTTTTTTATGCCAGAACAGCTATTACTTTGAGTTGGTAAAAAGCAATGCTCCTTCTATTTCCTTTTGGAAATGTTCGAATAACCGTAACCTTCATCTATATTAGAATACATATGAAAACAGGGGTGAAAATTAAAAATTCATCAATGTTTAGGCAAAATTGCTAGCAAAGCCATCTACTGCTATAGATTCAGCCCCTTGATGCTCTTACATGGACTTATTTTGAGACCTGGACCAGAATCTACTTATAACTTTGTCTTCCCAGATAAACCCTGATATGAGGAGGTCCTCTAATTCAGTGGTCCTCAACCCTGGCCTACAGGGCCCACTAACAGGCCAGATTTGCAAGATAACTGAAATACATCCCAGGTGATATAATTTGCTGCTCAGTGATTGCAGTACTCTAGTCTGCATCTCCCCAAGGTAATACCTAAAATCTGGCCTGTTAGTGGGCCCTGTAGGCCAGGGTTGAGGACCACTGCTCTAATTCACCCACTATTCATACTATGGACCAGCACATGAGCCACTAAGTTTTGTTTTACACAGTTTTTTGCAATGTCACAAACTGTAAGTCATCACAAGTGACCTCCCTTGTGTTAGCTGTGTCATTTGTAGTGTATAACTATAATAATGTTCTTCAAAATCCTAATAAAAAAACATTTTTGCAATTTCCAGTTTGATAGCTAAACATTAGTCCCCCGAGAATAGAATCCAAGCCAATCTTCATGAACAGGCACATTCTGTATTTGTTAATAACATATGCATTTATAAACTGTTAGTAGTAGGTTGCCTTGATCTGCTCAAAAGTCAGTTTAAAGTGGTTGACATTGCCTTCTATAGGGCCAGTATTGACCTATAATGATGACTCCAGTACTCTACCATATATTAATTACGGACATGATTTAACCACATTTCCATAACTATTACCATATACTGCAGCCAAATTGTAAGGTGTCCAGTGAATACATGGCCTCTGTTCTGGTCAAAGCTATGGAAAACAATATTTTTATGTTGGGGTATATCATGCAAATAAACAGCAGCCTTGTAATTTGCTATTATAATTACTCCATATCAGATTTCTAGGGTTTGGAATTTTTGCTCCAGTGGCACACTATTTCTCAGTGTTATTGAAGACACACACATTAGCTTTATACAACAGCCAAGCAGTATTTCCCTATTTTACCTGTTGTGCTATTTTTATATTGTTTTCCTGTCACAGTTTATTGCCAGGAGCTTTTCCGCTCTTGGAGTGTCAAAATATTTTAGCATTGCACATGTTGCTTCTCTGAAATCTCTGCCAGCAATTTATGTGTAGAAAACATTGTATGCTTGAATTGTCATATTCTTGATTTTCGCTGGTGGCAAAAGCTTGTGAAGAGAACTTCCCACAATGCTCTTTGTAACTGAGGCTTTTCTTTCCTACAATTCAATAGCAACTGTATATGTCACTGGTTTTAAGAAAAGGTGGAATTTTATAACAGTTTATATTTAATAATTTAAGTGCATTGGTATGTCAAGAATCACACCTATTGTAACTTGCTAACTTGAGGTGAGATTCTTGTTCAGAAGAGATGAAATGAGGAAAGGTTTTCCTTTTAGAGAGGTAAAATGTTACCTGCAGAACCACCAGTCATCACTAGATGGACAATCACCCACATAATGCAGTTTCATACAGATTAATGGTGAACTTACAATCAAGCATTCAGGTACTAGCAATATAATGCAGCAAACTCTTTAGCAGTATGAATTCTTTAGCTGAGAATACACTACAGGATGTGACTTTTTGATTTTTATATTTAATAGGCAGTGCAAAGGAATATGCACAGAAGAAAAAAATACATAAAGAAAAGAAAGAAAATAACACAGTTTGCTATCAAAAAAAGGAAAAAAAAAAAAAACAGAAATAAACTTTATTATTTGGGCAGAATGGTTTATCATATTGGCCAGGAGTAGACCAAGAAAAGTCCATTCAATTTGAACATCCTTCCAGATGAATTACCTGGTTCATTTTCATGTTACCTAATTTATACAGGTATATATGTGGGACAGACTTAAACCCTTACTCAATAACATATGGACATCTTGCCCCACGAAGTGGCCAGCAGATTCTGACGGCTGAATTGGAGTTAGGATTTTAAACACCAATGCATCATCCCAAATGCAGCGAGTGCAAACAGAACATGGCTGCCACAATCAGGGTCCAAGCAATTATTTAGTATGTTAATCCATGCCCCTGATGCAATCATATATGACAAAACGCGCAGGCTGGAGCAGGAAGTTGTAACATCACCACACATGCACACAACCACTTGGAATTTTGGGAATTGTAGTCTAAGAGTTGCTGATTGCCATATGCAGTTTGTAAGTGTTTTTAACTGTTAGAGCATAGACTTTTTGTCTTTTATGTACTGTAACACACTTTGGTAAATATTTTTCTTTTTGTGGGATTATGCTGGTATACACAATATGAATTTGTGGTGTTTGTTTATAATTTTAATTTTTTGCTGTCACTTTGATAAAGCATGCCAGGAATTTAATAATGAAATTATTTAGTTAGTCCTTAAGGGCAGAACATATGATTACATATGCATTTAATAAAATTCTCATCTCCCTATGACTAACATTTTGGATTTTATTAGTGATTGAACATATTCATGATGATCTAGGAAAAATGACAGTCAATTGAAGACAATTAAGAGCCCAGCAGCCACAGTCTCAAATGACCCTTTGATAGTTTGCCCCCTTCCCCCAGTGAGGTGACAGTTTCCTAGGTTTATCTACAGCCACAAGCCTACAACTTAACTCCTTCCATCTTCAGGCTCAAGCTGTCTAATAAGATATAACATTTTGAACTTTTGTCTACTGACCACTTAAAAAAATATTTTAAACATATCTGTAATATGACTTCTGTATTTTAATGTCACAATGTATAATAAGCTTTTGTAAAGTCTGTGATTCCCTCCAATGGTGTTAGTAATTGGCAGTTAAAAGCATGTTTCTACAATACAGGCTGAATTCCAGAAAGGGTAAAAACAAATATCAAATGTATCCCTTAAAATTATATTAAAGTCTTGTTTTTTTTTTTTGTTTATAACATGTCTGTTATTTTTACTTACCTGTTCTGTGTAATGGTTGTGCACAGAGGAGCCCGGGGATATCTTCTCGGGTCCCTCATCAGCATTGCTGGTCCCTCCCATCTGTCGAGTGCCCCCACAGCAAACAGCTTGCTATGGGGGCATCCAAGCTGAGCCGCTGCTCTGTGTGTCCATCCAGACACACTCTCTCACACATCCTCTCTCTCCTCATTGGCTTTGATTGACAGCAGCAAGAGCCAATGGTGCCTTGCTGAGGAGGTAGTGTCCTGGACAGCCAAGGCTGTCGTGCAACATTGTTGGATCGAGAGGGGGCTCAGGTAAGTATTAGGGGGCTGAGGGGGGACTGCAGCATGCAGAAGGTTTTTTACCTACATGCATAGAATGCATAAGGATAAAAAACCTTCAGCCTTTAGAACTATTTTAAAAGTATTTCATTTATTTTTCAAGGCAACTAAGTTAAAGCGGAGTTCCACCCAAATGTGGAACTTCCGCTCATTTACATCCTCCCCCCCTCCGGTGCCACATTTGGCACCTTTCAGGGGGGAGGGGGGAATGGGTACCTGTTTTTACAGCGCCGTGGCGAAGTGAGGACCCCTCCCCTGCCACAGAGCCAATCCAACTGCACAGCGCGCTTCGCGCATGCGCAGTAGGGACCCACCCGTGAAGCCACAAGGCTTCGCTGCCAGGTTCCCTGACCGGCAATGGCGGCGGGAGACCTGACAGTCGATGTCTCCATCGGCTGTGGTGCCGACATCGCTGGACTCCAGGACAGGTAAGTGTCCTAATATTAAAAGTTAGCAGCTACAGTATGTGTAGCTGCTGACTTTTAATTTCTGGAGGGGGGAGGCTGGAGGCTGGAACACCGCTTTAAGTACTGGAATTTGTGGTATTTTCGTTAACCCCTGCACAGTAGAACACTAGAATTGGGATTGCGAGCACTAGGAGCCAAAAACACATTGTAGAATGCTCTAACACTGTGAACATGCTCACAGAAGATTTAAGCATAGGTAAAGGTCAGTACAGGAGATTTACTGAAACTGGTGCACTCAGAACATGGTGCAGCTGTGCATAGTAGTTGCATCAGATTTTACACCGTGCAGTTTTAGTAAATAACCCCCCCAGTGTGTTGCTGGTCCTCTACCTTCCATTCAATGTGTTGGGCAAAAGTCCTGGACCAAGCTATACTGACTGCAGGTCCACTGACCTATAAGGCAGGGACGGATGCAGAGTCTAGTATCGGGAGGGGCAATGCCAGAAAATAAGGTGTTGCTTACAGAACTGAATTTCCACATTATACAGTCCTAACCTTGTTTCAAACAGTGTCACGTTTATCATTCCAGATTAGATTATTACATTACAAACAGATGGGATATGTTTACCAGTACCACATATAAACTTTATTATTACAAAGATCATAAGCAGTTTGTATACTTATAACAGAATATTTCCAGACAAAATATTCACAAACAATAAAAAATGATGTGCAAAAAAAAAAAATGTAGCAGAACCCAAACATTATCACTCTATATTGTCTCCAAACAAACACAACAGAAACATTTTATTTGTAGGTTACATAACATGAAAAATTCACAGAATTAGCTCAAGTCTTCGTTTTCCTTGCTTGGCAAACAGCTCGACAACTCGGTCAGTATTCACAGGAATATCTCTGTGAATGTAAAGTAAACACAAGCCATTTAACCGGTCCTCCACTATTCATGACCAAAGCCCTGTTTTAACATGAGGGAGGGTTGACAAAGGTCTCTCTGCTGAGGCCACACTTGATTGCTAAGATCAGAAGTAAACTTCTGATGGTTGGGAAGAGGTCCTGCTCACACAAGTCCACCACTTCAAGAACCGTTTGTGGAATTTCCTTATGTTGTGATAACTCTCCCTGTAGTAATGTCTCCATTATCTTCTGCTTACCATCAGCTAGAAGAGGGAAGAAACTCTTTAATAATGATTGCACAGCAACATGATCCATGGTTTTAATTTTTTTTCCAAAAAATACTGCTGGCATCAAAATTTGAATCTGGAAACACTGCATTCAATTTTCTGGAAAATAAGCTTTAAATCATTATTAATGTTGTCCAGCAAGGGAATTTACAATGATTTCCTGTAGTATTCTTCAGTTGATCCTAAATTGTAATTGTATCCATTCACTTGTCTGCCTACATGACATGGCAATTTTAGTTCCACTCCAAGTTCTGATGCCAATTCTGTAGCCTACATATGCAAAGTGGAAAAAGTTACATATTCTCATTCTCATATTCTCCAGGGCTGCCATGGTATCAGTCAGATGCGCTGGTTAAAGTAATTTTTGGGGATTGAAGGAAGAGACTCAAAGGAAGGGTTACTTTCAGAACACTGATGAGTGAAACCAAGGAAAATATGAATTCTGCACTGCACAGAGAATGGATGAGAGTAGATGCTGTTGACCTAGGGCTTGAGCATTTCCATTGAGATATTGCTGACAGTGCACTCACAACTTTTACAAGTCCATCTCAAAATCTTATAAGAGTATCATGGAGCTCTACCCATCTAGTTTCACAAAGACTGGTAAGTTGAGAGCCTAATCCCTGCTTTAACCACTTTACCACCGGAGGATTTTGCTGTCTTCCGTCCAGGCCACTTTTTGCGATTCGGCGCTGTGCGAATTTAACTGACAATTGCGCGGTCGTGCGACGCCGTACCCAAACGAAATTTACGTCCTTTTTTTCCCACAAACAGAGCTTTCTTTTGGTGGTATTTGATCACCTGTGCGATTTTTACTTTTTGCGCTATAAACAAAAAAAGAGCGTTTATTTTGAAAAAATAACAATATTTTTCAAATTTTTTTATATGAAATTCCCCCCCCAAAAAATGTAAAAATCAATTTTTTTTTAAATTTTTGGCCAATTTGTTTTCTGCTACCTATGTTTAGTAAAAAAAATCGCAATAAGCGTATTTTGATTGGTTTGCGCAAAAGTTATTGCGTTTACTAACTAAGGGAAAGATTTCTGTCATTTTTGGTGTTTTTTTTTTTTAACCCGTAATGGCGGTGATCTGCGATTTTTTTTGCGGGACTGCGACATTGCAGCGGACAGATCGGACCCTTGACTGACATTTTTGACACTTTTGGGGGTACCAGTGACATTTCTACAGTAATCAGTGCTATATATATGCACTGTTACTGTAAAAATGACACTGGCAGGAAAGGGGTTAATTTTATTGGAGAGGGAGGGGTTAATGTATGCCTGGTGCTTACTGACGTGTGGGGGGGGAGGTGACTGTGTGACAGAAGGACAGATCGGATGTCCAGCTATGCTGAACACTCCGATCTGTCAGTCCCTGTCACTATGGAGATCCGCCCGCTGTGTTTACACACAGCGGGCGGATCTCCAGACTCGATCCCCGACGATCGGGGCAGAGCAGCGGCAATCGCCGCTGCTCCTCCGCTGGCCCGACTCCCGCTGTGAATGAACACAGCGGGAGCGAGCCTCCGGCGGCGCGCAAGCGCCGCCCACAAGGGGCGGAGTCCAGCGACGTAGGTCTACGTCGCTGGACGGGATCGCGGCACTTTGCCGCAGTAGCCTCCATGTGAGCGGAGGTAAAGTGGTTAAAATAAAATGATGCTTTCCTGATTGGTTAAAGAATTAAATTATTGATTTGACCACTGCTACTGCATTGCAAACTGCTGACACTTGTGAGGACTTTGAAATCGAATTGTTCAGAAAATGATTGTAGCAAGGACATCTGCAAATGTTGGGTGCTACATAAAAAATATCTGATACAGCAGCAGCCACCTGAAGACATAACACTGCAACTGTCTGTTCCAATGCCAACACAATGAATGATTTCCAGTGAGAGGTCTTTAATTAGTTGGATAACCATCTGGCCTAAACCCTTTCCTGTAAGCCTTGGTTCTGAACCTGAACTATCAATTTCTGTTTCCTTCTGGGTTGCAACTTGCAAATTCATAGGCATCTACAAATGTTATAAAATCTTCACGAATAGATCCATTGTAGACATATCTAAAGTTGTTCTGTATGGGAAATGTCTGTATTTTAATCAAATATTACACTAAAATACCAAGCCTTTTTAATTCTAGCTACAATGATATTGCTGATTTCATCCCCACAACAACTGGTTAAATCGGTTTGTGTGGATTTGGAAATGTAATGTAAGAAGATGCAGTAAGGAGGGACTTCTCTAATATGTTGTCTCCAGATGCAACTCTGTATCTCAGCAATTCCTGAAAGTTGCCTTCATTCACCTCCAGAGTGGAGTCATCCATTAAAGCACCATCATCTCAGTGGCTACGCAGAGGTATATTGTGTCTACCCATAAATATAATAGACTCAATGATAGGACGAATTCCCTCTCGGTTCTCTTTCACTTTATGAAGACGATGCAAGTTTATTTGATTGACAATTTCATTGTCTGGTGAATGGTAGGTTTTTAAAAATGCATATCCTTCAATTACACTCTTCTGGTGATAAACAAGCCTTGCATGGATTTCCAAATCTTCTTCCTTGCCCTTAAGCTTATTTAAAATTAGTAAGGGGCTGCATTACCATTTTTCCAAGGGCCATGCCTTTGTTATGACCACCTTTCCAATGTTTTGCAAACAATGCACAGAACTTGCAAAACAAACCCTTTTTGGCAGATGAAGACACTAGCCAAGGAAAACTGTTAGTGCCGGTTCACACTAGGTCGCTCCGACTTAGGGGGCGACCTGTGAAGTTGCGTGCAGCGCGACTTCGGCGCGACTTGCACGGACTTCATAAAATGAATGTCTATGCAAGTCGCCTTCAGGTCGCCCCGAAGTAGTACAGGACCCTTTTTCTAAGTCGGAGCGACTTGTGTCGCTCCTATTAGAACGGGTCTTGTACTACACTATGGGAGCGACGGTGCGCTACTTGTCAGGCTGACCAAGTCGCCTGACAAGTCGTACCAGTGTGAATGGACACTTAATATGGTGCTTTGACAAGAATCGGTTTATTGTCCAAGTTTCTCCATTCTTGGAAGTCATGTTCTGAACAGAGAAAGGTAGTTTATATCCAGGAGGAGGTTGCCATGGATTTTCCAATAGCTAGCATTTGGTGTAATCATTGATTGTTTTTCCAAGATGTGTGCCGATATCGTTCATTAAAATACTGGTGGTTTGAGGCGGGGTATCAACAAAGAGTGGCAACACATTAGGATCTGTTTGACAAGATATTGGCTCTACAAAATGTACCAGAACAGGATGGGAGGGTAGTGTCAATTTCCATACTTGAAGTGATTTCTAGTATTGACATTTCTCATGATGACTTTTTTGCACTAGTACTGAAGAAGGAATCTATAGTCCTACAGTTCACTCTTTTCTGACTCATTTTGCTGTTTCTATAATTAAAGCACAAAAGTGCACACCACGTAAAATAATTGGCTTTATAGAACAGCACTGCGCACACATTGTTGACATGTACATGTACCATAACTGAACTGAACCAAAACTACGAAGGCCCCGTGTTTGAACATTGCCATAATACATATGTTGCGGTTGTTTATTATATAAAAAGGCAATTGTGTCTTTTCTTTTTTTTTTTTACACATCCAGACACTTGCGTGCAGGAATGGAACCTATGCATCCATAATCCACACTGCACATTACTGTGAGTTTTATTGCTGTGAAGTCTGTGATACATTCACACACTGTGCATTACTCTCCATCGCTCTCTCTCCATCTACAATATAAGACCCAACGCTTTTTGCAACTTGAATGCTTTGACAATAAGTTAGTGAACAGCTTTGCCCAGCCCTAAAAGTCTTCACTTACCTTAAATAATGGGTATTGGGGCTGGCTGCTGGTCCTCCTGGGGCTGGCTGCTGGTCCTGATTCCTGGCTGCTGGGGCTTGGCCTTGGCTGCTGGGGCTGGAACTTGGGCCTGGCTGGCCCTCTTTGCAGACATGATACGAGACATGGTAAGATACTGCAGACATGATACAAGAGGTTAATGCATCAATATAGCCTCACCAGTGCCCATCAAATGCAGCTTATCAGTGTCCATCAAATGCAGCCTCCTCACCACCTATCACATGCTCTCTGAAAAACAACCCAAATGCTGACTACTCTTCAGAAAGTCCTTACTTTTTAAAAAAAAGTTTACATTTTTTAAAAACAATTTTTAGAATTTTTTATTTTTTTTTACATTTTATTTAACTGCCATGTTAAAGGGGGGGTTGTTGAAATATCAGGGGTCTACACAGACCCCTGATGTCTCACTTTTTGGACAGAGAAAGAGAATGAGGACATAGATTCATCAGTCTTTTTCTCTGCAGCCTCAGCTGCAATAGACAGCGAATTAATAGGAAATGCTTTTTGCTGAGTGGCTTCCTGTTCATTCATAAACTGAAGCATAATAGGCACCGTTTATTATGCTTCAATGATAAATTAACACAGGAGCAATCAGTACTGATTGCTCACTGTGTCCATTCAGGAAAGGAAGGGGCCGGTAATTATAACAAATTTACTGACCCCCTTACACTCCACCCTGAAACAATCCCCCTGTGTGCCTACAGTTGCTGCTGGCTGGAGAGGAAAGGAGGGAAACTGACAGCGCTGAGGGAGAAGGGAGCACACAGGAGGGCCAGACAGCACGGGGTGGATCAGAGGAGTGGGGCACAAATACTAGAACCAATCCCACTGCAGCACAGCGGGTAGGAGAATGAAGAATTGAAGCTAGAAGCACTCCAGGGGGTTCCACTATAGTGATATGTGTCATCAATAAGGCAGTACAGCTATCCCTCCTGCTCATCTCTCATCTCTCCTGCTGTCCTTGTTCATACAGTACATGCCTTGATTCATTACTTTGAGGTTTTGAACTGGTTTTCACCACCACTAAGTCACCCTGGTTTTGCCCCCCTCTCCTATTTTCTTTTGATTTACTTTGAATGTGCCATGTCCTATGTGTCTAATGTGGAATCTCATCAGCAGGAAATGATTGTACCAATACAGAGAAGTTTGCATCCTTCTGTGCATCTATGCCTGATCGTACACCTATTTTATGATCAAACGATTATCCAATTATAATTAATGCATGATACTGTATCTCCTTTGCCTGACAGATTTTATGTCTATTACTTTGTGGCTTCGTTATTTTAGCTTTCTGCTGCGAATAGATTGGAAAAATCCTTGGCAATATGTGCCACTTTTCTTTATTTACTAATATCATTACTAATATTATCAGTAAAATTAGTAATGATATTACTAATATTACTAACTTATCCAACATACAAACTTATCTAGACGTGTCATACTCAAGAGCTCATTCTAAAGCACATACTGCACCCACATAAAAGCCTGATCTGCTGGTACTTGTAGTTCCACACCAGTGAGCCACAAGCTACCTTGTATTTGTTTAGTCTGTCCAGTGCAGCAGATTGCAGCAGAGTTCAAAGACTTTGGCAGAGAGAAATTTCTATTTCTATTAAATTTTTAGCTTATGAATGTCGTCTTGTTGCAGCCTTTCAGGAATCAAGATTCACCTGCATGTCTTCCAGTTTCTGAGTGCACAGATGCCAGTTAAAGTGGAACTCCCCCCAAAGGGGTAAGTTCCGCTTTAAGCACTCTTCCCCCAGCTCCTCTTGTCTCCTCTTCCCCCGATTTTAACAGGTACCTGCTCCCACTTCATCCTGAGTGCCCTCCCCCCTGCAGACACTGACCCAGAAGACTGCATCCACCAATCCAGGATGCGCCTCGTGACTCGCGCATGTGCAGTGGGTACCCAGGTGTGAAGCCACAAGCTGTCACAGCCGGGTGCCCATAGTGAAGATGCCGGTACCGCCGAGGGAGGACGGAGGATGGCGATTGCTGGGATGAGCTCACCGCTGGACCATGGGATAGGTGAGTGGCTGTTTTTTAAAAGTAAGCCGCTACACTTTTTGTAGCTGCTGACTTTTATTTTTTTTATAGGTGGCTGGAGCTCCTCTCTAATGTGTGCCATGTCCTGGACTAGGGCAATCTGAAAGGTGTGAAGTGTAGCTTATGGGCCCACTTCTGCTTCCTGTGTTTATTTGTGGCAAAAGAGGAATGAGGTGTACAGGTGGATGATGCCAATATTAATAAGCTTATATTTCATACCTTTTAGATTGCCCTAGTCCAGGACACGGCACACGTTAACTGGCATCTCTGCAAAGGTTTTACATCACCTTTCCTATGTT
The DNA here is from genome assembly GCF_965119305.1 of Pelophylax lessonae. Taxonomy (NCBI): domain Eukaryota; kingdom Metazoa; phylum Chordata; class Amphibia; order Anura; family Ranidae; genus Pelophylax; species Pelophylax lessonae. The sequence continues at coordinate 677,516,824 of NC_138768.1, read as the reverse complement.
ATCTTAATTTCTGATCAGCGGTCTGATTATTGGGCATCATAGTAGGTTTGGCATCATAGATTGGCATCCTCCATGGTCCATCACTTCTGCTTCCTGTGTTCATATTTGCGACAAAGGAGAAATGAGGTGCAGTGGTGGACCGTGGATGACGCCAATCTATGATTCCAAACCCAGTATGCCCAGTGATCAGACTCAGACTGCGGATCAGAAATAAAGACAACATAGGAAAGGTGAGGCAACTCCTCTGCACATGGACATATTTCCCTGTTAGTTGGACTCCAGCCTAAATTGACAATACAGACCTTCAGGAAAAATGGCATGCATTTACAATCTTCTCTACTTCACAGCCCGTTATGGAACTTAGAAGAAGTTCCCTTCCTTCCCTCACTCACGCCGCGCTGCAGAAGAATGGAGAAGATTGAGGAAGGAGGTGAGCGGAGCCAACATTCACACACTAGGCGTGAAGGAGGAAGAAGTTAAAGCCTCTTCCGCTCTGCTCTGAATGATAAGGCCTCCCTTGCTCTTCTCCTCCTCAGTTCAGCAGTGATGTCACTGGTTGCTAGACCCCAGTCGGCAGGCGATATCAACTAGTGCAGTGCGAGCAAGTCCAGGCCAGCAGCACGATGATGCAACAACATTAGGGTCTCTCTTGGCGCCGCTACTGGTATGCTGCTGATGGACACTGTTGGGACTAGGAGTCTGTAAAATTTATCGGGGGGAGTAATTGCCCCCTTGCCCCCCTCCCGGATCCGCCCCTGCTATAAGGCTACATTTACACTGGCAACTAGTGCTGATTCCTCCAACTGTTTCAGCAACCTGTGAGTGGCTAGCTGCGGCTGTTGAGCCCTGTACAATTCAATGACACATCAGCAGTGGCTGCAGCTATCTGCCCAGCCAGAGATTAACTGCATGATCACTGCTGGACACACTTTGTGTGTCCAGATGGCTGTTGCCACCACTGACCTGTCATTGACATGCACTTGGCTCGGCGGGTTCAGCTAAGCCCCCTGCCCAGCCCTGTCTTGCTGATTAATTACCTGCAGTGGCAGCCTGTAGGGTTGTGGAGCACAGAGAGCACAGGCTTCTGGAGTGAAGAGTCCAGTCTTATCTGTCTCTGTGTGGTGTAAGGAATTGCCCATCCCTTGCTGTTTTAAAGAGTAAAGCCCCGTACACACGTACCGATCGTCGGCCGACCGATCGGCCGTCTTTTGTCCCCGGGCTGTCCTGTCCGCTGAAAAGTGCAAAAGACTGCACACGAATTTTGTCCGCCGACTGCAGAAGTGACGTCATGTGATGGTTAACTTTCCCTGTGTTTTTTCTTTTCTGAGCATGCCCAGTCTTGCAAATCTGCTGTCTGTCGGCCGAATTCTGTACTGACTGGCGAACAATCGGCCGTTCTTGTGTCGGCATACAAAAATGTTAATGCTTGCACGACAGATTTTGTTCGGCCGAAAGTGCGCTGTCGGCTGTCGGAAGCATCATACTAACAAGCCGAAAATCGGCCGATCGGTCGTCGGCCGAATCTTTTCGGCCGACAATCGGTACGTGTGTACGGGCCTTTAATGTAAAAATACTGAGCGGTTACATGACCAAACAATAAAAGCCGAAAAAGGTAGAAAATACTGATTCCTAGAAAAAGTAAACATTAATGTGATACCTAAATACTATGCACTTTATTACCATGTGTCTTTTAAGTTGTGCATTTACAAATACGTTAATCAACTGAAAGATGATATACGTCATGAGATTGCTTTACAACTGGCACCAACCAACTGCATTTGCTGAAATTCCTATAATCCATAAATAGAACCTTTCAGGTGAATCATTTAATGTTTATGTATTTCCAGCAAAAGTCCATTTGGTGATGCAGATTGGATCTATTTAAAATATCTTTGTTGTACCCAGTCACAGTAATATTGAATTTCCCTTCCCATGTACAATTCAAGGGGGCATGGAGGTACAGTTTAAATGGAATGTCATTAAAAAGAATATAGAGAGGTGCAGACTCACAAGTTTAATAAAGTCATTCATGGTACCATACCAAGAAAATTAATTTGCTGTCTGAGCTGGATTCATTCGAATTGAAGGAGCATGTTCATGGCATGGTTGCCTAGGAACTGTAGTTCACAAATGGAGACAAAAAATTAAATTCCTTTATCACAGCCGAGTAGGAAAAATAGGTGAAAAATTCATTTTTGAAGCTGAAGAGAAACTGCACACCAATGGCAGATGTCATGATCTTTCAATCTAGCACTAAATTAGATGTATTTATTTAATGTGAAAAGTTTAACTAGTCAAACTGATTAAATGTCAGCGTTTCAGGAAAAGAAAACAGACACTGAGATAAAAAGCCATATAAAAGGCAAACATATTGTAAAATCACTTTTATGTGTTATTCTTACTTCATTAAAACATTGGAAGGAAGTCCAAACAATACTGAAGGATGAATAACCCAGACTAGAAATAAATGGATTGGCTTTCTTTATTAATAAAATTAATTTCCGTTCTTGGTTGGTATTGGTGGGTTGATTGATATTTTATTTTACTTAAAGCGGAACTTTATCCATAACAATTTATTTAAAAATAATGTTCTTTAGCAAGAAACATACATTTCACATTGATAATTATGCTACCAAAATGAGTGTGTTCTTTAACCACTTTACCACTAGAGCATTTTGCGGTCTTACGTCTGGGCCACTTTTTGCGATTCGGCGCTGTGCGACTTTAACTGACAATTGCGCGGTCGTGCGACGCCGTACCCAAACAAAATTTACGTCCTTTTTTTCCCCACAAACAGAGCTTTCTTTTGGTGGTGTTTGATTACCTGTGCGATTTTTACTTTTTGCGCTATAAACAAAAAAAGAGCATTTATTTTGAAAAAAGAACAATATTTTTAAAATTTTTTTATATGAAATTCCCCCCAAAAAAGATGTAAAAACCAATTTTTTTTTAAATTTTTGGCCAATTTGTTTTCTGCTACCTATGTTTGGTAAAAAAAAATTGCAATAAGCGTATTTTGATTGGTTTGCGCAAAAGTTATTGCGTTTACTAACTAAGGGAAAGATTTCTGTCATTTTTGGTGTTTGTTTTTTTTTTTAACGAGTAATGGCGGCGATCTGCGATTTTTTTTGCGGGACTGCGACATTGCGGCGGACAGATCGGACCCTTGACTGACATTTTTGACACTTTTGGGGGTACCAGTGACATTACTACAGTAATCAGTGCTATATATATGCACTGTTACTGTAAAAATGACACTGGCAGGGAAGGGGTTAATGTATGCCTGGTGCTTACTAACGTGTGGGGGGGGAGGTGACTGAGTGAGCCAGGGACAGATCGGATGTTCAGCTATGCTGAACACTCCGATCTGTCACTCCCTGTCACTTAGGAGATCCGCCCGCTCTGTTTACACAGGCGGGCGGATCTCCAAACTGGATTCCCCGACGATCGGGGCAGAGCAGCGGCGATCGCCGCCGCTCCTGCCCTGGCCCGACTCCCACTGTGAATGAAATCCGCGGGAGCGCGCCTCCGGCAGCGCGCGAGCGCCGCCTACAGGGGAGGAGTCTAGCGACGATAACGAGCCACTGTGCCGCAGTAGCAGCACAGTGGCTAGAGGTAAAGCGGTTAAATTACCTTTAGCATTACTCCTATTTATCCTCTTGCCGACCGCCCACCATAGTATTACTGTGGCAGGGTGGCTCAGCTGCGCAAAATCACGTATATCTACCTGATTTTGTGCACGAGGTCTCGGCGGTGTGTTTAGACACCGCGGAAGGCGAGCTGCTGGAGGAGAGCCAGCAATTGCCGCTGGCCTCCCGCGATCATCGGAGAAACTGACAGAAGACCCACCTGCTCATGTAAACAAAGCAGGCGAGTCTTCTGTCAGACAGGCAGGGAGAGATCAGGGTTTCAGCTAAGCTGAAACCCTGATCTCTCTGTGCCTGTCACAGAACCATTCCTCCACAATCAGTAAGCATTGTTAGGCATACGTTAACCCCTTTGATCACCCCTGTGTTAACCCCTTCCCTGCCAGTGTCATTTATACAATAACAGTGCATATTATTTAGCACTGATTACTGTATTAATGTCACCAGTCCCCAAAAAGTGTCATAAATGTCAGTTAGGGGCCCGATCTGTCCGCCGCAATGTTGCAGTCCCGCTAAAAAATGCTGATCGCCGCCAATTACTGATAAAAACAAAAAAATAAATAAAAATTTGAAAAATGTATCCCGTAGTTTGTAAACGCTATAACTTTTGTGCACAGGGGTGGCCCTCCAATCAGGGGTGCCAGAGCGCTGCCCCCCTATTCATGCATCCGGCCTCCTAATCTACATGCGGTGCGCCGGACGCATGGATTCCAATGGGGATTTTTTTTTTTTAAGCACGTGATTAGAGCCAGAGGCTCTAATAGGCTTCAAAAAAGGGTGGGCTTGGAGCGCAGAGAACTGCGCCCTGAGCCCACCCAGTTGTGTGACAATAGTGAATGAATATTCGCTATTGTCACACTGACTCTTCTCCCAGCCAATCAGGAAGAGGGTTGTAAGACCCCTTTCCTGATTGGCCAAAAGGAGAAGCGATCTTACTGGCCAGTGGCCAGGAAGAGGCAGAAAAGACACGGCTGGAGGAGAAGGACAGCGGCTCAGCCATCCAGCACTCTCCGGCTCGGACAGGAGGGAGGAGGTAAGGAGGCAGACCATTGGGGGGGAGGAACATGTCGCCTGCCAACTGACTGACTGACCGACCGGCTGCAGGGGGGAGGGGGTGCGTTCAGGGGGCAATGGTTCCCCCCCCCCCCCCGAATTAACAAGAACCAGCCACCACTGTTTGCGCAAACCAATTAAAATACACTTTTCGGGATTTTTTTACCAAAAATATGTAGCAGAATACAAATGGGCATAAACTGATAAATAAATTGGATTTTTAAAAATTTTTTATTGGGAATGTTTTATAGCAGAAAAGAAAAAATATGCATTTTTTTTTTTCAAAAGTGTCGCTCTTTTTTTGTTTATAGCGCAAAATCTAAAAACCACAGAGGTGATCAAATACCACCAAAAGAAAGCTCTATTTGTGGGGAAAAAAGGACATCAATTGTATTTGGGTACAGTGTCGCACGACTGCGCAATTTTTCGTGAAAGTAACGCAGTGCCGAATCACAAAAAATGGCCTGGTCATTAACCTCCCTGGCGGTATGATTCTTTTGGATTTTAGGTGCTGAAAGCGGTACCATTATTTTGCATGTAATTCTTAAGAATAAGCAGCCCAAACCAACTATTTACATTTTTTTTTTTACTGTGCGTTCTTCTTTATAACATCTTGGGTATGATAAAGTTTGAAACACAAAATCATAAATTATAATATAATAAAAAACTATAAATAGGTTCAAGTATAAATAGGGGGTGGAACCGGCGGCAAATTCAAATGTAAAACACACCAAACACACTGATACCATTCAAAATAAAATAAATTCACATTACGTTGCCCCCCAGTGCCCTTTCCTGCAGTTTTACTGTACTTTTTGTGTATATATATATATATATATATATATATATATATATATATATATATGTGTATATGTTGTGACAGGAAGTCAGGTAAATGTGTGAATGTAGTCACAGACAGGAGCTACACTTCCACCTGAGTTAGACAAATCACCAATTACTATAGGGTGTCGGCTGCAGAGGTAGCCAGAACTGTCTAAGGAAGTTGAAAGGCCTTCAGCTGTTCGGAATGAGGAAGTTAAGGCCTCTATAATTTGTCCAAAGGAAGTCTATGGATTGCTGCCTCCTGTCGCCGTGTGGGCTGGGAGAGGAGGACAGAGATACGTGTGCCTCCCGACGCCGTGTGGGCATGGGAGAAGGACTGCTGCCTCCTGTCGCCGTGTGGGCTGGGAGAGGAGGACAGACAGATGAGTGCCTCCCGACAAGCTGGTGAGCATGGGAGAAGACCCCCTGAAGTGATGTGCGCTAAGGAGGGTAAACAAGTGTGAAAACTACTCGAAGTGAGGTCTTGGATCATCTCAAGGTGAGAAGAGAAACTATTTCTATGTGGAAAGAAATAAATGCACTGCTTGCTATGTGGAGAGACAAGCAAATGAACTGTGTTCAATGAGAAGAGTGTGAAGAGACACAGGGACATGTTCCATATGAAGAGGAAAAGGGACATGTTAAATGAACTGTTTGCTGTGTGAAGAGATTATAAATGGACTATTGATGGTCTGCTGTAGGATCAGCAAAGTCTGCCCAACAGTAGGTTGGGGACAGACTTCATTAGATAGGTTCCAGTGTGTGAGAAGGTAGCCGCCCACAGTGGCAAGGATTTATTTTGTTTTATTTTATTTTGGCTGTTTTGAGGCTTGCAATTGTGTGAAGTAAATTGCATGAATAAATCAAAGTGTTGTTTGCAACCACTTCTCGGCTATCTCTCTGTGAAAACGCACCCCCAAAGGGGTCATCCACGCCTATCACCGAGCTAATCCCTCACAATATATATATACGTATATATATATATATATATATATATATATATATATATATATATATATATATATACAAAAAGTACAGTAAAACTGCAGGGCACTGGGGGGGGCAACGTAATGTGAATTTATTTTATTTTGAATGGTATCAGTGTGTTTGGTGTGTTTTACATTTGAATTTGCCGCCGGTTCCACCCCCCTGTGAACGTCACGTCGCAGGAGATGGAAGCCGGGGCACGGAGAGGATCGGGAGGAAGATCCGCGGCATACCGCTCGCATACATCGCTGGATCCCGGTGACAAGGTAAGTAACCTTTTTTACAGGATCCAGCGATGCTTCTGGCGGTACCCCGAGTGTGGCTCGGGGTTCCCGCTTTTGGCTCTGAAATTAAACCCTGAGCCACGCTCGGGAATACCGCTAAGAAGGTTAAAAAATGGGTAAAACCTTTCGGAGCTGAAGTGGTTATTCTTGCTGGAGGCTGCCATTTTGCTGAAACCCAGAGCCACTGAGCAGCAGTAAAACAAAAGTAATTCAGCACAGTACCTAAAAATAGAAAGCAACTGAGCATGAGCAGGGCAGAGGGAGACAGTGAATTACTGGATTTTAAGTTATCTAGCAGGGCTCAATTTTCTGACTTAAGTTCCACTTTAAGAACTCCAGTTGTATGTTATCCCCAATGGAATTTCCAGCTCCTACTTCATCAAAAGCACAAAGTGAATCAAGAGAGTGGATCTCACTGCTACTGTTGTACTGTATATAAAATGAACAGTGTAAAAGATGCAGAATGCTGTGTGGATAGGAACTCAAATGGACAAATCTAATTACTGTTATCGGTGGGAGATATGACAATCAATAAACAATTCAAAAGGGACAAAATCAGATAAAAAAGGAAAATATGAAATCCCTCATAATTAGTGATATATATACGATTTATCATATTTTCATGCCATTTTTAATAAAGCGTTGTGTCTAGTGATCTAATATCACATTAGCCCTCAAAGCTAAAAGTTGAAAGTGCACCCGTTCATGAGATTTGAACCACTTCAGCAACACAGGTTGTTAACCTGGTCTTCTGTGCACCCCCCTACTGCTGAACCTCAAAAGAAAAAGGAAAATGTATTTCAGCGCTCTCAGTTTGATACACCAATAACCATGAAGCAAATGATGGTGAATGAAAAGATACTGTATATGTAAATACATAAAGTAATTGGGTGAAATGGTGTGGCTCCATGGTGGGTGAATGGATGAATACTTGGTTCACAGTTGATGAGGTAAGATGCTAGGGCAGCCTTGAAAACAATTGATGCAAGATAAGACACAGGGATGGATGGATGAAGACTTTCCACATCTGAATTCCGAATTCTGCAGCTAGGCACATCAGATCAGGGAAGGATCCTCAATAGCATGTGAAAGACAATAAAGTGGCCAAATCCACACGTTTCGTCCCTGGTTGGCTCTGATAGCTTTTGCTAATTGGCTATTTTAAAACTGTAATCACTCTCAAAATTCCCGCCCGCTTTTACCGATGTCACTGATCAGCTGCGGAGCTGATCTGTGTCTTACTGTTGGCATATGTTTTTTACCTTTTGCTGCTGTAGGTCTGCTGGCACATGTGGTTCCACAAGCTTGTGCTCTGCTCTTGCTGCACTGACTTAGCAGCTATGGCTGTCGCCCATTTTACCTGATGGTTAACCACTTGCCGACTGCCACAAGTACATATACTGCGGCGGTCAGCCCCATGCAGGCAAAGTGACGTATGGGTACGTCACTCGCCTGTGAGCCAATAGGGGGAGAGCGCGCCGCCGGAGGCGTGCTCCCGCCCCCGCTCATTCACAGACACCTCAGTCACTCGCGATTGTCAGTTACAGAGGGAGAAAGGCAGGCGGCTAATGTAAACAAAGCCGCCTGTCAATCTCCCTTGTGTAACAGCAGAGATCATACGGTCCTGCTATGTAGGATCGTAGATCTCTGCTGTTACATGAAAAGCCACATCCCTGCACAGTAAGAAGCACGCCCCTAGGGACACACTTAGCCACTGCATCACTAATAAAGTTAACCCCTTCACTGCCAGTGTCATTTTTACAGTAACAGTGCATATGTATAGCACTGATTACTGTAGTAATGTCACTGGTACCCCCAAAAGTGTCAAAAATGTCAGTCAAGGGTCCGATCTGTCCGCAGCAATGTTGCAGTCCCGCAAAATAAATCGCAGATCGCCGCCATTACTCGTTAAAAAAAAAACAACAAAAATGACAAAAATCTTTCCCTTAGTTAGTAAACACAATAACTTTTGCGCAAACCAATCAAAATACGCTTATTGTGATTTTTTTTTACCAAACATATGTAGCAGAAAACAAATTAGCCAAAAATGTTAAAAAATTTGGATTTTTACACTTTTTTGGGGGGAATTTCATATAAAAAAATGTGAAAAATATTGTTATTTTTGCAAAATTGTCGCTGTTTTTTTGTTTATAGCGCATGATCAAAAAATCGCACAGGTGATCAAATACCACCAAAATAAAGCTCTGTTTGTGGGGAAAAAAAGGATGTCAAATTTGTTTAGGTACAGTGTCGCACGACTGCGCAATTGTCCGTTAAAATCACGCAGTGCCGAATCGCAAAATAGGGCCTGGTCAGGAAGGGGGTAAAATCTTCCGGGGCTTAAGTGGTTAATATACCTTCCTTCCTGCTACTTCCTGTTCAGCCTCCCATGTGTCTCCCTATTTAAATCCCACTCAGACCGGTTTCTGATTGCTTAAGGCCCCTTTCACACTTGTGCAACTTATCATGTGATTTGGGACTGCAAAATCACATGACAAGTCGTTCTCCATTATTCATATCTGTGCGACTTGAAGTCGCACCGACTTCAAAGTAGTCCCTGCACTACTTTGGCATGATTTTGATGCGTTTTGAGGCCAAAGACATTCAGGCCAAGTCAAACTCGCATCAAAATCGCGGCAGCAAAGTTGCTGCAAAATCGCATTAAAATTGTGCGACTTTCAAGTCGCACAAGTGTGAAAGGGGCGTAAGCAACACTTGTTCCTGAGCCCCTTCCATGCAATCATTCTTAAACTGACTTGTGGACTGATCTCTTGTCTACCCACTCTTGTGTACCGTTCTCCTGATTACGTTTGTCTGCCGCCCACCCTGACCTTGACTCGTTACTTTCCTTTTACTCCATCCATCCATCCGTGCCTGTACTATGTCTTTGGGTACTCTCCACGCAAGCAGGGTGAACCTGGGGGTCATGACCTGGGGTCAGCACGCAGCTAAGTCCAAACTCCCTGGCAGAACACCGTCTGGCCTTTAGATTCCACGCCCCGGGGAATCCCGTGTCACCTGCTCACCTGTGGGCTCACATCACTAGTACCGCGACAACCGGCTTCTAAAATACACTTCTGCCCCTTAATTGGTTGTACTTGACAAAAGGAGGCGGGGCCTCTGAAACGCGTTTACACATCCCCTTTAAACACCCTCTGGTGTTTGCCCAGTTCATCGCAGACGTCCACAGACACCGCGGATCCAAATTACAGTGCAGGACAGCTGTGGCCAGTCAGCTGACTGTGCATCTTCTGTTAACACACACTGCTTTCCTTCACATCCTAGCAGCACTTCCTCTACTTGATTGTAAGTGTGCATTTTTATTTTTTCATAAACTATATTTTTTTTTTTATTCCTGCTCTTTGGCCTCTTTATTGTTTTTCACATACCTCTTATGTATTTTTTTTTTTTTAGGCTTTTTTTTTTTTAAATGTTTTGTCTGAGTATAGAACTATGTTTGTTATATGATAGTGAGCTGAAGTAAATGAGTACCCATAAGGGTGGGCATTATAACGGTATCCTGGCTGAAAACTGGAGAATTTCTGCACCTTAGTAACAGAATGTTGAACTTAATAAAGTTATAAATAGAAGCAGAAAAACTAGGAGATACAGTATCTCACAAAAGTGAGTACACCCCTCACATTTTTGAAAATATTTTATTTTATCTTTTCATGTGACAACATTGAAGAAATGACACTTTACTACAATGTAAAGTAGTGATTGTACAGATTGTATAACAGTGTAAATTTGCTGTCCCCTTAAAATAACTCAACACACAGCCATTAATGTCTAAACCGCTGGCAGCAAAAGTGAGTACACCCCTAAGTGACAATGTCCCATAGTGTCAAAATTTTGTCTGGCCACCATTACTTTCCAGGACTGCCTTAAGCCTTTTAGGCATGGAGCTCACCAGAGCTTCACAGGTTGACACTGGTGTCCTCTTCCACTCCTCCATGATGACATCACGGAGCTAGTGGATGTTAGAGACCTTGCGCTCCTCCACCTTCCATTTGAAGATGCCCCACATATGCTCAACAGGGTTTAGGTCTGGAGACCTGCTTGGCCAGTCCATCACCTTTACCCTCAGCTTCTTTAGCAAGGCAGTGGTCATCTTGGAGGTGTGTTTGAGGTTGTTATGTTGGAATACTGCCCTGCAGCCCAGTCTCCGAGGGGAGGGGAGGGGGATCATGCTCTGCTTCAGTATGTCACAGTACATGTTTGCATTCATGGTTCCCTCAATGAACTGTAGCTCCCCAGTGTCGGCAGCACTCATGCAGCTCCCATGACCATGACACTCCTACCACCATGCTTGACTGTTGGCAAGACACACTTGTCTTTGTACTCCTCACCTGGTTTGCCGCCATACACGCTTGACACCATCTGAACCAAATACGTTTATCTTGGTCTCATCAGACCACAGGACATGGTTCCAGTAATCCATGTCCTTAGTCTGCTGTCTTCAGCAAACTGTTTGCGGGCTTTCTTGTGCATCATCTTTAGAAGGCTTCCTTCTTTAGACTACAGCCATGTAGTGCAGATGCAGTGTGCAGCGTATGGTCTGAGCACTGACAGGCTGATCCCCCCACCCCTTCAACCTCTGCAGCAATGCTGGCAGCACTCATACGTCTATTTCCCAAATACAAACTCTGGATATGACGCTGAGCATGTGCACCCTACTTCTTTGATCGACCATGGCGAGGCCTGTTCTGAGTGGAACCTGTCCCTTATGGTCTTGGCCACTGTGCTGCAGCTAAGTTTTAGGGTCTTGGCAATCTTCTTATAGCCTAGGCCATCTTTATGCAGAGCAACAATTCTTTTTTCAGATCCTCAGAGAGTTCTTTGCCATGAGGTGCTATGTTGAACTTCCATTTACCAGTATGAGAGAGTGAGAGCGATAACACCAAATTTAACACACCTGCTCCCCTTTCACACCTGAGACCTTGTAACACTGATGAGTCACATGACCCCGGGGAGGGAAAATGGCTAATTGGGCCCAATTTGGACATTTTCATTGCGAGGTGTACTCACTTTTGTTGCCAGCGGTTTAGACATTAATGGCTGTGTTGAATTATTTTGAGGGGACAGCAAATTTGCGCTGTAATACAAGCTGTACACTCACTACTTTTCATTGTAGCAAAGTGTCATTTCTTCAGTGTTGTCACATGAAAAGATATAATAAAATATTTCCAAAAACTTGAGGGGTGTACTCACTTTTGTGAGATACTGTAAGTATTTGGAGATAAGAAAAAACTTTGATTGATAAGTGGAGATTAATGTGCCAAGCTTTGGAGATAGCTCGAGTCTCCTTGTCAAATTACACCAAACCCCAAGAAGAGACTGGTGCATGCTGGGAGACACAATGCTGATGCACTAGTCTTGGCACATCTCTGTTTCCTTTCATTTTTTTCGCAAACATATATTGAAATGCGTGACATTTCAGAACAGTTATTTTCACTGCACCTGCATTATAATGTGGTGTTTTTGTATTGCAACCAGCTGTGTTGTGTATGGCATTGTATGATGTGGTTAATATTTCGAATTTTATACAATGGGGTAAGGGAAGCCAGTGAAGGGACTGGCAGAGAGGAGCGGCAGCCATGGATCGGTTAGTAAGGTGTATTGGTCTAGCAGCAGCATTCATAATAGCCTGTGTAAAGGTAGGCCAGTAAGAAGAGAGTATTAGTAGGCAAGGCGGAAAATAACCAAGGATTAAATAAGTTGTTTTGTGGTGTCGTTAGGAAGGGGCAAATTCTGGAAATGTTGCGGCGGTTGAGGCAGCAAGATGTAGCCAGTGATTGAATGTGGGGGCTGAAGGAAAGGTCACAGTCTAGGATTACACCCAGCACCTTGACGCGTGTGGAGGGGTTGTGCCGTTGAAATAAAGCATTTTTTTCCGATTCATAATCAGATTAATCGGATTAAAAATTCCAACCTTATCGGTGTAATTGTTTTTAAATCCCTCAACCCCATATCCTGCACCAAAGAAATGTTGCTAAATCGGGTAATGAAACATATTTCTCCAAAACAGCTTCTATACTGAAATGGAACAAGAAATTGGTAAAGCGTTCCAAGACCAGACATGGCTTCAAACTATTAAATCTACATACAAGACTACTCATTGCACCAATTGAAACTACTGCCAAAAATCCTACATAGGTGGTACCTGACCCCATAAAAACTCTCCAAATTCACCTCTAACTACGCTTCTCTTTGCTGGAGAGCATGTGGTTCTATTGGCTCATTGAGTCATATCTGACTGAATTGAATTAAAATGGAAAAAAATACACAGGAACTGACATGTTTTTTTCTAACTGGGTAGTATTATTTCTCAGTACCCTCTATTGGGCCCTCCAGCATTACACTGAAAAGTCTACATGCTTGAATCTGGACCTTTTTCCAAGTCTATGACACTAGGTTCTGCTGCAGAGGTGTGACCGAGCATACATATGTGTCAGCTGCTGCTGTCTTACATTCTCATTGGCCCGTGACACTCTTAAGGTACCCTTTTTAGTGATTGTTAGCTTGTGGGTGTGGCTTTTTATTGTATATAGGATTGACCTTGTTTGCATTAAACCTCACTTCCACTCCTGGTTCCTGGTTAAAGAGGTTGTAAACTCATAATTTTTTTTTCCCAACCTGAAAGAGAAACACATAATGAGCTAGTATGCATGAAATACTTACCTTAGAATGAGCCCCCGCCGTGCCGCCCGCTTACCTGTATGACGGGCGACATGTTCAGTTGCCCGTATTCCGGGATCGGGCCATCCGGCCATCTGATTGGCCGGACCCGCGATAACGTCACTCCCGCGCATGCGCACGGGAGCCGCCGTTCACGGCATAGGGCTCTGAAGGAACGGTACGGATGGCCGTTCCTTCAGAGCGCATGCGCCGATGACGTCACCGGCTGCATGCAATGTAAATATCTCCTAAACGGTACATGTTTAGGAGATATTTACAGTACCTATAGGTAAGCCTTAATATAGGCTTACCTATAGGTAAAAGTTGCAGAGGAGGGTTTACTTCCTCTTTAAGTGTTGTTACTTATGTCTTTGCTCTGGATATAATGGCTGGCTCTGGTTACCTCCATCAACAACCTGTACAGTATACTAAAGAATCCTCCATTAAAAGTAATTATTTGTGTTTGTTGAAAATGCACATACAACAGATCCTTGGAATATGTATGCATCCAGGGGAAGGACATGTTTAAAATGTATGAATGTGTGAATTTTTTTTAAATAACTAAGATAAAAAGTAATTCAGGCTAATTTAAGATATTGAGAATGTTCACTGAATAAATTGTGAATTTTATCCAACAATTTGAAAAGCAACTTCCTGTTCATGTTAAATACCCACACATCATGTGCAGTTGCAGCTCACATAATTGGATTGTAAACATTTACAAATGTTTTTCAGTGAACATTCTTAACTTTAGTAAATCAGCCCACTTGACTTAGACTTCTGACTTTTAAAAGTCTGTTTCTGTACCTATAATAGAGCAACAAATAAAGAGAAGATGAGTGAACTAAGGATAGAGCAATTACATTGTTTTCCTTGTTTCACTTCCGAATTCGGCCACTTTATTCTACAGAATTACTATTTAGCTATCCAATTTAATGGGTACACACATCCATTTCTCTGACAACCTAAAAATAGCTTGACATGTCAGAGATGAAACTGATCTGATGAACTTTGATGTGCTCATTTCTTTGTTTCAATTTCTTCTACTGCTGAATTTTTATGTATAGTACCAATCTAATCATGTACATCTTTTTTCTCTATTTCTGCTCATGACATTCTAAAACCTCTACAATGTAGGTCAGAGTTTAAAATGTATAAAAATATGAAGTAAAGGTACACGACGAGTTATCTCTTGTAAGACAGACAGGAGACATTTGCCTGAAGAGCATGCGTGCCGCACATTATTGAGGCATTGTTGTGACTGATGTGGAAGTTGTTGAAAAAGGTGAGAACTAGAGTTGTATGGATGATCACACGCCAATGTCCATAAAAGCATAAACACAGAAACAGGGCTGTTGAAAAGGGTATAGCATGGTCCAACTATAGCACAGCACAATGCAATGTTTAACCACTTTACCACCAGAGGATTTTACTGTCTAACGTCCAGGCCACTTTTTGCGATTCGGCACTGTGCGACTTTAACTGAAAATTGCGCGGTCATGCAACGCCGTAGCCAAACAAAATTTACGTCCTTTTTTTCCCACAAACAGAGCTTTCTTTTGGTGGTATTTGATCACCTGTGCGATTTTTACTTTTTGCGCTATAAACAAAAAAAGAGAGAAAAGTTTGAAAAAAATAACAATATTTTTCACATTTTTTATATGAAATTCCCCCCCCCAAAAAAATGTAAAAATCTAAATTTTTTATCATTTTTGGCCAATTTGTTTTCTGCTACATATTTTTGGTAAAAAAAATCGCAATAAGCGTATTTTGATTGGTTTGCGCAAAAGTTATTGCGTTTAATAACTAAGGGAAACATTTCTGTCATTTTTGGTGTTTTTTGTTTTAACGAGTAATGGCGGCGATCTGCGATTTTTTTTGCAGGACTGCGACATTGCGGCGGACAGATCGGACCCCTGACTGACATTTTTTTACACTTTTGGGGGTACCAGTGACATTACTGCAGTAATCAGTGCTATATATATGCACTGTTACTGTAAAAATGACACTGGCAGGGAAGGGGTTAATTTTATTGGAGAGGGAGGGGTTAATGTATGCCTGGTGCTTACTGACATGTGTGGGGGGAGGTGACTGAGTGACACAGGGACAGATTGCATGTTCAGCTATGCTGAACCCTGCTATCTGACCCTGCCTGTCACTTCAGAGATCCGCCCGCTTGTGTTTACACAGGCGGGCGGATCTCCACACTCGATTACCCGATGATCGGGGAAGAGCAGCGGCGATCGCCGCTGCTCCTCCCCTGGCCTGACTCCCGCTGTGACTGAACACAGTGGGAACGAGCCTCCGGCGGCATGCGCACGCCGCCCACAAGGGGTGGAGCCCAGCAACGTAGGTCTACGTCGCTGGACGATAACGAGCCACATTGCCGCAGTAGCAGCAATGTGAGCGGTCGTTATGTGGTTAAAGAAAGGCAATGTGTATTAGTATTTATAGATGTTTTGATTGTCAGTTGTCAAAAATATGCCAATTGCCCCTTTTATAAACAAAGCATAGCTTGAAAATTACACGGTCAGGCAACCCTGGTTGATTCATTTCCAACCTCCTCTCTATCTTTGCCACAGTGAGATACAGTATTTCTTCAGTTTGTATATGAGCAATTTAAGATGGTGGAACCCTACAATATCATAAAGTTCGCTTTTCCTGGAAGCACCATCGAAATAGAATGCAATACCAAACCCAATTGAACATGCGGAATTTAAATGTGCCACAGAGAAAAAACGAACAAACTATTGTATAAATCAAAGAGAGACATTATTTATTATTTATATACACAGTAAAATGTTTTACAAGGGATATACAGTGGGTACGGAAAGTATTCAGACCCCCTTAAATTTTTCACTCTTTGTTATATTGCAGCCATTTGCTAAAATCATTTAAGTTCATTCATCTTCCTCATGAATGTACACATAGCACCCCATACTGACAGAAAAACACAGAATTGTTGACATTGTTGCAGATTTATTAAAAATGAAAAACTGAAATATCACATGGTCCTAAGTATTCAGACCCTTTGCTCAGTATTTAGTAGAAGCCCCCTTTTGATCTAATACAGCCAAGAGTCTTTTTGGGAAAGATGCAACAAGTCTTTCACACCTGGATTTGGGGATCCTCTGCCATTCCTCCTTGCAGATCCTCTCCAGTTCTGTCAGGTTGTATGGTAAACGTTGGTGGACAGCCATTTTTAGGTCTCTCCAGAGATGCTCAATTGGGTTTAAGTCAGGGCTCTGGCTGGGCCATTCAACAGTCACGGAGTTGTTGTGAAGCCACTCCTTTGTTATTTTAGCTGTTTGCTTAGGGTCATTGTCTTGTTGGAAGGTAAACCTTCGGCCCAGTCTGAGGTCCAGAGCACTCTGGAGAAGGTTTTTGTCCAGGATATCCCTGTACTTGGCCGCATTCATCTTTCCCTCGATTGCAACCAGTCGTCCTGTCCCTGCAGCTGAAAAACACCCCCACAGCATGATGCTGCCACCACCATGCTTCACTGTTGGGACTGTATTGGACAGGTGATGAGCAGTGCCTGGTTTTCTCCACACATACCGCTTAGAATTAAGGCCAAAAAGTTCTATTTTGGTCTCATCAGACCAGAGAATCTTATTTCTCACCATCTTGGAGTCCTTCAGGTGTTTTTTAGCAAACTCCATGCGGGCTTTCATGTGTCTTACACTGAGGAGAGGCTTCCGTCGGGCCACTCTGCCATAAAGCCCCGACTGGTGGAGGGCTGCAGTGATGGTTGACTTTCTACAACTTTCTCCCATCTCCTGACTGCATCTCTGGAGCTCAGCCACAGTGATCTTTGGGTTCTTCTTTACCTCTCTCACCAAGGCTCTTCTCCCCCGATAGCTCAGTTTGGCCGGACGGCCAGCTCTAGGAAGGGTTCTGGTCGTCCCAAACGTCTTCCATTTGAGGATTATGGAGGCCACTGTGCTCTTAGGAACCTTAAGTGCAGCAGAAATCTTTTTGTAACCTTGGCCAGATCTGTGCCTTGCCACAATTCTGTCTCTGAGCTCTTCAGGCAGTTCCTTTGACCTCATGATTCTCATTTGCTCTGACATGCATTGTGATCTGGAAGGTCTTATATAGACAGGTGTGTGGCTTTCCTAATCAAGTCCAATCAGAATAATCAAACACAGCTGGACTCAAATGAAGGTGTAGAACCATCTCAAGGATGATCAGAAGAAATGGAAAGCACCTGAGTTAAATATATGAGTGTCACAGCAAAGGGTCTGAATACTTAGGACCATGTGATATTTCAGTTTTTCTTTTTTAATAAATCTGCAACAATGTCAACAATTCTGTGTTTTTCTGTCAGTATGGGGTGCTATGTGTACATTCATGAGGAAGAAGAATGAACTTAAATGATTTTAGCAAATGGCTGCAATATAACAAAGAGTGAAAAATTTAAGGGGGTCTGAATACTTTCCGTACCCACTGTAAAATAGCTAAAAACCACAGATAAAAAAAGGTTTACAAAGCCTTATACAATAGTAGCTATGGATTAACGGCCAGTTCTAAGTGTATTTTGCATTGTTTTTCTACAGTTTGGATTCATGAGCCCTCCACCTGCTGAAATCATTAGAAGGGTTCCTTTAGTAGTTATATAAGGGGACTATGTTTCTTACTCATTTGCTTTTCAGAGCACACAGTAGTTGGAATAAGAATCTGTGGAACTGGAGTTGTTAACAGGTGTGTGGTTAATTCAACTGACCGGCTTCCAACAGTATTCATTTTTGGACCTTACCAGCAACATTTGTAAAATATTGAAGAGTGAGAAATTGCCTCCTTTGTGCAGCAGTAGATTATTAACATTATTCTTCCAAGATGTTGCTCTCAGACCTAGGCACAATCACTTAAAGGAGAACTAAAGGCAAACTTTTTTTTTTTTTTTGGAATTTCTGTTCTGGGGACAATACAAAGTTTAGGAATTTTTAATTTTTTTTACTTTTGATTATAATGGAAAAAAAATAGAGAGGGTGAATTCCTCTAATATTGATGCAAACAGAAATAAAAAAAAGAGAAAGCTGTTCTATTCCCTCTCCATTCTATCAAACATTTAAAAAAATGCCTTTAGGTATACTTTCAATCAAGAAAAGGACTTTTTTTTCAAAGATGAATTAAATACACGGTTGACATACAGTATAGAGACTGTCCTATCTTCCAAAGGATTTGTAAGTGTGGAAGGCTTTTTTTTGCTTCAAGACTTTCACTCCCCCCATATATAAGCACATAGTAGATGGAAAAACGCATCTAGAAGGCCTAATTCCGGTCAGAAGGCAGTCAACTGCAGGTCAAATTCACTTGATTTAAATTGATGTCAAAAGCATGCTTAATTTCCAGTTTAAAGCCAATTGACTATGACCCTAATTCTATGTATTCAATTTTGTGACTTATACATATCCGCCAGGCAGCACATCCAGAAATGGACACCAGTTCCTTGGTTACAGTTAACAATGAAGTGGTGACATCTACTCACTCTGAGCCTGCTGACTGGACAATGAAGGAGCAGCTATACATTCCTCTTGCCAGTATATTCCCTGTCAGCAGATATACATGCAGCAGAATGTGATCAGCTACTAGTACAACCTCCATTCCCCAGAGTGGTGCTGTGCAGAGGATGGCAGGGGGCTGCTTTTAGCTTTTGGTCACTAAAGTATTTACACCTTGCACCCAGTTGTTGTTATTATTTTTTGTGCCCTTGTGGTGGTCCCTGCTATTTTATTCTTATATTTAGGGTAAAGATAACAGAAATTTACAGTGAGCTGAGATGTAACATGGTTACTGCTTAGATCTCCCAGTACAGTTGCTCTTTGGTTACTTTAAAGAGCTAAACATTCAAAAGGGGCTTAACAATAGGCTATTTATTTATTTAATAGAGCAGGGTATGTACAGTGGTTCCAGAAAAATCCTGGCCAGCGGATTTGTACTTGTGGAGTGAGAGCAGCCAGCTGCAGGTGTTCCTCTCAGCCGATCCCTTGAGAGCAGCTCAAAGGATGGGCCAAGGGGACACCTGAGTTAACATATGCGATCTGAAACTGTAGCTGTGAGGTGACTGAGGTGAGCTGAGTGACATATTCTCCTTAGTTCTTTTTCTGTGGTAGTTGCTTAAACATTAGGATGTTAAGTCTTCCAGATTGTAAGCTCTAACGAGCAGGGCCCTCTACTTCCTCCTGTTTTGAATTGTATTGTAACTGTATTGTCTTCCCTCACACTGTAAAGCGCTGTGCAAACTGTTGGCGCTATATAAATCCTGTATAATAATAAGTATATTCATTGCAAGTTGACACATGGACTCTGTTTGGTGCTCCTCCATTTGCTGAGGGCAGCAACTGCAACATCTTGGTGAGAAAGATGGATAGCTCTGAAAAACATAAAACTACCTGCCATGCCACAGTTTGCCTCAACCAGCTTTAACCGCTTCCGAACCGCCCACCGCTAATTTACTGCGGCGGGGCGGCCCTCCTGCGCGAAACGACATAGATCTACGTCGGTTGCACGCCTGCAGCTAGGGGGCAAATGCACGCCACGAGAGGTGCGCTCCTGCCCCCACTCGGCAGCGGGGACTCCGATGCACAGGGCAGGGAGAAAAGAACGGTCAGGTGTTGTAAACACAGCTGACCGTTCTTCTCTCTGGAATGATCACAAAGCTCCTGTGATCCTTCTATATAGGATCACAGGTTTCTGTGATCATTTCACAAGTCCAGCCCCCATACAGTTAGAAACACGCCCCTAGGTACACAGTTAACCCCTTGATCACCCACAGTGTTAACCCCTTCCCTGCCAGTGTCATTATTACAGCAACAGTGCATATTTTTAGCACTGATTACTGTAGTAATGTCACTGGTCCCCCCAAAAGTGTCAAAAATATCAATTAGGAGTCCGATCTGTCCGCAGCAAAGTCACAGTCCCACTAAAAATCGCAGATCACCGCCATTACTAGTAAAAAAAAAAAACAATAAAAATGACATAAATCTTTCCCGTAGTTAGTGACGCGATAACTTTTCCGAAACCAATCAAAATACGCTTATTGCGATTTTTTTTTTTTACCAAAAAAATGTAGCAGAAAACAAATTGGCCTAAAATCTTAAAAAAATTTTACTTTTTAAATTTTTTTGGGGGGAATGTTATATAGCAGAAAGTGAAAAATATTGTTTTTTTTTTTTTTCAGAATTGTCGCTCTTTTTTTGTTTATAGCGCAAAAAATAAAAATAGCACAGGTGATCAGATACCACCAAAAGAAAGCCCTATTTGTGGACAAAAGAAGGACATATTTTATTTTGGTACAGCATTGCACGACCGTGCAATTGTCCGTTAAATTAACGCAGTGCTGAATCGCAAAATATGGCCTGGTCATTAAAGGGGAAAATCTTCCGGTCCAGAATTGGTTAAAGAAGCCTCACTAAACTATTTCTTCATTAATCCACTTACATCCTGGATGCTGATCTAACATGGTTGACACCGCCTTCCTCAAGAAGGAGATGAATATGTAATGAGAACTTACTGACATTGCTTGACATCTCTGAAAGCAAAAGTAATAGGTTTGATTCACCACCAGGCAATCAAGCTTATTTGACTGCTAGAATAATAGTGGCCAGGCAGCACAGCATCATGCTTTTTTAAAGGTGTGGGCACCCGTCTGCCAACACCATACCAACCAAAGCTCCCATGTGGCCATCCAGCTGAGTCTGTCACTGCTTGAGAAGAAAGTGTGCGTGAAACTGCGTAACAGGATGCCAGAACTACCAGAACTACAGTCATAACATATCAGAGGGAGGAAGCACAGTCATGGGCAACTTAGGGGACTTGTATTTGCTTCAACGCACCGACAGTAGCGCACACTGAACAGACGGCAGTGGTAACTGGTAACTAAGCTCCACCTAATCTCAAAAATATTAACACCTACAAATCGGCCTTCTGGCAGGGGAGGAGCTGGCAGGCAGGAAAGCAAGAAAATGTGAAGAGGTTCAGTGAAACATTAACAGATTGTAAAGAAAGGTATTTATATATGAATATGTGGACCAGTATTACATTTTTTAATGCTCATGAGAGTTTTTTCTTAAAAAAACAAATTTATTTGAGATGCTATATTTCAGTAAAGAGAAGAAATTATTAAAACAACCCCTATGTGTACCATTTTAAATTTAGGTTTGCTTAGCCATTAAAAGGCTGTTTGAGTGGAGATCAGAGGATGGGTTTGGAGGTAAGATGGCTGGTGTTAAGTCCATTGAAGAGTGAGAGGCCTAGCTGTTTATGTCTTATCTCAGCCCCTTTACATATACAGCTGCCACGAAATTGGCATTTTTTTCTACTGTTTTGATTATTTAGGGATATAGTTTCTCAATCTTACTATTATTCTAGTCAATGTACTACCAGAGCATGATCTACTGCCCATTCCATTAAGTAACCAAGTGAAACAATAGTAAAGTTGAAGCTATAGTTCAACCAATAAATTATGAAACTTTGAGTCCAAAATGTTACTGCCCCTGAATCGAGATGGGCCAAATACCCCCTGTTAGGTTTGCAGCAGAACTCCCGAGCAGGGGAAAAGTTCAGCCCCAAACCGCAAACTCCATTGAAGTCTATTGGAGCTGAACATGAGAAATCAAAAGTCCCCATTTTGAAGGCTTATATACAATGTAATGGGTCATAAAAAGAGTATGGGGGCCCGGGTACTGCCCTGGGGGACATGTATTGATGCAAAAAGGTTTTTAAAAATGATTGTTTTTAAAGGAGCAGTGAATTTAATGATGTTTAAAGTGAAACTTTAAAAATGAAAAATTAAAGTGCCTTAGTCTGCCTGTAAAGTGGCACATCTGTAGCATATATTGAACCTGCTGCAGCAAAAATTAAATTTCTAAAGAAAAAAAATGAGTCAAATCACATTTAAATTGACTCGCTGTTGCAATTACAGGCACCCAACTACTTTAAGAAAAAATGCCCCTCCCAGTCTAAGGGGAACCACACGCCATTTAAAAAAAAAATGCCGTGGGGTTCCCCTTATCCGAGCATGCAGCCTGGCAGGCCAGGGAAGGGAGGGATGAGCAAATGCCCCCCCCCGAACCATACCAGGCCCCATGCCCTCAACATAGCATGCTCTACTTCCCCACCCCAAAGCACCTTGCCCTCATGTTGATGGGGACAAGGGCCTATTCCCGACAACTCTGGGCAGTAGTTGTGGGCAGTAGTTGTGGGGGTCTGCGGGCAGGGGGCTTATTGGAATCTGGAAACCACCTTTAACAACCAAAAAAACAGTCAAAAATAAATAAGAAAAACTAAAAGGGTTTTTAAAAAGTCCTTTCTTAAAAAAAAAACAATGCCTGCTGATGTAGATCCATCATCAATCACAATGCACGCTGCACCACCGGACCTAAAAAAAGGGGAAAAAAATTATCCGCACTCGTCAAAGGCAGATCCCCGAATGCCTCCTCCACAGTCTGTCAGCTCTTAAATAGGTAAGAGTCGGGCCACCTGGTGACATCACATGGTGGCCCCACCCCCTCATGACATCACTGACTATTGCATGCTATTTAAGAACTGATAGACAGTGGATGAGGCATTCGGAGGGCTGCCTTTGATGAGTGTGGAGCGTTTTTTCTTTTTTCGAGTCAGGTAGTGCAGCTTGCGCCGTGATTCACGATGAATCTACATTGGGGGACACTGTTTTTTTTTTTTTAAATAAAGGACTTGTTGAAAACATTTTGTTTTTTGGTGAATGAGTAGGAGTACAATGTACTGCATACTCATTCACATAAGTGGGGGGCCCCCTTGTTAATCTGTTTCCAGATTCCGATAAGCCCCCTGCCCACAGACCCCAACAACCACCAGCCAGTGTTGTGGGGAAGAGAACCTTGTCCTCATCAACATGGAGTAGAGGCCCCCCTTCCCCAAAGCACTCACCCCCCCATGTTAAGGGCATGTGGCCTGGTATGGTTCAGGAGGGGGGGCACTCGCTTGTCCCCCCTCCTTTCCTGGCCTGCCAGGCTGCATGTTTGGATAAGGGTCTGGTATGGATTTGGGGGGGACCCCACGCTGTTTTTTTTTTTTCAAATTTTGGCATGGGATTACCCTTAAAATCCATAACAGACCCTAAGCATCCAGTATGGACTGGGAGGGGGGGGGGACCCCACAGTGTTTTTTTTTGTATCGCCGGAAATAATATTTTTTCTTTTAGCTGTCAGCCAAGAAGCCCGCTGACAGCTGATTACTTTGTTTCCTGGGCCCTGCTCCTTAACAACATATTGACTGTGTGCTCAGCAGGCGGACATCCTGCCAAACGCACAGGAAATTTGGGTGTTCACCAAACACCCCGAATGGGCGGTGTTCGGACTGAACAGTTCACCCAACACTACCCCTGAACACATTATTTTTCTCTTCCCCAACCTAAAAATGAATGAATTAAATAACCTGGCCAGCATTGATAATTCAGGAAGCCACTATAACTACCTCAGACAGTACCTAACAGATCTACTGAGAAAAAAAATACACACTGGAGCCAACATTACAGGGCATGGTAATTTGTAGATCACTTGTGTCATATGAAGGCACTTACCCGGCTTAAGACATAGAGAAGGACAGACTGCTTTTTGAAGTCTTTAAATGAAAAACCATGCCATTACCTATTTTTTTAAGAATGGACTTGTCAAAATATATCTGCTATTATTGTTTTCTGGTTATTTATGACAGCATTTGAAAAAAATGCAAAGACAACATGTTGACATATAGTGAACCCTGTATTTATCATTTTCATTGGGATCTTTTTCCAGGTAGTCTCACAGCAAATTACCAGATGTACTTGGGATGCCTCAAGAATCTTGTATTGGCCAGCTAGGCTCCAAGGCTAGTCACAGTATGATAAATCACACACATTTATTTAGCAGTGTGCATAAATCTCATTCGGTGTCTGTTAAAGCATTAAGAAGACAGATCTATATTAACCACATGAAAATAATTTCAGGACATTTCCAACATTTGAAAAAGAAGCAGGCAGAAAAAAAATACTTAACATTCAATATCTTGAGCATTTAATTTTGGAAGCTTGACACAAGACATCTACGATGCTTTCTTACATTCTCCAGAGACAAGGAAATTGCTAATGCCTCTCACATTTTTCATACAGTTGCTAGCAACAAATGCTAGACTTCAATCAAGATGCCTAGTCTGCACTGAATCAGGACAAATGTGCATTTCATGTTTACCTATTAAACGGCATCATCTTGTGTATAATAAATATACATCTGCAGTGACATCTCCATTTTACTTTTTAAGGATCACATCAAAGGCTGTATGTTGTGATTGGAACAAAGTTTCTGTTCCACAATCTGTCTCAATTAGGCAGCAGAACACTCAAAATTAAGTTATCTATAGTCACATACAGGTCACTCTTCAGGTTTCCTCAGAAGCAGTGACAGTTGTTTACTTTTGAACACTAACTTGTAATGCAAGAAGCACAGCTGCTTAGTTATCGGGCATAATAATATCTTCCGGGTACAGAATTAAAATCATAATCATAAAAAAAAACTCCAAAAAGCATGTCTTTTATTTTTGTCTGGACTTTAGATTTTTACTATTTTAGCTGTGGGTTAGCAGCAGCATGGTTGACGTTTAACAGTTTAACTACTTTACTACCAGGGCAATTTAAAAATATTTTTACATACATGTTAAAATCTGCAAACATTATATACTTTTTGAAAGCAGAAGCCCTGTAAAATAAAATGATGGCTATTGCAATTTTTATGTCACACAATATTTGTGCAGCTGCTCTCGAACTCAAATTTTCAGGAAAAAATACACTTTAGTTCACAATAGGATATCCAATATTTTGGTAAAAAAAAATAAAATAAAATGTTGCATTGATTAAAAATTATATCAAACACGTCAAGAATCAAGATTTAAAACTGCACTCCTATCTCCATAGACGACTGTTGAGTGGAAACGCGTCACAGAGGAGCGCCGCATCGTCATCGCAAGTAGCCGAGGACCGCACTGCAGGCGGCCACGGACTCTCCAATATCGGTATCGGTTTCCTGTGACCATTAGTTAACAACTAACTGTAAGTGCACTGGATACTTTTGTTTTAATAAATTGTCAAAGGTACTGCGCTATGGTCTGATTCTGTTTCTGTGAGATACACGTGGAAGCCCTCACCTGTGCGGAGAGTAACACCCAGAACAAGAGTGGACCGGGATTGGGTTGAGACACCGAAAGATCAG
This sequence comes from Pelophylax lessonae, assembly GCF_965119305.1. Taxonomy (NCBI): domain Eukaryota; kingdom Metazoa; phylum Chordata; class Amphibia; order Anura; family Ranidae; genus Pelophylax; species Pelophylax lessonae. The sequence continues at coordinate 677,491,129 of NC_138768.1, read as the reverse complement.
TGAGACAGTTGCCTTTTGGTTTGAGCGATCTGGTAAGAGGCCACATTTATTATCTGACCATCTCACGGTGACCTCCCTGAATTCCCAAGACACTACTGGGCTGACTATCCGTCCTTAACCTCTTTCTCTATGGTAAGGGGCTAATCCCCATAAAGGTGGTGGAACCCATCTGCACCCCACGAATCTAGAGGAACCCACAGAGTGGATTTTACTTTAGCCTGTGTGGGGACGATTGGGACTTTATGCACTTTTTATATGTATGTGGACTATACACTGAGGTGGCAATCACTGTGTAAGATTCTGGTACCCTTTTTTTCCATTTTCTTTCAAATATGCGTCCCACCTTTCTAATTAGGTGGTACGCATACACCTTTAAGACAGATGACGTCATCGCCAAGCGCCACAGAGCGGCTATTTCAACCGCCGGCGTTCTCTCTCACGTTGTTCGTTCAACCTGCCTGTGTGTTCACATGCTTACAAGCTTGTCTTGCTGCCGGAACCTCCAGCTACTTTCTTTTACTTGGAACAGACCGGAACCTCGCTACTGATCCCTGTATCTCGCTACTGGATCACTCCCTCACTACTGGACCCTTCTACTACTAACCTTACTAAGTGATAAGTACCCCACAGGGGAATCCTCCATAACCTTACTTACACTATCTACCTCTGCACATTAAGGACTGTTACTATCTATGCATACTAATTCTATCATCTGCACTGTTACATAGATTGCTAGCTCTTGAGTCTACTACCATCTATCCTTGCACTGGGTTAGTCTATCCTGTATTTGTCATCTGCTGTCCTTACCACCTGTTACCATACTCGATTACTAACCTATCTGCATTCTACCTAATACCATCTAATACTCTCCTGAACATTTCTATCAAGTGCTTACCATCTTTGTCACTGTTCACACCTGTCCCTTCAGCACATCATCTTCATACTATCATATACATCCTATCACTCCAGGAACATCTTATTGAGTGTGTGTATCTGTATGCTGAAGCTGACAGGCCCACAGTGATGAGTCTGGAGAGTTGGATCTGGTTATTCAACACATCTCTACATGACTACTGAGTAGAGATTCTGCAGCTGCAAATCCAGCCTACTACAAAAATGCAGGAGCGTTACACACTGAAATATTGGACACTTTTTCTTTGAATTATTTGTGCACCTTGTTGGCTTATGTTGATATCACATTATCCATTTAACATCACCTATTCACCATAACACACCCAAGTTTATGCACCAGGGTGTATAGCAACCACTGTACACCCGTGTAAGTGCACATCAATTTTGGAACACATCACAGGTATATGGGGGACACTCATTATAGTGTCACACCTTTTCCTGATTTGTGACATTAGTGAATTTCAGCGCACCTGATTTCTTTTCTACACATTTTATCACCATTTGGTTCGAAGGTTGCAGCTATTCACACTATTGATCCTGCGCACTCATTTAATTTTATATACAAAACTGCACAAGCCAATTAACTAGCGGCAAACTAGGGTACTTAAAAATGTCAATTGGCGATGCTTTAAAAGTTTTTACAGGCTACCAGCTAAGAGTTAAATGTGAGCTCTGGTGTTCAAATTATTGCTCTCACTGATGTTCGTGGTGATACCTTTTCTATATGGTGCAATCATCGTTTACATATAAGTGCGTGTTTGCATTTATGTGAGGTTGGAGGTGATTACATTTTTTAAATTATTATTTTTATTTATTATATTTACGTTGTTTTACACTTTTTTCATTTAACTTTATTGCCATCACAAGCTCAGATAGCAAGGATAACTAGCCACAAATTTGTGGCAGTGTTGAATCCTATTATGTTAAAGCACCCGCGCTATAGCTCCTATTTGAATCAAAACACAAACTAAATTAAATTAAATTATATTATAGCTGCTGCTGTAGTGTAGGTACAATGCCCGTGTGTTATAATTCATAAAACCGGATAATAAAGTCTTATAAACTCATATGAAGCAATACTACAATTTCAATACAATTCATATAGTCCATAAATATTATTACTCAAAAATGTAATATTTCATTACATTCATATGAGTTTATAAGAATGGTTTATTATCAGGTTTTATGAGTTATAACACAGGGGCAGCACTGTAGTGTTGAATTGTAAGTCAGTTAACTTGCTGCACATTTTCACTGGCAAGTTGTACACTTGCAGAGCACTTGAAGCACAAGTTCTAGTTGACACTTTTCCAATTTGTAGCATATTTGCGTGGTAAGTCTCTAGCAAGCGCAAAGTTGCAGTGGTGAGTCTACAGCAAGAGCTCTGCAAGTCTACAGCATGAAAATTCAGCCACAGTGACCCCTGTGGTGGGAGGACTATTTCACAACATAACTAAACCAGAACTTGCAAATGTTTGCAAAGAAAGTTCACCTAGACTCATGCAATGCGGACTTGCTGCAATTGTGCAACAAACTTGTGAAGCCTGGCAAGTCTAGCAATAGCTTAAAACAATTCAAATCTGTAAAGAAAAGCGCACGCAACCTCGGGCAATAACGCTTTAATAAAGGACAATAAAACAGTACATTGGAATTGCACTCACACTTTTCCTTTAAGACAATCGCTTTACAGCATTCCAACAGGAGCTACTCACTCCTCCCGTCCCTCCAGATGGTGACTCTGCGGTCTCCTCATCCGCGGCTGCCACCGCTGTATCCCCGCTCTCCTTCACTTCCTGTGTTGCCTGGTCACCGGATGCCGGTTCTAGTGCGCCTGCACACTATACCGACGTGATCTACGGCGCCTCAGGAGAGCCTCAGCCAAAGCCGGAGCCACAAGTTGTACGGAGCTGCGAGGTGGGGGATTCAAGGCACGGGTGCACTGCCTCTGCTGTTACGGACAACGCGTTTCGGGGGGACCTGAGGAAGGAGGCTCGCAGCTCCGTACAACTTGTGGCTCCGGCTTTGGCTGAGGCTCTCCTGAGGCGCCGTAGATCACGTCGGTATAGTGTGCAGGCGCACTAGAACCGGCATCCGGTGACCAGGCAACACAGGAAGTGAAGGAGAGCGGGGATACAGCGGTGGCAGCCGCGGATGAGGAGACCGCAGAGTCACCATCTGGAGGGACGGGAGGAGTGAGTAGCTCCTGTTGGAATGCTGTAAAGCGATTGTCTTAAAGGAAAAGTGTGAGTGCAATTCCAATGTACTGTTTTATTGTCCTTTATTAAAGCGTTATTGCCCGAGGTTGCGTGCGCTTTTCTTTACAGATTTGAATTGTTTTGATCCGCCCCCCCCAGTGGAGTGAGAGAGGAGCAGCAGCAACCAGGACATTTCAGCTAAAAAACATACAAACAAAGGAGGTGAACACATGGAGAGCGCCATGGGCTGGTGAAGTACTCCTCTTTGTACTTGTTGTATATCAGCATGTGCAGGATCTGTCCTTTTTGATTGCTAGCAATAGCTTAGCAAGTCATTTTCAAACTTGCAGCACCATTGCTTGCTATCTGGAAGTTGTGAACACCACACTTTTTTTATAGCTTTGAGCAGAGACAGGCACTCTTTATGAAGTAAGCAGAGGTCTAGTAGACCCCTGATCCCTCCTTTGCCCTTCAAAGCATCTGATTAGTTTGATTAGATGCTTCCCTGGTTGGTACTGGCTGCTGCCAATATAATCGCTTGCTCCTGAGGCTATATATTTACAGCCTCTGAGCTAGAAGAGGTTAACATGTATGGAACCCCTCCCCTTCAATGTGTCCTCCCCCCCCCTCTACCTATACCCTATTTCCCCTCATTTTTCCTCAAAGTTAAATACCTTTCTCTTTCCTCTGCAGATTTTTTTTAACCCTCCCAATGTATCCGTGTGCTCAAAATTATATCTGGCTGTAATTATCCCATCTCAAATGATATAAAATACTGTAATGTGCTCAAAACTTGGGATAAAATGTTCCTGTGGAACAGACACAGGCTTGTTCATGTCTCTCCATATTTTACAATGATCTCCTACATAACAAAATATCACCATCCAAGTACCTACTTTTAAATGCCAATTTATGTCATATTCCCAGACAAGGGATGACAAGCCCATGTTTCCTGAAAGAAAGCCCAGGAGAGCATGTGAAGAGTGGTGCATCTACAATTATACAAATAAACAGATCTGTTCATCATTTGTTTCACGAAATGCATTGACAAGTACTTACTTTTGTGGGATAACTTCAGGAAACAATAACCAATAACCACTTAAGGACCTCCCGCCCCTCCTGCATGAACTGACGTAGCTATATGCGGTCGCGCGCCTGCAGCTAGCGAACGAGCGCGCGCCGCCGGCGTGCTCCGGCCCCCACTGGGCAGTGGGGACTCCAATTGCAGCCAGGCACCCACGATCGCTCCCTGCTGAGAGAGATCACATGTCTCTGTGATCATTTCAAAAGCCCAACCCCCCACAGTAAGAATCACTCCCCCTAGGTTTGCATTTAACCCCTGATCACCCACTGTGTTAATTCCTTCCCTGCCAATGGCATTATTACAATAACAGTGCGTATTGTTAGCACGGATTACTGTAGTAATGTTACTGGTCCTCCCAAAAGTGTCAAAAATATCAGTTAGGAGTCTGATCTGTGGGGTCTGATCTGTCTGCCGCAATGTCGCAGTCCCGCTAAAAATCGCAGATCGCCGCCATTACTAATAAAGAAAAAAACAATTAAAATGACATAAATCTTTCCCGTAGTTAGTAGACGCGATAACTTTTGCGCAAACCAATTAAACAACGCTTTGTGTTTTTTTTTTACCAAAAATATGTAACAGAAAACAAATTGGCCTAAAATGTTAAAAGATTTTGATTTTTACATTGTTTTGGGTCGGGAATGTTATATAGCAGAATGTGAAAAATATTGTTTTTTTTCATAATTGTCGCTCTTTTTTTTTTTTTTTTATAGTACAAAAAATAAAAAAATCGCAGACGTGATCAAATACCACCAAAATAAATCTCTATTTGTGATAAAAAAAGGACATCGATTTTATTTCGGTACAGTGCCGCACGACCGCGCAATTGTCCGTTAAAATAATGCAGTGCCGAATCGCAAAAAATGGCCTGGTCATTAAGGGGTCAAATCCTTCCGGTCCAGAAGTGGTTAACATCTGTACTTAGATGCCTCATTGACCATACAAGTTTTATATTAGATCATTCTATTTAAAGTGGTTGTTACCACAACAATGCATATCACTGCCAGCCCCTCTATTATATCTAGGCATACCATGCTGTATAAGTGTTTTATTAACAAAGCTTGTAAATACCTTTTTACAGCTATCTTCAGGCCGGTCACGTGACTCCCGGCTGGTCTACTATTCCGATCCCCGGGCTACAGTGGGAGGGGCTGAGATCTCCCTCTGACATCAGCCAGGGAGGTCACATAGCTGCTTATCCCCTCCCGCAGTAGCCTTGGATCAGAACAGGAGATGGCTGGGAGTCACATGACCGGCCTAAAGATAGCTATAAAAAGGTATTTACAAGCTTTGTTTTAATAAAACACTTATACAGCGTGGTATGCCTAGATATAATAGAGGGGCTGGCAGTGACAATTGGTAATATTTTATTCTCTACTAATAGCGGCAGGAGGGGGGGTGGAGACAGAGACGCAAACACGGAGCTGACCGGCCGGGAGGGAGGGGTTGAGGGGGACAGGGCAGCTGCGTATCACGGAGGCACAAAGGCTGACCACGGTGATCAGGGCTCAGAGGGGGACAGAGGAAGTGGCAGGATCAGCCAGGTTTTTTACAGTTTAGAGAGGGGAAGATTAGACAGCACAAACACTGTGCTGTGTAATCTGCTCTAAAGGAACAGGATCTCTCTCTTTTTTCTTTTTTTTTTTTAGGGTAACAAGCACTTTAAGAGTAGTACATTTACAGTGCTCACTAGGGATGATCGAACGGTTCGGGTCAACCATCGGCTCGACCCGAACATTGGCTGTTCGAGGTTCGGCCGAATTCCGTACTTTTTGCTGAAAAAGTTCGGAATTCGGCAACCAGAACCGACCAAAATGCAATGGGACAGGAAATGGGCTTTAAAAGCCCGTGATTGGACCAGAACAATCAGTAAAAGCCAATTGGGGGCAGGAGAATGCTAGGAATGTGACTGGAGTGACTAGCGGGTCCAGAGGCCAATCATTAGTGAACGCCTGCTTCAAAAACACACCTGGGCGTTTTTGTAGCTGGCGTTTTTTTGGGCATTTTTTTGGGGTCTTTGGAGGCAGGCAAAACATCTGAACTTCTGTATAGGGGTATATATACACACACTTATATGTATTTATACACATACACACATATAGGTGTTATAGCAGAGAAGCCATATGGGTGTTAATTATTTCATTAGCGCAAGCATAGGTTTCTGCTACTTTCACACCTATATATGTGTATGTGTATATATACATACGTGTGTGTGTATATACCCCTACACAGAAGTTCTGATGTTATGCCTGCCTCCAAAGACGCCCAAAAAATGCCCAAAAAAACGCCAGCTACAAAAACGCCCAGGTGTGTTTTTGCAGCAGGCGTTTTTTTGGGCATTTTTTTGGGGTCTTTGGAGGCAGGCAAAACATCTGAACTTCTGTATAGGGGTATATATACACACACGCTTATATGTATTTATAAACATACACACATATAGGTGTTATAGCAGAGAAGCCATATGGGTGTTAATTATTTCATTAGCGCAAGCATAGGTTTCTGCTACTTTTACACCTATATATGTGTATGTTTATATATACATATATGTGTGTGTGTGTATACAGTGGGTACGAAAAGTATTCAGACCCCCTTAAATTTTTCACTCTTTGTTATATTGCAGCCATTTGCTAAAATCATTTAGGTTCATTCTTCTTCCTCATGAATGTACACATAGCACCCCATACTGACAGAAAAACACAGAATTGTTGACATTGTTGCAGATTTATTAAAAAAGAAAAACTGAAATATCACATGGTCCTAAGTATTCAGACCCTTTGATCAGTATTTAGTAGAAGCCCCCTTTTGATCTAATACAGCCAGGAGTCTTTTTGGGAAAGATGCAACAAGTCTTTCACACCTGGATTTGGGGATCCTCTGCCATTCCTCCTTGCAGATCCTCTCCAGTTCTGTCAGGTTGGATGGTAAACGTTGGTGGACAGCCATTTTTAGGTCTCTCCAGAGATGCTCAATTGGGTTTAAGTCAGGGCTCTGGCTGGGCCATTCAAGAACAGTCACTGAGTTGTTGTGAAGCCACTCCTTCGTTATTTTACCTGTGTGCTTAGGGTCATTGTCTTGTTGGAAGGTAAACCTTCGGCCCAGTCTGAGGTCCAGAGCACTCTGGAGAAGGTTTTTGTCCAGGATATCCCTGTACTTGGCCGCATTCATCTTTCCCTCGATTGCAACCAGTCGTCCTGTCCCTGCAGCTGAAAAACACCCCCACAGCATGATGCTGCCACCACCATGCTTCACTGTTGGGACTGTATTGGACAGGTGATGAGCAGTGCCTGGTTTTCTCCACACATACCGCTTAGAATTAAGGCCAAAAAGTTCTATATTGGTCTCATCAGACCAGAGAATCTTATTTCTCACCATCTTGGAGTCCTTCAGGTGTTTTTTTTAGCAAACTCCATGCGGGCTTTCATGTGTCTTACACTGAGGAGAGGCTTCCGTCGGGCCACTCTGCCATAAAGCCCCGACTGGTGGAGGGCTGCAGTGATGGTTGACTTTCTACAACTTTCTCCCATCTCCTGACTGCATCTCTGGAGCTCAGCCACAGTGATCTTTGGGTTCTTCTTTACCTCTCTCACCAAGGTTCTTCTCCCCCGATAGCTCAGTTTGGCCGGACGGCCAGCTCTAGGAAGGGTTCTGGTCGTCCCAAACGTCTTCCAATGGAGGATTATGGAGGCCACTGTGCTCTTAGGAACCTTAAGTGCAGCAGAAATCTTTTTGTAACCTTGGCCAGATCGGTGCCTTGCCACAATTCTGTCTCTGAGCTCTTCAGGCAGTTCCTTTGACCTTGTGATTCTCATTTGCTCTGACATGCATTGTGATCTGGAAGGTCTTATATAGACAGGTGTGTGGCTTTCCTAATCAAGTCCAATCAGTATAATCAAACACAGCTGGACTCAAATGAAGGTGTAGAACCATCTCAAGGATGATCAGAAGAAATAGAAAGCACCTGAGTTAAATATATGAGCGTCACAGCAAAAGGTCTGAATACTTAGGACCATGTGATATTTCAGTTTTTCTTTTTTAATAAATCTGCAACAATGTCAACAATTCTGTGTTTTTCTGTCAGTATGGGGTGCTATGTGTACATTCATGAGGAAGAAGAATGAACCTAAATGATTTTAGCAAATGGCTGCAATATAACAAAGAGTGAAAAATGTAAGGGGGTCTGAATACTTTTCGTACCCATTGTATATACCCCTACACAGAAGTTCTGATGTTATGCCTGCCTCCAAAGTCCCCCAAAAAATCGCTTGCTACAAAACCGGCAAGGTGTGAAAATAGCGGAGCCATATCCCTGTTCTATATTAATTCTAATACAAACAAACTTTTTTTCTGGTTCTGGACATGCTACAGAGCTGAAACCTTACAGGTACACTTTTTAGATCCCCTGACACTAAATCCAAAGACATCTCATTTTTTTTTTCAATAATTTTTTCAATAATTGGCTCTCTATCAAAAATGACAATTTCTAAGAACTTTTTTTGTGTGATTAATAGTCCCTGGGGCATGACCCAGAACCCTGGGCACTTTTTAGGGGCATTTATTGGGTTTTAGGGCTTCAAAATGGTGTTTTTTGATTACCGAAGTTCGGGTCCCATTGATTTCAATGGGGTTCTGAAATCCGGGCCGAACTTTTGGGAAGTTCGGGTGTTCTGGTCGAACCGAACTTTTGAAAAGTTCGATCATCCCTAGTGCTCACTAATCAGTAATCGTCTTACCAAGTTTTATGACAGTAATTGTATCTTCACATATGAATAAAAGGATATTTTAATTTAAAAATGGTGTCACAGTCTCTATCTATAAAGTCCTAAAAATGTTATGTGTATAGACAATTTTGCATGGGATGTAGGTACAGGCTGATGTGAATGAAACAGTAAAGGGGTTGCCTCCATTTAGAGGGAGGTGGACAATCTTTGATCAATACACAATAATTAGTAACTAATTACTATTACTAACGTGACGCGTTGAATGGCAGATTACATTTTTTTTTACACTGTAGAAAAATAGCCAATTTAAAACAAAAGAGTGTTACAGTGATTGTAAACCATCACCTTGTAAAACAACCCAGTCTGTTTAAAATACAAAATGAAAAGCAAAACATTTATAGATATATAAAAACCTTATATACACTTTTTTTTTTAAATTCTTTTTATTAAGTTTTAACAATTACATAGAAATATACACTTTTTTAAAATCTTTTTTATAAGTGATCACATACCCTCTAAGCTCCTTATGCAGTTAAGAACAGGTGTGTTCTCCTGTTCAGTGTGGTCAGTTTTTTGTAAGGAAGGCAGAGGGAATAGCTGGAACATCATAATTTTTCATGTACATGGTACAGCAGGCACATATTAGGAATATGAAAAATTGGGTGTACATATTCTTTAATCCTGAACCATGAGTAAAGAGGGGAACTGGAAAATAAAAAGCAATTTCTAAAAAGATTTCAAATGACTGAAACTCCAAAAGCTGAACTCTAGGTAAAGATTTCATTGCAAAGCCCAGCTTGGACCAATGTAAGTATGCATATACAACAACTGTGGGACTACTGTGGAAGTGGAGAATCACTGTAGTAAATGACACTACAGTGAATGGCGCTGTATTCCCACTTGCTCGGCACAGGCTCCTTTTACAGCATTCCATGCACCTTTCTCAGTGAAAGTAATATGTATTGTGATTGGATAAGTTGGAGAATGTGACATCGCTGTTCTGCCTCTCCATCTCACCCAATCAAAGAAGTGAAGGTAAATCTTTCCAACATGAGAGAGAAAAACAAAAACAATTTGCTACCTAAAATAATTTAAAAAAATAGTTGTCTTTAGACAGCTATTTAAAACTTAATTGATTATAAATATGTTTTTAATGCTTTAAAGCTGAACTCCGGTATAAGCAAATATTGTATTCTGGCTGTGTATATTCTTACTTCTTATTTTTGTATGCTTTTTTTTGTATTTCTTCCAGATCTGTGCAGTAATCCAATGTTGCCTCTATTCAGGAACTTCCTATAAAAGGACCAGCCATTACTGCTCCCCCTTCTTGTGCAGGGTAAGTGGTCTTCTATCCACCCCACTTGTAGTTTTCTTTAATGATGTGGCAACCCTAAAAAAAGATCATTTTCCTTTAAAGCAGGTTAAACAGCATAGTGCTTATGCTGTCTAATCCGTCCCTTTCTATGCTATACTGTACCTGGTTGATCCTGCCTGTTCCTGTGTCTACATAGGGGAACTGACCATGGTAATCATGGCTGCTAATCCATGATGCCATGGTCAGTTTATGTGCCTCTGTCATCCTGCTGTGTTAGAGTCTCTCCTCTCTCCCCCCTCTCCTCCTCCCTCCTTACCTGTCAGCTCCTAGTGTGTGAGCCATCTCCTTCCCACCGCTTCTCAATTAGTAGCTGCCAGTAAAGTCAGAGAGTAGGATTACTGCCAGACCATCTGTTCTAATAAGGTATACTACACAGTGTAAATATATATTTTTTTTAATTGTGCTGCTAAATACCTTATTTCAGATCGTCACGTGACCTCCGGCTGCTCTCCTCCCCTGGTCTAAGGATTACAGTGGGAAGGGCTGAGCAGACAGCACAGTGATCACGTGACCTCCTAGCTGACTTCAGAGGGGAATCTCAGCCCCTCCCACTGTGGCCCTTAGATCTGGGGAGGAGAGCGGCAGAAAGTCACATGACCGCACAGAGGCTATCTGAAATAAGGTATTTAGCAGCATAATTAAAAAAAAAAACATTACACTGTGTAGTATACCTTATTGGAACAGAGTGGCTGGCAGTAATCCTACTCTCTGACTTTACAACCATGTTAAGTTTTGTGCAGCACAGTACTAATGTCAATGCTACTTTTATATAGCTGTGTTTGCAAAGGCTTTTGGTGCACACAAATATCATTTGGGGCTATAGAGGAATGTATTTAAATTATTTACTTGTGTTCAGAGTTCAAGTCACAGTCAAGGTCAGTGTTCAATGAAACATTTACACCAACGTAGGTCAGAGCATTACTGTTATGATTGCACATTGCAATTTTCTAGAGCTCCGCACCAAAGACATTTCCCTGGTGTTTTCTATACATCATGAAGATGCACAACAGGGCTAAAAAGTTTTCTGTCAGTTCAGCTCTTCCTCACTGAAATCAGACAGTCAGCTCTTGTTTCTATGGGAACAGATAGTTGCTATGAAGATGTGCTATGGGCACACAGTATACGTTCCTTCTCCATGAGCTGCATATGCACAAATCAACAGATGGGACCGGAGGCTAATATTGTACATCCACTTCTGTTTTAGCTGGTGTCAGATATTATGACTGATTCATTCTATACTTTCCAACAAAAGAACAGTAGGTTATTCAGGGAAAATCAAATGATGCAGCAACATGCTGAGCAAAATTCTAAAATAATCAAATGTATGTTAAACAAACATATTAGGCTGCGCAGTGAAAAAATAATGAGTCCGATTCATTGACACTGCAGAAAAGGAAAATTAGAGTTGCCTCAAATAACAGCTTGAGGTGATTGTAGACATACGGACAGTACTCAATTGTGTCTCTCAAAAAAACAGCTACCAGTTTCACCTTGCATTTTAAAAATTAAAGCCCCATTCCTGGACTAAGGTTAACTTTCATCACTAAATAGGTGCTCACAGTTGCAGATCCTGAAAGTGATTGCAAAGACTAATTTTTTTTTATATTAAAATAACAAACATGGTACACTTACCTCTTCTGTGCAGTGGTTTTGCACAGAGCAGCCTGGAACCTCCTTGAGCGCCTACACCCTCCCTCCTGTTGAGTGCCCCCACAACAAGCAGCTTGCTATGGGGGCACCCAAGCCGAGCTGCAGCTCTGTGTCTCCATTCAGACACAGAGCTGCCGTTTGGCCCCGCCCACTCTCTCTCCTGATTGGAGTTTGATTGACAGCAACGAGAGCCAATGGTGCCGCTGCTGTGTCTCAGCCAGTCAGGAGAGAGAATCCCGGATGGCTGAAGCACTCATGGACATCTCTGAATGGAGGTGGGCTTAGGGAGGTATTAGGGGGGCTGAGGGGGCTGCTACATGGAATGCATTAAGATAAAAAAAAACTTTACAACCCCTTGAGGAAAAGAGGAAGACAGCCACAAGTTGGCTAAATTATCATACACAACAAAACTGTCATTTTAGTCACAAAACAGACCCAAAAATAAATGCTAACAATTTTCCATGTACTGACCATTGCATATTAATTGATACCTAACTGCTTTACAAAGTGTCCCACATCCTCTTTTCTTTTATTTATTTATTTATTTATTTATTTATTTTTTTAGATTTTTTTTATAAACACATAAACATTCACACAAAAGACAAAAAAAGCATATCTCAAAGATTCGGATCAAGCCTAAAACAACAACAAAATAAAAACAAAAAGAAAGAATCTACCACTATAACGAACTGCAAACATCAAACATTGCAGATGGGACCTTTTATTTTATTTTTTCTTTATTCAGAATTTTTACAAAAGAAAACACAGAGATATAGTGTATACGTAGCAAATAACAACAGATACACAAGTGCCGATCTAGTAAGCAGGAGTCGTATGTCAGAATAAAATTACAACTAGATAGGACCTTTTTTGACAGCACCCCTATGTTTGAACTGGCCTATACCCTACTGAACTCATGTGGGCTAGCCATGGTGACAAAATTATTCGAACCTCTTGGATGAGTTTCTATGAAAGAAAATATGTCTCTCATAGGAAATGCACCTATTAAGATTAAGTATCCAATCAGATATGGTCGGGGGGTGTGGGGAAATCCACTTAAGGGCAATTTGTCTCCGAGCCACAAACAGCTCGTGTATAAAGGTAATCCACTTTGGTGCCTTAAGCAATGAACAGTCAACGTAGTCCAGCAAACATGTAAGAGGATCCGCTAGAATGTTCACATCTAAGATCCCATTGAGTGTGCCCACAACCTCTGCCGAATACCTCTGGAGTTTTGGACAGCGCCATAATAGGTGTATCAGGGACCCCAAATTACTACATCTAGGACTACCCGAATCGGCTCTTAAGCCAATAGCACACAGAAATTCCAGGGTTCTATACACCCTATGTGATAAAAAAAACTAGGTTAGCCTGTACGAAGGTGAAAGAGACACAAAAGGGGACAGATGGAATTTGTGGAAAGTGCTCTCTAATAGAGAAAAGTTTAATTAGGAGTTTTGTGGTTTTAAAGGCTCTGTAGCTCCCCCCCTCCCCATTACTTTCCATGAGGCTGATCTTGATCCAGCAATGTGCATAGTTCAGACACAGCAGCGGGGGCTTTTGACTCTCGCGCCTGTCAATCCCAGCCAGTGAGGAGGGGGGGGTGCGAGCCACGGCCTGTTTGTCCTTAGAAACACAGAGATGGCTCAGGAGCGAGCCTGCACAAATGCCCCCATAACAAAGGGCTTGCTATGGGGGTATCTGGCAGGGGGGAAGACCCAGGAGTGCTGGCTTGGGACCTGAAAAGATGAGGATCGGGGTAGGTAAGTATACAATCACTTTAATGTTTCAAAATGGCTGGTACTAAAATCACCTGAAAACCCCACAATATATTATTTATTTTCCTTTGTCCATTTTTAATGATCTATGATGTAAAATGTATTTTAAATATAAAATAAAAAAGTACTTTCCCCATAACAGGGCAAAGGAACGGGTTAACCTAAAACCCCTCACTGCTTTTCCTTATAATTCTCCTCAATTCTCGGTTTGGTTTGTTCGTCAGAGAAAAGTGAGGTACCTAGTACCCAGGTATGGGAAAATATGTGACTCTTTCTCCTTCTTCCCATAATGCAGCACTGGTCTGAGTGGCCAGTGAGTAGTCCCTAGCACTGCTATGTCTGTCCATTGGCTTGTGTTTGCTCCAACCATACTGAATTTTGAACTGTTCTACTTTGCTTTAGCAGTCAAACAGTTGTGGGGGTGGCTGGAAGGTAAATAAAAGCAACAGAAGATACCAGCCTGTTTAGGAACCTGTTACTTTGTCCTGTCCTGTAACCCCCAAAGGAGCTGATGGATGTTTGGGTGCTTTTCCTGTTGCTGACCATCTCCTAAATAGTACTACACTCTCCAGCACACTTTGAGGCAAAATAAAGCAGTTCTCAAGCTACTCACCCAGCAGGATAAAATAACAACACTTTCAATATGCAATGACAGTTCAAACAGTGGGTACTGATAACACAGATTGCAAGCCACATAACAACAGATTATGCACAGAGTATACCCAACAACATGGTTCAAGAAGGCAGAGTTCAGGTCTCTAAATATCTGGCCTAGTGAAGAGCTCTAATTGATGAGGAAATCATAGGGGCCTACTAAAGTGATTGTAAACAATCACCTTGTAAAACAACCCTTTCATTTTCAAATAGAAATAAAAGACAAAACATTTGTGTATCAATATAAACAAAAACATTATAAATACCTTATTTTCCCTTTTTTATAAATGATCGCATTCCCTCTGTTCTCAGCTGTATAAGAGCTGGGGGGGAGGAGAAGGTACAGCACTCTGAACTTCCCATTAAAAGCCAGTGCAGGGGGTTATCAGGAAAAGTCTGATCATTGGAGGAGAGTATGTTGAGTTCCCAGCATAGCTAGAGAAATGACAACTGATCTCCTGTTTAATGCGGTCAGTTTTTAATAGGAAAGCAGAGGGACTGGCAGGAACACCACTGAGGCAACAGTAGTAGTCCTGGATGCAGCAACAGCAACTCTAGATGCAGCAGCAGTAGTCCTAGATGCAGCAGCAGTAGTATGTGTCCTGCTCAATTAGGGTTGCAATAGGGCAGTCCTTCACTGGGTCAATATGCACAGATTACTAAAGGCAACCGGTGGCAGGTGGGCTGCCACACACAGCACAGACTGGGCAGAACAGATCCCAACACGGAACTGTCATGCAGTCCCCAGTGTCATTTTAAAGTGGCAGCTGGAAGGAGATACAATGAATAGGCTAGGCTATGGATAGCGATAAGTAAATCTCACCAACGATGCTGCATTTAGGGGATGCAAGTTTAGTCCAACGTGTGCTCTGATAGTTGGTTCCCTCTTTCAGTCTCTAAGTTGGACTCTGAGTTTCCAGGATGCACCTGTCTCTCTTCCTTAGACTGAAGAATGATGGGTGTTTTTGTTAAAGCTTAACAGTTTCTAGATTCTGCAAAAACAGTAAATGTACCACTGGCTCCATCTCGTAGTTAAACCTGATATTGCAGACAAACGACTTCATGAATATCCTGCTGGAGGCAGTACATAGGTAAAAAGAGCCAAAAAGATTGTAGTGAGCAGTGGCGGCTGGTGAATGAAAATTTGGGGGGGGTGGGAAAACCAACATCCCCCCCACGGGACCGCTGGTCGGCCGGCAATCAAGTCTACTATCCTCTCCCTCCTCCCCCTTCCTGGGACGGATGGCTGGCTGCCCAGCCAGACACCCAGCATCCTTACCAGCTCCTTCCCCGTGCGGCTGTGAGTCTCCTCTGGCCTCTGAGTTTCCAGAATGCACTTGTCTCTCTTCCTTAGACTGAAGAATGATGGGTATTTTTGTTAAAGCTTAACAGTTACTAGATTCTGCAAAAACAGTAAATGTACCACTGGCTCCATCTCGTGGTTAAACCTGATATTGCAGACAAACAACTTCATGAATATCCTGCTGGAGGCAGTACATAGATAAAAAGAGCCAAAAAGATTGTAGTGAGCAGTGGCGGCTGGTGAATGAAAATTTGGGGGGGGGGGCGGCAAAACCAACACCCCCCCTGGGGGACAGCCGGCCAGCCGGCAATCAAGTCTACCACCCTCTCTCTCCTCCCCCTTCCCGGGATGGACGGCTGGCTGCCAAGCCGGACACCCAGCATCCTTACCAGCTCCTTCCCCGAGTGGCTGTGAGTCTCCTCTGGCCGTACAACTCCTCCCTCTTCCTGGCCAATGGCCAGTAAAATTTCTTCTCTTTTTAGCCAATCAGGAAAGGGGTCTCACAACCCGCTTCTTGATTGGCTGGGAGGAAAATCATTGTGATAATAGTGAATATTAATTCACGCCCCGAGCCCACCCTTTTTTGAAGCTTATTAGAGCCTCTGTCTCTAATCATGTGCTTAAAAAAAAAGAAATCCCGTATTGGAATCCATGTGTCCAGGGCCCTGCATGTAAATTAGGAGGCCAGACACATGGATAGGGGGGGGGGGGGGTGACGCGCCTGCGCCCCAAATGGACGGGCTGCCACTGGTAGTGAGTATGTTCACAGTATTTAAACAATTTTACGAGGCTGCTTTTTTAACACACATAAAAGTAGCCATTTTTATATCATGAAATCACCATGAGAATATATTTCTTACAATGTAAAAAAACAAAAGAACAAAATTGTAGTGAGTACATGCGAACTTAATAAAATGAAATAAACATGACAGTGTATTTATTTTACTGAAACATTTAAAATATTGTAGTTAGTACCTGCACAATCTTTAAACACTTTCACTAGGCCGCTTTATCGACAGGACCCACAGCAGTCAGCTTTTAAAATGGAATTCTTGGCTATTATTAACTAGAGCTTGGTTATCAGCTGAAAGACTATTACCATGTGAAAGGAAGATGCTTATACTTAGAATTTCATTGGGGCATAGAACTTACAATGTCAGTGACAGGTACATGCAGTTGTTGATACCCACAATGGACACTCTTACCTAGGTGCACTCCTTCCCTCCTCAGTCACTGTGTCCATCACACTGATAGGCACTTGGTTAAGGAGTGTTGAGGGCAGACCCTGATGGGGAGCACTGTCAATCAAAAGTGGACTGGACGGGGAATTTGTCTCTCAATTCCCCATCATACATGACAGCTCCCCGCAAAGACATGCTTCACTCTGAGTACTGGCATGCTTCTGTATGTCAGCTCAGAGCTGGCCTTAAAGTTTAAAAAAAAAGAAAAACCTGCGAGCTGACAGCCCTTTATTGCAGAAGAGACATGCTTGTTGCTTTTGCAATAACAAACACCTACCTGCCTGCTCTCAATCTTCTATCAAATGTACACTGTGCTGCACATGCAAAGCTCAGCATGCATTCCTGGTACACTCTGGTTGTAACGCCCATGCACATGGGTGAGATTACATCATTCCCCCTCCAGCTAATCAAAGGGTCCAAACCCAGCACCCAGTTATAGCCGGGGAGAAGATGACATCGGTCAGTAAGGGATGTAACTGCCACATCGCTGAAAGGTGGAGGTGAGCATCTTTGAGAGTTTAGTCCCACTTTATTTGCCACAAGTTTCCAAGTCTGAGAGCTGATGGTGATTATTTGGGAATCTTTCGCTGCCATAGCAACATAGTTCTTAAAGAAGAGATAGTTAGAACTGCCCGCCTGTATTGGAAATGTCGCCAACACACTAGTGCAAATGCTTGTCTGAATTAGATGCAGGTAGTTCTGTAGGAAACCACGGCCAGAAATGTGTTTTCATAGCTTTACTGAACTCATAGAATTTCAGGTTTGGATGTTTTCAGCAATCACCATCAACATATAACTCTCGCTAGAATCACTCTTTGATCTTTCCATATTGTGGGATAGAACCGTACAACACAATGTGAGTGTGAAAACCCCCACATTTAGCCATTCTAAGCCACCTGACCACAGTTCAGAGCCCAGGAAGTGCATAGCTGGTAATTGATTACTAAAGTGACAAATGGTGGCATTAGTTTACCATTTTCTCGAACTGCAAAAAACTTGGTTTCAGGTAGACCTGAAACTGAAGCTCACCGTTAGTTGTATTCAGCCCTTCTGCACAGCTGGTGATTTTTATAACATCAAACAGTGTAATTTTTTTGGCTAAAAATTGAACACATAAAGACCTAATCTGTTACTGAAATACAGTGGAGCTGTATTTAAAAAATATATTTGGAGTTATAACTGATAACTGGTGCCCTGATTTAATACATTTCTAGTTTCATTGAACAGTGTGTTGTACAGACTGCATATAATACTATAGTGGAAGGTCAGAGTAAGACTAATTGAAATGTGTAATTATTGAATATAGAAACTGGGACAGCGGCCAGTGAGGAAGTATGTGCCAATCCCATTTTAATTACATTTGCCAATTTTGTTCTTTCCAATCTAATAATTGTATACTAGTGTTAAGATTGCGTAGCATGAGATACTTATCTCTCACTAGCACGTTTGTTGTTAAGGCTAGTGCTAGGCACAGCTAGTTGTAATCATTTTCTTCTCATCCATGATCATTTTTTATGATTTTTTTTTTTTTTACACAATCTGAGCGATGTATGTTTAGTTTCAAAATAATTTTTTGCATGTGTAGTCCATAATTATAGATGTACACGTATAGACAGGTGTAGTCCACATTCTCCACTACAGTTGGAGAGTAAAGGCCCGTACACACGTACCGATCGTCGGCATACAAACGTCGGTGGACGAAGGATCTGCCGATTGTACGCGTGTTAGTATGGTGCCTCCGACAGATGTCTGCGCACAATCCGCGGACAAAAGTCTTTCTTGCAAACATGAAAATATTTGTATGCCGACACCAGAACGGACGATTGTTCGCCTGTCAGTACACAATTCTGCCGACACACAGCTACAAATCCCAACACGCATGATCAAACCAAATGAGTTCCCGGAAGAATTTTCTCTAGTAAACTCAACATTTTATTCAGAAAGAACTTTCGGCTCGCGGAAGTCCAAGAAATAGGTGAAATGCGGAGCACATGCTCATCTTGATAAATGTGAGAAGAAGGAAGATGCTGCTCATAATGCCATACTTTTCTAATAAAAAGGCATGTGTTCTGTTATGATGAAGATAATGTTTGTCTATTCTATCTGTTCTATCAAATTTTATAATTAAATAATTTGAACTCTTCACCATTATTTTTGTATTTTCACACCAAAGATCTAACTATTGATATGACCCTTTATTCTTGTATGAATTAATGTCTAAAACATATTTTTCAGGTTATGCACAATATTAAACATGTTAACAAATTCAGATAGGCCATTTTTTATTTTCAATTTTCTTTATTTTTTGGATCTCAGCAAAAAAAAAACAAAGCAAACATTAATACTTTCCGTATAATAAACTAAACATAAAAAAGGTCCATTTGGACAAAATTAAACTAGAAACTGGCAAACAGGGGTAAAATAAATAATAGGGGGTTACAAAAATTAAAGTTGCTGGTAACTGAAATCAGGTTGCCATGAGGGCAGGTTTGGATCATGCTGGCCATATTGCCACTGGCCATGTGGCATTTGGCGAGGTGGTGGGTGTTGTGGAGGTGGAGGTGGAGGTGGAGGTGGAGGGCACGGGTGCTCCTGGCATGCATGGCTGTGCTCAGTAAGTATGCCGTTTTCTGCGTTTTGCAGCACATCCAGAATAATTTTTCTGGCATACTGACACTGCCTGAGGTCCACCTTATCTAAAATTTTTGCCGTCATGTTGCCGAAGGACTCATTGGCCTCCGGTTTCCGACGTAGGGCTATGGTGGCCTCCTGGATAAACTCGTCGGTGATGTCATCCACGTGCTTCCTCTTTTGCCTCCGTTTGGCAGGAGGAGGTGGTGGTGGAAAGAGTTCCACAGGCTCCCCAGGCTCCGCAGGCTCCCCAGGCTCCTGGCTGCAACCTGGCTCCTCCTCAGTGACACTTCCCTGTTGATGAAATGAACAATTGATTAGAATGTTATAGTGTATATAAAAATGCATGTTTGTTATATTATTGTGAACAAATAACAGACTTTACATACAGTGGCATATCTAGGGTCTCCAGTGCCCTTGTTGAGGAGCTGTATTTGGCAACAACCCCCCCCCCCCAAGATCAATGTAAAACTGTAACCCACCCCCCCAAAAAAAAATTAAAGGGCATTAAAAGTTTCTAATTTGCCCCTTGTTTGCCCAGTGTAGAGCTCTCTAGTGGGCAATCATTGTCTCAGGTGTGAAAAAGAAAGAGAGGGTTGAGAGCTAGAGAGAGGGAGAGAAAGAGGGGGTGTGAGAGAGAGAGGAGGGGGTTGCAGAGAGAGAGGGGCCTGAACTTGCAGAGGACTTGATGTAGGGCATTGAGGGTGAAGCAGTGCAGGGAAACATGAATAAGGAAGCCACCTGCCTTGCTGACCCAGAGTGAGAGACCAGAGACATGGAAGCAAGGATGGATGGATCATTTGCAGGAGCTGTTAGTTTTGTATTAAAAAAGGTTGAGCCAGAGGAATGCTGAGGCTACAGCAGTGTTTGTTAGGACCAGAGGTGTGCTGGGGATGCAGCAGTGTTTGTAAGACCAGAGGTGTGCTGGGGATGCAGTGAGAGGCAGTCTCAGTCTCCTGGTCTTTTGGCTCAGCTGCTCTCAATGTTTTACACCTGCATGAAGCAGCTCTCAATGTTTTACACCTGCATGAAGCAGCTCTCAATGTTTTACACCTGCATGAAGCAGCTCTCAATGTTTTACACCTGCATGAATCCGCCTGCAAACTGGGGGTTCTGGGGTGTGCAGGCTGAGTGGATTGTTAAAATAAACAATAAAACAATGCCAATGTTTTTGTGACCCACCCCCCTTGGCCTGCGCCCCTGGCGGTTGCCTGTCATGCCAACCCCTTGCTATGCCCGTTTACATAAAGGGTCAATTATGGTTTAGCTTATAATTTTGTTACATGATTACATTTTAGCAGACAATATATTGTGAAATGCCATACCTGAGTAAAACTCTCCTCCAGGAAATCCTCATCCTGGCTTGGATCTACCGACACTGAGCCCTCTGCCGAAGTAGAAGGCAGTGTAGAAATTGACGGCCTGGATTCCATGGTGTCTGCCAGGAACCGCATGTTATCAAAGTACCACAGCCGTGGTACATGTACATTCCGTGCCCCTGCTCCAGACTGGGTGGAATCTTCTATTTTTTTTAACTCCCGCCTGTAGGCAGTGCGAATACTGTTTATTTTTTTGCGGATATACTCAAAATTTGCCCCAGGACAGACGGGCTTGTAGAAGGCCACCAAATGTTCCATGGCCTGTTTTCTGAGTTTTCTATTTTTATAATCTGCGGACTTGACTTGCCACAAACAGGGCAGTTGCCTGAACTCATCAATAAAACTTATTAAAAAGTTGTGGGTGGTGAAATTGTCCACCATATTGCAGGACAGTATATGCCTGCAAGACACAAAACAACACAAAACATATTAAAAGAGCATGTATTTTGGCACATAATAAAGATATTCCTAATAAAAGCTGTATAGGGCCCAAAACACACACTTTCTATTAAAAGAGTCGTACCTTTGTTTGTGGGGAAAAGTCGTGATTCGCCGCTCGATCGTGCTCCAACTCTCGATATGTCCGCTAGCGAATCGTCGGCCGAACGATCTGGCGTCCTTTAAATACAGCGCAGGCGTCAACTCCTCCTCCAGTGGCGGGCTTGTGCAGGGGTGTGTACGTGCCGAAGATCAGGCCTACATGCGACACTCACACCTGAGGCAGTGGAATAATCATTGTTTAATTAGGAACCATGTCTCAACAATCTGGGAGCTCAATTAGTGGGGGCCGAAGTGATTGGGCCACCCGAAAATCAAGGGCTACACCCATGTCAAAGCCAGAAATGGTGGAGATGGTCTCCATTTTAGAAAAAATGGATTACGATGGAAAGTTGGCAAATTACGATCGGCCCAATGCCAGGAAAGATGGCATCATGGACAAGGTGGTGGCCTGTTTGGTCAAAAAATTCGGTGTCGAGCGATCGAAAGATCAGATTCGGAAACGGTGGTCTGACCTCAAACACCGTGAGCAGGATCAGCTTTCCCAAATCCATCGGATTTTGAAAAAAAGTAAGTTTTATTTTTTCTTTATTTTTTTAATCATGCAATATGTTTTTTATAATTTTGTGTATGTTGTATTAACATGTCTAGATTATAATGTCTATGTAAAAAGTTAGATTACTCATTTTAGTTGTCATGTCGTGATTTGATCGATCTATTGTTGATGTTTTAGTATATGACATTAAAAGTCAGGAAGCCATAGTTAAAAATATATGTATTGTGTTGCAACGAACGTTCTTTCCTGCACGAATCTTCTCAGCAAACATTCCTATTAATCACAGATTATTATTCAAACCTTTAAATAGGAGAAAAACGTAAACTCCGTGCCAAACTATGGGAAAGGAGGAGGAGAGGTCTGGCAGCTCCATCGGCAGTTGCCGAACAAGATGAGGACATGGGCACAGAAGGTGGCACAGATTCGACTAAAGGTAATTGGTTCCTATGCACTGTCAAACATTAATGTACCATATTTTTCGTAGATAACCATGTACATGTCTTCATATTTGTTACTAAAAGAGCTATCAAGCAGGGCACCATGTCCTAACAAATGTACCTCTTGTGACTTTTATGATATGGCCAATGTTTTGTATTATGTAGATGAAGACCTTATTTCGGAAATAATCCTGGTGGAGCCAACAAGTGATGAGACACCAGAGCAACAAGAAGGTTGGTAGTCACAGATTTTTGTGTATTGGGATCATAGAAATATGTGTATTTGCAATGATTGTTTAACCTTATATTCTTGTATTCCCTTACAAATTTACATTGCAGATGTTGCATCATGCCAGGATGTGGCATCCCCAGCCAGGTCAGAAGCCCGATCTCCTGGCAACTTGCCAAGCAGCATGGAAGCCAGTTCCGAAACTGTGGAGGAACCAGGACCAAGTGTCCAAGACCCAATTGTGTGCCCACGTAGGTTTTTTCAGAATGATTTTTATCAGTGTTATTTTTAGCCTCCAATTTACAACACTAGTTCCCTATGGGAGCCTCTTTATTTGAATGGAAGTCGCACCGTAAGTCGGATCAGGATGCTCTGACTTGCGGGGCCACTTGCGTTGTGAAGATTTTTGAGGGGGAACTACACCCAAAAATTGAACAACCCACCGTGGGTGTCCCCCCAAGTTCACAACCAGGCCTTTTGTGTGTGGTATTGAGTTTGAGGGTATGCCCACAACAAAAAGACAGCGTGGGTTACCCCCAAAACCCCTACCAGACCCTTATACAAGCATGCAGCTTGTCAGGCCAGGAAAGAGAACGAGCAAGCGGACCAAACACCCCCTGGACCACAGCAGGACACATGCCCTCAACATGGGGGGGTTTTGTTGCTTTGGGCCAGGGGGCCTCTGCACCGCACACCCAAAAGCACCTTACTCCCATGTAGAGGAGGACAAGAGCCTCATCCCCACAACCCTGTCTGGTGGTTTTGGGGGGTCATGCGGCCAGGGGGTTCCTAGGACTTTGGAAGCAACCTTTAACAAAGGGTGGCCCCCAGATCCCAGACCCCAATCACTATGTGAATGGGTATGGGGTACATAGTACCCCTACACATTAACCACATAAATGGAAGTGTATGTGAATAACGACAGGAGACGTTTATGAAATGTTCTTAAATATCTTCATCCGGTCTTCTCCACTCTGCTCTTTGGATCTTCTCCTCTCCACTCTTCTGCTGTCCAATCTTCTGCTCTTATGTTGTCTGCTCTTTTGCCCTAGGCTCTTCTTCTTCCTCCTGTCCTCCTCCAATGCTGTTGCCGTGCATTCTGCCCGTCTCTGGTCTCTGCATCTTAATATATATACATTACAACCATGCCCTCACAATGACGTCATCATGCGTTCACACCCCTAATGAATATATAGTAAGCTCAGGAGACCGGCAGAATCATCAGCAACAGCATCGGAGGAGGACAGGAGGAAGAAGAAGAGCCTAGGGCAAAAGAGCATAAGAACAGGGTAGGTATTAACTCGAGAGGAATTTAAGATTACCTGGACACCAAATGTTTCTCTATTATTATGACCTCATGTAGGTGATTCACATTGACTCATTTTTTTTTAATTTTTACAGACCATGTTTTACATAGTTGCACATTAGCCAAATTGACCCGTGAGGCTCTCCAATGCTGCGCAGACCTGGAACAAATAAAGGAGACTGCAACGGCATTACAAATCAAAATGCGCAATTTTGTGGACATGATTGGCAAATTTTAAGCCACAATTTTACTAGGTTTTTAATGTTTGTATTGGGATGTTCCTGATGTTACAAATTTTTTATAATGTTTTAGGGCATTTTAATTACACTCAGATGTTAAAGAGTGTACCCAAGTTTGGGAAAAGCACTTTACAACACCCTAACCCTAACCCTAACCCTAACCCTAACCCTAACCCTAACCCTGTGAATGTTTGATACTAAAACGTTTTTACATTCAACAATGTGTGTTCAATTCTTTATTAGACTTTCGTTGGGGGGTCGAGGTCTAAAGCTGTGTAAAGAAGCACTAAATGTATGATGGCTGTCCTATTCCCATATTTACATGTTAATGAAAGCATTTTGGACACTGCCATATGCGAGTTGCTGGAGGTGTCAATGAAATGTTAAAGATACCCCCAGTTTTAACGCATATCACAGTGCGATCTGACATTTCACACAGGATCGGATCACACAAGTTTGAACGATTGTGCGATCCTATCCTGATGCGGCTGAATAAATGCATCATGTGCGACTTTTGTGCGAGTGCAGTGCGAATTGAGCCATACAAACTGTATAGCTGATTTTCGCATGAACATCTGATCGCATGTAATAAAGGAGCAGTGCGCTACGATATTACATGCCATCAGATGTGCAGTGTGAATTGAGACATACACTTTGTATGGCTACATTCGCACTGAACACGCATACAAGTCGCACATGACCCTTTATTTCTGATGTATCTGGATTGGATCGCACAGTGCTTAACACTTGTGGAATACAATCCTGTGGAAAAAGTAAGTGGCGGGTCACCCTTATGCAATGCTGGAAGGCTGCAAAGTCGCAGACTTCCCGCATCGCATAAGTGTGACTCAACACTCAAGGTACTAGCAGTCCTAGGATTCAATATGGCATTGATATTGCCAGTAGCAATCAGTGTAGGGAGATCAGTGTAATCTATAGTGTATTGCTTGTTCGTTGCTCTAGTTCACTTTCCATTACCTATATATATAACACTTTGAGATGAACAATGATCAAGTTTCACATAACACTGACATATCCTAACATTGGTGGGCAGTGAGAAGGATGTCATAAATGAACACAACATAACAGGTGTAGGTACTTTGTTAATACCCTAATGTATTATATGAAATATATAGTATGGGCAACTTCTGGACAATGAACACCAATGTAAGGTGACATTAGATGAACCTTGGGTGTGACCTAGTTCTCAATGTGACAGGGTTTGTGTACATTTTGTGGGGTGCAGAAGGCCCTTGTATTTACACCACTGGCTAAAAAATAACACATGGCCATCATCACTTTGGATCAGCTGGTGAGAGACTACAGTCAAGAAACACACTGATGAATGTATTAACCCTTCCAAAGTCACACATATATAACACATGATTAACCCAAATAATTGTGTTTGGCATATGTGCCCAAATGATTATAATCCACAATACAGAATCATTGCAATTTTTGTTTAATGTGTTGAAAAATAATATATCTCTGACATTTATCTTGTGTGTCCAATCTTTAACAAGATTAATGGGTGTGTGACAGTGATTGCTGCCAGGACACAGCTCCTCTCCCCACAAAATAGTCCAGATATTCCTGGCGGATCTGACGGGCCCTGTGTGATGCCAATGCTGACCGTCCAACTTCCATTGACGTCATGGACTCCACTTGGTTAGAAGGTTGGGCCTCTCCACTTGTACCTGGCATAGCAGGGTCAGTATCCAGTTGCTGCAATACATAATTTTGTGCATTCCTGCGTAGGAAGTTGTGCAAAATGCAGCAACACAAGACCACATTATCCACTTTGTACAGTGCCAGGTTTATGGACGTCAGGAATATCCGGAACCGGTTGGCCATTATCCCGAAGGCATTCTCCACAACTCTGCGAGCTCTGGACAACCGGTAGTTGTAAATCCTTTGGTCTGGGGTGAGGTTCCTCTGAGGGTAGGGCTTCATGAGATGCTCCCCAAGCGCAAAAGCCTCATCTGCGATAAACACAAAGCTCATACCCTCAACAGTTTGCTCCCTGGATGGCAGGTTCAGAGTGCCGTTCTTTAGACGACGAGCGAACTCCGTCTGATCAATAACTCCCCCATCCGAATTGCGGCCATTTTTGCCAATATCCAAAAAAATAAACTCATAGTTTGCATTAACTATGGCTAGCATGACTATACTAAAAAAACCTTTATAATTATAATAAAATGTGCCGGAATTCGGAGGGGGGACAATGCGGACGTGCTTCCCATCAATAGCACCCCCACAATTGGGAAAATTCCACTTCTCCAGAAATTGATCAGAAATCTCCAGCCATTGCTCTGCGTTTGAAGGAAACTGTGGGGAAAAAATAAAAAAAAATAAAAAAAATAAAATTAGTGCTTGAGCACATCACATTATTAATTACACACACAGTTGTCTGTTAAATGCTTATGCAACTTGCTAAAAAAATATACAACAGGAAGGCAAAGGTTTGGATATGGGGATGTAACATCTACATACATTTCTTTTCAACCTCCTATTGTTCTTATATTGTAAAGGGCCATACACACTAGAAGATTCTCTGAAGACTTTTTCGTGCAGATTTAACTTTTCTATGTAGTGCAAGGGCCTACCAGATTGCATAGGATTTGAAAGTGTTTGTTGGACCTCATATTATTTGGTTTTGGTAAATCGGAAGGATAAATTGTTCTGACAATCTTCTAGTGTGTATGGCCCATTATACTCACCAGCTAGAGCTGAGATTTACAAACTACGGCCCTCCAGCTGTTGCAGAACTACACATCCCATGAGGCCTTGTAATTCTCTGACATTCACAGACATGACTAGGCATGATGGAAATTGAAGTTCGTGAACAACTGGTGGGCCATAGTTTGAAGACCTCTGAACTTGAGCTTTGGTATATGCTGACTTTGAGATTTAGCATGTGGGTGGGGGATGGGTAAGTAAAACTGGGCATTTATACATCAATAAGGGCTTGTGGTCAGTGAAGGTTTTAACATCATTACATAAACATACAGAATCATAGGTGGGAATGGATGGACTGATGTATTTTAGATAAATCATTAACTAGGTACTAAAACATTGGCCAAGGAATAATTGTTTGAGGGAAAGCAATAAAATTAGATAAATTCGACATACTGTTAACAGGCAATGCGTTTAGGGACACATAGGAGAGAATGGTGGGGTGGTCAGTGGGTAATTTTACAAATGGTTAAAGATAATCTACATCTTTACTACTATGTGCATGCGGACAGAGGGTAGTTTACAAATAATGGCCTGTGTCAATTGCTGTACATCCAAAAACATCATAATTCGGGTGAAACTAGTAATACATGTAATGTAATGTAAAAAATCAAACATACCTTGATATAGTCCTTCTGCAAGACCTTGATGATGGCAGAGCAGGTCTCAGGGATGATGACTCCAAGAGCTTGGGGGGAGATGCCTGTGGTGAACTTCAGATCCTGCAGGCTTCTCCCTGTTGCAAGATACCTCAACGTCGCAATTAACCTTTGCTCAGGAGTAATTGCAAGCCGCATACAAGTATCCTGCTTCAGAATATAGGGGGACACCAGGGCAAGAAGACGGTAAAAGATGGGATCCGTCATCCTCAAATAATTCCTGAAGTCATCAGGATTATTTTCCTGGAGCTCCCTCAGCAAGGACATATGAGAAAATTGATCACGGTTAAGCAACCAATTTTTCGTCCAGGAGGTCCGCTTCTTCTTCCTATTGCTCGTACGTCGTCTCAGAGCCAAAACTCCAACACTAACGACAGCAACGGACGAATTCACGGTCGCCATAATAAATTCTCGAACGATGTCTCGGAAAATAGCGAAATGTCGTCAACCAAACAAATGCTACCGAAATCAGCGCGAGATGCCCAGAAGGGTCACGGCCAAACACTCACTTCCTCTTTTGTAGCGGCGAACGTGCGTGGAACGTAGTGACGTCATTTTCTGTCGGAAGACAAATGTCCTGGGCAAGTTTGGAGCACTTTTCAACAGACAAACAACAAACACACCAGCCGCGAACATTTGTAGGACGTTCCGTCGGCCGACGATCGGTACGTGTGTACGGGGCTTTAGTCAGGAGGAACAGAGTTCCTCTATGGTTTCCTGGGTCACTGGGGAAGCATCCAATTGGATGCTTCCACCCCACTTGACTCTTGCAGCCACCTTGGGTCAGGCACCGCCTATTTGAGGCCCTGGTTCCCAGGTTTGGCATGCATTTGTGAATTGGTAGAGTACACACAGGTGCCCTGCCTGGTAGAGACAGTACAAGTAGCAGGGAAAGGTTCCTGATGAGGAGGGAAAGCGTAGGGCTCACAAATTCTCTACAAACTTGCCTTTTGGGCACAAGACAAGCGCATTCTTCCACGCTCTACAGATGCTGACAGTTAATCTGCACTCTGTTTGTTCCCGGTTGAGTTGCCTTCCCACAAGGTTATTTGTGAACTGTTTCTGCATTATTTCAAAACAAGTTCTTTCATTGCACTGAGTCTGAGTGTGTTATTCCGCCTCACTGCGCTGCACCCTCACTACACACGAGGTACCGATATTAGTTAATTATGTACACATTCTCTGCTTGTGCTGTGTTACAAAGGTAGTCCTTTACTGCCCTCCTCACAATGCTAGTCAATAGGGTTGGTTTACTAAAATAAATATAGACTATTAACTTAGCAAAGTTTATCTTCACTTTGTAAAGTAATTGATGGTTAATAAAGTAAAACTTTGTTCACTTTTAACATCTTCCCACCTATGCTATAGCCAAAATACAGCTACAGCATGGTTCTCCAAGAGGTGCGCAGGGGGCAGGGTTCTGGGAGGACGTCTATGTATGTCCTCCCAGAACCCTGCCCCCTGCGCACCTCTTGCAGTACGCATCGGGCGTGCTCTGTGACTGCGGACACAGCTGATACAGATTGCGGTAAAGGGCCAATCACAGCAGTCCCTTACCATGTGATCAGCTGTGTCCAATCACAGCTGATCTTATGTATACAAACTTGCCGGTTATCGGCAGTCCTTTCTTCCTATGCTGTGTCTGTGGGAGGAAAGCATGAGCCATTAACTGGCATGCCTGACAGCATATCATTTACACTGATCATCAGTGCCCTGATCATCAGTGCAGCCCCATTATGGCAATCAGTGCCTATCAGTGCATCCTATCAGTGCCTCCTCATCTGTGCTCATCAGTGCTGCCTGTCAGTGCCCATCAGTGCCACCTATTAGTGCAGCCTCATCAGTGTGTCCTCATCAGTGCCACCTCATTAGTGCTCATCAGTGCCCACTCATCAGTGCCCATCAGTGCAGCGTCATTAGCGCACATTAGTGAAGAAGAAAAATTACTTTTTTGCAAACATTTTTAACAGAAACTAAGAAAAATGTATTTATTTTCTGCCTTTTTCCATTTGTTTAGCAAAACATAAAAACCCTGTGATGGTTAAATACCACTAAATGAAAGCTCTATCTGGCTCACAAAAATGATACAAAATGGTATATGGGTACAATGTTGCATGACTGCACAATTGTCATTCAAAGTGTGACAGCACGAAAGCTACAAATTTGGCCTGGGCAGAAAGTGGGTGAAATTGCCCAATATTGAAGTGGTTAATACCCAAAAAGTACAATTAAAAAAATGTTTTTTACTAAGACATGAACTGGTGATTGAAGTGAATACAGTTTAACCTAATGCAAACAGGTCAGGACTGCACACACCAGGTATATAGCTTGATTCTTCAGGTGCAGAGCAGGCATTGGAGATCCCCCAGACTAAAGTATATAGAAAAACAAAATGGATCCAATCTGCAGCACCTTGTATATTTATTAAGTGAGTAAAATACTCACAAAGGAGACATCAAAATAACAAAAAATATTGACGTTTCGGATCCATTAAGATCCTTCATCAGGAAGAGTAAGCATGAAAATCAGATTCTAATCACATTCATTATATAGCAACTTTTCTCATCAACTGGAAATTAGCATCACCTGGATCGTCTTCACTCAAAATAAAATAGAGACCAATATTACAGCTAATATTCAGGAGACATACAATACAACAGTGTTACTGGATATTCCTATACACATCTGAAAAAAGATACAAAATATTAAAAAAGATATTTACAAAAAGAGGTGTAAATCATAATCCTTATTCAAACCTCTGGGATAAGTAGTATCAAGTTGTGAAATCCAATTTACTTCCCTCTGTTGTAATTTTAACTCCCTCTCTGGTCGTGGAATGTGATCAATTACCATAAATCTTAGCTGAGCTACAATGTGACCACATTGTCTAAAATGCTTAGCAACTGGTAATTCAGACTGTGGGGAATGGGGAACGAATAGAGGATTTATGTTGAGAAATCCTGTCCTTAATGTATTGGGTGGTCTCCCCACATAATATAACCCACATGGACATTTAAGGATATAAACCACATATGTACTCTGACATGTGTAAAATCCTTTAATGTCAATAGTCAGATTTTCATGCTTGTTATACCTGATGAAGGATCTTAATGGATCCAAATTGCCTATATTTTTTGTTATTTTTGATGTCTCCTTTGTGAGTATTTTATTCTCTTAATAAATATACAAGGTGCTGCAGATTGGATCCATTTTGTTTTACAACTTAACCTAATATACTATGCTCAGTAAACATTTGCTTCTACTCCTTTAGTAAATCAACCATTGTGTATCTGCCAATCCATTGAAAACAAGCGGCTGGATAAACTAAAATTGGTGGTCAGTGAGGAATGACTGGAGTGTTTTGGTGGGGGGCCTTCCCCCTATCAGAACACAACAGCTCAGTGGAGGAGATCGCTGTACTAACTTTGGATCGTTAGTACAGCGGCCCTGACTGGAGCTGACAGTTTTTTTCATTCAACCCGCTGGATTGAATGGAAAAAAAACTCATAGTGTGTACTAAGTTTAAGAAGCAACTTTTGTTAAAAGAAAAAAAAAAACGAAGCAACTCTACAAGCAAAAAACTGGGAAAGACAGAAGCGCCAAACTGAATGTAGTATTAGAATGTAAACAGTTTACCAAAAGGTAAATAACTCACAAGATAAAAGATGATTAAGCACATATCAAGCAGTAGACCTCTCTGCACTGTGCACATCTGGACCACTGTGATCTGTGTAAACCTCAGTCACAGCCACGCTGGTGGATTCTAGAGCTCCAGGGCTGGTGGAGAGATACAGGTGACAACTGAAACGGGAACGGCAGGAGGTGTGGCGGCAGGCATTCGGAGCATGAAGACCACTGCCTTGCTAAAGAAGCTGAGGGTAAAGGTGATGGACTGGCCAAGCATGTCTCCAGACCTAAACCATATTGAGCATCTGTGGGACATCCTCAAACGGAAGGTGGAGGAGCGCAAGGTCTCTAACATCCATCAGCTTTGTGATGTCATCATGGAGGAGTGGAAGAGGATTCCAGTGGCAACCTGTGATGCACTGATGAACTCCATGCCCAAGAGGGTTAAGGCAGTGCTGGAAAATAATGGTAGCCACACAAAATAATGACACTTTGGGCCATATTTGGTCATTTTTACTTTGGGGTGTACTCATTTTTGTTGCCAGCGGTTTAGACATTAATGGCTGTGTGTTGCATTATTTTGAGAGGACAGCAAATTTACACTGTTATGCAAGCTGTACTATCACTACTTTACCTTGTAGAAAAGTGTCATTTCTTCAGTGTCGTCACATGAAAGGATATAATAAAATATTTACAAAAATGCGAGGGGTGTATTCACTTTTGTAAGATACTGTAGATAGATAGATAGATAGATAGATAGATAGATAGATAGATAGATAGATAGATAGATAGATAGATAGATAGATAGATAGATAGATAGATAGATAGATAGATAGATAGATAGATAGATAGATAGATAGATAGATAGATAGATAGATAGATAGATAGATAGATAGATAGATAGATAGATAGATAGATAGATAGATAGATAGATAGATAGATAGATAGATAGATAGATAGATAGATAGATAGATAGATAGATAGATAGATAGATAGATAGATAGATAGATAGATAGATAGATAGATAGATAGATAGATAGATAGATAGATAGATAGATAGATAGATAGATAGATAGATAGATAGATAGATAGATAGATAGATAGATAGATAGATAGATAGATAGATAGATAGATAGATAGATAGATAGATAGATAGATAGATAGATAGATAGATAGATAGATAGATAGATAGATAGATAGATAGATAGATAGATAGATAGATAGATAGATAGATAGATAGATAGATAGATAGATAGATAGATAGATAGATAGATAGATAGATAGATAGATAGATAGATAGATAGATAGATAGATAGATAGATAGATAGATAGATAGATAGATAGATAGATAGATAGATAGATAGATAGATAGATAGATAGATAGATAGATAGATAGATAGATAGATAGATAGATAGATAGATAGATAGATAGATAGATAGATAGATAGATAGATAGATAGATAGATAGATAGATAGATAGATAGATAGATAGATAGATAGATAGATAGATAGATAGATAGATAGATAGATAGATAGATAGATAGATAGATAGATAGATAGATAGATAGATAGATAGATAGATAGATAGATAGATAGATAGATAGATAGATAGATAGATAGATAGATAGATAGATAGATAGATAGATAGATAGATAGATAGATAGATAGATAGATAGATAGATAGATAGATAGATAGATAGATAGATAGATAGATAGATAGATAGATAGATAGATAGATAGATAGATAGATAGATAGATAGATAGATAGATAGATAGATAGATAGATAGATAGATAGATAGATAGATAGATAGATAGATAGATAGATAGATAGATAGATAGATAGATAGATAGATAGATAGATAGATAGATAGATAGATAGATAGATAGATAGATAGATAGATAGATAGATAGATAGATAGATAGATAGATAGATAGATAGATAGATAGATAGATAGATAGATAGATAGATAGATAGATAGATAGATAGATAGATAGATAGATAGATAGATAGATAGATAGATAGATAGATAGATAGATAGATAGATAGATAGATAGATAGATAGATAGATAGATAGATAGATAGATAGATAGATAGATAGATAGATAGATAGATAGATCCTTTTATCATAATGCAATACATGATTATTTGTCAGTAACCACAGCTAAGCGTTGCTATATGCAATGTCTCAGACTGCAAGCTGACCTTATCTGTTAAGGTCTCCCTGATCACATAAATTAATGATCCAGTGTTAGCAGTGCTGCAGGTTGAACCTTGCTTTTCAAATGAATGCTGCAGGCATATGAATTCAGTCATTTCTCTTTAATCTTTTCATGATGTTGGGCAGTCAAAAATAAAGTTTATCTGTCTACAAAAACTCTATGGTGTTAAATTGCTATAAATATTATTATGAAAAACAACTTTATATGGAAACCACTATGGTTTGGGATCTTTTTTTGTTTATAAAATTTGAAATAGTTGTTTTATATTTTTTACAGGGATCTCTCTTGAATAAAAAGATACAGACAGCAAGAAAATCCTTTATGGCAGGCAGTGGGAAATCTGTGAACTGTTAGCTATGAGAACTTTTAGGGTGGCTTCACACAGATTTGCTGAGCTTTCGGCCACACCTGCTGTTGGCTGCACTTTACCTTGGACCTCTATTATGTCCCGTGGTTCTGAAGGGCACAAATTGCATTGGACATGGGACATTGGATATGGGAAAGCGCAGCCAATCTGCATGTAAATCGGGGATACACTGCGCTGTGGCCAAAGCTCAGCAGATAAGTGTGAACTTGCTCTAATAACAAATATAAAAATAATGTAAAGGTTTACAAAATACAAACATACACATACATGTATTTAAGATGAGTACAAAAAGACTTTTTAAAGAAGATCTGTTATTTTATTTTAATTTTACATGTCTGTTCCATGTTTCTAAGTGCATTCTAACCCTAGTTCTGAGGTCTGACCTGCCCCCTGACCCTAACCCCTCCTGTTACAACCAATCTGACAATAGCCATGAAGGTTACAGTTAATTCATAGCTGTAACTTGTCTCTGCTGTGAGCACTTTACCAAAAGAAGCAACAGCAATGCAGAAGAAAGAGGGCCGTGTCAACCTATGCATTTCTTTTACAGTTCCTTGTCTTGGGAAAGGGTTAACAGCCAAGACAAGCTGCAGCTATGAATCAGCTGTCTCCTTCTTAGCTGTTTTTGGATTGCTATGAGAAGAGGGGAGGAGGGAAAATTGGAGCTCATAATTAGGGTTAGAAAGTACTACATGAACTTTGACTCATAGAAGACATAACTGTACAATAAAAATTATAATGATAGATGTTGTTTAAACTAGGGTTTCTCAACCAATGTTCCGAAGGGTCCCCAGGTGTACCTCTGCAAAATTACCCCAACTTAGGCAGCTATCTGCTCAATAATCACTGCTGGCCAGTCGGTTGTTACAGCAGTGACGGTCCGTTGGTGGTCCACTCTCTAAAACTCACTTCCTGCTGCCAAAGGCACTCGGGAAGCTGTGCGGGCCTCCAGACCGTGTCTTGCCAACCAATGATGTCATTGGTTGCTATGGGTGGGTCAGGCCTACAAGCAAGGGCTTGCTGGGATGTGCGAGTTGGGAGACTCTGGTTAGCGTGCTTTTCCCAATGGGAGACAAAGCTGAGCATGAAGAGGGGAGAAAAACCAGGGTGGAGGCTCTTCAGTGGCTGCATTTGAGCTCCTCTGAGCTCCTTGAGGAACAGGGTTTTTAACCTTTGAATGTTGATTGCTTTGCTTGTAATATAAATATATGTGGGTATATATAAAAAAATATAAAGATAAAAAAAGATGTTTGTTTTAGTTACTGTATTATATTACTGATAATGGTAACTGTACTTCTTTTTTTATATTGTATTCAGCTTGAACATTTTTTTTCTTTTTATTGGGTTCTGCTTGCACATCTGCTGCAATTTGGCAGCAGCGCTCGTGTAGTGCAGGATACCCGCAGTTTTCATGTCCATTACCTGTGGTTTCCCATAGACTTCTATTATGTCCCTCATTTTTAATGTGCTTTTAAAAAATGCACCAAAAATGTAGGATATAATAGAAGTTTATGAGAAACCATAGGTAACACACATGAAAACCATGGGTATCCTGCACTACACCTGGGCTGCAGCAATACTGCAGTGAGTCAATGTGAAAGTGGCCTAATTGTAACCAATGTTATATAGGTTTTTTGTTTTTCCACTTTAAGACCGCAATACATACAGTATATATACCTTGCGGCTTTGAAATGGTTTACCAGGGTTATGGCTGAAGATATCAGCCATAACCTTGGAATTGTTTTTTAACAGCTAGCAGCTGACTTTCTCATGAAAGTGTTCCAAGGGGCTCATGAGCCTCTGGAACGCTTTCAGAACCAGCAGGAGGGGATGTCCCCCCTTTCCCACCTGCTCACCTATAAAACAATCCAATAGTGTGGCCAGCTAGTCCCAGTGGCGATGAAAGAGTAAATCCTCTTTGATCGCCTCTATGGCCTTGCCAGAGCGACGTCATGACATCACTTCCGGTCCAGGCTGGAAGGAGTAAACTATTTATTGATTTTTTAAAACAAAAGTTAAAACTTTTTTTTTTTTTTGTCTTTTGCTTTTAAAAGGTAAAGGAGAGACTGGAGGTCTTTTTGATCCCAGATCTCTCCATAAGGAGGACCTGTCATCCTTATTTCTATTACAAGGGATGTTTACATTCCTTGTAATAGGAATAAAAGTGGTAAAAAAAAATAAATAAAATTAAAGGGACAGTGAAAAGGAAAAAGTAAAATAAATAAGACAAAAAAATGTTGTGCCCCCCTAACCCTCCATGCTCCCGTGCAGAAGCAAATGGATACATAAGTTTGACATTTTTGGTTGGTGTGCCTTCGAGATTCTGCCAGATTTTAAAGGGTGCATTGGTTAAAAAAAGGTTGAAAAACACTGGTTTAAACTACAGTACACAGATTAGGTATCCTTGCGCGTGTTACAAGGTACAGTAATAATTTGAAAGGCACCATTTTATTTTAACATAAGATGAGGTGGTAAAGATTTAAAATAATTAAAAAGTCAAATTTAAGCAGCGCTAGCATTAGTGACAATAATCATGTGAAATAAATAACAAATACTCAATTCATCAAACATCTAAAATGCATATGTAAAATTCTATAGGTGATCAGATAAAAGTGCTCAGGTGCTAAAAACTAATAAAAAAGTCCATCAAAATGCTGACACGTGTGTAAAAAAGAAAAATAGTCCTTATTCGTGATCCAAAGTAAGGTGCTCAAGTGCTGAAATATATATAAGGTGCTTCAAAGTGATAGGTGCCCCTCTCGGTTCCCCACTCACCAAATTAAAAGCATGTACAAAGTGTCTCGTGTTCGCAGCACTCAGCGTGCGTTCCACAAGCAGGAAGTTCCTGACTGGAAGTGACGTTCCGTCCTGTCCGTAACCGGAAATAAGGCAACGCGTTTCGCCGTCCACCACGGCGTTTTCAAAGACATCACTTCCTGTTTACGGACGCTACTTATATAGTTACGGACGCTATATATATCGTTATCCCATCAATTGTCATATCCGGTGATATAGTAATCCAAGTAATACATTTGAAAGGTTTTTAGCAATTACTCAGAGTTTTAATATTAAAATCCGGATATGACGATTGATGGGATAACGATATAAGTAGCGTCCATAAACAGGAAGTGATGTCTTTGAAAACGCCGTGGTGGACGTCGAAACGCGTTGACGTATTTCCGGTTACGGACAGGACGGAACGTCACTTCCGGTCAGGAACTTCCTGCTCGTGGAATGCACGCCGAACGATGCGAACACGAGACACTTTGTACATGCTTTTAATGATCTTTCGTTTGTAAGTATTTTTTTGGCTTATCAGTGAATTAAACCAGTCATAACTTACTTCACTATGTACGGCCTCTTTTCATTTATTGGTTGATGCGGAAGCGGATCCATATACTTACTTACATCGGAAGGCTCATGAACAAATTCCTTTAAGATCCTGGCGTTAAAGGGCTAATGTGCAATATAATCTCAAGGCTTCTAAATATTGGCAATTTGGTGAGTGGGGAACCGAGAGGGGCACCTATCACTTTGAAGCACCTTATATATATTTTTAAGCACTTGAGCACCTTACTTTGGATCACGAATAAGGACTATTCTTCTTTTTTACTCACGTGTCAGTATTTTGATGGACTTTTTTATTAGTTTTTAGCACCTGAGCACTTTTATCTGATCACCTATAGAATTTTACATATGCATTTTAGATGTTTGATGAATTGAGTATTTGTTATTTATTTCACATGATTATTGTCACTAATGCTAGCGCTGCTTAAATTTGACTTTTTAATATCTTCCTAAGGTTTACTTAGTGCCGCAGCTGCTGCATAACTTCTTGCACTATATTTATTTATTCTACACTTTTATTCACTTTATTGATCCATCAGCGCGGGTATTAATTTAGTTTTTTCACATTTAAAATAATTGCCTAATAGAACCACAGAGAATAGCGCACACATACAAAAAAAGTTACTTTCAAAACTTACAAGGCTACTTTAAGACACCTGATGGTAACCACTTCCCGCAAACCGACGTACCTGTACATCGGCTTGAAGAAGTGGTTGTAACGGTACCTTTTTTAGAACCAGTGGTCGGCTTTCTAATGATAACAACCCATGCGGCTCAGCAGCCACTCAACCGTTACTACAGGGAGCAGGAGGGGACGCCCCCCCCCCCTCGCTGCTTTCAGCTGCTCTGGTTTGGGTTCGACCTCAATCGGGTCTACGATCAAGTAACCTGGAAGCGATGTCACAACATCACTTCCGGTTTTTCTCAGCTGCCAACAGCGCTGATTTAAAAAAAGTGACTGTATTCAAAAATGCAGATTTCGCGCACCAAAGACAATGCATACATAAGTCGCTCCCACAAATGTAAACAGTGTTCAAATCACACATATAAGGTATCGCTGCGATCATCAGAGCGAGAACAATAATTCTCGCAAAAGGCCTCCAATGTAACTCTAAACTGGTAACCATTAAACATTTTTAAAGCGTCGTCTATGGAGATTTTTAAGTACCGTAGTTTATCGCCATTTCACGAGTGTGTGTAATTTTAAACCGTAACTTGTTAGGTATCTATTTACTCGGTGTGACATAATCATTCACAGTATACAAAAAAATTGGGCTAACATTACTGTTCCTTTTTTTTTTTTTTAATTCAGTGCAGTGTATTTTTTCCAAAAAAAATAAACTGCACGAATACTGGGTGACAAAATATGTTGCAACGACCATTATTTTATTCTCCAGAGTCTCAAAAAGTACCTTCTGTTTCTGTTTTCCTTCCTCCTCCTCCTCCAAATATACAACTTAAATTTTTTTTTTCTGCTGCTGCGATCCGACTTTCTGTTAGAGAGTGGCTACATTTGTTCTTTATAGTCCCACTCTATGTAGGAATGTAGCCCCCCTATCTTGCTTGCTCCTGAGATGGACTATGGGATTTATAGTGCAAATACAGCAATGCACATGACCACAACTATTGTGCACTACTCATTCCAAACAAAAGAAAATGAGGGGGAAGAAGAGAAGATCAGAAACTCACAGAGGACATTACAAGGAGGTAGAAAAACACATTGAAAACAAATGAATTAGAAATAGATCACAGGGCCATTAGGTATTGGAGTTGTATGGATTATTTTTGGAGAATAAGGATGTTATTTAATGTCACTTTAAAGTAGAACTCCTCCTCTAAAGGAGTACATGGTGAATGCACTCTAGAAAAAGAAAACTGGAAGTTCTGCTCACAGTAACGCTTTGGGTGTCTTTAGGAAAGAAATATGTAGAAATCTTTCTAATGGGATCAAATCTTCCAATGTGCACCCCAAATGGAAAAAAATCTATCTTAGCGTTAACTTTGACCCTTACTACAAGGTTTTTACTGCTTCTTTTCATACAACAGCAACACACTAGTAATGATTTGAAACATTTTATTTTAGACCTTTTCTAAAAAGGGACAGTGTTTCGGACCCATTCAGACTAATGCTTTACTGCAACATGCAAACCACTTTATGGTGCATTGCAGTGTCCTTTATTTTGAAAAAAAATCTATGTCTATTTCTTTATGCATTAGGGTGAACTGCCAGGCCATTACCACAATACATAGTATACATTTTAGGCCATTCATTGCTTGAAGGAATTTACATAGCTAGCAAAACCTTGCTATATCTGATTGTTTAATCATTTTAGTTTTTGGTTTACCTTTTAGTGCCGGTTCACACTAATACGACTTGTTGTCAGGCGACGTTGTCAGCCTGGCAAGTCGTGCACCGTCGCGGTCATTGAGTAGTACAGGACCGGTTCTAATAGGAGCGACACAAGTCGCTCCGACTTAGAAAAAGGGTCCTGTACTACTTCGGGGCGACCTGGAGGTGACTTGCATTGACATTCATTTTATAAAGTCCGTGCAAGTCACGCCGAAGTCGCGCTGCACGTGACTTCACAGGTCGCCCCCTAAGTCGGAGCGACCTAGTGTGAACCGGCACTTACTCTCTTTGAAACCCCATCTTTGTCCCCTACTAAGGGCTACATTTAACCTTTAGTTAATTATATTCTATGTTATGCTCCACAGTATATTAGGACAACACACTGTTTCATAAGCAAACAAACTAGAATAACAAGAAAACAAATTGGAGCAAATTGGATCATGCTTTGCTGTTTTTTCCCGCCTTCCTCGGTATCAACTGTGGGTATAGGATTGTGTATATGGGATTGTATGATTATCCCCCCCCCCCCTTCCCCTTCCCCTTTTACTAGTTGAACTGGATGGACTTGTGTCTTTTTTTCAACCAGACTAACTGTGTTAGTCAAAACCATGCCAGAGCACAGACCAACAAAAAAGGCTGGCATTTGCCTGCCAATAGAATAGATTTAAAACACATTATTTCAGTAAATGGTATTTGCTAATTATATTTAATTCAGCTCTAATAAAATTAGAAAGTAATATTATCTACCACCTGCTCACCTGTACAATTTATATGTCAGCATCAAGCCTATTGGAGAAGTCATAATTATTTGGTTTAGTATTTAATTAGGACACATTCTGCTTCAATGGAACTAAATGTAACATTTATAGCTTGGCAGGCTCTTGTGTATAGAAGAAAACACAAAAATCTGTATGAATATGTTGTGTGTAATTCAATTTGCTAGTGTTTTTTTTTTTTTTTTTTGGCAAAATAACAACAGTTCAAACCCAAACTTTAATATCTGTCACTTCTTGACAGCCCTGAAAGAAAGACAAAGTCACGGTGCATGTAGCCTGCTGATAGAATAGATAGCTACTGCCCTCTGTGTAAATCCCTCTTCTACACAGACTGCAATGCTTTACTGCTCTCCCCAGCTCTCCTCTGCCTTTTGATTGTTGCTTATGGCATAGCTAATTAACTTCTGAGTCCAATGATTGACTTAAGTGAAGAGCTGTATAAAATGGGCACTGATGATAAAAAAGGAAAGGTACTGATAGTGTTTCAGCTACTGTATGGGAAGGTGCTGATTCAGAATTGAGAGCAGAATATTTTCTCATCAAGGCATCACCGTAATTATTCAACACTGCACTTACATTTTGTTCATAAATTGTATGGCACAGTGTGGAGTCTAGGATGTTCTTAGTAGTGTTCTCTGCATAACGCTGTGTAAAACACCCTTACATGTCACATATGCAAACAAAGTCGCATAATAGGTTCTCTGCTCATCCTAGCAAACTAAGCTTCACTTGCGTCAGGTTCAAAAAAAAGGAAAGAAGTTTTGTAAGACACACATCATTGCTTTCAAATGTGTCAGAGTGTTTATTGATTTTGAAAAGCAGTTGTATAGCCTTGGTTAAGCCATACTGCTACTCTAAGTGTCTGTAAATTTACAGTAACCATAGAGAAAAATGTTGTCTACAGTTTTCATATACTGCAATCTTAAGCGGAGTTCCAACCTAAAAATAAACTTTGCAGCATCAGTTAGCTTAAACAAACCTGAAAAAGAATTGGATAATTAATATATATATATTTTTTTCACTTACCGTTAACTTACTGTTTTTAATGGAAATAAACTTACCTTCCTTCCTCTTCCTCCTTGTGGGGCCGCGGCCCCTGACGTCACTTCCTCCTTTGCATTGCGTCCTGGGAGATGAGCGTCATCAATCCCAGGATGCAATGTGAAAGGCCGTCCGCTACTCTGATTGCCGACTGCAATCTACAGCACATGCGCGAGATTGCGATCGGCATTCTGGGTATCCCAGACACAAGAAGAGGGACACAGCAGGGGACACCACAGCTTCAAATGCCCACACCGGAGATGGCCGCGCTCTGCAATCAATTTTAAAGGTAAGAATTTATCTTTATTTTCTAACTGTAATGTACTGTAATGTGGGGTTAGTGTCAAGCTAGTGTTAGCTCAAAAATGTGTATGTGGCCAGAACTCCGCTTTAATGTAGATTTTTCAGTAAGTTCCCATGCTTAAAGTAGAAGGTAAGGCTAAACAATTAATCTACTCTTAAATGTTGCCCTTCTATTGCTTCCTATTATACTGCATACATACATACATTAGAAAAAAATCACCTTCTAAATACTTGTTTTTCAAGTTTTTCCATGCCATCGTGTTACTATAGTGCTCTGGCCCTGTGTATAGCTGACAACGGGGATGAATATCCTAGAGCAATGATATCCACTGCTCTAGGTGTTGTCAGAGGGGTAGAGAGGTCAAAGCGGCGCTAATCTGCAAAGAGGAGCCAGAGCTTTGCAGGCATGTAATCTTTGTTTCTACATTAAGCAGTCACGATCCCTATGAGCATAAAGCACATATTACAGGACACATTTAGTATAAATTCAGTATAGTTCAATAATAGTAGGTTATAAATTCATAGGCCATATAACATTTATGGACCTGAACCAAGGAAGAATAATATGAAAGGGTCTTTTACCTGCTTATTTTTACAGAATTGTATAAAAACACATTTTTTGCAAAACTATTAATCAAGCAGCCAGAGTAATAGCTCTGACGACTCATTTCAATTGTGTAAATTAGGGAATATTTCCAACACAGCTGAAAGTTATCATGCTAATAATGTGAAAATTAGACTAGAGCTCCACCTGAAGGCTGCATAGAAGACTACATTATATGTTGGTGCAATATTTCCTATTTACCGAACAAAAAATATAAATGTCAAAATATGAATGATAAAATACAAGTTTTATGTTTATTTTGTAATACAGATCATGACAAACAAAGAAAACACGAACAAAACCTCAAA
The DNA here is from genome assembly GCF_965119305.1 of Pelophylax lessonae. NCBI lineage: Eukaryota > Metazoa > Chordata > Amphibia > Anura > Ranidae > Pelophylax > Pelophylax lessonae. The sequence goes on along the minus strand of NC_138768.1, from coordinate 677,448,607 downwards.
GCATCCTCTTTAAAGCCCAACTCCATGAAAATTTTAAAAATTACCCTTGCAATGGGGCCCTCGCACAGAAAGGGTTGAATGCAAATTTAGTCTAGGAGCAGATAATTTAACACTTCAGCCTCCTCAGTCTATAATACAGGTTTAAAGTGGTTCTAAAGCCTTAACATTTTTTTACCTTAATGCATTTCCTGCATTAAGGTAAAAAAAATTTCAGTACCTGTATTGCCCCTAATTCCCCTTATTCTTACTCTCACTCAATCCTGCACTGTGCCCATCTGTAGTGCCTCTCCTAACTCTCACAGACTTTGCTGAGGCAGTGGGAGCTATTGGCTCCCGCAGCTGTTAGTCAAATCATGTGATAAAGGAGAGCAGGGCTGGTCGAGCCGCATTGTGTCTACAGACACAGGCAGAGTGGCTTGGGATTAAGCTCACAGATATGCCACCATAGGAAGCTACCTGCTATGGTGGCACACCAAGAAGGAAAGGAGCCATGAGCGCCGGCAGGGGACCGCAGAAGAGGAGGATTAGGGCAGATAAGGGGTTGGCAAATATAACTTGTTTGTTATTCCAAAGAAAATTTGCTTTACAACCACTTTAATGTCCCTGTATTGTATGTGATGACATTAAGGTTCTCCCTACAGACCGTAGATTTGGACGGAGGAGGAGAGCGCTGGAGTCAGCTGGAGTAAAGAATCACATAATTGATATAGCCTCTTCATTTCTTCCTAGACATACCAAGCATTTAATCCTTGCAGTGCTCCATTTTCCTGGAAGTGGACCTTAAAGTGTCAAAATTGAAAAAAAAAAAAACCTGTAAAAGCTTGCAGAGATAGGGTGCCCAAAGAACCTTCACATCTGACACCTTCTGGTATGCAATATACTTGCGTCCCCCTGCTGTAATATGTGGTTCCTCATGCCAACCCCTACATCACTACTGTATTCTGTAGTAAAATATGGGCCAGCATAAGGAATCGCAATGTATGGCAGGGGATAAGGGTATCTGATATACCCAAAAATGTGTCAGATGTTTAGATCCTTCAGGTGGCTTTGATTTGCAACAGAACAAAGATTCCACAAGTGGGCACTGGGACATATAGCCATAAAGACTGTGACTTTGTACATTTTATTTCAGTGAAGGAGAACACTTAAGGAAACTCCACATGAAAGAAACAGAGCAGCACTCCTGATCGGCTCCTGAGAATGCTTGTTAACTTGCCAATGGCTATCTTTAATGCTTACTAAGATACTGTCATAGAAGAATCAAGCAGCCAGTAAGTAGAGGAGAGCTACTAAAGGTATTTGCTCTAGGATTCCATCGTATATACAGATATTCTGCTGCCTCTGACAGTAAAATAGCTTGCACATCCTATGTCTCCCACACTATGTATATTTTTATTTTGCATACTTGATGAAAATGAGGAAAAACTGAAAAAAATAGAAGAGGAGTGATAGGTGAGAAAAATCAAATTATAATTTCTCAGAAAAACAAATATGTTCAGTGTAAATTAAAAATGTGTCAGATTCATAATGACGTTATTTCTGTGTGGTGCCTACTACCCTATTTTCAGACAAGATTCCTCCCTGCGTCTGCTGCTCCCAGCAGGTCTGCCTAGGAGTAGGACCATTAGATAAAGAACTAACACAAGTAGATACTGTTTTCACTGCATCGCTTACAACAATAAATAAGGATACTCCATTTTTAGCTCATCATACAAATCCAGCTAGCAGAATTGTGCATTCAAGGATGGAACAAAGAATAAACTGTATATTGTCTGTAGCTGACACAGTAAAGAAATGTAAGAGCCTCCTGGAGTTTTATAGAAGCTTGTAATTATTGTCTTCAGAAGATGCAGTGATCACCACAACTACGTGAAAAAGGGAATTTCTTTATGATTGTGCAGAACAATCCAGGATAGAAATAATTAGACGTTACTATGCTTGAAAGTATTGCAATGAAATTGATATCATGAAATACGTTTACATTTGTCATAGATACAGTAATCTTATCACTACTCATATACTTGATTCACTCTAGTAAAGAAAAATGATATCTACATGAAAAATACTTAATACATGTAAACAGGATGACTTTAAATAAAAACTCCCCATCCACCCGTTCCTAGACCCCTAACCTGTTCCAAACTAAAACCCTGAACCCAAGTGCTTACTTATTTCCAATGGTGGTAGTCTACCATGGTGCTAAGCTACAGAAAACTTGTTCTGCACTGCCTGCTCCTCCAGAGTAACTTGCTGCAGACTTGACATACTATTGGAACAAGGCCCCATGCAATTCGAAAGGGAGTTACAGCAAAGGAAGTGTGGGACAATGGGCTGTAAACACAGTGGGAGGTTACTGTCAATGGATAGAGGTATATTGGCGACTGGGTTTTAGTTTAGAAAAGATTGGAGCAGTGTTTTGCAACCTTTTTTCAGTCAATGCACCCTTTAAAATTGTGAACAGTCTCGAGGCACCTCATTCTAAAATGTAAAAAACTATTCTAATAGCTTCACACAATGCAGCAACATTCACACATAGGACACTCAACGTTAAAGGTGATTTATTCTTCCAAAGCAAATACAGTTGTGTACAATGGTACTGACTAGTATTCCAAAGTTTCTCTTTTCCCTCAATTTCTCTCCATCAGTCAGCTAATAGTACCCCTGTGCTGAGGGAGAGGGGTACAAGAGGGTCAAACAAAGATGTTGTGGAGGCAACAGACATCCTCCTTATTAACTGATGATGTCATTTGTTGTTAGGATGCCAGTGTCTAGAAAGTCCTAATGGTGCATAATGAAAACCTGTGGCTTTTTGTAACTAAAGGGCAGGCTTGATTCACCTGTTGGTTTGTATACAATTTTTTTGGATAAATGTTTAGGCATTTTGCCAAGGCACCCCTGAAGAAACCTCAAGGCACCCAGGGGGGCCTGGGCACCCTGGTTGAAAAAGGCTGGGTTAGAGGACTAGGATAGGGGGTGTAGAAAGGGGCATAGCTTTCCTGGTATTTATTTATTTTTTACCGTATTACAACTATGAAGATTTCTCTTAACTTGTGTCCTGAGACACAACAGAAAGTGAGAACAAATCTCTCCAAAGTTATGGCAAATAAACTCTTACTAACCGCCAACACACCCCTCCCAAGCTACACTGCACTACCCCCTACCTCACCCATGCATCTTACTTACTTCCAATGCAGAACAGTGGCCTGTGGTGTTTTTCACCCTCTACCATGAAACTCTGTTGAGCCTCCATAAGTTTAATTAGGCTTATATCAAGACTCAGTATTCGGCTCAATTCAAAACTATTGGGACTCTGATTTTTTTCATGGAGTAGGCTGTAAACACGGAAGGAGGACATGGATCTGCAGAGGAGGTAAGATAGCAGCTGGGATGGGGGTTAGTGCAGTTTAATTATGGAGGGGGTGAAAGGTGAGAGTTTAGTTAAATGTAAACCAATTTTCTAAAAGACACTGACTAAAGCAGGCTTGCTTGTATTGCTAAAACTTGCACATTTCTTCCAATGTAGGTAGGAGGATGTGTGAGAAGAGACACCTCTGGTGCTAGTCTAAGCCCACATGAAATTAGAAAATGGCCACAAATAAGCAACACAGTCAATAAAAATTTCTCAGAAAATTAGTCGTCTAAGTACCAAGAATGTGAAAGATTTATCGCACAACCAGACCGTAAAAACATTTTTCTTGGGTTATTAAATGGCACAGGATATAGCTCTATATAGCATTTTACACGTACTCTTTCAGTACGTTTGTAAGTGTGAAATGCATAAGAGCTGTATCCTTAATGTGCCAGCAAAATTAACCAATGAGCTGTTTGTTAGAAATTTATTTGACTAGTTGGCTAATGTAGTACGCCAAGTAGTAAAATTGGCATATTAACAATTAGAATAGATAGATGAATACTCATCTGTTCAGTAAACCTTTTTCTCTATCAATTGAGAGTTTCTATCAAAATGTATTGTTTCTATCTAGTATGTTATGTTAACTTGCATTGCATTTGTCCAGTACATAGCAGTTTTTTTAAACAAGCTGATGCAAACAGAAAACATACAGTATATAGAAAAACAATGTTCTAAACTATTACAGTAATCCTAATAATTATCTAAAGTTTAGTTCCCACTCATCTGACCATAAACTAAGACTATCTCTCCACGGCAAATGACAAATAATAAAATTCCGTAATAGTCAATGCTGGTTAAAAATAGTAACTTCCCATCTATTTCACTGCACTGATTGTTGAAACAACCTGGGAATTCATAAACAGAGTAGCACTTTAGCCCTCTTTTCTATACATATGGAAATTAAATTAAAATATCTCTGCCATATTACACTGTCTGTGTATAACTGCACAAATGCGCAAAATATACATTGCATGGCGTGCGTCATATATTCCTAGAAAAAATATACTCTAAAGGGCTGAAATACAGAAACTTGAAGCTAATGGAACAAGACACTTGATTTTTCTCTATTGGCGTGATAGGAAGTGGCACTGTATGCTAAACAGAGACATGAAGAAAATGTTACTTAAAGCTGACTGCAGTGTCTGGGTAATTTAAAGATCCAATGGCCTCTGTTCTCACAGTGACCTTTACGAAAAGTCGCCATTTTTTATTGATTACTTTTTTCTCATCCTTCCAGATGGATGAAGTGAAAAGAGTGCCATAAAAAACATGCCGGAATAAAACTAGTGACAGTTGTGCTGTGTAGTTGTGCTGATGTGTTACGAAAATAACTTAGTCCTCCAGATGAGATTAGGAAAGACAGAACACAAGCCAGCGAATGGATCAGAAGTGATGACAACATGCAGACATTTGGCTTAAATGCTGTGAAAAGTAGAAAATTATCTTTTTTTTTTTCAATCTGAGTTTATTATGTTTTATAGCATACAAAGGAGAAGAAAACCAAGGAACTGAAGCGGATAAAGATCATTTAACTGCCTTTTATTATATGTATATCTATTAAATAACTTTGTGATAAAAAAGCCACAACAACAATATTTATAGGTGCTATGTTTTCCATGATCTGATGTGCCCAAAGGCAAGAGCCATCATTGTCTGTTAACATGTGGTATCAGCCAGTTCCTATGACAATTGAATTGTGTGTAGGAAGCTGACAAACACAGCAGATGACCCCAAGGACAGCAGGCAGGGAAGGGTCTAAGAATGCTCTAGAAATTTCCAGCCAAAAGACCATATGGATATGTCGTTCTCATCAGACCAAAGACTAGATAAGTACAAGAGAGCACAGTCTTATATATGTGTATGCCCATAGTAAATCTGTATATATAATTCCAAATGTTGTACATCCAAATTTTAGTTAAAATGGATCTGATCTCAGAAAGTAAAGATTTGCTTTGTGTAGGGATCATCCCCAAAGGAGCTGCTGTTTCATCAGGTCTTCTGTTCACAGTGTCCATGACTCTTACATAGTTGCATAGTTAGTCTGGTTAAAAAAAAGGCACATGTCCATCCTGTTCAACTAATAGAAGGGAAAAACATGATAAAATCATATATATATACCCACATTTGCTCCAGAGGAAGGCAAAAAAACCCCTAATGAAGCATTATCCAATTAGCTCCAGCAGGGGGGAAAAAGTCCTTCCTGATCCCCCAGGAGGCAATTGGATATTCCCTTGATAAACTTTACCTATAAATATTAGTATCCAGTTATATTATATGTAATTAGGAAAGAATCCAGGCCTTTTTAAAACAATCTACTGAGCCGGCCAGAACCAGCTCTTGAAGGAGTCTATTCCACATTTTCACAGCTCTTACTGTGAAGAAGCCTTTCCGCATTTGGAGGTTAAATCAGTTTTCCTCCAGATGTAAAGAGTTCCCTATTGTCATCTGTGATGACTTTAAAGTGAATAACTCAACACCAAGTTCACTATTTGGGCCACTTATGTATTGATACATGTTGACCATAACCCCCTTTATTCCCTCTTCTCAAGAGAGAATCAGTTCAATTCAGCTAATCTTCCCTTTATAGCTGAGATCTTTGTCACCTCTTATCAGTTTGGTTGCCCTTCTCTGTACTTTCTACATTTCCCCGATATCCTTTTTGTGAACTGGTGTCCAAAACTGAACTGCATATTCTAGATGAGTTCTTACTAATGATTTGTACAGGTGCAAAATTATATTTCTCTCTCTGGAGTCCATGCCTCTCCTAATATAAGAAAGGTTTTGCTCACTTTGGAAACCACAGTTAGGTATTACATGCTATTATTAAGTCTATGATCTACCAGAACACCCAGATTCTTCCCTATTGATTCCCCCAGCTGTTCTCTTAACATTAATGTTGCATGCATGTCTTTAGCCCCCAAGTGCATAACTTTACATTTATCAACATTAAACCTCATTTTCCACATAATTAAACAGAGCATTGAGGTTGGCTTGTAAGCTGGAGACATCCTGTATTGATACTATTACAATGCATAGCTTGGTGTCATCTGCAAACACAGAAATTGTACTTTTATTTCCAGACCCTATATCATTTATAAAATATGTTAACAAGTAAGGGTCCCAACACTGAACCTTGGTGTACACCACTAGTAACCCTAGATCATTCATAGTGTAAATTATTAACCACTACTCTCTGAATATGGTCTTTTAGCCAGTTTTATATCTATTTACAAACTGATTTTTCCAAGCCTGTAGATGTTACCTTACACATTTGCCGTGTGTGGGGAACTGTGTCAAATGCTTTTGCAAAATTAAAGTATACAATATCCACAGCCATGCCTCTGTCTAAGGTTTTGTTTGACAAATTCTGTCTTTCATAAATCCATACTGTCAGTTGAATAAAATATTTATTTCTAGCAAGAACTCATCTATGTGGTCTTTTATTAAACTCTCCAGTATCTTCCTAACTAAAGAAGTTAAACTAGCAGGTCTATAGTTACTTGGTAAAGACTTTGGCCCCTTTTCAAATATAGGTACCACGTTGGCCTTACACCAATCCAGTGGTACTATGTCAGTGATTAAAGAGACCCTAAAAAATAGAAAAAATGGCTTTGAAATGAAAGATCTCAATTATTTTAGGACACATGAGTGTATGACCTCTGGTCCAGGTACTTTATTCACCTTTATTCTTAATAAATATTTTTGGACCATATCAATTTTGAGCCATAATGGTTCATTTCAGGCATGTCAATAGCATCTCCATTTTAGACTTGCGCTTTCCAATGCTTTTTTGTATACATAGAGGTGAAGAAGGTATTTAATACATTTTGCCTTTGTCCCCAGTCACTCACTCCAGATTCATTTGTAAAGGGCCTACATGCTCACACCTGACCTTTTTACTATTAATATATTTGAAGAATATTTGGGGGTTTGTAGTTGTACAGGTATGTCATTTTGTGCTTAAGGGATGCCCTGCCACAGTATATGTACGTGGGGCGGTTCTTAATTGGTTAAACCAAGTCAGGCTACCTCGTGTTGATAAATCAGGTGCTCGTATAGTAATGTTACTCCCATATTGGTTAGCCACATCTCTAGTGTTGGGGGGAACTGTGAAGTCCAATGTTGCAAAATCAGCTTACGAGCTTGAAATAGGGTCCTGGATACTGCCTCTCTGACATATACATCTGATATGACATCATCCAGAATGCCAAGTAAACACAGTTTAGGGTCAAGGGATATGGCTAGTTGAAAGGTACTGTTAATGGTCCAGTACCTGTCGGGCATCTCAACAGGAGATATATGAGATCCCTGTATATCTGTGGCAGGCAGTCGGAAAGTGGTTATATAATATATATGTATAACTCTTATGAGCTTTAAATAAAATATTTTAACAGAGGATACAGGTTTGGACACCAAAGGTAGTGAAACACTGGTTCCTCTAGATAAAGGAAAGGGATTGTTGAGGAGGGCTCCTGGAGTCCTGATGGGTGAGCACAGATTCAAATAATCAACCACATGTTGAAAAAAGTATATAAGTTTATTAAAGACATAAAAAAGATTTAAAAGAGAATAAATCTCATAATGCAATATACAAAATATCCATATATAGTAACCATAGTAGTCTCAACCAAGGGGGACGGGTCTTATGAGCTTTAACATGGTAATGTAATTGAAAAACTTGTTTTTCCATCTTTTAAATATGCCGTTTTAATTAAAAGAATGCCCATTGATCCTGTTGTGAAAAGACCTTCATTAGGAACTTTCTGCTATAGGTAACCACTGTCACCCTGACACATGCACTCCTGCTGCAGGCTATAAGCTGCCATGCACATTCATATTTTACAAACATGATCCCCTGTTGTCACTATCAGGAAGCGAGTCCTGAGCGATGATGTCATCCAATGCTGGAGTGAACACATGTGTACAGGAAGTGGCTGAAAAAAGAATGGAGGCAGAAGCACAAAGATGCAAAACCAAAAAAAAAAAGAAAGGCAAAACAGTAACACAAAAAACTAAAACATGGAACTGATTATTATACACAATGCTTTAGCAAACTAAATGTCATCCATTTATGGTTTAGATCTTTAGAATTCTGTGCACAGTGGCTATGGGTTAAGGGGTTCCCAAAACCTATGGTAAACGTTCTCCTTAAGGACTAAAGGTCTGGGTAAGGCTTTTGCCATTCCTTAAGCTGGCCTGCGGGCTAAACAATTTGTTCATGCATGCTATACAGGATTTCCTGCTATGGCTGTTTTATTCTGAATTGTATTCTGTCAGAGGCTGCATCTGATTGAATGCAGGCGCTGTTTGCCTGATTTTCACCCTGGCCCAGGTTGAAAAATGTCATGCCAGAGGGGCTGAAACAGTCACACACTATGTGTATTTTAGACTGTTCCTGATGAAATTTGTACAGTATGTGGCCCGCTTTAGATATTGAATCACCTTTTATGCTGCATGCCAGGCTCAGTTAACAAAATAAAAATGTAAATTGCCAAAAGATGATTGCTTACAAAGTTTCAAATCTAGGCATGCCTACTGACTGCCCAAATCTTCTTTTTTGAATGGGTGGGGGGGGGGGGGGGGGGGTTAAACTTTGTTAGCAAGTTGGGGCACTGGGGGAGTGTTGGAACTTGCATTCTCATGGCAGTTCATGGCTATGTGAAATTCAGACTGTTTCTGATGAAAATTGTACAGTATATGTCTAGCTTTAGGTAGTGACTCACCCTTTTTGTTGACATATACTTCCTGGCCTCCCAGGGCACTGGGGAAGTAGCCAGGGCCTCAGAGAAGGCTTTGCCTCCATCGCCTTTTAGAACAATCTTGTATATAAGGGAAAGAAAAACATTTCCCCCAAGATCATGCAATATTCACAACGTTTTAGGAAACTTTGGGGGGGAAAGTATTTTTTTTTTCTGCAAGAGATGAGTGATTGAGATCGGGTGCAGGCATCATTGGTGAACTGGTGTGGGGAACTAAGAAACAGAAGCTGGCCACCAATAACATCTATTTTATAATGGCAGCCTGGAAAGAGGAGCATGGGTAGGAAGACCAATTGTGCAAGACTATGAAGAAGCTTGTTACTATAGATAAGTAAACTTTTCACTCTACACATTTCATTAGTGTTGGCGGTATATTGAGGAGAGGGGGGTTAAGGTCTGCTATAATAAGACCTGTACAGTGTACACAACAGTTTTCATAGGTTTGTGTGGGTGTCCCGCCCATCAGTTCAATCTGTGTTCCTGCTTAGAGCTGTGAACAGGCAACATTCTCCCTAAAAAAATGATCATTTTCTATAAAACATAGTAAATTGCCAGTGCGTTCAGCTCAACGATTTCCATTAACTGTATAAAAGACTCTTGTGATAAAATGTTAAAGGAAACCTACACTGACAGAAATAGCTAATCTGTCTTTCTGAAATGCTAGTTGGTTGGCTGTCATGATTCAGTGTTAATAGTTTCTGAATTACTGACCTGCAGGGTAGCAGATAGAAGGAGGTCAGCTATTGCAGCCTGCATATTTATGTCAGTACAAGTTTCTTCTAACCATGTGCTATAGTTATGTCAGTTATATTATGTTTAAGCATATATAGACGTGTTCATTTGTTTTAAAATAAATATAGGCTTAATTATAAAAAACTGAAAAAAGGTTTTTGTGATGCCCAAAGAAAACAATGGACTTTTATGGTCCAAAAAGAAAAATAAGGTCTGATTGGTTTCTATAGGATTTCCTTTTAAAAGACAGTGGGGGAGTGCGCATGCGCGCGGCGCCGGGACAGGTCATGGTCTGACCGGCTTCGGAGCTTATAACAGGCATTTGCAGCGGCGCTAGCCGCCCAGAAAAGGACACACACAGAGGGCGAGGGGAGGATAATTCGGAGGGCTACAGGAGCGGCGAAAAAGAAGCACCATACGCCGGCACGAGCCTCCTGCACGCAGCGCCAGTCTCCCTCATACAGCACACAGCAGACCAAGATGGCCGCGACCCACGGCTCGGCTGCACGAGGCGGCCCTCCCGCGGCTTCACAACTACCGGCCTCTCCGACCCTGAGGACAGTCTCTTCATCCTCTCACACCACAAAACACCCCTCGCTGGCTTCTCCACAAATGGAAGAGGTAGGAGATCCCTTCTCATCGCAGTCACAGGGTGTCAGCACTCAGTCCCCGCAGGCTGCACCCCACCACCTCTCCCCTTATCAGGCCTCGTTTGATGGGGACATGGAGGGGGCCTCTTCTCCAGCTTCATCCGTGGACAGACAAATGGCGGACCTTGCTGAACTTGCCCTAAGCCAGGGCAGCTCCATATCCCCCCTCCCCCCCAGGCTACATACTCGGGCGATTCTGTCCTCATTGCTCGGTTCTCGGCCCTGCTGCAACAGGAATTATCCAAGGCCTGTGCTACCATCACTGCGGGCCTAAAGGGGGACTTTCAGGAAATAGGAGGGCGGCTGGACACCATTGAGTCCAAAATGGATGGCACTGTCCACAGAGTGACCCAGAACCATTGACTGATAGTTTCCCTGCAGGAGCAGCTTGACAATGCCAACTCTAAAATTGAGGATCTGGAAAATAGATCTCGCAGGTATAATTTCCGGATTAGGGGGCTCCCCGAGTCAATAACTGACCTGGAACCTGCCATCCATACTCTCATGTCCGACCTCATCCCTGGCAGTTCTCCGCATCACCTGGAACTGGACCGTTTCGATAGGGCTCTAACAGCGCCACGTTCGGATGGCTTACCTTGGGACATCATCGTGAAGCCTCATTTCTACAGAATTAAGGAGCAGGTGATGGCGGCAGCTCGCTTCCGTACTGATGTTACCCTGCTGGGCAGCCCTATTCAGCTGTTTGTGGATATATCTCAGACCACTATACAGAAGAGACGCTCGTTCAAACCATTGCTGACCCATCTTATTAACCGTCAAATTAAGTACCGCTGGTCTTATCCATTCAAGCTGTCTTTTAAATTCAAAGGCAAATCCTATTCCTTTGCAAGCATTCATGAAGGAGAGAATGTCCTGCTGGGCCTAGGCATAATATCCAGGGATGCCCCCCAGACCAGATCTCCCCAGGAATCCCCGGGGGGGTCCTCCAGGCCATTATCGCCCCTGTGGTCGCAGTCTTCCAAGAGAGGTTCTTCCAAGACACATGCCCCGCCGTGAACTGTGGACTGTCTACATTCCTGATTTGGTTCCTGTTTCCAGCGAATACCCTGTGACCTGGGATTAGTCCGCTTGTCTGGCGGACAGTTTCACTCCTCATATTGCTAGCCTAATGGTTTCAGCTTCTGTTTGTTTGAGTTTCTGTGCTGGGCCTGGACCTTGCTTCTAGGGGAGTGGATCATTGCTCTCAAGTGTCGTGGCGGGCTTCTGTTGCAGACCCCTACTGGGAGCTCTTGCCTTTTGCCTCATACTCACGGCCCTTGATTGTTCCTACGAGGTTTTGTTTGTGCTCATGTTCACGTTTTTTCTTTTTAATTTTCCTCCTTCCTCCTTCGGTCGCTCTGATTTTTTGTGGTCGGCTGAGGGAGGAAGGCCGTTCAGAGACCCTCTGGCCTGGCGCTTGACCTGGCTCCGGTCCTGAGGGGGTGGTTACATGTTGTTCCTGATATCATTCTTGTCAGTTTTCTTTTTTCTTTAGCTTGAATTGAAGCCTTTTGGGTTGTTCCCGCATTCCACTTTACGCGACCTTGCTCACGTCTACGGGTGGTGGGCAACCTCGCGCTATCCTACGGGGTGCTGGGCCCCACAACCAGTCCAAACTATGCATTGCATGTATACTAGGAGCGTATTCCCTGCCCCCCCTCTCCCCTAGTGAGTGCTGGGGGGGCGGAGGGCCGGGAATCTCTTCTTCTTTTTTGTTGTCTTTTCTTTTTCTTTGTTTTCTGATCTTTTTCCTCTCTTCCCTCTCCTACCAGCGGTGTGTCGGCGTCCGGGTCCCGTCCTCACCCTCCTTGGGAACCATGAGCCCCCGGAATTTGGAAAGCAGGGGATATCGATTCTTCTGAGATACAGGCGAGTACAACCTACCGGACCACGATGACACGTCCCTCCACGAGTAATTTTAAAATCCTTACACACAATGTACAGGGCCTTAACACCCCTGTTAAAAGAGCGAAAGCCTGTCAATTCTATCACAAACAGGGTATAGATATCCTCCTCCTACAGGAGACTCACTTCTCCCGCGCCTAAAAGCCTCAGTGCCAAATATCCCACTTGTTATATGTCCAATAGCGTCGACAAAAAAAGGGGGTAGCTATTTGTATAGCCAACAAGGTTCCTTTTACACCTCTGGGAGTGATTAGCGATAAGGAGGGGCGCTACGTTATGGTGCATGGTAAAATACATGAACACGAAGTCACTTTTGTTTCCTATTATGCCCCCAATGCGGGCCAGCTTCCCTTTTTTTCCAAGACATGCTGAATGTGATCATGCCGCACGCTACAGGCCATGTTGGGTTCGGGGGTGACAGCAATGTCCCCTTGGATCAGGTCATGGACAAGTCTGACTCCTTGCGCGCATCTCTAAAACATGCTCCACAACAGGGCGTTCGATTGGCTCGTTTGCTGCACTCCGCCAGCTTGGTGGATGTGTGGAGGAACGACCATCCGACGATACGAGACTTTACACATTACTCCCATGCTCACAAAACATATGCCCGCATAAACCATCTTTTCACTTTGTCGGCCCTCCTCCCCTTTGTGCTGAAAGCTCAGATAGTACCCACCCCGTGGTCTGACCACTCTCCGGTGGTGATGACCGTCACTGACTTGTGGACCAAACCTAAACCGTCCTCATGGAGGCTTAATGCTTCCCTACTCAATGACCCCTTAATTTTCAAGGAAATGTCGGATTGTATACAACATTATTTTGCCGATAACCCTGCCACTTTCCCGGCGATTGTATGGGCGGCACATAAAGCGACGATCAGGGGCAAACTTATCCAAACAGCTTCTCGGAAAAAGAGGGAACGGGACGGGAGATACTGTGACAGGAAGCAGAATTGCACGATCTCCTGCGGACACAGAAGAGGGCTCTGGAGGTAGGCATTCGGCACAAGATTGATGCCGCGCGAGTGGCCCTCAACTTTAGCTTGACCACCAGTGGAGAAGTCCCTTCACTGGTCGAGAAATCGCTACTATACCTTGGGTGATAAACCACACACACTACTGGCCCGCAGGCTGACCCCTCGACCCTATTCTTCGGCGCTCCTGAAATTGAGACTCCGGACGGGTCTTCGGACGCAAAACCCCCAATTGATATTCAATGAATTTTACAATTTTTACTCCAAACTCTACTCTCAACCGCAACCGCTTCACCAGTCCCTATTCAACAACTTTTTTCGGGATATCCCTTTACCTCGGCTGTCCTCCCCCCATGTGGATATTATGGAAAGGGAGTTCTCGGACTCTGAGGTATTGGCTGCTATTAAAACCATTAACCCTACTAAGGTGACCGGTCCCGATGGGTTTTCCGGACACTACTATAAAAAGTTTAACGAGTCCCTCGCCCCCCATCTCTGTGCTTACTTCAACTCCATTAGGAAAGGGGTATCAATCCCTAAATATGAAAATAACGCGTATATCCATGTTTTACCTAAACCGGGCAGGGACCACGGAGATTGTCTTAATTATAGGCCTATCTTGCTTATCAATGTGGATCTCAAGATTATGGCGAAAGTGCTGGCGACTAGATTAAATTCCTTCTTGGCGGATTATATACACCCTGACCAAACCGGTTTTGTCCCCGGTAGGCAAGCGCCAGACCAAACTAGACGTGCAATCAATGTTATTTCGGCCCTTAAATCTAATTGGGATGGCATGGGACGTAGGAAGGGCATGTTGTTGTCCTTGGACTTACACAAGGTGTTTGACTCCCTGTCCTGGGATTACCTTTTGCAGACTTTGGAGCATTTTGGCTTCGGACACAACTTCCTCACCCTTGTTCGAACGTTGTATGACGACCCTATTGCAAGGTTGTCTATAAAGGGCTACGGATCCGACTTCCTGTCGATTCATAGGGGCACGCTCCAGGGGTGCCCCTTGTCACCTCTCCTCTTCATTTTGGCCTTAGAGCCGCTGGCCATTAAGATTCGTCTCAATCCAAATATCCAGGGCATACCGTGTGGAGGAGTGGAGCACAAGTGTGCCCTTTTTGCACACGATATCTTGATGTACATTTCGTCCCCGTTGATAACTATCCCTAACCTGCTTAGAGACTTAGAGGCGTTCGCATCTCTCTCTGGTCTTAGGGTTAACCCCTCTAAGTCCCAGGCTTTGAACTTGACACTGGATGAAGCCACACACTTGGCTCTTAAGGCTAACTTTGCCTTCACCTGGCAGGAACGGTAGCTACCATATCTTTGGATTCATCTCACGACATCCATTGCTACTCTCTACACACACAACTACCCACCTTTATACAAAAAACTGCGGGAGGACCTTGCTTGTTGGACGGCTTATCCCCCGTCGTGGTTCGGTAGGTTGAATTCGGTCAAAATGAATGTATTGCCTAGACTGTTATATTTGTTTCGTACTTTACCTGTAATGCTCAACATGTTGGATCTTAGGGATTTTCAGGGGGCGATTGTCAGCTTTGTGTGGGGGGACAAGAGGCCCAGGGTGAACAGACGTACCCTCTTCACCCCGAAGCTTAGAGGGGGCCTGGGGGTCCCGGATTTGGGCAAATATTATTATGCGGCACAACTCGCCCATCTAGTCCGTTTTCACTTCCGAGATCCTCCCCCCATCTGGATGCGATTGGAATCGGCCCATTTGCCGACCCCGATACACCACGTGATGTGGTTACGGGCCAAGGACAGGGGGGTATACTTTGTCCTACATTGTCCCTTTCCTTAGGTATATGGGATAGGCTTTCTAGATGCCACAGTTTTAAGTCCCCCCACGTGTCCCTTGGCGCCCCTACTGGGCAATCCATTGTTTCCCCCGGGCCTCTGTCCCTCTGCATTTGAATGGTGGACGAATAAGGGACTTCTTCGGCTGGCCAATTTGTGCGATCACCGTGGATTGCTTACCAGACCCCAGCTGCAGGAGAAGTATTCCCTCCCAGACCGGGAATATTACCACTATACCCAGATTTCTCATTTTGTAGCCTCCCTCAAGCGCATGAGCGACATCACTACCTCCACACAAATGGAGTTCCTCTGTCGTACGGTGGATAAGCAAAAAAGTTATATATCCACGATTTACAATGTACTGCATGGCGATGATACTAAACTTCCATATATGCTCCACTGGGAGGAAGACCTAAATGAGAACTTGGAGCGCACTGAATGGAATTCTTTAGCACAATAAAACTCTAAGTCTATACTCAATACTTCCCTAATAGAAGCTAATTACAAGGTGTTCCTCCGATGGTACATGGTCCCGGTCAGGTTGGTGGAGGCGGTTTCTACAGCGTCCCCCAGTTGTTTCAGGGGGTGCGGACAAGCGGGCACTGTAATCCACACCTGGTGGACCTGCCCAAAAGACGTTTTTGGATTCGCACCTACAATTTTATATACTTCTTGACGCAGGTTAACCTGGCGAAATCTCCCCAACAAGCTCTTTTGGGAGGACAGATAGAGGGGGAGTCTAAACATACTAAACGCCTTATAGCTTTTATATTCACAGCTGCTAAAATTGCTATCGCTCGCTCCTGGCGCACTCCTGTTATACCACTTGAGCTGCTCAAAGCCAAGCTGACCTGGATCATGATAAACGAACGGATAGTGGCGCTGCTCAATGATAAGATGCGTATGTTTGATAAGACCTGGGACCCTTGGCTTCGATATCTGGCCGGCTGTCAGGACCCGGACTTGAACCTGAGACCTCCATGGTGTCTGGCAATGACTCTACTCACTGAGCTACCTGGAATGCTAGACAGCTCCCTGGACAAATCCTTGAATGATCCTGCTGTGAATCTTTATTGCCTTGAACCTTGAACCCTTTGCTCCTCCCATGAACTTCCTGTTATAAGCCATGTCTTTGCACTTCCTGGTCGCCAGAATATTGTGCCTTCAACAGCCGATATCTCGCTTGTCTCTCCTGCTGCCGTCTGTATCTTTGCTACCATCCGTTATCGACACTTGGCTTGTTCCTCGACTACTCTTCTGTTTGATCCAAACCTGCAACTACTGGTTACCGACCTTTGGCTACTCCTTGACTACGCTTCAGCTTAATCCCTATCTGCTACTGGACTCTGACTTGCTCACTTCCTGGTGGGGCGATCTTGAGGACCGCGACCTGGTGCTAACACGCAGCAAAATCCATCTCCACCTTCAGGAGCGCTGGTGAAGACCGGTTAGTACTTAGACTCCGCACCTCAGGTGAGCCTGCGTCATCTGCCTGGGTGACCTGTCAGTGTTCCTATCCTGCTGGTTCCTGTGTGACCTGCGACTGCTATAGCTACTGGTCTTCGAGCCTGACCCCGGCTCTCCATGATAGAGGAGTGCCGTTGCCCGTGTCGGGCGATGGGGACTGCTAGTGCCCCTGATTGGGGGGAGGGGGGACGAACCTGGATGCTGACCCCTTTATATACGCCGCTACTGATCTTTTTCCTCTTTCTCTCTTTTCTTCTTTTCCTTTCCCCTTCTTTTAATTTATTTTTTCTCTTTTCTCTCCTTATTCTCCCTTCAAAACTTCTACTCCTCTCAATGCCTCCCCCGGTTCAGTATGTGATGGTGGGATTGAGGGGTGGGTGCTACTTCCTTCCCGGGCGCAGTGTGATCCCATGAGGGGCGCCGGGGAGGGGGGCGGGGCCCGGGCCCACTGCCCACCGGTGTGGCGGATTGGAGGCAGCGTACCTATTCTGACTTGAGTCACCGTTCTATGGATTACATTGGTTAATTGATATTTTTTATACTTTGCAATGTATATATTTGTTTTTCTCTAATCCATATCTTGCAATTGCTAAGCCGTTTTTGTTATGTTTGACCGAGCCCTGTGGGCATATTTTGCACTGTTGTAAATTTTGTTTACTCTTTCATAAAACCTTAATAAAAATTATTGGACATTAAAAGACAGTGGGGTCACTTTACCAAAGGAATATATAAAATGCTAATTCACAAATGAAATGTTCACTTTTTTTGGACGCCGGGTTAACTGAATTAACATATACACGCAGCTAATCCAGCATTGTCCCAGAAGGCTGTGGGGAAGGCTGAGACAGGATTCTCACCTAGGTAAGAATAGAGGTAGGGGGTGGTCTGTAAAAAAAAAAAAAAAAAAAAAAAAAAAAAAAAAAAAGGTAAATAAATGCACAAAAAAGTTTTTTTTTTTTTTTTTTTTTTACATTGTGGAGCACCTAGTATGCTGGGTAGGACGCAATTAACATACTTACACATCCATTGAATGCAGAATTTTCCCAAGAGGCTGCGGGTAAGGCCAGGACATAATTCTCACTGAGGCAAGAATGGAGGCATTGGGCTGTAAAATAAATAAATAAATAATTAAACACACAAAATAAATACACAAAAAAGATAAATTTTTTGACATTGTAGAGGTTGTTTTGTTGACATTGTGGAGGCTGTTTTTTTGACATTATAGAGGGGGGATAAATCCAATAGTGCAAAGTGATTTTTCAGAGCGAAGGTCTGCTTTAATTATCCAAAACTGTACAGCATAAATCGTGTTTTTTTTTTTTTTTTGTTTTCTTGTACATTATTTTTGTATTCAAAGTGACCATAACATCACCATGATCCAGTAAACAAAATGAACAGCCTTTGCACTGGGTACACTGCCTTGTCAATTTTTAGAGCTGATTAGAGAACAGCTGTAACCCCTTTACACTGATTGAAGCATTAAACAGGCTGAGACGGTCAAAGCTGATAAAAGGGGCCCATCTGATTATGTGGCACTGTGACTGGCTGCACTGTTTTGGTGTAAATTAATTGAGAGTCCATCCTACTGGTTCCTGATCGTCAGTAGTTGACCGTGAGATGTTGGTGACAGCTGGATCAGAGTTCTGGCGACACCAATGGAGCACATCCCACAACAAAACAGTGACGTATAAATGCACATCCGCCCTGATACTTCATAAATGGTTATTTCTGTTGTAAAGAGGTTAATAAAACATGTAAATGAAAAGTGACATCGTCCAAAGTGTGGTAATACACAGCAACCAATCAGATTTAATTTTCTAAAATCATATTAGTAAATGGTAGTTTCTAAATTGGGGCAATGGGCTTTACTTTGCCCAATTAGTAAGCATCCTAGTATTTACATACCTAAAATGTATTTATCTCCTACAGTCAATGAGGCTTCACTGTTCTAAGAGCTGTCCCAGATAGAAATTCATGGTCATTAACATGCTTGGTTTTGCAAATGTCTTTCACGGAGTGTGGAAATGTTCAACTGGTACAGTATTTTTAACTTATGTATACATCTCCCGATTTCCACTCTTTGGAGAGGGCTGATGTTTGAAAGTACAATCAGTCACATCCCTGACAACTTTGTTTAGATCTCACTAAACACAGGAGATTTGCCGGCTAACAAAGCAGTATATTTTAGATGACAGTCTACAGTCTGTTACTATTTTAAAAAATGTTAAAAATAAGGATGGCATTAGGATGAGTAGACCTCCCATTTAGAGTAAGACATACAGAATTACATCTACTGGATTCTGTAGCGTTTCATATACATATTGCATAGGACTGTGTCCCATCTTCACTGTCTGAACTAGAAGCTGGCTCACTTTTATCTTTAGAACACAAGAGCTTGTTATCCGTGTCACATTATGCACATATACCATATGTTTGTATAGAACAATCAATTTAATCTCTTTAGTTCTTGTTCTTGAGATTTTAGTTTTGCAGCAGTACTTTTTAATATTGTCAATGCCCATGGTCAATATCATCTTAAAAGAGAAGTATAGTCAAAGCTCTCAAAAGAGGCATAGGAGCCCACTTAGATCACAAAGTCGCTCAGTTCTTGGCTTAAAGCTGGCAGGAGACAGCTTGCAGCATCAGTCCATGCTGCAGCAGGTAGGTAAATATATTTGTTTGTTTTTTAAATGCCCCCACTTCTTTAATCTTCAGGGGCCCAAGTTCAAGCCAGATTAAAATACCTTCTAACTTTAGGTCTGGTAAAAAGTCTGGTGAAAAGTGGATGCGGAACATAAAGTGGGCTTGGTTACGTTACACTGGAATTAGCATGGATTAATATGAAGTAGGTTGACCACCACTAGTTTGGAGTCTTCTCTTTAAATACTGTATGTATGTACTGTATATTAAGCTGCACTAAATAATGCAAAAAGGGACTTGAGAAGAGAAGTTTCTTTACCTGCAAAACATCTCATAAACATGTCTGTTTCCAATTTGCATGTTCACGAACCTAGCAAACCTTGAATAGCCCACAGTAACCAATCAATACTGCAATGATCACAGCCTTTTGATTTTTACTTTGTTTAATCCAAAGAGCGTATTTTTTACTAAAAGAGAGATTCAAGCTGAGGAAGCCAGATTAGCACAGCAATAGCTATGTTATAACTCAGCACATCCACGTCCCCTGTGAATGTGCTTGGCCTCTCTAGTATACACTGCTGAGTTCACCTGGCTTTACACATAACCACACAATCTGTGACATCAAGGGGAGCTAAACCAGAACATCCATTTAGCAAATAGGGTTGTGTGAGCAGTGACATCGGCCCACTTTCCACTGGGTCTTTCATGAATGCTGGCCCCTCACCTGGGTGTATGTATGTGTGGCATCATGCAGCAGGCAGCCAGCTAGCCAGGGATCAAAATGAAGAGGCGTGCACAAAAAAAAAAAAGCATGAAAGGAGCAAAAATTGGCGGAAACCCGAGACAGGCCCGCAGAACAAGAGATGGTTGGGAGAGATTATTTCATGTATGATAGATATGTGAACAGCTGAAAGTAAACCTGTAGCCAGACTATGGACATTAAATTAATTACATGTGTTAAACATAGAAACCTAGAAAAGTGATGACCGAAAAAGACAGAGTAGTCCATCGAGTCCGCCCATTTTTTTTTTTTTTAACGTTAACTTTTTTGTCTGATTATAGATCTATGTTTGTCCCAAGCCTTTTGGAAGCCATTTACTGTTGACTATCTCTGCTGTAAGTTTATGCAAGTTATGCAAGTTTATGTAAGTTTTCATGCAACAACTACACTTTCAGTAAAACAATACTTTCCTCTAGTTAGTTTAGGGTCATGTCCCCGTGTTCTTGATTTTGGTTTCATATGGAAAAAACTGCCCTCCTGAACCTTATTCACCCCCTTGACCCCTTGATGTATTTAAAGGTTTCAGTTATGTCTAACCCTTTCCCTTCTTTCTTCTAGACTGTACATATTAAGTTCCTGAAGTCGCTCTCGATATGTTTTATACCCCAACATTTTCACTATTTTTGTTACCTGTCTCATGGACTCATTCTATCTAATCAATATCTTTCTGTAAGCGAGGTCTCCAGAACTGGACACAGTATTCTAAATGAAGTCTCACTAAAGATCTAGATAGGGGAAACAGAACCTCCTTTCTCCTACTGGTGATCCTGCTAGTGATGCATCCTAGAATTCTGCCTGGTCACACTGTTTGCTCATTTTGCAACCATCTGAAATGAGTACTACCAAATCTTTTTTTTTTTTGTAGTGCTGACCAACACTGTTCCCCCAATGTTGTACTCACTCAAGGGATTATTTTACCCTAGATACATTATTTTACATTAAGAAACATTGAACTGCAGTTTCCACTGCTTTGACCAACCTACCAGCAATGAATGCCAAATCATGTTCCATATTACAGACACATCCAGGGATATCAACCCTATTACACACCTTTGTGTCATCAGCAAAAAGACATACCTTGCCCAAAAAAACATTTAGTTATATCACTTACATATAGATTAAATAGAACAGGACCCATGACAGAACCTTGTTCTGATTAAACCCACACTCTGATATCTATCCTTTAACCAACTGCATATGCACTGAACCACCCAAAAGTTGAAGTGATTGTAAAGTCTTGTTTTTTTTTTTTTTAACAAAAAAAAAAAAATAACAAACATATCACACTTATCCCCTCTGTGCAGTTGGTTTCACACAGAGCAGATGGGATCCTCCTCTTCTCGGGTCCCTCGTTCCTGCTCCTGGTCCCTCCCTCCTATTGAGTTTCCCTACAGCAAGCAACTTGCTATGGGGCACCCAAGCCGAGCTGCAGCTCTGTGTGTCCATTCAGACATGGAGCTGCCGTTCGGCCCAGTCCCCTCTATCTCCTGATTGGTTCACTGACTTTAATTGACAGCGGTGGGAGCCAATGGCGCCACAGCTTTATTTCAGCCAATCAGGAGGGAGAGTCCCAGCCAAGGGACTCGTGGACATCGCTGGACAGAGATGGGGCACAGGTAAGTATTAGGGGGTGCTGGGGGGGCTGCTGCACATGGAAGGCCTTTTATCTTAATGCATAGAATGCATTAAGATAAAAAAAACTTCCTGACTTTACAACTCCTTTAAGTCCTAGTCTGTACAACGTTTGTATTAGATCATTGTGTGGAACTGTATCAAATGCCTTGCTGAAATCAAGATATGCTATCTCCACAGCACCACTCTGGTCCAAAAAATTGGTAATATAGTCAAAAAATGTATTCAGATTATTCTGCCATGATCTACCCTCAGTAAAGCCATGCTGCTTTGGGTCCAGCAAGTTGTTTATTTATTTATTTATTTTTTATTCAAATTTTTATTGAAGGATTTTCTGCAATACAAAAATTGCAAGGCTTTGCAAAAAGGTATAATGAACAGATACAAGTTAATCTTGAATGTATAACAGATCACTAAATATGGTATAACAGGATATTAGTAAAATAGTAGAGCAATACTTGACAAGTTAAGAGTAAATTAAGTTAAGAGTAAAAAAAAAAAAGAGTAAATTGGTAAAATACCATGGAAAATAATGGAGAGAGGAGAAAGTAGGGTTTATGATGAGGGGTAGATAACATTAGGATAATAATTTTAGAAGTGCTTTACTGTTGGATCTTGGGTAGACAGTGAGGCGAGGAGGGCCCCAATTACCTAATAAGGGGGTTTAGCAGCATCACGGGTCAGTGTAGAAGGCACCCAACATAAGGGGAGGGGGGATAAGAGGGTTGCTCGTGACAGTAGAGGATGGGAGAACGTAGAGTAACAATATGCAAAAAGAGCAATTATCAGTTGGTAGTAATTAGTGACACTTAATAATAATAGTAATTAATAATAAGGACCCCTTGCTGCTAGGATACCTTAATGGATGATTCTTTATTTATATATGAGGGGAAGAAAGGCCAAGAGAGAGTATTTTGGATTAAGAGGAAGTGACGTATGTCAGAGAGTTGGGATACATCTGGAATCATGAAGCCAGGGTAGCCAGAAGTTGTAAAATTCAGTGTGGTCAGGAGGACTTTTGCGAATAACCATTCTAGTTGACAGTGCTCATTAAGAGTGTTGATAACTTCTTGAAGGGTAGGGAAAGCTTTGGATTTCCATTTGCAGACAATAGTTAGTCTTGCTGCTATGAGAATATGGGTGACTAAGGAGTGCATCAGACACAGCCAATCTTCCAACCCAATACCAACAAGAGCCTTTTGTGGAGTCAATGTGAGCGGTGTCCCATTTAGAGCACTCAGAAAACACTAAATGTGTGTCCAGAAAGGCGAGCTAGTAGGAAATTCCCACCATATATGTGGGAGGGTGCATAGTCGCCAACATTTGAGCGAGATTGAGCAGTGTATTTGGCGGGTCTCGTTGGAGTGAAGTAACACTCAAGGTATATTTTCATGACTGATTCCCAGTGGGAAATGTTTTTAGAAAACAGACGTGGTTTCTGAAGTGCTGAATGCCATTGTTGAATGGGGACAGAGAATTGTAGGGTTTTCTCCCAGTATTCCATGAGTGAGTTTTTCTCTTCTGTCATAGGAGTTGTAAGCAATTTATATATTAGGAAATTTCCCTTTACATTGGAGGTCTCGGAGTCGTAGAAGAGGATCGGTTTTTGGGTGGGATGTTTGTCTGTGAGTTGGTCATTACGGATTAGCCCTGGCAAAAAACTTTACAAGTCGAGAATCTAGTTTAGAGTATAGTTTGATGTCTGTATTAAGCAGGGATAGTAGTGGGCGAGATTATCAAAGGTCTTGTCAGATTTGGGTATGGTTACTATTAGGGCTTCTAACGATTCTTTGTGAATTTCTCTGCTTGAGAGGAAGTGGTTGAGAGTGTCACAGAGGTGTGGGACAAGAAGGGGTTGAAATTCTATGTAATATCCATTACAGAACCTATCTGGGCCTAGGAGGTAAGGAGCAGAGGATCTTGTTAATTTCACAGGGTGTAAAAGGTTGAGAGAGCGCTAACCTTTTACACTGGCGTTAACGAGGGCAAGTGCACCTTGGAGAGAAAAGAGTGGATTTTTTGGTCAGTGGGTAACTTATCTGCTTCTGCAGAGTTCAGGTTATATAGGGTGGCATAAAAATTGAGAAAGCAATTAGCAATTAGCGGTTTGTCAGTCTGACGCCTTTGGCAGCTGTCATGTAAGGGTACTATGGGGTTGATTTACTAATACTACTAAAGAGTTAAAACCTGGTGCAGCTGTGTATCATAGCCAATCAGCTTCTAATTTCAGCTTGTTCAATTAAGCTTTGACAATAAAACCTGGAAGCTGATTGGTTTCTATCCAGAGCTGCACCACATTTTGAACTCCCCAGTCTTAGTAAATCAACTCATATGTCTGTTTGAGCTTTCATTATGTTGGCTAGCCAGGAGTTTACCTGATTTTATTTTTTTAAGTTTAGGATGGGTGACATAAAATTTAACGTTTTAACATAGTTGGGTGTTAAGATCTAAGCGGAGTTGTCGCAGTTCTTCAGAGATTTACAGTGAGGGCAGGGATTTATCACGTTTGAGTGCATGGATGGAATTGAGCAAGTGAGCTATGTCTGCTGAGTATTTGTTTTTCTCCTGGGCACCTAGTTTCAGAAAGGGACCACCAAAGACAGTTTTGTGGGCGTTCCAGAGACAGAACCAACATTAGGAAGAAAGTAGTGTTCAATTTCAGATTTGATCTGTGGTCCGTAACTTGGGTGGGTAACAAAAGGTGTATTGTCAGGGTGCCAGGAAACCAGACCACACAGGGGTGCAGGTAAAATAAAGCAGTTTTGTGGAGCAAACAACAATAAATGCACAGCAAGAGTGAGAGCAGGAACAAGCTGGGGTCAAGTCCAGAAGCAGGTAGTCATCCAAGCCGGGGTCGAGTCCAGAAATGGCTAGTTTGCTGATTCCGGGTCATCTGCCGATGTGGGGTCGTGAGCCAGGAAAGTCATCAGCCAATAAGGTCATACACGGAGGAACATTGAGAACAGAAGATTGCTAGAAGAGGTGATAGATATAGTCAGGTGTGCAGCATCAACACTGTGCGACACCCAGGCAGCAGGCAAGTGATGATGCAATCAGAATTTATAAGAGGCAGCAGCTGCACATGTTCAAGATGGCTGCCAACAGGAGGGCAAGGTAAGACCTTGACAGGTATTCATCCTCCACCTAGTGTGGGACTTAGGGTAGGAGGATAAAGATAAGCTGATATTTATGGGAGTGTGGTCAGACCACGTGATCAGCCCAATATTTGACCTAGATACTTTTTGAAGCAGAGGGGAAGTTGTTAGGAACAGATCATTTCTGGAATAAGATGAGTGACAGTGTGAAAAATAAGTGAAGTCCTTCTCCACTCCATGCATGCATCTACGAATATTATATAGATTATCTTGGAGGAGTAAGAAGGAGAGTGCAGTGGAGCATTTTCTTGTGTTGTTAGAGGAGTCAATGACAGGATCCACAACGTCATTGAAGTCTCCACAGATAAAGATTTGATCGGTGGGGTAGGCTTTCAGTTGGTGGAAAATAGATCTATAGAAAGGTGCTTGACGGGTGTTGGGAGCATATAGCTTTACTATAACTAATAGATGGTTGTTAAACGTAGCAGAGATTATTATGTCTCAGAATTACATGACCTAGTTGAAATGCACACATAAGATTTTGGAGTGCTGAGACAGAGCCTGTGTCCAGAGAAGACCAAAAGGAAAAAACCCTCCAAGGGTGGGACTATTTGTAGGCATAATCGGACACCAAAAATATAGACAAATATGTAAAAAACGTTTTTTTATTTATTTGAAAATCACAGGATAAAATATACACAACTATGTGGAGATACGTGCTAAAGGGGTATAGGCATGATAGAAAAATACAAAAAAGAACTTCTACATAAGGAGAGACACATGAGATGAGGCATCCGACGTGTTTCGAGACTTGGTATTATGCTCTCCTTCAGGGATGCTCATATACAGTCATAAATAGAAGTTCTAAAATACAAACAACGAGTACATAACATATATAACTCAACATATAGAACAGTGCATGAGACATAATGCATAGCATGAGATGACCACTGACCAGATTCCCAGACGATGCCTCACTGTCATCAGATAGAGCCCAGAATATAAATATATATATATATATATATATATATATATATATATATATATATATACACAAACCCAATTCCAAAAACGTTGTTCAAATTGTGGGTAAAAAAGGAGTGGACTCATTTACAAATCTCATAAACTTATATTTTATTCACAATATAATATAGATAACTAGTGTTGAGCGAACACGGACTGTATTATTCGTGTTCGTACCGAATAATTGGATTTTTTGTACCCGAACACGGACACGGACACTTTACTGTATGTTCGGGTAAAAATCCGTGTTCGGTCGTTTTATTTCCGGGTTTTGCATGCTTTGGCGCTCTTTTCATGGCGGGCTTTCAACAGCCAATCAACAATCGTTTAACTGGTGTGCCTTAAGCCATCCCAGCCATGCCTGCAAATGTCTCAGTAGCTGTGATTGGCCGTCTGAAGCATGTGACCAAGTCTTTATAAGTTCGAGGCAGCCGCAGCGGCGTCATTATGCTGCTTAGATTCAGGGACAGAGCACACATCAACGTGCTGGCTGCTGATTAGGGAAAGATAGGCAGGAAAAAACCATTTGTGTCCGGATAGAATTGAGGGACAGGTCGGAGTGTTTAGGCAGGGCGAGTTGTAGGCATTTTAGGGATAGAGTCTGCTGAATTATATAGGGTCAGTGTCTTCTACAAACTACAATCGATATTGCTGTGTGGGGGGTGGGGTCTGCACTCAATCCTGATCTACGATCTCTTCTCAATCCTGTTAGGGACAGAGTCTGCTGAATTTTAGGGAAACTGTGTTCTACAAACTACAATCGATATTGCTGTGTGGTGTGGGATTGGAGATAGGCAGGTGTCAGTGATCCACATCCATTTTTCTGTGTGTGAGCTGCAGTGAACACAATCTTTTTGGGCTGCAGTGAACACAATCTTTTTGGGCTGCAGTGAACACAATCTTTTTGGGCTGCAGTGAACACAATCTTTTTGGGCTGCAGTGAACACAATCTTTTTGGGGTGCAGTGAACAAAATATTTTTGGGGTGCAGTGAACACAATCCTTTTTGGTGTGCAGTGAACACAATCTTTGTGGGGTGCAGTGAACAAAATCCTTTGTGGGGTGCAGTGAACACAATCTTTTTGGGGTGCAGTGAACAAAATCCTTTTTGGGGTGCAGTGAACACAATCTTTTTGGGGTGCAGTGAACAAAATCCTTTGTGGGGTGCAGTGAACACAATCTTTTTGGGGTGCAGTGAACACAATCTTTTTGGGGTGGAGTGAACAACATCCTTTTTGGGGTGCAGTGAACAAAATCCTTTTTGGGGTGCAGTGAACAAAATCATTTTTGGGGTGCAGTGAACACAATCTTTTTGGGGTGCAGTGAACACAATCTTTGTGGGGTGCAGTGAACACAATCTTTTTGGGGTGGAGTGAACAACATCCTTTTTGGGGTGCAGTGAACAACATCCTTTTTGGGGTGCAGTGAACACAATCTTTTTGGGGTGCAGTGAACACAATCTTTGTGGGGTACAGTGAACAGAATCTTTGTGGGGTGCAGTGAACACAATCTTTGGGGGGTACAGTGAACACAATCTTTGTGAGGTGCAGTGAACACAATCTTTGTGGGGTGCAGTGAACACAATCATTGTGGGGTGCAGTGAACTCAATCTTTGTGGGGTACAGTGAACACAATCTCATACTGAAGGTTTGAGGGTGCTGCCTGTTCCATACTCCCCCTACTCCTCATCTAGCCTTTTAGGGGTACAAACAATAGTAATTGGGGCCTAGTGTGGTTGTGTACGTGTGATATACACAGTGGCGTAGCGTGGGGGGTGCAGGGAGGGCCGGCCGCACCGGGCGCAACATCTGGGGGGGGCGCATGATCCGCTCGGCGCTCCGCAGTGTCATGTCAGTTTAGTTGTCACTCACACTGTCTTAGGCTGGCTGCCGCCGCCCGCTCGCACTCGCAGCTCTCTGCCCTGGCTCACTCACTCTCTCACTGCAGTCACAGTGCTGGCTGTGGCTGTGCAGCTCGGCTCCCGAATCCGATCCGAAAAGCCGGGTCGCCGACTGTGGGGGAGGGGGGGGGGGTGTTTGGAGAGACAGGCCAGGCGTGCAGGAACTATCTGGGGGAGGGACTAACCCCTGCAGCGGCCGCCCAGCACAGCGCTGAGCGCGGGAGAGAACCACCAGGCCAGGCAGCAGCAGAAGAACCTGGCAGCGGTGGCAGATGAGAGGCCAGAGAGGAGAGAGCCAGTGGAGACGAAGGTCAGACGTTACTGCAGGAGGAAATCCTAGGGGGACTCGAGGAGAAAACCTAGCCTGCTGTGATCGGGTCTTGGACAGGGGAAAAAAAAGGTAGGAGTGTGTGAGAAGAACACTGAAAACTGAAAAGATCTATCCCCCCTTACAGCATGCCAGGGTGAGGTTAGGTCACTCTGGAGTCCCCCATATAGATCCCCCCCCCTACAGCAGGCCAGGGTCCGGACCTCACCTCACCCTGGCCTGCTGTAAGGGGGAGATCTATATGGGGAACCTGCCCTGGCCTGCTCTAAAGGGGGATCTATAGGGACCCTGCTCTAAAGGGGATCTATGCCATAGATCTCCCCTTTAGAGCAGGATCCCCATAGATCCCCTTTAGAGGAGGCCAGGGTCCCCATAGATCCCCTTTAGAGCAGGCCAGGGTCCCCATAGATCCCCTTTAGAGGAGGCCAGGGTCCCCATAGATCCCCTTTAGAGCAGGCCAGGGTCCCCATAGATCCCCCTTTAGAGCAGGGTCCCCATAGATCCCCTTTAGAGCAGGCCAGGGTCCCCATAGATCCCCCTTTAGAGCAGGGTCCCCATAGATTCCCCACTTTAGAGAAATGTCCCCATAGCTTATATGGAGACCATTTTCTAAAGGGGGATCTATGGGGTCCCTGCTCTAAAAGGTGATCTATGGGGACCCTGCTCTAAATGGGCATCTATGGGGACCCTGGCCTGCTCTATAGGGGATCTATGGGGGACCCTGCTGTAAAGGGGGATCTATAAGGACCCTGCTCTAAAGGGGATCTATGGGGACCCTGCTCTAAAGGGGATCTATGGGGACCCTGCTCTAAATGGGATCTATGGTATACATTGATAATTGTTTAATTAAAAATGTTTTAATACCCCTTAAATGTTTGTTTACATTTATTTATAAAAGTGTGTGTGTATATATTCACACATATATATATATATATATATATATATATATATATATACATGCACATGTGGTTGAGGTGCACACCCTAATGCTGTAGGCTGCGCACGCCTATGCACTCTGTCTGACTCTGACATAACAGTTCGTTCAGTCAGTTTAGCAGCGAGTGAGCAGAGTCAGCAGTCTGGCGCTGTTACAGATTTCGCTCCTCCTAGCCAATCAGGAAGTAGGATCCGCTTCCTCATTGGCCGAGCTGCCGAGCAGGAGGCGGGAGAACTCGAGGAGACGCGGGGAACTGAGGAGAAGCCGCCGCTGCAGGTAAGTCTCTGCAATGAAAGGGGGCATGCTGGTCTCTCTGCATTGAAAGGGGGCACACTGGTCATTCTGCAATGAAAGGGGGCACACTGGTCTCTCTGCATTGAAGGGAGCATGCTGGTCATTCTGCATTGAAAGGGGGCACGCTGGTCATTCTGCATTGAAAGGGGGCACGCTGGTCATTCCGCATTGAAAGGGGGGAGGCGCTGGTCATTCTGCAATGAAAGGGGGCACACTGGTCTCTCTGCATTGAAGGGAGCACGCTGGTCATTCTGCATTGAAAGGGGGCACGCTGGTCATTCTGCATTGAAAGGGGGCACGCTGGTCATTCCGCATTGAAAGGGGGCACGCTGGTCATTCAGTATTGAAAGGGGGCACGCTGGTCATTCTGCATTGAAAGGGGGCACGCTGGTCATTCCGCATTGAAAGGGGGCACGCTGGACACTTAGCAGGGCAACTAATCTAGTGGAAGAGACTCGAGTGCTAAAATCCACAGGTTAGGGGGCGCAAATTACTTGCCTTGCCCCGGGTGCTCACAACCCACGCTACGCCACTGGATATACATACACTTTTTTGGGATCATATTTTCTATTCCGCTATTTAATCAAAAACCTTTGGGGATCAGTTAAATTGGGGGATAGTCTGTGTTGGTACGTGTGAGAGAGATCCACCTTTCCAAGTTGTTGGGGTTCATCTCATACTTCTGAAGGTTTGAGGGTGCTGCCTGTTCCATACTCCCCCTACTCCTAGCCTTTTAGGGGTACAAACAATAGTAATTGGGGCCTAGTGTGGTTGTGTACGTGTGATATACATACACTTTTTTGGGATCATATTTTCTATTCCGCTATTTAATCAAAAACCTTTGGGGATCAGTTAAATTGGGGGATAGTCTGTGTTGGTACGTGTGAGAGAGATCCACCTTTCCAAGTTGTTGAGGTTCATCTCATACTTCTGAAGGTTTGAGGGTGCTGCCTGTTCCATACTCCCCCTACTCCTAGCCTTTTAGGGGTACAAACAATAGTAATTGGGGCCTAGTGTGGTTGTGTACGTGTGATATACATACACTTTTTTGGGATCATATTTTCTATTCCGCTATTTAATCAAAAACCTCTGGGGATCAGTTAAATTGGGGGATAGTCTGTGTTGGTACGTGTGAGAGAGATCCACCTTTCCAAGTTGTTGAGGTTCATCTCATACTTCTGAAGGTTTGAGGGTGCTGCCTGTTCCATACTCCCCCTACTCCTAGCCTTTTAGGGGTACAAACAATAGTAATTGGGGCCTAGTGTGGTTGTGTACGTGTGATATACATACACTTTTTTGGGATCATATTTTCTATTCCGCTATTTAATCAAAAACCTCTGGGGATCAGTTAAATTGGGGGATAGTCTGTGTTGGTACGTGTGAGAGAGATCCACCTTTCCAAGTTGTTGGGGTTCATCTCATACTTCTGAAGGTTTGAGGGTGCTGCCTGTTCCATACTCCCCCTACTCCTAGCCTTTTAGGGGTACAAACAATAGTAATTGGGGCCTAGTGTGGTTGTGTACGTATGATATACATACACTTTTTTGGGATCATATTTTCTATTCCGCTATTTAATCAAAAACCTTTGGGGATCAGTTAAATTGGGGGATAGTCTGTGTTGGTACGTGTGAGAGAGATCCACCTTTCCAAGTTGTTGAGGTTCATCTCATACTTCTGAAGGTTTGAGGGTGCTGCCTGTTCCATACTCCCCCTACTCCTAGCCTTTTAGGGGTACAAACAATAGTAATTGGGGCCTAGTGTGGTTGTGTACGTGTGATATACATACACTTTTTTGGGATCATATTTTCTATTCCGCTATTTAATCAAAAACCTCTGGGGATCAGTTAAATTGGGGGATAGTCTGTGTTGGTACGTGTGAGAGAGATCCACCTTTCCAAGTTGTTGAGGTTCATCTCATACTTCTGAAGGTTTGAGGGTGCTGCCTGTTCCATACTCCCCCTACTCCTAGCCTTTTAGGGGTACAAACAATAGTAATTGGGGCCTAGTTTGGTTGTGTACGTGTGATATACATACACTTTTTTGGGATCATATTTTCTATTCCGCTATTTAATCAAAAACCTTTGGGGATCAGTTAAATTGGGGGATAGTCTGTGTCGGTACGTGTGAGAGAGATCCACCTTTCCAAGTTGTTGGGGTTCATCTCATACTTCTGAAGGTTTGAGGGTGCTGCCTGTTCCATACCCCCCCTACTCCTCATCTAGCCTTTTAGGGGTACAAACAATAGTAATTGGGGCCTAGTGTGGTTGTGTACGTGTGATATACATACACTTTTTTTGGATCATATTTTCTATTCCGCTATTTAATTTAACTGGGCCTCCATGCGAGACCTGTGTGCCTTGTTGCGCTGTTTTGAGTACTCCACCAACATGGCCAGTGGCAATGACGCCGTTCTCAGCTTAACTATCCCACTTCCATGCCTCCTTGAAAAAACAATTCGGGCGATGATGGAAGAGGATGTGGCACAGGATGAGGAGGAGGAGGAGGATGAAGAGGTAACATTTCCAAGGCTTTCAGGGCAGTCATTCGCAAGGGGCTCCGAGGGTGGGTTCCTGCACACGCAAACGCCAGGGACGCAATTGTCCAGCAGGGGCACAGTTCTGGAGGATGAGGAGGATGAGGAGGAGGAGGAGCTGGAGGAGGAGATGGAACCATGTTCACAGCAGGGTGGCACCCAGGCCAGCTCATGGCCATCACTGGTG
Source organism: Pelophylax lessonae (assembly GCF_965119305.1). NCBI lineage: Eukaryota > Metazoa > Chordata > Amphibia > Anura > Ranidae > Pelophylax > Pelophylax lessonae. The sequence continues at coordinate 677,416,530 of NC_138768.1, read as the reverse complement.
CGTGGCTGGGGGGATACAGAGGACACGGACGATACACCTCCCACAGAGGACAGCCTTTCGTTGCCTCTGGGCAGCCTGGCACACATGAGCGATTACATGCTGCAGTGTCTCCACAACGACCGCCGAGTTGCCCACATTCTAACTTGTGCTGATTACTGGGTGGCCACGCTGCTGGATCCCCGTTACAAGGACAACGTACCGTCCTTAATTCACTCACTGGAGCGCGATCGCAAGATGCGCGAGTACAAGCGCACGCTGGTAGACGCCATGCTGCTGGCATTCCCATCTGACAGCGGGGCCACAGTGGAAGCACAAGGCAGAGGAGGAGGAGGAGGAGGTCGCCAACGCAACCAGGGCACCGCCAGCACCTCAGAAGGCAGGGTTAGCATGGCCGAAATGTGGAAAAGCTTTGTCAGCACGCCACAACAAACAGCAGCACCAGCAGCTCAGATGGAACGTCTTAGCAGGAGGCAGCATTTTACCAACATGGTGGAGCAGTATGTGTGCACACGCCTACATGTAGTGAATGACGGGTCTGCCCCCTTCAACTTCTGGGTCTCCAAATTGGGCACATGGCTTGAGCTTGCCCTTTACGCCTTGGAGGTGCTGGCGTGCCCTGCAGCCAGTGTATTATCTGAACGGGTATTTAGCACGGCTGGGGGCGTTATAACAGACAAGCGCAGCCGCCTGTCCAGAGACAATGTGGACAAGCTCACGTTCATTAAAATGAACCAGGCATGGATCCCACGGGACTTTTCCGTACCTTATGCAGAATAGCAATGGATACCGACCTTACCCACCCATTGTTCCATTTTTGCTCTTTCTCACTCTTTTGGGGTGTACCCTCATTTAAAATTTTTGAAAAGAAGCAGTGTTGGCTACCTCGTCCTCCTCCTCAGGGCCAGATTAATGTAGGGGCTATTGGAGCTGCAGCTCCAGGCCCCTACCTTTTATATAGGCCCCGGGTTGGCCATATTCACTGTTACCGCTCTTCTGTCACTTGTAAACACAGAAGTCTGGCTTCTATGCTCGCTTCCCCAGGCAGCACCCTCAGAACCTCCCCACACAGCGTGAAGGCCGGACAAGGAGGGACAGTTGGCGATGCATGGATGTGTTTATGGGCTTCAGAGACAGCATCCCATGTTGAATTAGGCATGCATGGCTGCACCCTTCCTCCTCTGGGTGCATGGCAAGGCACGGCCCTTAAGGCCCTTCAAAATCCTCAGCACCAAGCCCATGATGCTGTTAATCCGGCCCTGGTCCTCCTCCACCGCCGCTTCCACCTACACCGCCCATAGGTGTGCGCAGCCTATTGCATTAAGGTGTGCACCCCAAAGTTGAAATACACATGCATGTGTTTGCCAGCAGGGAGAGTAATGTATCGGGGCCATGTACCTGTAGGCAAGGAGAAATAGAGCAGAGCAGGTCCCAGGGAGATCTTTCCCATCTCCTCACTGGCAATGCTATGTGCCCTAGGTGATTAGGGTGTGCCCAGGCACACCCAGCACACCCTGTGCGCACGCCTATGTCACCGCTAGGCTTGTGACGGTATCAGATTTTCATGCTGCGATTAATTGATTAAGGTTTTGCCACGGTATACGGTATTATCACGGTATTCTATTATTAAATTTAAATTATTAAATTTCCACCTCACTTCAATTTCATTGCTGAATTTAGGGGCTTTGGTTCACTTATGCACATTATTATATAGTCAGTCAGTACAGACTCTGTGAACCAGGCCTAAAATAGGTCATCAAGCAGTGTCTGGCCTAACTGGTGATAACTGGTTCTGGCGCTCGGCTCCGATCCGATGGCCTGGTCATTAAGAGGGCAAATCCTTGTGGTCAAGAAGTGGTTAAACCTGAAGGAGGTGTTGTTTATAAATTACTTTACTATTGCTTTAGGCCTGGTTCACATGTATGCGGGTTGGTGGTTCACATTTGCACAGGCATAGCAGCCCATTGATTTGAATGGGCTGCTATGCCCTCATTTTCCGCAGAAAAAAGGTGCATGCAGCATTTTTTTAAAATTCAGTGGCCTTGAAATCCATCCTGCTTTTGCACCATGCGACTAACCTGCAGTTCCTGCTCTGGCAAGCTTTCTGCATTTTTTGTATACGTGGGCACGGCATTTAAAAATAAACAGTTTGCGTGTGCAGCAACGGCAGGTAAGTCGCATGGTGCAAAAGAAGGATGGATTTCATGGCCACTGCATTTTTTTAAATTCTGCATGCACCTTTTTTCAGCTGAAAACGCAGGCATAGCAGCTCAAGCCCATTCACATCAATGGGCTGCTATGCCTGTGCAAATGTGGGCCCCCAACCCGCATACATGTGAACCAGGCCTAAAGCAATAGTAAAGTCATTAATTGGTTAAACCTGCAGGAGGACCGGTGTTTTTATCTATTAATGACTTTACTATTGCTTTAGGCCTGGTTCACATGTATGCGGGTTGGGGGCCCACATTTGCACAGGCATAGCAGCCCATTGATGTGAATGGGCTTGAGCTGCTATGCCTGCGTTTTCAGCTGAAAAAAGGTGCATGCAGAATTTAAAAAAATGCAGTGGCCATGAAATCCATCCTTCTTTTGCACCATGCGACTTACCTGCCGTTGCTGCACACGCAAACTGTTTATTTTTAAATGCCGTGCCCACGTATACAAAAAATGCAGAAAGCTTGCCAGAGCAGGAACTGCAGGTTAGTCGCATGGTGCAAAAGCAGGATGGATTTCAAGGCCACTGAATTTAAAAAAAATGCTGCATGCACCTTTTTTCTGCGGAAAATGAGGGCATAGCAGCCCGTTCAAATCAATGGGCTGCTATGCCTGTGCAAATGTGGGCCGCCAACCCGCATACATGTGAACCGCCAACCCGCATACATGTGAACCACCAACCCGCATACATGTGAACCAGGCCTAAAGCAATAGTAAAGTCATTAATAGATAAAAACACCGGTCCTCCTGCAGGTTTAACCACTTCTGGATCGCAAGGATTTGCCCCTTTAAAGACCAGGCCATCGGATCAGAGCGCCAGGACCAGTCATCACCAGGTAGGCCAGACACTGCTTGATGGCTATATAATAATGTAATGTGGGCTGCTAGGCGTGTGTGTGTGTATATATATATTTATTAGAGCTGCACGATTCTGGCCAAAATGAGAATCACGATTTTTTAGCTTGGAATAAAGATCACGATTCTCTCACGATTCTCTGTGTAACAAAAAAAAAAAAAATTGGGATAACTTTACTGTTACGTTTTTTTTTTTTTTTTTATTCATTAAAGTCTAATCATTGCGTTTGAAAGACTGCTGCGCAAATACAGTGTGACATAAAATATTACAACAATCGCCATTTTATTCTGTAGGGTCTCTGCTAAAAAAATATATAAAATGTTTGGGGGTTCTAAGTACTTTTCTAGCAAAAAAAAAACTGATTTTAACTTGCAAACAGCAAGTGTCAGAAAAAGATCCAGTCTTTAAGAGGTTAAACTTCCTTTCTCCCTGGCAGAGGGAAGGAAAAGATACAAATGTAATCATTTTTGTTTATAGTTAGGAGACTTAATGCTGAAAGGTGTTAGCTGAGTGAGTGAATGAGTCATCCAGCTCACTGAAATGTATCAATTCACAAGTCAGGCAGACTTGACAGAGAAACTCGGTATTTTAAAAATGCCACAATAACAATACCGTGGCTATGCAATACCGCGATATATCGAATTACCGAAAACCGGCATATGTCTAGTCACCGCCACATCCACCACCACCTCAACCTCCCTCCTACTCCATATGGGCCTCGTCCTTCAGAGATGAAGAAGAACATTGTTTTATTTTTCTGTTTTTTTTTGTTGTTTTAAGTTATTTCCCTATCCACATTTGTTTGCAGAGCACTTGCCATGCTCTTAATTACGTTTTGCTGCCATTTGCAGCACTCTAGCCCTTTCCTTTGGTGTTTTAGAGCCATTTTAGTGCCTTAAAGTTCGGGTCCCCATTGACTTCAATGGGGTTCGGTGTCCGGGAAAAGTTCGGTAAAAGTCCGGGACACGGACCCGGACTTTTTTTTAAAGTTCGGCCGAACCCGTCGAACACGGACATCTAGGTGTTCGCTCAACCCTATAGATAACACATCAAATGTTGAAAGTGAGACATTTTGAAATGTCATGCCAAATATTGGCTCATTTTGGATTTCATGAGAGCTACACATTTCAAAAAAAGTTGGGACAGGTAGCAATAAGAGGCCGGAAAAGTTAAATGTACAGATAAGCAACAACTGTAGGACTAATTTGAAACTTATTAGGTCAATTGGAAACATGATTGGGTATAAAAAGAGCCTCTCAGAGTGGCAGTGTCTCTCAGAAGTCAAGATGGGCAGCGTATCACCAATTCCCCTAATGCTGCAGCGAAAAATAGTGGCGCAATATCAGAAAGGAGTTTCTTAGAGCAAACAAGGACAATCCAAGTTGTTATCAGAGCTCAGTTCAGAAGCCTGCATCTCTGATGGTATGGGGTTGCATGAGTGCGTGTGGCATGGGCAGCTTACACATCTGGAAAGGCACCATCAATGCTGAAAGGTGATGATCCAAGTTCTAGAACAACATATGCTCCCATCCAGATGTCATCTCTTTCAGGGAAGACCTTGCATTTTCCAACATGACAATGCCAGACCACATACTGCATCAATTACAACATCATGGCTGCATTGTAAGTATCCGGGTGAAATGGCCAGCCTGCAGTCCAGATCTTTCCCCCATAAAAAACATTTGGCGCATCATAAAGAGGAAGATGCGACAAAAAAGACCTAAGACAGTTGAGCAACTAGAAGCCTGTATTAGATAAGAATGGGACAACATTCCTATTCCTAAACTTCAGCAACTTGTCTCCTCAGTCCCCAGACGTTTGCAGACTGTTATAAAAAGAAGAGGGGATGCCACACAGTGGTAAACATGGCCTTGTCCCAACTTTATTGAGATGTGTTGATGCCATGAAATTTAAAATCAACTTATTTTTCCCTTAAAATTATACATTTTCTCAGTTTAAACATTTGATGTCATCTATGTTGTATTCTGAATAAAATATTGAAATTTGAAATTTCCACATCATTGCATTCTGTTTTTATTCATAATTTGTACAGTGTCCCAACTTTTTTGGAATTGGGTTTGTATGTATATATATATATATATATATATATATATATATATACACAGTATATAAAAGCAAAAGCACTGCTACAGTTGGCTTAGCAACACATGGAGAGACCCCTGCTTGAATGGGCGATGCCACTGGGGGTACAAATGTGGAGCCAAAAACCCAAAATGGATACACCTAAAGGCTGTATAAAAGAAAGAATTAGCCATGCAAAGAACAAAAAAACAAAAACAAAAAAAGTTCTCCTTATTTATTTCTGAACAGAAAATACAGAAAAGGAGTTTGCTATAGGTGTTTATAGCAATATAATAGTCATGTATGTTCATATTAGAATCAGAATCAAAGGCAAATTGTTAAAGGCCAGCACTTACATCTAAGAAGATAATCAAATATGGTTCACATACAGGTGTAGTTACAGCCAATGGAGCACACAAGAGGGAGGTATTAACTGGATCAATTCCAGACAACCAGTCAGCTAAAAACGAAAATAAGAGGAATACCAGCATATCACTATTTCAATGTAGCAGGAGACATAGCAACCCCCCCCCCCTCCCCTTCCAGGCTGACAACAAACAAAGGTGAAGTAGATGCTGTCAAAGCAGCACTGAAACTCAGCAGGGTTCAGAATAGTTATATAGGCAAGGCAGGCTTCATTATCAACCAATCCCTGTGATATGTAACAATGACCAGCAACAACAACCAATAGGGAGAAGACAGATATATAGGCAAAGCAGGCTTCAGTAACAGACGATCCCTGTGATCTGTAACGATGACCAGCAACAACAGCCAATAAGGTGAAAAGAGATGGGAGGCTCTTGACGTACCCCCCTGGGCCGAGGGCACCACGCAATCACAAGGGAAGGACTGATGTTGCGCCAGATCGTCCGCCCACTGGCGCATGAGGTGGACATGGGCAGAAACAGAGGGGCCCAACGATCAACAGCGGAGGTAGAGGGTTGCAGATTGACGCAAGACCGACGTCCGTCCATGAGAGGTGAAACAGGCAGCGCACGGCCAAAACTATTGGGGCCACCGAGGCATCCACAGAATAATAGGGGACACCTGGACGGCCCCTATGTGCCATGCGACACCACCTGACCGAAGGGGCCAAAACAAGATCCACACGCTGGCCCTGCTCTGAAACCAAAACAAATGCAGGACATAACAGTCATTGTTAAAGCTACATTTTAAAGGAGGCACAATAGATTCAACTGGTCAGTGACATAATATATATGCAGCAGGCTCATACATGATACCATGGTGCATGCACGCTTACATCAATGTCTGGCAAAAAAAAAAAAAAATGTAGTAAAATATGTAAAACAAAATAGAAACAAAAAAAAAAGGCATCAAAGTAACCCATGTTATCTCTTCCATCCCCCTGACTGAAAGCCATCAAGAAAGGGCCTAAAAGAAATCGCCTCATTCAGGCCCGGTAAGGTGGTAGCACTGAGTCTAAAGATCCATTGGAGCTCACACTGAAGGAGGGTCTTATTCCAGTCCCGCCACATGGGCTCGGGTGGATCCGATACAATACCAAAAACTGAATACGGGGGAAGTGTCCTCCGTGCATTTTTGCAAAATGACGACCCAGTGGCAGCTCATTATTACAGGATTGCATACTAATGTGTCGATGGGCTCTTCTCCATAGCTCCAATTTAGTTTTTCCAACATAGAAGCCGGACCACTTGCATGTGAGAAGTTATACCACCCCTTTCGTCTTACAGTTGACATACTGGCTGGGAATATATTTGACCCCATTTGGTAACAAGATATTTTTTGTTGTGTTGATGTAATGGCAATAGTTACAACGTCCACATGTGAAAGTACTGGAATATTTACAAGGATCTCTTCGTGATTCTCCCCTGTATTCACTCTGTACTAGGTTATCCTTGTTGGACTTGGCTGGTCTAAAAGAGAAACTTGGTATTTCTGAAACAAAAGGACTTACATCGGGGTCAATAGTTAACAGATGCCAATATTTTTTAACAATGTTAGTAATTTGGTTATGTTGATTAGAATACCTTGTTATGATCCACGTTGATGTGGCCGAACTGTCTTGAATTTTTTTGGAACTAAGGAGGAGTTCCTGTCGTGTTTTTTGAATAGCTTTTTTATAGGTCTTTTTCAAGCATGTGGATGAGTAGCCACATGCAAGAACCCCAACTTAAAGGAAACATCAGAAGAACAATTTCTTCTCAGTCTGAGGTACTGGCTAAATTGTATAGATTGAATCAAAGGTCTGGGATGAAAACTGCTAGCATGGAGGATGGAAATACCAGCCGTAGGTTTACATTAGATAGTACTGGTTAAACATCCATTAACGATATGCGTTCCGGAAACCACCGCAACAAGAGGGTTTTGTGGTCCCTAATACCTGCATGTACATTATATTGCTTTTAAATGTGAGTACTCTATGTTCTCTTATATAATAAATGAATAGTTTACAGTACTTTACTATATGGAGTTTCTTTTTTACATTGTCTGGAACCTGCCTATACTTATGGATATATTACACATGTGAGGAAATATCGTCCATTATATATTATGGGAGAGTGCAAGTGTGTCTAACCCAAGGATTGTTGAGTTTGCGATCTGGAGCATTGAGGGGCCCATTCCAATATCTTATACGCTGGTTACCCCTGTAGGGGTTCCGCCATCTGGTGAGTGCGGGAAGTCATAAGAGGGGAGCACTGGTTTCCTCACCCAGCACCCGCGTTTTTTCACAGACCACCTCGGGATTCACCTTTTCTTATCCCCCTGGAATTCACCCATTTGAATATGGACTTTTTTTAATTAATTTAAAAGGATGTCATTTTATATTTATATTTTATGAATTTTTTACACATTTATATATTTATCACTTGTGTATAATTTTTAGTCCGCAAATTTATATTTACTATTTCACTTATTCACTTTTTATAGATTAATCCTTTGAGTACACACCAATATATTATTTATTGGCAAACTTTTTGTTACTACATCTAGCCACTGTCTAGTGTCCTCACTTATTCACAGCTGCCAACCACCTAAAAAAAATGTTTTCACTATCTTTTTCACTTTATATTTATGGTCACAATTGTTTAAAATATCAAATTTAATTTTTCACTTCATATTTATGGTCATACACCTAATACAGTTTATGTAATTTTATAGGACCAAGTGTCACCCCTATTTGCACTTTCCACTACATCCACGTATATTTTATGTATTTATTCATATTTATTATTGAGATTTCACAATTTAATATTAAATATTGGTTTTAGATATCGGTTCACTATATTTATTTATTTCTTATATGATATAACACATCTTATTTATCACTTGTTATTGATTGTGACATTACATCCGGCAGCACCATATTACCTCCCCATTTATTATATAAAAGGTAACATATCATACTCACAAACAAATGTAGTAAAAATCGCATGTCAATATACTGCATATACGGGCAGCCTCCAGGTCATGGACTAATCCAATGCTGCAGGAAGACCAGATGGCATCCGTAATGGCTAGGCTGATGTGGTTCCGGGGTGAACTCTCTTGCTCAGAGCCCTAGAAATGCCAGGTGTTCTCAATAAAGCTAGGATACACTCCTTTTCACCCGAGCACAGGAGAGTTACGTTAGGATAGAAATTAACTGGTTTTGGTAGGTCACTAGTAGTTTAGTTGGGAAGCCCAATCTATATACAATTTTTAGCACCTGTAGAATAGAGGCTACTGGGCCAAACACTTTACGGGCCTGTGAGGTGGCTACTCAGATGTCATTGGAGTGAGAGATTTGAGTGGATAGGTGTATCTAGAGGAACTGGGGCGGGAAGTTAGCTTGGTTTCTGGATCCTGTGCACCCTATCTAATAATAGGTCTTGTGTGGTGAGTTCAGGGAGCAGTGTGCAGAATAGTCTTTTGAGGTATGAATTCAGCTCACTAGGTTTTACTGATTCTGGGATGTCTCTTAATCTAATATTATTCCGCCTGGTCCTCCAGGTCGGCTATTTTAAGTTGTAGTTGGTGTCAGCATGGTTTATCTACCATAGCATTGTGAGCCTTGGCTACTGCACTCATTTGGGTCTCTGGAAAAGCAGTGCTGTCCCCCACTGTCTCCAGCCTGTCTTTATGATGTGTGTCATGGATGCTTTAGGATCTTTCTAAAGATCAATGTCAAGATTGAGCAGCATGGATTTAATAAACCTTTCTGAAGCTGGGTTATCTGATGCTGGTAGGGCTGCTAGGGCTGTGCTAGAAATGTCTGGCTGTGTGTTATTAGTGTCTTCTCCCCACTACTGCTTTTTGTTAGCAGGTGGTCTGTTATAAAGGGGAGATTGCTGCCCTCTTACCTCTATCAGCAGGGGAAGAAGAGGCAGGATTCTTTATAGAGGTGTCCTCCATGTCAGGATGGTCTTTAGGATCTGGCCCAGGATCTGAAGGTGGTTGTGTGGCTGGCGGGGATGGCGGGTGGCTCCTCCGCCCAGGGCCATCATGGGAACCCTGCTGTGTCAGATGAAGAAGTCCTGCAGCTGTCTGGTGCTCTGAGACTTCGTTCTTCTCCCGAACATTAGCAGCGGGAGTCCCTGAGATAAGTCCATCATGAAAGAGGTGGTGAGAGGGGGTATCGGTGCAGAGGGTTGCTGTAAAGCCCAGGGTGGGAGGGGAGCAGAACAGCTAAGCGGGCATTTCTCACAGCGGCCAAGCCACGCCTCCCAAGTTGTTTATTTTAAATTGATCAATGATTCTTCTTTTCAGGCGTGATTCCATTAACTTGACTACAACTGATGTTAAACTCACTGGCCTGTGATTGCCAGCTTCTACCTTACTGGATAAACAATCATGAATATGCCTCTCAAACAACTCTTTGATTCCAAACTGATCAGGCACAATAAATCTAAATAGAATTTTTCATCCCAAGTAACTTTCATTTTAGTTGCCCTCACCAGGTGACCCGATAACCCTCCTGTCCCATCTTTGCTTTCTTATAAACGCAGAACTTTAATTTACATTTTTTTTTACATACGACTTTATATAAGTGTGAGACAGAAAAAAGCATACAGTGGGTGCATTTAAGAATTCTTCTCCTGGTCACCAGGTTACAACCATAGAAAGCTGAATAGATTGGTGGGCTACAGCACTGCCTCAGAGAAACATAAAATACTAAGCAGGTAGGCTGTGTTACTTGTGTAAATTTAAGGCTTAGTTTAAATTCATGTTTACATCAGGGGTCTCTAATTGTTTTTGTTTTCAGTTGTCCAATGGATTGCCCAATATGTCCCTATACCCAAAAATCATAAAGGGGTAATTCCCATGCCTCTCCAAATGGGGAGACTATGGGTAATGGGGATCTTAAAATGACCAAAAATAAAAAAATAATGTAACAAAACACATAAAATTACAAATGTTTTTTTTATAAAGTTTTCAAAACGAGGGGAGTATAAACTCCATAAAAGATAGTATATTATAGACATGGACATACAGTATGATACAGCCATATGTGCTTGAATAAATAACAGGATGTTTATGGAATTATCTGACGGTTGTATCATACACTTTAAAATCCCCGTTCCCCATAGTCTACCCATTCGGAGAGGCATAGGAATTACCCTTTTACAATTTTTGGCTTTACCTATGGGATAGTTCCAGATTTTTTAAACACGCCCCCCACACCCAGTTCTCATGTCCCTATAACCTTTTCTTAAACTGTTGATATAATAAAGTTAATTCTTAACACTTAAAGTGATTGCAAAGCCTTTTTTTAAAAAAAACAATAAACATGTTATACTTACCTCCCCTGTGCGGTGGTTTTGCACAGGGCAGCCCAGATCCTCCTCTTCTCGGGTCCCTCTTTGCTGCTCCTGGCCCCTCCCTCCTGTCGAGTGCCCCCAAAGCAAGTAGCTTGCTATGGGGCACCCGAGCTGAGTTGAAGCTCCCTGTGTCCATTTAGACGCGGAGTTGCAGTTCAGCCCACCCTCTCTCTCTCCTGATTGGCTAACTGACTTTAAATTGACAGCAGCGAGAGCCAATGGTGCTGCTGCTGGGTCTCAGCCAATCAGGAGGGAAAGTCCCAAACGGTTGAGGGACTCGTGGACATTGCTGGATAGAGATAGGCCGCAGGTAAGTATTAGGGGGGGCTGAGGGGGGCTTCTGCATACAGAAGTCTTTTTATCTTATTGCAAAGAAAGCATTAGGATAAAAAAAACCTTCTGCCTTTACAACTCCTTTAAGTACCGCTATGACTTCAAAAACATCATCATCTTTGTTTTCTTTTACATATGTATAGCTAGGAACAGACCAGCCAAATAAAAACAACAGACCACAAATACACAAGCTATTGACAATGACCATTGACTGTTGTTTTTGACAAACAAACCTTGCAATTAAGGTACAATTACTGACAAGGTTATTCACGTGTCATCTGACACATCAATGTGATTTTTCCATTTTGATTTTAACTTCAATAATGCTGAGGTATTTCGATTATTAGTTAGACCCTAATGTAATAGCAAAATGTTGTGCTAAATTATTGAGAGATCCAGACTCCCATAATTTGGTTTCCATATCCCCAAGGAGTACAAAAAGGCTAAGAACTCCTGGTTTAGATAATACTTTAGAAGCTTTTATATAGACACAGTAAGTTATTGTAGAACATAATATTGTAGTACTGCCATCTCTGATTGATTATTTTGCCCTTTTTTATGGGAAATTGACTCAAAAAATATAATCATTCAATAAGTTACTTCTTTGTATCCTCATAGGAGTTGGTGTGACCTCCATTTTTCCACTGGATCATAAGCTGTAGCCAAGTGTGTGTTCCCAGCAGAAATGTAAATATGTACAAGTAATGTAATATATTATAAACTGGGCTATATATAGGAGATGTTTAAATTAAAAGAAAAAAGTAGCATGGCAACATGCTAATAGCTTGCACAGATGGTCCATCCTACTATAATATATTAATTTACATTCTCAGAGTTTCATACATACCATCACTTAGTGGGTAATTAATTGAACTTTAAGGATCACAAGGCATATATTTTTTAGTAATGCACTAATAAAAAATGATTAAAGGCAAAATATAGTAGTTTGGGGGTCAATTTTGTTTTATTTTTCAAATTTTTTTTATTTATTTTTTTTTTCTTCGTTTTACAAGTTAACACATTTATATCACATACAATAGGATGTATGAATAAATCACACAGGAATTCTGACAGCACAGAGAACCGGAATGTCAAAAAGTTTTATTGTCTAGCTGGGTGGGGTACAAGGGGGAATGACACAACAGAACACACACATGGAGGAATATAGGAGGATAAGGTTAGGGAAGGAGTGAGAAGCTGAAGCTTGTATTGTGAGAAATGGAACAACTTGAAAAAAGGGGTGTTGGGTCATCTACCATACCAACCCATCAAACCATTCCCCTATAGTGGAGAACTGAAACCATTTCCAATAGAAAGCTACAAACCTCTTCACAGCATTAGTGAGAAACAGGAGCAGGGTGTGTTTATATGATTTGGAAGATGAGGTATTATGGAACAAGCAAATTCATGGGTCAACAGGGATGAGCTCAAGCATTGCACTCCAATTTTAAAAAACACGATTGGACACTGCCATCAAATATTTTTTTACATTTTTGTAAAATGATTTTTTTGTAGAAATTATTTTCTGTAAAAAAGATTGCAAGATTGATGATTATCTCTTATATTACAATGGGGTTGTGTAATTCACAGGTTTAATTAAGGAGGATCTTAGCGATTTAAGTGGAAAATTATTGAGGAGTATTGGATTGATTCTAAAATAAGACCCATGTACTTGTGGGTTGTGAATATAATCTCTTTTACCAGGATATTGCATAAGCCAAGCATCTACGTACTGGATTTTGTGCAAGAAGCATCATTGGCTGTTCATTTAGGAGGTATGGACCTTTAACGAATTAGAGGAAGAGCCGAGAGCTAGCACCAAGCTAGATTTAAGTCTCAATTGAGAATACAGTGGCACTATTTGAAAAGGCTAGTAAGTTAGTAGAATCAGGTACGAGAGTATTTAGAGAATAATTAAATGGGTGATGCCTGAATGAGGAGGGTCTCTTGGAAGAATGTCACATTAGTGGAATACTGATGAAGCTCTTGGAGAACTTGGTGGCAATTTGAAGAGTTTTTGATGCCTATAACATGTAAGTAATTAGTTTAAGGGTTGCCTTTGAGGGGAGCAATAAATATACCTTAACAAGCTGCAGCTAAGGGAGAAACGAAGGGGTTAGGAAAGACACTAAAGGCAGGGATACACAGAGATGTATAGTAACTAAGTAGAACTACTTCACTACTGTACTCAAGTACCGAAAGGCGGTATCTGTACTTTCCTAGAGTATAATTTTTTTCTCCTACTTCCACTTTTACTTCACTACATTTTTTCGATGATTTCAATACTTCTACTACAATATTTATTTTTTGCGCTGCATAGTTACTCGTTACTATTATAAAAATTACCACTGCCAGAACATTAGATGACAGGTTTCATGAAGCTCAAAACATGTGTATTATCAGCGCATAGGAAAAAAATTCTACTGTATGCATAAATAAAAGCTGCATTTGAAATAACAAAAAACAATATGATGTTCAAACTTTTGACTTCTTTCTTTAATAACTACATAACACAGTACTTGTACTTTTATTTTCAGTACTTGAGTAGCAATTTTTTTTCCAAAACTACTGGTACTTTTACTTTCAGTACTTGAGTAGCAAAATTAAAAAAAAAAACTACTTGCAATACTTAAGTACAAAACATGTTGAATGATTTAGTACTTCTACTCAAGTCACTTTTTGATCGAGCACTTCCACTTCTACTCAAGTCACTTTTTGATCGAGCACTTGTACTTTTACTCAAGTATGGGTTTCGAGTACTTTATACAACTCTGGGGATACATGAATAAAATGAATAACCAGCATAACACTGAAAAAACTAGATTACAAAAACAGTAATACAACTGTGCTTTAAAAACCTAACAAATCGGGTGTCCTACATACTCTGGAAAGGCTTGCAGGAGAGTTGGAACCTACTGTTCTAGATGCAGCAACATTTTGGCCAGGAAAAGTTGTTTGACAGGGACTTAGCTAGTGTGGCAATAGATATCTGGTTTTAGTTTGCAGAACCAGCTGACATAGTAGAGTCTAGGGGCGTATTTTGGCCTACCAAATTGCTGTGGTTGCATGTAGCCTAGTGGTCCTGCTATGGCAACTCCGGGGCTAAATTATTCTGAATGAGGATGGAGCTTGTGATATTAATGTGTTCTCATTTGGGTTTTTTCTTTCCCATGGCTATAGATGTATTGAAAAGTCAAGGAAATGCACTGGTTAGCTCTAATCTTGGGAGTGCAGAAAGTAGCACAGGCTAGGTGAGAGCTTTTCCCACCATGACCAGGCCCCGCCCCTGTTTATACAATTTTAAACTAATGTTTCATATATTTTTTTTTGTTTATTATACATATACAAACACAATAATACAAATAAACATCTAATGCATAATAAAGAATTGCCAGAGCACTATGGGTTAACTATGTTGTGGAAATTAATGAGGTTTGGAGCATAGAAATTCGCTCGGTGCACTGAAGACTTCGCTGCGCTGAAAAACGCACTTGTGGATATTAATACGTGCCATTAATCCCTTGTACTGAAAAGTACAATGTACCGCTCTTTTGTATAAAGAAATCCAAGTGACAAACAGACACATGCTGTATCATGGTCAGTGGTGTATTTTGGTTTTGTGCTGCCCTAGGCAAGACTAAAATTGCGCGCCCCTCCTATGTAAATGTGCCCCACTCCTTTTTTAACGGATGTGACTCCCTCCATAATTGAAGGACTACAAGTCCCAGCATGAACCCCTGAGATCTCACAAGAGGGGGGGGGGTGAGAGGGGGTGGGAGAGAGAGAGGGGGGTGGGTGAGAGAGAGAGAGAGAGAGGGGATGAGGGAGGGAGAGAGAGGGGGTGGGTGAGGAAGGGAGAGAGAGGGTGGGGTGAAAGAGGGGGGGGTGAGAGAAGGGGGATGAGAGAGAGAGAGAGAGGGTGGGATCAAGGAGAGAGAGAGAGCAGGGGGGGTGTGAGAGTGAGAGAATGAGAGAGAGAGAGAGGGGGGGTGTATGAGAGACTGAGGGGGATGAAAGAGAGAGGGGGGGTGAGAGAGAGAGGGGAGAGGGGGGAGAGAGTAGGGGGGGTGAGAGAGGGAGGATGAGAGAGGGGGATGAGAGAGAGAGAGAGGGGTGAGAGAGAGAGGGGGTGAGGGAGAAAGAGAGAGGTGAGAGTGAGGTAGAGAGAGAGGATGGGTGAGAGAGAGAGAGGGGGAGGGAGAGAGAGGGGGGGTGGGGGAGAGAGAGAAAGAGGGGGATGAGAAAGGCGGCTCTAGCAACCAGTAGCCAATAGAGTCTCAGGTGGAGGGGGGGGCTTTATTGCTGCCCCCCTGCAAAGTGCTGCCCTAGGCCTGGGCCTTGTTGGCCTAGGCCAACATACAGCACTGATCATGGTCGATTTCCATAGTAGCAGCCCTGCTTAAAGGCAGCACTCATGTTTATTTTATAGTCCGAGAACAAAAGGGGGTTATAGGGGTTCTGGTGTCAACACAACCATTCACAGACGTGTATACTTTCAAAAGTACAATAGAAATGGGAGTGTATGTAAATGAACCAACTGAAACTGTGTGCAGAAGTTTCCAGCTGGTCTGTATACAATGGAACCAGCATGGATTCTTCATGGTCTTTACCTTACTTAATGAATCATTTGTATAAAACAAGTCGCATATAAAAAATACATAATTTTATTAAATGAGATAATAAAAGACAAGGAATGTCAAAATGATATACAGACACATAGACATAATCAAGCAATGAACCATAGGTACATGAGAAACAAACTATGGATTACACCCGACGCGTTTCTGGATAGAACATCCGTCTTCAGGGGTGTTGTGAAATACAATATATATATACACAGTACTTATGACATAGATGAGTCTAAATTGTGTCAGCCAGAACGATAAAAGCAAGTATAATGTGTCCAACCCTAAACGCAGCTTCTGGGTTGGTGAGCTCTGGTCCTTTGATCGGATCAACTGCTATTACGTCACTCCCGTGCATAGACATGGGAGCCGCTGTTCACTGCATAGGGATCTGAAGGAATGGCATGGGTATGCTGTTCCTTCAGATCAAATGCGCCAGTAACATCACAAGTGGATTCACAAGCAAATATCTCCTAAGTGCAAGTTTAGGAGATATATACTGTACCTATAGGTAAGCCTTATTATAGCCTTACCTATAGGTAAAAATCAACCAAGGGAGTTTACTCCCACTTTATCCCTGCAGGGGGGCCCACTTAATTTTTTATTTAAAAATTAAACACATTTTTTCGCCTAAAATATTAAATTTATCATACTTACCTGCTCTATTCAATGGTTTTGCACAGAATGGCCCCAAACCACCTTTTCTGGTGCTCCAGGCTCCTCCTCTTCTCAATGTGCTTGCATAGCTAGCTGCTTGCTATGGGGGTACACCTTACCCCCCCCCCCCCGCCTCACTCTGTGCTCACAGGATTTGATTGACAATGGCTCCCGCTGCTGCCTGAGTACCTTTGAGAAGAGGAAGAGAGGGGAGGAAAGACTGTAGACAGGCACAGCGCTGGGTCAATGACAGGTTCAGGTAACTGTTTAGAGAGGGAGAGAAATAGTTAGTGGGGTGTTTTTTACCTTAACGCAGGGAATGCATTAAGGTTAAAAAAAAAAAAACACTAAGGCTTTAGAATGGCTTTAGGACTTGTTGGCCATCATCAGTGGATGTTTAGGAAGCAATGGTTTCTATGTAATAGGGCTTGAGGACCAGCAAGAAAGTATAAGCCAGATGACGAGGAGGTGCTAAAAGAAGCAAAAAAGATACAATAAACATTAGGTTATATGTCTGTTTTGTAACTAAACCATTGTTTTTCAATTATGCTCTTCAATTATTTTTTTATCTGAAAGAAAATGCAATGGTCATTTGCAAAGCGTGCTATGCCAAACACCAGGCCTCTTTTTTTTTTTGATCTTTACTGTATACTTAGTCACACTTTTAATCATACACCCAGCACAAACAACCTAAGTATTAAACAACGGTTGAAACCCTTGCTAGTCAGGAAGTGAAGAAATTACTTCCTGACCGGCTGGGACTACACAAAGCTGAAATTCTGGCACACCTAAATACACAGATAAAATGCATGTTGGAAAGCTGTTTTTTTCTGCTAAAATTTTCTTTATTTCTGTACATTCAGTTCTGAGATTTACATAGCCCTGCCACACTGCACAGACAGATGACAACACCAACATTGAGGAAATGCGGTGGCATCCTCTTTCCTTCTCTACTCCCCCCCTCCCCTCCCCCAGTCTGATGATCTACCAGTGAAAGATCAGCGGTACACTAATTAGGTCATTCTTCTGCTCACTCTGTTCTCTCCTATTCCTTACAACACAGTTAATCGACCCATTTTACTGCCACTTCTCTTTTCCAAAAAATGCTTTAAAAGAGATGTATACATTTTTTGTTTAATTCATACTTAGCTAGGTGGATGCAGCATTGGTCCGATACTGCATCTGTCCCCCAGCGCCTCTGACCCTGAGAACCGAGGGATCTAACACTGCCAGTTTCGTCAGCTCTGTGAGCAAAGAGCTGCTGACTGTCAGTCAAAAGCTCTCTGCTCTGCCCCCTCCTCACTCACTGGAGCGCTGGGCTGTAGAGGGGTGGGCTCAGGCTCTCAGTGGCTCGCTGATAGGTTGAGCCAGGTGTTGGTCCAGGTATATGTGGGTGGATCCTGACTCCATGGTCGTGATGATGCACAAGCCTGGACCGATTCTGTGATGTCAGTAGCGAGCGAACTTCGGCCCACTCTCTGCTGAAAACAGGTCACAGGAGTTCAAAACAAACTGCACTCCTGTGATCCATAGGAAAAGTACAGCCAAACAAGCTTTGGCTGTACTTCTCCTATAAATGTAGCACCATAAAACAGTTTTTTGTCTTTTTGAGTAGCCTTGACACTGTGCTAACACTTTTGCCTTCATTGTAAGATTTTACCAAGAGAAAATCCTTCATGAGCATCAGGCATCAAATTTTAAATATCACTGTAATTAATATGATTTTATTTTCTGCATAAAGGTAAAGGATTTGTGTGACTTGAAAAAAAAACCCAAACAGGTCCTTAGCATATAATTTAAAGTGGAATTAAACTCCACTTTTGAACTTGTACCTACAGGTAAGCCTATAATAATATCTCCTAATCTTGCACTGTCTATGACATGCAGTTGGTGACGCCAGCGGCGCATGCGCTCTGAAGGGACGGTATACCGTGCTAGACCTTCAGCACATGTGCAGGAGTACCATCATCGCAGCCCTGGGGCACTCATACAGCTGGAGCCCGCAAACCCAGAAGTAAGACCAGGTGAAGATGGCAGCACCAGGGAGCTTTGACACTGCTGCGCTGGAAGGCTCCATGTACACGCAAGTCTCTCATAATGTAATAATATAATCATTATTTATTTTGCAACATATATTTTACAAAGTGAAAGTTTTACCATTTTTGTACTGTTTTGTAAATGACCTAGTATAAGTTTGGGAGGGGGGCTTGGCGACCGCCGAGAGATATGGCCGCCTGAACTGAGTGACCCCGGTCTACACTACATCTACGTCCATCTACTGCTCCTCTTGAGCCCTCCTTATCACAGCCCGGACGGCGGAACATTCCGGCCACACAATGGCACAGAGAAGACGGCGCTCTGAAGCTGCTTCGGTGAAGAAGCTGTCCGACTTCTTCCCCGCCGTGACCGCTGGTCTCCGCCAAAACGGAGACGCAGGCCGCGGCCGCGCCTACCACCCTCTAGCGGCCAGCGGAAGAGGAAAGTCAGAGGAAGTCAGAGGAAAGACTGTAGACAGGCACAGCGCTGGGTCAATGACAGGTTCAGGTAACTGTTTAGAGAGGGAGAGAAATAGTTAGTGGGGTGTTTTTTACCTTAACGCAGGGAATGCATTAAGGTTAAAAAAAAAAAAACACTAAGGCTTTAGAATGGCTTTAGGACTTGTTGGCCATCATCAGTGGATGTTTAGGAAGCAATGGTTTCTATGTAATAGGGCTTGAGGACCAGCAAGAAAGTATAAGCCAGATGACGAGGAGGTGCTAAAAGAAGCAAAAAAGATACAATAAACATTAGGTTATATGTCTGTTTTGTAACTAAACCATTGTTTTTCAATTATGCTCTTCAATTATTTTTTTATCTGAAAGAAAATGCAATGGTCATTTGCAAAGCGTGCTATGCCAAACACCAGGCCTCTTTTTTTTTTTTGATCTTTACTGTATACTTAGTCACACTTTTAATCATACACCCAGCACAAACAACCTAAGTATTAAACAACGGTTGAAACCCTTGCTAGTCAGGAAGTGAAGAACTGAGTGACCCCGGTCTACACTACATCTACGTCCATCTACTGCTCCTCTTGAGCCCTCCTTATCACAGCCCGGACGGCGGAGCTCTGGGAGGCAGACCCTGAGCAGCCCACACTGCCGACCGAAGCATCCATGCACGCAGCATCGCTCTGGGGACTCATCACCTCCCACCCCATCCACACA
Organism: Pelophylax lessonae; assembly: GCF_965119305.1. NCBI lineage: Eukaryota > Metazoa > Chordata > Amphibia > Anura > Ranidae > Pelophylax > Pelophylax lessonae. The sequence goes on along the minus strand of NC_138768.1, from coordinate 677,396,780 downwards.
AAGCCCGGCCAAATCGAGGCCCAGGCGAGATCCACTACACCCTGCACAGTCAATGTGTAACGCTCTTGCGTTTTTTGTTAGTGAATGGATTTGCAGCTGCAGAATTATTACACTCAGTAGTCATGTAGAGATGTGTTGAACAAACATATACAACTCTCAGGACTCATCACCGTGCACAGCCTGTTTTATGCAAATATACATACACTCAATATGATGTTCCTGGAGTGATAGGATGTATATGATAGTATAGAGGTGAGAGACAGGCGTTAGAAATGGTGAGCACTCAGTAGTAATATTCAGGAGTGGTAGGTGATGATAGGTAGTATGCAGATAGGTTTAGCAATCATGTATAGTAACAGGTGGTAGGGGACAGCAGATGAAGTATACAAGAGAGAGTAACCTAGTGCAATGATGTAGATGATGGTAGGCTCAAGAGCTAGCAATCTATGAAGTTATGCAGATGATAGGAATAGTGCTTACATAGTAACAGTCCTTAGTATGCAGAGGTAGATAGTGTAAGTTAGTTAGGAAGAAATCCCCTGTGGGGTACTTATCACAAGTTGGGTTAGTAGTAGCAAGGTCCAGTAGCAAGAGAGTGATCCGGTAGCGAGATACGGGATCGGTAGCGAGGTTCCGGTTTTGTTCAGGCAAAGGAATAGCTAGAAGCTCCGGCAGCATAGGACAAGACTGGTCAAGCATGCGGTTTGAAAGAGCAATGAGTGAGAGAAAACCGGCGATTGAAATAGCCGCTCTAAGCGGCGCTGGGCGATGATGTCATCGTTCTTAAAGGTGTATGCGTTCCACCTAGTTAGCAAGGTGGGACGCAATATTAAGGTAGAAATGGGAAATAAGGGTACCAAAGGTACCAGAATCTTACACAATGTTACTGATGGAGGTGAGCTCTGACCAGAATCCTATCTTGCCTCATCCACCTGTTGCTGACCTCTTCTCCTTTCAGACTACAGGGCAGCCTGTGTCCGACACCACTATCAAGGACATGTTAACTATGCTCCATACATCCCTGCAAGCGAACATTATTACTGCTATGACATGCTGCCAACGCGAAATCTCTGATCTGGGAGAAAGAGTGCATACTGTAGAAAATAAAATGAGTGAGTTTACTACATCATACAATGCCCTTGTTGACTCACATGCATTATACCAAGAAGATATGCATCGCGTACAAGCCAAACTCGCTGACCTTGAGGATCGGTCAAGGAGCAATAATTTGAAGATCAGAGGGATCCCTGAAACTGTCGCGCCTAACCAAGTACCTCACTACGTACGTGACCTCTTTAAAAAAGTGCTCCCCGACTTATCCAATTCTTATCTGACCATAGACAGGATTCATCGCAACCCCAAACCATCCTTCCTTCCTCAAGAAGTCCTACGTGATGTGCTCATGCGCATTCATTTCTTTCAAGCCAAAGAAAAGATACTGGATGCCTTTTGCCGTAAAGACCATCTCCTGGAGCAAGCGGTTTCATTACAGGTCCTCCCGGACTATTATACACCTTGCAGCTCCGTTGGCAACTTAAACACCATCACAAAGGCATTGAGAAACAACCGGATCATCTGTAAGTGGAAATACCCCGCCAAACTCTGCGTAACACATCAACTTTCTACCTCCTACGTTTCCACCATGGAAGAGAGCCTCCATCTTCTCCGTCAATGGGGGATTGTTCCAGATCCTCCAAACGCACCACATGGCCGTACAGCCCCTGCCCCACATCATGTCCAGCCGGACTGGCAGGTTGTCTCCAGGAGGTCTAGAACCTCGCACCAAGCTTAGGAGATGCACCGGACTACTTTGCCGGGATCACTGAGCCCTTCTCAGGTTACAGAGTACTACCCATCGTACTCTGTCCCCCACAGGCTTTGCAGCCTACGATGCTCATTTGGTCCCTAGGGACCATGTTTTTTTTTTTTATACAATTTGTTCATTGTTCTTTTGTTTTGCTGGTTCTTTTTGTCTCCCTGTAATACCCTCTTTTACAGTCTGACCTCCTTAAGACCCATAGGAAATGTTACATCAAACCCAGGATACTTCACTCATCTCCACCGACCATCTATCAAGTGGCTCACAGTCTACCTAGCCGATGAACTGTACTTCGCATACACTCTATCAGACGGACTCTGTAAGTAGTTGCTTTCCACTATTCCTTTGCCTGCTTATTGGTATCACTGCCTTAGATATCTCAAATGTATGTGCTGGGCTAGCCCCAGACGTCTAGACACACAAGTACAATTTATCGTATCTACCATGTCTTACTCATGTCCTCCAAATGCCTCTTAATTGCTTGTCTCTCAACGTTAGGGGTTTGAACCACCCCGCAAAAAGGTTTTCTTTATGGTCTGGGGCTATTTGCTCCAAAGCGGATATAGTAGCGGTACAGGAGACCCGCTTTCAGAGGGACCAGACCCCTCATTGCCAACATGCAAAATACCCGCACGTCTTTTTAGCGTCAGCCTCTGCTTAAAAGCGGGGGGTTCTGCTGGCGATTGCAGACTCTGTCTCCTTCTCCGCTTCCAAGTGGTGACGGACACAGACGGCGGGTACGTGATTCTCCTGTGCTCCATTGACAACTGTCCCTATACCATCGTGAATGTATATGTGCCTAATACACACCAAATACGCTTCTTACGTAAACTATGGGCTAAGGTTAGCAAGTTGAAAATGGGAAAGTTAATTGTATGCGGTGACTTCAACCTGGTGGTAGACCATACAATAGACTCTTCGAGTAGGAGGCCGTCCCGATTACCCGCCCTTGCCAATCTCCTCAAAATCGGAGGAGATGCACGACGTGTGGCGCTACCACCATGTTGAAGAACGAGACTACACATACTTTTCCCCGAGACTCCAGAATAGACATGTTCTTAGTTGATTTCCAAACCCTCCAGGCTGTTGCTGATACCCCGATTTCCCCCATCAGGTGGTCTAACCACGCTGCTATACATATGACTATCACAACAGGCCCCTCTAATCCCTCGACATACATCTGGCATTGCAATAACTCCCTCCTAACCGACCCTGACTCCCTGACCTCCCTTAAAGCACAACTGACAGAATTGTTTGCAATCAATGACATCCCAGATATCTCCCCAACCCTTCTATGGACAACCCACAAAGCGTATGCTAGAGGCCTCCTGATCCAACTTGGTTCTAAAATGAAAAAAATTCTACACGTCTATACTAACGGAACTGTTGACTGGAATACAGACCCTAGATGTGTTGCACAAACAGTCGCCATCTCCAACCCAATTGTCCAAACTGACATCCCTCAGACTTGAGTTACGTAAACTCTTGTGGGAGAGGCATGACAAACTGCTGGCGCGTCTTCGCCTCCAGTATTACACATCACACAACAAAGCAGGGACATTTCTTGCATCTAGAATGAAAGCAAGAAGAACTAAGACTAAAATCACCTCACTCACTCATACTGGCGCCACTCTACTTCATCCCCAAGCAATTGCAGACGCTTTCGTGAACTATTATAGCTCCCTCTATAATCTGAACAAAGACAAAGATACCCCACAGCCCTCTGACCTGGACATCCAAAACTTTTTGAGACACCTCAAACTCCCTATGCTCTCCCACACATCCTTTTCCTTTCTTAACAGGCCCATCACCCCCCAAGAACTTCTACGCACCATAAAATCCCTTCCCCTAACAAATCCCCAGGCCCCCGACAAACTTACAAATGAATACTACCGTTCCTTACAGAAGCTGCTAACCCCCCAATTTCTAAAAATGTTTTCTGCCACCATTGACTCTCAATGCTTTCCACCTGAAATGTTACAGGCCCATATCACAACTCTCCTCAAACCCGGTAAACCCCCTACAACCCCCGCAAACTTTTGTCCTATTTCCCTATTAAACACGGACGTTGAACTGTATGCCAAACTCCTGGCGAACAGGTTGGCTCTGGTGTTACCTGACTTGGTGGGTCCGGATCAAATGGGGTTTATCAAAGGAAGGCAAGCTCCTGACACCACCAGGTGAGTGATCAATCTAATCCACCAGGCGGAGCGCGCTCGAGTGCCTACTCTGCCTCTTTCCATTGACGCAGAGAAGGCATTCGACTGCGTCCACTGGGGATCTATGAAAGCAGTACTAGCCAAGTTTGGCTTCTCAGGCCCAATTGCGTCAGCCATTTTGGCGCTCTACTCGTCCCCCTCAGCCAAAGTCCTCTCCTCCGGTCTGCTCTCTAAATCTTTCCCAATTAAAAATGGTACACATCAGGGTTGCCCTCTCTCCCCCCTCATCTTTAACTTACTTATTGAACCCCTTGCCACTTCAATCTGTGCTCACCCCCTCGTATCTGGTTTCAAATTTCTTCAATCTCATCATTCTATCACCCTCTTTGCATATGATGTGATCCTTAGCCTCACTAACCCTGTAGTTTCTCTCCCAGCAGCGCACCAACTACTCCAAACATTTAGCAATATCTCTTATTACAAAGTAAATTTCAGCAAATCCCTGATACTGAATATGGGAGTACACCCCTCCACACTCACCCACTTGCAGAACACTCTACCATATGTGTGGACAGACCAAGAAATCTCATACTTAGGCTTGAAACTCACTTATCCAACATCATCCCTAGTCCCCTCCAACTTAAAACCCCTCCTGGCCTCCATTTCGGGGGACACGCAAAAGATCACCAAGACTGAAATCTGTGGGTGGCTTGGGCCTCCCAGATCTACAAGATTACTATACGGCAGCCCACCTAGCCCCTTTGCGACAATGGTTCTCCCACTCACCATCTTCCCCTTGGGTAACCATAGAGTCTTCCATATCTAAATCCACTAATCTACATGACCTGCTCTTGGCAGACCTCTGGAAACCCCTTTTCCTTACCAACACTCCCCATTACTACACAAACTTCGATCAAAGCATGGAGGATACTGGTCTCTCACTCAAATACGGATGCTCCCGGTACCTCAGTAACTCTCCCATTACGAACTCTTAATGTCCTATTCCCTTATATACCCCTCTCCAAGTTTACGCCGGCAGGCCTACATTCCATAGATCAATTGTATGACCAAACCTCCCTGAAAAGTTTTGCTTTAAGCTGAGTTTGATTTACCCAAATCGGCTGTATATACATACAATTCCATATCCAGCTTTTTATCAAAGCACCACCCCCACCCCCCCCCCCTCCAATTCACCTTCCTAGGTCTATATGGCAATACCTCACAACACCACATACTAAGATTAAAGGTATATCCCTTTTTTACAACCTCCTTCACCATAAAATGACCTTCCAAAAAACTAAACACATGCTAGCCTGGGAAGAGGAGCTTCGGGACTCCTTTTCAGAAGTCCAATGGCAATCGGCCATACGCAGCACCTACCAAGCTTCCAGATGTGTGGCTCACTGGGAACAATCACAAAAGATTATCACCAGATAGTACCTGACACCTTACCGCCTCTCCAAATTGACCCTTGACCCACTCTGTTGTCACGGGTGTGGCCATACGGGTACCATCTACCACATATTTTGGTCATGTATAAGTCTTACGGGCTTCTGGAAGAGAGTATTCAAGGTTCTCTCGCTTATCACTGGTATCTTAAGATCTCCTAACGCAGCCGTAGCTCTCCTTTCTTTATCCCCCCTGACATGCGTACAGTTTATACACATACCCTAATTGTGTACAGCTAGGACCGTTATTGCCAGGCATTGGAAACAACCAGACCCTCCCTCACATCTGGAAGTTATCCACTTAGTTAACGTTAATTTTTCCATGGAGAAGGCCCACGCATACTCCATGTCTCGAGGCGCTCAGTTTTTCCCTAAATGGCACTCCTGGATAAATAGCATATATTATACCCCTGTCTTCTGACATGTGGTTTTGTATTCAGTATGACTTCTCTGGTTTTGACACGTAACAAGTATGCTGATTCCTAGATCTTATATGTGCTAGTACACCTTCGTACTGTCTTTTTTACAATTGCGTTTTACTGTGATTTACCACTCGTGCTTTGTGGTCTTCTGGACCTAAGTGCAAGTTTTCCCCCTTGTTTTATGTATTATGTTGGTCAGCATCATCCTTTTGACATGAAAATCTGTACTGTTCTAAGTTCCAGCTGTTATTTCTCCTTTTATATACATTGTTAAACTTTCTTGAAATTCAATAAAAACATTGAAACGAAAAATGACCTAGTATAAGACAGGAATTCCCTTTAACTGGAGCATTCAGTCAGATAAAACTACCGCGTCTGAGGCTTCTGTGCATTCATGTGCATTTCCAAATGTACATGAATGCACATAAAGATTAGAGCTTTTATTAAAGTTAAATATATCCAGTAATGCATATAAAGTGAAGAGTAATAGGGACATAAAAGACTACAAGGAAAATGTTATATAACTTATATAACTTCAAAAAAAGTTATATCATTTGTGAATCTCCAGGTGGTAGCTCATAGCACAAACAATTGCGCTCATTATCAAAATTGACTTGTTTTTTACAGAAAAAAAAGTAGTAAAATTAAAAATGACAAAAAAAGGAAAAAAAAACAAAAACACAAAGAACACTCAATTAAATAAACAAATTGACCATAAATACCCTTCCCAACCAAAAAATGAACACTCTCTATCTGAATAAATAAATAGGAGTAACAGCAGTGCACTGTGTTTTAAAAATTACAACATATCTGATTTTTTCTGTGTTTTTGTGAGTTGGGAGCCTCATAGAAGTTAATGGCAATACATCAAAGTGAATACTGCATTCTGATGTGATAGAAACACATATTAACAAGCCTTGGTCAATGACTGTTATCCCTAGCCACTTTAAATTCTAAAATCGAAAATGCATTGAAAATACATGTGCAATAAAGTGGTAGTAAAGGCTTAAGGTTTTTACCTTAATGAGTGTTCGGCATTACAGTAAAAATAAACCTTCCATGGTCAGCTCCCCCCTTTCCCATCCTCCCTAAATACTGTATATACCTTAGCCCTAACTCGATCCAGCACAGGGCCTGAGAGCAGTGGTGCTGCTTTCTCTCTTTCTCCTCACTGGATATGGAAGCAGCAGTGGGAGCCATTGGCTCCTTCAGCTGTAAACCAATTTTTTAGGTAAGTCAATTTAAAGAAGAAGCTACTTTGGCTCTACTTCTTCTGTAGATCACATGAGTGAACGTAGTTCTAAAGCCTGCTGTTAGCTGACGTCACAGAGCCAGTCCAGGCTCTGAAAAGATCCTGACCATATGGTTGGGATCCACCCAGATGCCTGGACCGGCAGCTGGCTCAGCCTCCCAGCAATCCACGGATAGTTTGAGCAAGTACCTCCCGCCAGTGAGTGCTGGAGGGGCAGAGTGGAGAGTCGGTGACTGACAGTCACAAGCAGAGGGGAGAACTGAGTCGTCAGCGGTGTTTTACCACTCAGTTCTCACTTCAGAGCTGTCAGGGGACAGATGCAGCATTACATAGATTCTGCATCTACCTAGGTGAGTATAATTATTTGTTTTTTAACCACTTGCCTACTGGGCACTTTCACCTCCTTCCTGCCCAGGCCAAGTGAAAGAAGACTGAAAATGTTAAAAAAATCCCCTTCCCCCCCCCCCAAAAAAAAAAAAAACCCAACTCTTTCTTTCTTAGTTTCTGTTATAAAATTTTGCAAATAAGTAATTTTTCTTGATGTGCTGCTCTGATTGTCACTGATGGAGCTGTGCTGATAATCAGGGCACTGATTATTAGTGAAAACATCCCCTGTCACAGGGGATCTTGTTATCAGCTTTCCTTTCCTAACACACTGACAGCGCTGAGGAAAGGAAATGCCGATAACCTGCATTTGTTCACATATGATAAGCCCTTTACCTCGATCTGTGATCAGCTGTGTCTGACAGACACAGCAATCACAGAGCGCACCCGGTGCGCACCCTGAGGCTGTCGTTCAGCTTTAGCCTGGATGGAAAGTGGTTAAAGTCCACACTTCTCTTTTAAATCTGCTAGTCCATCTTACACTACCCTTTCCCCAGACTGAAAATGCTGCGGTCCAAATGTCTCCATTGCTTCTCCATACAGACTGAAAACACTCTAAGACAAGAAATATGTTACTGGCTACACCATCAGGTTAAAAATAAAGGAGTAAAGCCTTAAATAAATTATGCAGCTACCACATCACCCTAATGTAGCCACTAAATCCAAACGCCTGAACCTAGTTTTGCAACTTTGGCATGTGTTAGTAAAACTGTACATATCATCACAACTACTTAGTGCAGCCTGGTGACTTATGTCTTTTTTTTCCCCAGGAAAAATTGGACCTTCTTTAAGTGATAAATGGTAATGGATATCTATTGATTTATTATTATTATTATTATCAAAGAAAAACTGGCCCAAAATAGTAAAAAAAAAAAAATTTAATTGTAAATTTCTTGCCCTGACAAAGACCCACCACCAAAAAACCCTGAAATAAATGATTCTACTCCTGACATGCATTGCAATACCACATATATGTATAATATTTGATCTTGTACCTGTAGTAGGGTCAAGAAACAATAGTGTGCATTTTTCTTTTTTTTTTTTACCTTTAAAGCAGAGTTCCGGCCACAAAAACATTTTTTCAATAAACATACCCCCGGGACAGTCAGGGCTAGTACATTCCACAATGGCTAGCCTCTGATCTGTCCCGGTTCGCACTTACCTGCAAGAAGAAATACTCACTTTTAAAATTTCTTCTCCAGCGTTGCCATCTCTGTTGTGGGCAGCTGAAGCCAGCGCGATCCTCTTCTGCGTCCTTCTCCCAGAATGCACCTTCACCGGCCCCTCTCGTCACTTCCGGTGCGTGCCCAGAAGCTGTTTAGCAAGGAATGCGGTGTCGCACCGGAAGTGACGAGCGGGGCCGGTGCCGTCGCATTGATTCCTGGGAGCGATGACGTTCAGCTCCCAGGAATCATTGCAAACCGGAAGTGACGGCGCGGAAGTGGAAGACAGGTGAGTATTTCTTTCTACAATTACAAGGTAAGTAAAAAAAAAAAAATATCCTAACTATCCAATTCTGTTTCAGGTGGGGAAAAGCAAGCGGATGGCCACAAAATCGGTTATGTCGATTTTGTGGCCGGAACTCCACTTTACACACACTGATTGTGACCTTTGACCTTGACTCTTGACCCTGACACAATGTGAAGAAACATTGTATCTACTTCTTCATTCAGAGGAGAAAGACAGTACAGGGTATATCTGAGTTATCACTGTGATAGTCAATCACAGGCTATCACAGCAATCATGTGATTGAGAGGCAATCCTCCCAACTTCTGATCATTAGTAGAAGATCAAGAGCTATCAGTGACATCTTGTTCTCCAGTTGGGAGAGCAATATGGAGTGCGCTTCCAGCTTAAACAAGAAGTACAAATATATACAGTATGTGTATTTAAAGTACATGTGTATTTAAAGCATGGTCGTGGTTCCACAGCCCCAGGAAGATGTCAAATGATGAAACGCGTAGGGTGAGGATTGTATGTGATGTCACCACGCACGCTGGGATCTCGCTCATGGCAAACAGTCAAAGTCAGAGTAAGCCCGGTCTTTTATTGATGTAAATATACTTGTGCTAACTACTTTTTAAAAAAAATTAAGAGTTTTTAAGGATCTTATGCTATGCAAGGATTTTTCTCTCTTCCATTGGGATCTGTTATTCGGATGATGATTTGAGGAACTGGATGGTTACAAGCTAAATACCCTTGTGGATAATTGCAGTTTGCTGGTTTATAATTTTACCAGCAAATAATTCCGGTGAGTTAGTTTTGGCATAAGTGATGATGGATTCCTTCACTAAGGTGTGGTGAAAGGCTAAAAAAGTTTCCTCTGCATTTAACACTTTGTTGGACTTTATTAAGTTGAGTTTGTGCGGAAGTCACAATATTTCTATTGGACTTTATTCACTGTAATCTGCACATATATGAACTGTATAAATGTTTTTTATTTAAGTTATTTATTTATAATTTTTGCACATTTGCACTTTGAGCACTTTAAGGATTTTGAGATTTGAAGATGTTTATAATAATTTATTTACTTGAACTGTTTTCATACAGTATGGTTTGCATTAGAGCACTCTTGTAGGTTTATAGCACTTTATTTAAGGGTTATCACAGCACTGCTAACATTTTTTACATATATGTAGCGCTAACACCACAGGAGCCGCTTGAATATTGCTGATGTCTCACTCTGCCTTTTCAACCGCAAGAACAGACTCAACTCCACTGGCACACCTGGCTAACTGAGTGCAACAATAGAAGAAGATGGACACAGGTTGTATTGAACACAAACTTTTACTAGAACTCCCTTAAAGGGGAGGAAAGGAGATATAATGATGAGAATATATAGTAAACACACACTATGAAAAAGTAGTTTTAAAAGAAAATTAAGGTTATACAAGAATCCTAAAGAATCAACTTTGTCTGCTTTCGGAGGACTCCTTTAAGTGAACAATCCCAAAGCAGAGGCTGGCTCACATAAACAAACAATTTCTATGGTGAATATCAGCTCACTTAGGTTGGGCTATATGAGTCCAGGCAGGAGGAGGGCAGAGAAATTACCTTATTCTTAAATCAACACTCTCTCTGCTTCACAGCATCACAGTCCCAAACAACCAACCTGAACACAGTACCCTAGTCGGTGCACTGAACTAACCCACACATATAATACATAGAGTCCCAGATGTAGACAGGGCCCTTTAGATGTTACATGTCTTTAACCACTTAACCACTTAAGCCCCGGAAGATTTTACCCCCATTCCGACCAGGGGGTATTTTGCGATTCTGCACTGCGTGACTTTAACTGACAATTGCGCGGTCGTGCGACGCTGTACCTAAACAACTTTTGCGTCCTTTTTTTCCCACAAACAGAGCTTTCTTTTGGTGATATTTGATCACCTGTGCGATTTTTTGATCACGCACTATAAACAAAAAAAGAGCGTCAATTTTGCAAAAATAGCAATATTTTTCACATTTTTTTATATGAAATTCCCCCCAAAAAAATTTAAAAATCAAAATTTTTTAACATTTTCGGCCAATTTGTTTTATGCTACCTATGTTTGGTAAAAAAAAATGGCAAAAAGCATATTTTGATTGGTTTGCGCAAAAGTTATCGCGTTTACTAACAAAGGGAAAGATTTTTGTCATTTTTGTTGTTTTTTTTTTAACGCGTAATGGCGGCGATCTGCGATTTTTTTTGCGGTACTGCGACATTGGGGCGGACAGATCGGACCCTTGACTGACATTTGTGACACTTTTGGGGTTACCAGTGACATTTCTACAGTAATCAGTGCTATACATATGCACTGTTACTGTAAAAATACACTGGTAGTGAAGGGGTTAACTTTATTTGGGAGGGAGGGGCTGTGTGTATCCCTAGGGGCGTGCTTTCTACTGTGATTGGCTGTGGCTTGAGCTGTAAGGACACTGATCAACTGATCTACATACTAGATCCGTGTGATCAGTGTCTTTACAGCGAGGAGAATGACAGGTGGCTTGTTTACACAAGCTGCCTGACATTCTCCCTCTCCCCCGCCGATCGCCGAGTGACCGACGGACATCGGGTCCGCTGGTCACACGCGCGGGGGGGTCCGTGACCACGCGGGAGCGCGCCTCCGGGGGCGCGCGCTCGCTCCCTAGACCCTCACAAGCTAGTGACGTAGCCCTACGTCACTTTGCCTGTGAGGGGCTGACTGCCGACGTAGATCGGCGTTAGACAGTCGGCAAGTGGTTAAGCCCCAGCCCTATTTCAGACACTTTTTGTTTACAAGTTAAAATCTGTATTTTTTCCTAGAAAACTACTTAGAACCCTGAAACATTTTATATATATATATATATATATATATATATATATATATATATATATATATATATATATATATATATATATATATATATATATATATATATATATATATATATATATATATATATATTTTAGCAAAGACAGGAGAATAAAATGGCGGTCATTGCAATATTTTTTGTCACGCGGTATTTGCGCAGCGGTCTTTAAAACACCATTTTTTAAACATGTAAACATCCCTTGTGACACCAATATGCAGTGAAAGGTGCTCTTTATGGAGGGATCGAGGGTCTAAAAGACCCCAAACCCCTCCACTACACTTTCAAGTATGCAAAGCGCCGAAAACGGCATTTTTGCATACAGCGGTTTTTTAAATCTGCCGCCTTTTGCAGCAGAGTAACCCCGAAATGACGTCATGGATGCCGCCTCCGGGTTACGTCATCGGAGACCCAATCTAAGCCACTACCGGCTTAGATCGGGACTCCATCCAGCCGGCAGACGCGCGGCTGGGTGCTCGGGTCTCCTGGTGGGATGGGAGGCCCGGGCAAAGTCACGGAAGGCGGCGGGAGGGGGGGACGTCCCCTCCCGCTCACCCGGGTAACGATCGAGCGGCTCCCGAGCCGCATCGGTCATTACCAACGGAAAGCCGACTGTCGGCTGTAAACCACGGTACCAGGATGGTGCCTCTAGCTAGAGGCATCACCCCAGTATAACACCGCAAAGTTTGCCGACGTATCTCTACGTCACTTTGCGGTAAGTGGTTAAGGTGGTGCACTTGCTGATCCTCTTTGATTGAAGAACAGAGTACATCCGGGAAAGACTTGATGAATAGAAAAACTTGAATAGTGTGAGAGATCTTCAAATAAATCAGGCAAGCACTATTGTGATTGAATAGAACGTGTCAGCATCACAGATTCTCCCGATAGAGCGATGTAGAAATAACAGCAACAATTCAGTGCTCTGTCTTAAAAGGATTTGGGCAGGTGACCTCTCACCAATCCTGCATTGAAACCCCAAACAGAGTTCTGGAATGGACAGTCTCTTCAGGTGACCCGACTGTTCACCTCAGCCCGGAATGCTTCAATCAGCCGATGTAGGTGCGCCTGGACATGCACCCGGGATCCTCCTTTAACCAGACTGGACGTCTGGAGAACAGCAGTGGGCCAATTGGGAGATGGCAGCTCTCTCTCTCTCTCTCTCACATCCAGTCTCTCTCCTGCCTCGTGGTGCACTGATCTCTTTCCAGCTAAGATGGATGCCTCTTCTCCACCTCTTCTTAGAGAACTCTAGGAAATGTAGTTCTGACATAACATAGGTTTATGAAGCCATAACAGTAAAAGACTACATGCCCCAGAATGCTTTGTCCACTGCTGCTGAGCGGCTCTCTTCTTCCTGCCAATAAGGATGCAGTGGGAGGGAGCAAAACAATATTGAGTCACTGTCTCATGAGGAGAAGGAGAGGGGGAATCCCTGCAGATTCTGACAGGCTCTTTCTTCCTCAGAAAGAGCCTCAGTCAGCTTGGCATGGCGCAGGAGATGCGAGGCACCCGCTACATAAATATGACCCTGTTCTGAGAAACTGTATATATGTGTGAGCTCAGTGTAAATGGGTAAAAGGACTGATAAGCAATATGTAACATTTTGGTTTTTGGTTTTATTACTGCTTTAAGTGATTAAGAACTTGGGTTCAGAACAACTACCGTCGGACTATTCACTATAGTTATCCAATCATGTAAAAAGCAAATAAATGCTTGCTTTTGTAATCTGCACTTTATGGAATAATTGAAGTAAATATTCACACACAATTTTCAACTACTTTAGTAAATCAATACAACAGAGTCTTTGTTAAGAAGAGTTAATCATTACTTATTATACAGTATATTCCATGGATTGCTTTGCATCAGTGGTGGCTGGTGAAGTTTTAAGATGGTGGGGCGCAAGACCCTGCCCTTCCATTTTAACACCTCCCATTTCTCAGAAGCCCCACCCCTTATAGACTCCACCCATTTTGCCCCCTGTATTTTTCTTGCGTGAACAAATTCTCCCAATATATTACATATTAAGGGGTCCATCAGTACTAGTATATCCCATAATAGGGAACAGGGGCCCTATTATTGGATATACTGTGAGAGACACCCTATTATGGGATACACTGACTGAGAGTGGCACAAACCCCACAGTACAGACCCCCCCCCCCAGCACAAACCCCTCAAGCACAAACCCCACACAAACCCCTCAAGCACAAACCCCCTAGCACAAACCCCACAGTACAAGCCCCCTATCACAAACCCCACAGTACAGTCCCCCTAGCACAAACCCCACAGTACAGGCCCCCTAGCACTAATCCCACAGTACAGACCCCCTAGCACTAATCCAACAGTACAGGCCCCCTAGCACTAATCCCACAGTACAGATCCCCTAGCACTAATCCAACATTACAGGCCCCCTAGCACAAACCCCACAGTACAGGCCCCCTAGCACAAACCCCACAGTACAGCCCCCCTAGCACAAACCCCACAGTACAGGCCCCCTAGCACAAACCCCACAGTACAGGCCCCCTAGCACTAATCCCACAGTACAGACCCCCTAGCACTAATCCAACAGTACAGGCCCCCTAGCACTAATCCCACATTACAGACCCCCTAGCACTAATCCACCAGTACAGACCCCCTAGCACTAATCCCACAGTACAGGCCCCCTAGCACTAATCCCACAGTACAGGCCCCCTAGCACAAACCCCACAGTACAGGCCCCCTAGCACAAACCCCACAGTACAGGCCCCCTAGCACTAATCCCACAGTACAGACCCCCTAGCACTAATCCAACAGTACAGGCCCCCTAGCACTAATCCCACAGTACAGACCCCCTAGCACTAATCCAACAGTACAGGCCCCCTAGCACAATCCCTACAGTACAGACCCCCTAGCACTAATCCACAGTACAGGCCCCCTAGCACAAACCCCACAGTACAGACCCCCTAGCACTAATCCCACAGTACAGGCCCCCTAGCACTAATCCCACAGTACAGGCCACCTAGCACTAATCCCATAGTACAGACCCCCTAGCACAAACCCCACAGTACAGACCCCCTAGCACAAACCCCACAGTACAGACCCCCTAGCACAAACCCCACAGTACAGACCCCCTAGCACTAATCCCACAATACAGGCCCCTAGCACAAACCCCACAGTACAGGCCCCCTAGCACAAACCCTACAGTACAGACCCCCCTAGCACTAATCCCACAGTACAGTGACCAGTATACATGCCCCCTTTCAATGTAGTGACCAGTATACATGCCCTCTTTCAATGCAGAGACCAGTATACATGCCCCCTTTCAATGTAGTGACCAGCATACATGCCCCTTTCAATGTAGTGACCAGTATACATGTCCCCAATGCAGAGATCAGCGCGCGTGCCCCCAATGTAGTGAAAAGCATACATGCCCCCAATGCAGAGATCAGCATACGTGGTGCCCCCAATGCAGAGATCAGCATGCGTACCCCTAATGTAGTAAACAGCTCTCTCTCCGGCGGGCGGGAAGGTGATCACGTGACGCCGGGGCAATGCACCGCCCCCACGCGTCACGTCACCAGGTCCCGGGATGTCCTCCTGTGATTGGTCCAGGCTGGAGTCTGGACCAATCACAGCCAGGACATCAGTAAAGTGGGGAGTGTCAGGGCGCATTGCTCTGCGTCCCGATGACCCCCAGAAGGCCGCCAATCGGCGCCTCTGCCCACCACACGTGCGGTGGAATACGCCACCCCCCACCCACCACTAGGTCCGGCGCCCCTAGTGGGCTAAAAATAGATTTCTTTTCTTCTTTTTTGGCCCCCTATGGACAGGCTGCCACTGCTTTGCATGTATCAAGGTTAACCCTGCAGAAGATGCCAAGCCTCCCTAAGAAAGTCAATCTGTAGGTGAGCTGTTTGGTGCAAGTACAGTGAATTACTAAAAACTCACATCAGACCCACATCAGAAGATGAAGGGTTGTGAGGAACAGGCATTAAATATCAGTCTGCCAACCATTACTGAATCTTGAATTATGTTAAAGTCATTTAGGCATTTGACTAATAAAATTGCCCTTGGCAAGGGCACAATTCTTACAATGCAATATGCTATTCACAATGGGTGCATTGGTGTCGAAAACCATTGAACTGATAAATATTTTACTACTTCATGACACATAATTAAATGCAAACGTTGATTTATTTTGTGGAAATTTCCTTCATTCATTTGAACGTTGGGTTTCTGATGTCATGCCACCGCAATTCTTGAAACATGCATAGTAAAACCAGAAAAAAATAATTTTTTATTATTTTTTTGGTTATTAAAACATTGCAGCTTAACTGATATTTACTGAAATCTTAAATGGATCAAGATTGTTGTACAAACCCATACATTGTACCACCTGCTATCTTACTATTCACATAACTTTTAAACTTTTCTTCTGTTGGTTGGCAAACCTCTGTTTTGTTAATTTTATAAATCAATTTGTTTAATAAAATACAATAAATTATGGTTTTAACTATTTTAGTCGGGGCTTTTTTTGCTAATTTTAGAACAGTCTGTTGAAAAACAAATAAACCTAGATCTTTGTATTTTTTGTGAAACCAATAGATGTAGATAAGGTTTTTTTACTATTACTATTTGGTTTCCTATAAACATTTTATACTTTTAAAGATAAGCCTCTAACCAGTTAAAGCAATCTTTAATTTCATGTTATTACTAACCTCATTTGAGCAAACTCTTTACCTGTGTTTCTTCTGCTGGTGAAAGGCAGGTAGAAAGCACCAGCACATCATGGATTTTGGAAGCTCTGATATCTACCTCAAAATGCTTGTCAAGAGTTTTTGGAGTCCTTATTAGGAAGAAACACATAAATCTGCTAGCTACTGCTCTGTAAACTTTTACATACGAGTAATTAATCAGTGGCAGTAACTTTTATGGAAATAGAACAATTCATACTGTCAGATACTGTAGATATTAGATGTGAGGTAGGTCTGGACAAAACCAACCAGGGATAGATATAAAGTTAAATTTAACAACACACATGGGCTATGGAGCCTAGCTCGCTTATATCTTATCATAACTTCATTAAGTTAACAGCACACATTTTACAATGTAATAGTTGGTAGTAGTGCCAGCATAGTGGAAGCCAGAATTTCCCCTTCACATTGGACGGCTCTAGATTAAAGTATATACAGATTTTGATTTATTATTTACTGCTATTAATGAAAATCCTACGGCTGTAGAGATGGTTCGTTTTTGGATGAGTTTGTTATAAGAATATTATATTATTTATAGAGAATAATACTAGTAGATTATTTTCTTGTCCTTCTTCCAGTAAAAGCATATTGTTCAAATACCAACTAACAAAAAGGCACTGATTTACTAAAGGTGAAAAGAATATTGAGTAAATAATTACTGAGCTGAGTACATAAGAAGAAGGGATGTTCACTTTGAATGCCAAAAAAGGTACAATGGGAAAAAAACCTAGATTATTTTTCTTCTATAAGATTTCATGATTGAGCACCTTATTTACTAAACTGATTAACCTCCCTAGCGGTATTCCCGAGTGTGGCTCGGGGTTACATTTCAGTGCCAAAGTGGTAACCCTGAGCCACACTCGGGGTACCGCTAGGGAGATCGCTGGATCCTGTAAGAGAGGGTACTCACCTTGTCCCCGGCCGGGATCCAGCGATGTATCCCGGCAGTGTGCGGTGGCGGATCTTCCACCCGATGCTCTCTGTGCCCCGGCTTCCGTCTCCTGCAACATGACATTCGCAGGGTGGTGGAACCGGCGGCAAATTTTAAAAGTTATAAGCACAAACACACTGATAAACTGTAATCCTATGGGATTACATTACTAAAATAAAATAAATTGACCTTAGCTTGCCCCCCAGTGCTTTCTCCATTGCCCTTCCTGCATTTTTCCTGTACCTTGTGTCTGAATACTGCAGAGCGACCATGGCATTAAAAAAGCGCGCCGCCACCTCAAAAGTGGCATTTGACCTGCTGGGCGACAGCGACAGCGATACAGAATTGCTTGCAGAATGGAGTGATAGTGATTCGTGGGGAAGTTCGTCATCGGACACAGAAAGTGATTTTAGCGATGATCCTGCGACTGTGCCCAGCGATGTGCGGACTTGGTGCTCGATTGACTGCAGTACGGAGCACGTAGCGCCCCCAAGGTTCCCGTTTACTGGAGCACCTGGTATCAAAGTGGATGTTCAGGATGACAACCCCTTGGCATACCTCCAACTCTTTTTGACCGACAAGGTTATTGAAAAGATTGTTGTGGAAATGAATCGGTACCAGGAGCAACAAACTGCAGCGCATCAGAGGTTTTCAAGGAGCAGGATGTGGGAACCAGTGACCAAAGCGGACATCTGGAAGTTTCTGGGCCTAATTATTCTGCAGGGAGTGGTGGAGAAACCCCTGCAGAAGTGGTATTGGACCACCAACAATTTAATGGCCAGCTCTGGATAACAATTTAATCCAGCTCTGGATATATATGAAATTCGGTCCTATACACCGGGAAAGGAACCAAATTCAATGAAAGGTTCAGCAGTTATGGAATGGCAACCACTTCGGTTCTTACGTTGATTGAGCCATTGCTAAATCAGGGGTACTGTGTCACCACAGACAATTTTTATAGGTCCCCAGAACTCTACGAGTTCCTACTTCAAAACAAGACGGATGCATATGGGACCGTTAGAGCTAACCGGCGTGACATGCCCCCAACCTTTGCCAATAAAAAGCTCAAGGCAGGAGAAATAGTTGCCTGGCAGAAAGGAAAAATTATAGCACTGAGATGGCGCGACAAAAAAGATGTGTGCCTAATGAGTACCATTCACAACACCTCTACTGTCATTTTACACACAAAAGGTAGAAAAGATGTGATGAAACCACAACTGGTGATGGATTACAATAACACCATGGGAGGTGTGGACAGAGCTGACCAGGCCATGACTTTTTATCTGGCAATGCGGAAACAACAAAAAAATATTACAAGAAAATCTTCGGGCATCTTCTTGAACAATGTTTGTGGAACGCATTTATTCTACTAAAAAAAAGGAGTGACAGTCCTGTGGTTCATGTGGACTTTGTTTGTAAAGTTGCCGAACTGATATTTCTCAGGCACCAAACACCAACGGCTGTAAATAGATCCCCGAACGCCTGACTGGTCGTCACTTTATGGACCACATTCCAGCAACGGAAAAGAAGTCTGCACCCACAAGGATGTGTGTGGTTTGCTGTTCCAAACTTGACGACACTGTAAGGAAAATCCGTAAAGAAATGCAGTACTACTGTCCTGATTGTGACGTTGGACTTTGTGCTCTACCCTGTTTTAAAATTTCCCATACCCGGGACGTTTACTGAAGCAATATTACTACTAGTATTGCATCCTTGTTTGGCCAAAAAAAATGTCTGTGTTTTTGATTATGTTATTTACTATAATTTATTGAATAAAAAGTATTATTATATTATTATTTGTTATTATTTATAGTTATTTATTATATTATAATTTATGATTTTGTGTTTCAAACTTTATCATACCTGAGATGTTATAAAGAAGAACGCACAGTAAAAAAAATCATGTTGGTTTGGGCTGCTCATCCTTAAGAATTACCGTATTTTCCGGCGTATAAGACGACTGGGCGTATAAGACGACCCCCCTATTACATGATTTACCAGTAATACTTGTACTTAGGTTACCTGGGAGATATTATACTCGGCGTATAAGACGACCTCCCATTTTTGGGGGATTTTTTTGAGGTTCAAAAGTAGTCTTATACGCCAGAAAATACAGTACATGCAAAATAATGTTAACGCTTTCAGCACCTAAAATCCGAAATAATCATACCTCCAGGGAGGTTAAATAAAATAACATTTCAAACTGAACAGTCGGTTTACAAAGTGAAAAGTAGCTATCCATTTAGGAAACAACCCTTAAGAATACAAAAAGTACCAATCATGTGGTTGGCAACAAGTATGACCGGTGTGTCACTTTGGGACCTGCAGAAACCATTACCTATTTTAAAGAACCCTTGGCTCCTGCCACCTCCAGATGTGATCCTATGATGACCAATAAAACATGATAACTGAAAAAAATGAGCTCACCACCTACTTACTTATGCTGGCCACCATAAGTGACTTGTTGTAGTCCCCAGTTTGATGTGTTCAAGGACAGATACTAGATGGAAAAGCAGTGGCATATTACAATTATTAGTAAGGGGAAATACAGATTAATATATAAAACAGGTTTAGAGTCACATTTTAATATACAGTATGTATACATATTTTACCTTAAACTAAAACCACAGTAGTCAGTGGAAAATGACATGGACAGTCTACGAAGGAATAATTAACAAAGGATGTCAAATTTAATTAGGCTCAGTGGATGAAACCGTAGCTGCAGGCATGAAATGTGACACACAAAATCAGTTAATGGATAAACCCCATCAATCTATGCAGTCAGAGGCACAATAAGGGCACAGAAACATTCCAGAACAAATGTGTTCTGCATAATACTTTCATAAGTTTATGATATATGTTATTAGTAATACAAACTGCCCAAAATAATAAGTGCCTTGACTTTATAATGTTACTTCCGTATTACTCTCAAGTCATCTGGGGTTCTGTGTATCACAAACTTCATAAAATTTCCCAGCACACTTACCAGCTAGGCTGCAAAAAACCCAAACTGACCCCGTATAACAATTCACGTTAAAAACAGAGGGTTTAGTTGCATATATATGTGAAAGCTGCAGTGACTTGCCAAGGTTCCTCTGTTTACAGTGTTCCTAACTCTATAGTTTGAGAGCCTCCAAGTTGAAGCACATGTACTAATGCAATGTTTTTTAAACGTTCTTCTGTCAAGCCACCCTTTTAAAATTATACCTAATCTCAAGGTACCCCACTTTGAACATGTAAACTACTAAATTAATAATTTTACATAATGCAGCAACATCTTTAGACCTAGGATGTCCAATGTTAGGGGTGATTTATTGTTCCAAAGCAAATACACCTTTGCACACTGATACTGACTAGTATCCCAATGTTTCTCTTCTCCTTCAGTTTATTTTCCTCACTCGTCAATGTGACCCTAGTGCTGTAGGAGAGGGGAAATGGAGGGACAAACAAGGATATTGTGCAGGTGCCTGAAGTACTCCTTATCAACAGATGATGTAATTGGTTAGGACCCTGGCTGCTGGAAGGTTGTAATGGTGTACAATAAAAACTTGTGGCTTTGTGTAACTAAAAGGCAGGCTAAATCCACCCACCCCCAAAAATTTGTGGGCACTTTTAAGGCATTTTGCCAAGGCACCGCTGAAGAAACCTGAAAGCACCTTGGTTGAGAAAGGCTGTACTAGGGTAGGGTTGCCTGGAGAGAGCACACTTCCCCTTAAAGGCACGGGGACATATTGGATGCCCAACAACAGCAAAATGGCAGCTAAAGGCATGGAAAAAAAATTGACTGTAACAATTCAACATTTGCAAATAAATGTGAATGCAGCAGCAACATCAGTATGAAGTACTGATGTTTGCAATCCTGTCAACAAAAGGTGGCTCTTTGCTGTCTCTGACACAAAACGTAGAAACATAGAAGAGTGATGACAGAAAAAAGGTTAAGTTTAAATATTTTTTATATATTTATGTATATATAAATATACTAAAAACAAAAATATTGTTGCTGCGCCTATTCTCTTAGACGTGCATGAAAATTGATACATAAATATATTAAATCATTTCTTTAGTGAACCTTCATATATATTTTATACGAATATAAATAATGTACATTAAAAAAAACATATCTTGGTTCTAGGTTAATATTTATGTATAATTACATTACATTGTATTTATTACATTATTGTCCAAAATATAAATCATGTAAAGTTAAAATAAACTGGCAATAAAGTGCAGTTATTTCAAGTATTCTTTCAGTCCAAATATATAATGCAATTATATCCACAAATGTGTGCCAGTGCTTTAGTGACTCCCACCACCATCCAAATATACCGCTCACCTCCACATTTGACCTTTTATCCAAGGTCAAATTGCACTTTCTCCCTACTCTGGGGCACTAGAATTAGACTTCTCTGTACTTTTTTTTTTTTTTTTGTACTCTCTGAACCCTGGATCGTTTTCTCCCATCAAGTGTGTGGCATTTTAAATAAACGATACCTTCGCTCTAAACAGACTCACATGACAAAGGGCATCCTCATAGTGTATTAGGTTAAAATAAGGCGTTTATTCAAGTTTTTTAACACTTACATTTAGGAAAAACAACTTCTGTTCGGTATCGGTAGAGTCACCCGGCTCCACCCAACGCGTATCATCACAGTCCCGTGACTTCCTCAGGGGTATCATATAATAAAAAAGAAAAAAAAAAAAAATATATATATATATATATATACATATACACACACACACACACAGTATCTCACAAAAGTGAATACACCCCTCACATTTTTGTAAATATTTTATTATATTTTTTCATGTGAAAACACTGAAGAAATGATACTTTGCTACAATGTAAAGTAGTGAGTGTACAGCTTGTATAACAGTGTAAATTTGTTGTCCCCTCAAAATAACTCAACACACAGCCATTAATGTCTAAACCGCTGCTAACAAAAGTGAGTACACCCCTAAGTAAAAATGTCCAAATTGGGCAAAAAGTGTCAATATTTTGTGTGGCCACCATTATTTTCCAGCACTGCCTTAACCCTTGGGCATGGAGTTCACCAGAGCTTCACAGGTTGCCACTGGAGTCCTCTTCCACTCCATATCATCACACCAGGACCCTACATAACTAGATATATGTAAGTAGTAGAGATAATGCTGTCTCTGACTAGTAAATTCCATACAGATTGTTTCAAAAGACTTTATTGAGGGGGCAGCACAATGGCTATGTGGTTAGCACTTCCACCTAGCAGCACCAGGTTCACAGGTTCAAATCCCAACCATAGCACTACCTTCAGAGAGTTTGCATATTCTCCCTGTACCAGCATGGGTCTCCCCTGGGTACTCTTGTTTCCTCCTGCATTCCAAAGACATGGTGGTAGGTTAATTGGCTCCTGTCTAAATTGGCCCTAGTACGTGAGTGAGCGACTTTACATTGTAAGCTCCCTGGGGGCAGGGACTGATGCTATCATACTATAAATATATATATATATATATATATTTATATATACTGTATTTGTAAAGCATTGCATACATTGATGACACTGTATAAGTACCTGTAATAAATGAATTTGTATGGTACAGTTGGTATGCTAAAATCAACCCATTCTGCCTCCAGGTTTGAAAAGCTGCATGATCTCTACTCTGTGGAAATGATGGATTATCCTGAATTGGCAGGAACTTTAATATATAGAGAGACATTCCTTGTTTTTTCCTCAACTCTCTCCAAGCTACTATTGTATCCCTATAAAGTAAGTAAGACTTCAGATGTGGAGGCAGATTTCTCATGTTAGTGTGTAATAAAGCAAAGAGATTCCAGGGAAAGGCCTGTTCTATCTCTATATCTAAGTTAGAACCTTGACAACGATGTTAGCCAGTCCAAGGGATGTCTCCATAAACAAACTAAATTTTAAATTCTAAGACCACCTTTTTTTTTAGGCAAGAAAAGAGTATGTTGGTCCCATTTTCTACGGCGCAAAGTTGTATTTGGTAGTATCTCACTTTTGTTAAAGTTTATACAGTCTACTATAACGTTCGGTTATTTTTTGAAATACTGGGATATCATGTTACGGCTGTGATGAAAAAAATCAATACATCATCTAAAAAAAATATAGCAAATTTTATCTCTATTTTTTTCCCTTCAAGGATGACCCAATATGAAGATTAGGGATGGGCGAATGGTTCGGCCCGAGCAGGAGTTCGGGCCGAACATTGACTGTTCGCCCGTTCAATGAACACCTGAATTATTGGGGCGTTCGACCGTTTGTTCCGCCCTGCCGAATGACCACAATGCACTGTGCCGCCACACAGTGCATTGGAAGCCCTGATTGGCTGAAGCTATAAAAGCTTTCCCCAATCAGGGTACAGAGCAATGTCAGAGCCACGATTGATGACTCTATGCAATCATGGCTCATTGCTCTCAGTTCCACACTATAAAATTATTCTTTCAATAGCAGCTATTTGTAGTATGATTTTACCGTGGAGAGAGATAGAACAGGGCTCTGTTTAGTGCTACTAGAATTTTAATGTGCTATTCTGATTCTATTGTCAGTGTAGAATATCAGTTTAGTGTGAATCGAGTGATAGTTCAGTCAGTGTGAGTGTAGTGACCAATAATTTTTAATTTATTGTCACTTTAGTGTGATTCTAGTAATAGTTCAGTCAGTGTAAGTGTAGTGACCTGACCATTCATTTTTACTTTAGTGTTTGTTTTGTCAGGGCAGGTTTACTGCATTATAGTTCAGTGTGTTAGTGCATGTTTAACAAAGTATATTTCTGTGCGTTACTGCACATTTAACCACTTCAATACAGGGACCTTTCACCCCCTTCCTGTCCAGGCCAATTTTCAGCTTTCAGCATTGTCACACTTTGAATGACAATTGTGCGGTCATGCTACACTGTACCCATATGAAATTTTTATCTTTTTTTTCTGGTGGTATTTAATCACCACTGGGTTTTTTATTTCTTACAAAAAAAAAAAAATGAAAAAAGACAAAACATTTTCAAAAAATTTTGAAAAAAATGTTTTTCTTATTTTCTGTGAGTAAATTTTGGAAATAAGTAATTTTCCGCCTTCACTGATGTGCGCTGATGAGGCAACACTGATAGGCTGCACTGATGGGCACTGATGAGGAGGTACTAATATGCCGCACTGATGGTCCCCATAGGGTTATACAGAGCAGTAAGGGCCAGGACAATGTTTCCTGAGTTATCTTATAAAATTCAATAGGAAATCCATCTGCTCTGGAAGATTTATTGTTGGCCATATACATAATTATACTTTTAATCTCCTCTGCTGTTATTTTACTGTTTAACCTTTCTAAGTTAGAGGGATAAATAGTCGACAATTATATTTATGTAAAAAAAAATCTTCCCCCATTTTATGCTCTAATCCATCTTCTGAATACAGTAGACTATAGTACTTTTCTATGATATGGATAAACGTTTTAGATGAGCTGGTATAGTTGCCAAAATCTTGCCTTCTTATATTCTGTCATATATGAAATAATTTTACCTGTGATAGTGACCTTTCCTGCTTCCCAAAAAAGGGTAGGAGTATCTATGTGTGCTATATTATAGTGTTCAAGTTCTGACCATGTTTCCTTTATTATTTGTTATAAATCCTTACTCTAAACCAAATCAGAGGGAAGACGCCACATCCTAGTGTTACCTCTAGGAATCACATCAGAGATTGCTAGAGAAACTAGTGCATGGTTAGATATGATTATCTTGTGGATTTTGGTGTTCCCACTCGGACCAACATTGTAGGTGTACACAATAGATAATACAACCTAGACGATGATTCATGAGCTTGGGACAAATATGTAAATTCCCTCTCAATGGGTAAAATAAGTGTTAAATATCAGTAACATTCAAGGCTTTAACCATATTGAAAAGTAGTGAATTGAAGGAATTAAGCCCAATTTTAGATTTAGAAGATATTTCCTATCTTCAGTTATGGGCATTACATCATTGAAATCTCCTCCTCTTATTTTATGAGAAGTATGAGACAAGTGGTATAAAGTGTGCTACTCTTTTTCATTTACATGTGCTAGATATATCCAAAAACAAAAGAGCCTAAATAAGTAATGAAGGTATTAAATGAATAAAATATTTGGTACAAATATCATCCAAGTAAAATGTGCTGAAAAGGGCTAGTGCCTGAATTACAGTGCAATTTGTGACTCAATTAAAAAAAAAAATATGCATTAAACATTCAAACAAGACAGTCCATTGTGAAAAACAAGTGCAAATTATTCAACAAAAAAATGGATTGATGTATAGATCAATCACATCCTCTAATAATCTATGCCAGTGCTCTTAAAGTGACAGTACAGTGCTATTCCACTTCAATTCACTCAATGTGCACTGTGCCCCAACCCCAATGGGTCCAGACTCACCAAATGTAGTTGACCTCCAATGGCTTATGCCAAAGAGGATCAAAATATAGCTTTCCACAGCTCTGCTGTGTGTGGCTAGGTGTCCTTAATGCTGTTTCTTTTTATACAGACCAGGCAGATCTCAACATGTGTATAAAGCCAAGAGGGATATCATCACGCAAAAATATCTTTATTAAAACACAACTCACAATGTTAAGTGCCTCCCCAGCACCCAGGGATCATCTACCTGTAATTATTATAACTGCTGCTGGCCGCCACTCTGAAGGCGAAAGCCGATGCTGTGTATGGACTCAGGAAGCTGAGAGAACCACTCACTCCTACTTGTACAGGTTTCGTCTCTCAATTAGACATCAATCAGGAGGCGTCTATTTAATACCTTCTTTACTTATTTAGGCTCTTTTGTTTTTGGATATATCCAGCACACGTAGATATAAAAAGAGTAGCGCACTTTACACCACTTGTCTCTTTTAAATCGATGCACCTGCATTGAGAGAGTGCAGCCACCCTGAGCTTGTTGCTAATTACCATTGTGCAGGTGTTATAATATTAGCTATATGAGAAGTATGTAGTGCTGACATTACCCATGAAACTACCTCTTGACAGAAAATGTTTCCCTGTGTATTAGGGGCATAGATATTTGTCAATGCAAATTCCTGGTCTCCCGCCACAGTAACAATTCCACCTAACCCTTCTTGTCTAACCGACTGAACTGTGTAGTGCAGGTTCTTGTGAAGTACAACTAACACTCCTCCTTTACAACGCACAGAGGGTCACCCAAAAACCTGTCCCACCCATAATATCCTGATATGAGGAAAATCCTCATATGGGAGATGAGTTTCCTGTAGAAGTGTTATATTTGCATGTAAGCGTTTTTAATGTCTTAACCACCTTAGCGGTGATCCCGAGCGTGACTCGGGGTTGATATTTCATATCAGGATCGGTAACCCCGAGTCACGCTCGGGGTGGATTGCAGAGAGCGCAGCGGTGTTCTCTTACCTTATCCTGACGATCCAGCGATGATCTCTCATTGCTGAGATCGCCAGCCGAGAGTCCCGCCGCTCCTCCGTCCCTCCGTCGGTCTGATCACTTCCTAGTTCCGTTCCCTGCAGCAGCAATGCTGCATGGGAGCGGAACTAGGGAGGGAAATTAAAAAAAAAAACAAAAAAAAAAACGTTGCACAAAACACATTTTATATTGTATATATATATATATATATATATATATATATATATATATATATATATATATACATACATACCGGTATATATATATATATATGCATATATATGTATATATGCATATATATATATATATATATATATATATATATATATATATATATATATATATATATATATATATATATATATATATATATATATATATGCACACGCACATATATCTATATATAATATATAATGCATGAATTATAATCTAATCAATATAATTGTATTATATATATTATATATTAAATAATAAAATAATATTATTGATTCGATTATAATTCATGCGTTTGTGTTTCAAATTTATCACATCTGGGATGTCTACTAGAGTCTTATTTTGGTCAGGTTTAAGTCAGTAATTACTAAGAATTGTAGGCCTATAATACATAACGCCAAATTTCCATGAGAAGAATTGTACCGCTTTTGGTATGTAATTCCTGACATAATCATACCGCCAGGGAGGTTAATACCTTCATAAATTTAACAGAGGACATCAGGCCTTTCACATTCCATGATATTATCTTTATACTTTTATTCATAAAAACTTTTCAACGTTAAAACTTAATCCTAGAATAAAAATATAGAGAAATAGAATTAGAGTGTACACCCGCTTCACAGTGGCGTAGCGTGGGGGGTGCAGGGGGGGCCGGCCGCACCGGGCGCAACATCTGGTGGGGCGCAGTGTCACTCTGTCTGTCTGACTCTGACATACACAATTCACACACTGTCTGCGGCTGCCTCCATCTTTAGGCTGGGATAAGTCCAGCGCGGCCGCCCTATGGCTGAAAATGGCGGGTCGGGGCGGGAACTGTGTCTCACCTGTCCATTGGTGTAGGGTGGGGTGGCGCTGCAAGCCAAGCCTCGCCTATGCCGTCTCACGCTGGTCATTCTGCATTGAAAGGGGGCACGCTGGTCATTCTGCATTAAAAGGGGGCATGCTGGTTTCTCTGCATTGAAAGGGGGCACACTGGTCATTCTGCATTGAAGGGGGCACGCTGGTCATTCTGCATTGAAAGGGGGCACGATGATCTCTCTGCATTGAAAGGGGGCACGCTGGTCTCTCTGCGTGGAAAGGGGGCACGCTGGTCTCTCTGCATGGAAAGGGGGCACGCTGGTCTCTCTGCATGGAAAGGGGGCACGATGATCTCTCTGCATGGAAAGGGGGCACGCTGGTCTCTCTGCATGGAAAGGGGGCACGCTGGTCACTCTGCATTGAAAGGGGGCACGCTGTGGTCACTCTGCATTGAAAGGGGGCACGCTGTGGTCACTCTGCATTGAAAGGGGGCACACTATACCTTGATTACTGAAGGCCCCTTTCATACTTTTGTGACCTCAAAGTCGGGTTAGGGGGCGCAAATTACTTGCCTTGCCCCAGGTGCTGACAACCCACGCTACGCCACTGCCGCTTCAATCTGAATTTTAGCGAATCTGTTCTAGTGAAATTTGACAACATTGTCATGAGCTTTTGGCAAGGCTGCGGGCACTTGCCACATTTTTTCTGCTGTACAACTTCTCTCTCTCTGGGACACCAGTGCTAATAATCAGTGAGCAGACTTGTCTGTCTTTTTGCCTGCTGAGATCAGCTAAGTTGTGTCCCCTAATGGTGCTTAAAAGTAAAAATTCTTTGCTTGACTGGAGTGGACATTTAAAGTAATAGGAAATTATCCTGGCAAAAGAATTAGAATTGAGGCTTAGCAAAATTTATGTCATGCTCATATTGATGCATTTCCTCATATCAAGCTAGAACATACTGTACCACCAAAGTATTCCAAAGTTCTGTGAATAATATTAAAATGACTGAGCAAAGGTGTTACTGTATCTGTTAATACCGCAGTCTGCTTTTAGTAAGCCTTTATCTGGCATCACTGCTTAGTTGTGGTATGCTACAATCTAGATCCAATGGAACACATTTTGATTTACTACCGAAAAAAGAAAACACTTTTTATACTGGAGCACAGTATATTAATGTCATGATCCACAGATGAGATCATGATAAATCTAGAGTCAGGTTCAAATGAATATTTTCTGTATGCTTGGACAGAATCCACATTAAAAATATGATCCATCCAGTCTTAACTTGGAAAAGAATTAGCAGAGGATAAATGTTTTCATATGTGGATATGGGAGATACAGTATTTGAGCTAACTCATGAATTTGAAAATTTGAACAGAATTAAAATGTTGCTGGCTGTGAATCTAATGAGCCATCAAGGGTATTTCATCTGCATATGATTTAAAAGTTTAAAGGCACGTACTTTTCTTTTAACCTTCATTTTTAAATATAATGATATTATTTTTAAAAACCTGCACTTTAAAAGGGCAAGTAGACATCATTTTGCGTAATTATGGGGTTACATACAGTATATAAATCTATGTTAAAAATACCTTTGAGACCCTATTAGAAATTACTGTACTAAGGGCTCAATTTATGAAATAGACTAAATTATACTTAAAGTGGAAATTTAGTAAGAAAATTAAGTCCTGCTAGATTACAGGCTGGCCCATTTTACAGGTATATCTGTGTAGAACATTAAAAATAAGTGCCTATACTGTTTAAAATCCAGTAATATACTGACTCACCCTGCTCTGCTCTGCACTGCACATGCTCAGTTCCTGTCTATGTTAGGCACTGCTGAATTTGTAGAGAACGATCTGCTGACAGCCTTAAAGCAGAATTAAACCCTCCTATCATTTATAGCCAAGGAAGCTGCTTCTGTTTGATCTGCAACTGCCACAGTGCTGCACGTATGATCGGTTATGACACCAGCCATTTGATGGTTTGACAGTTTGGTTGAGGACACAAGCAAATGTGACAGTTAGCAATCCTGGCATTTCAGGAATGTAACAGTTTTTTTAAACCATTAAATCAATGGGTTTAGTTATGCTTTATGATTTATTGCTGTTCAGGGGCTCTGGGCTTCAGCAAAATGGCAGCCTCCAGCAAGAAGAGACAGTAGCAATGCTGGAGGCAATTTACAACACGCACTAATGTTGGTAGCATTATTATTACTGTGTAATGTATGTTCCTTGTCGTCCTTGTTGTCAAGTTGATATGGGTAAAGTTCTGCTTTAATCTAAGCAAAATAAAAACAATGAGTCAATAAAAAAAGTCAAGACAATATAGTATACTGATAACATTGCTGTATTTTAACAAATGTTCTTGATAAACAGAATAGTTTTGTTCACCACAGCTCTGAAGCATTTTTGTATGATGGGGGAACCAAATAAAAAGCACAAGCCTTGCGTATTGCTAGGTCTTCATCTATACATTTAACAGTAAGTTTGTTAAAGCAGAACTTCAGCAAAAATAACAGGAGAAAATTAAATAGCCTTTTAACCACTTGCTGACCGCCCCATGCAGATTTACTGTGGCAGGGCGGCTCCGCTGGGCATAATCACGTACAGGTATGTGATTATGTGCATGCGGTCTCGGCACAACGGGAGCCAGACCACGGGAGAAGCAGGCTCGATCGCGGCCGGCCTCCCGCGATGTTCAGAGAAACTGACAGGAGAGCCATCTGCCTATGTAAACAAAGCAGTTGGCTCTTCTGTCAGACAGGCACACAGAGATTGTGTGTTTCAGCTAAGCTGAAACACCGATCTCTGTTTGCCTGTCACAGAGCCCCCCCCCCACAGTTCGCAAGCACATTTAGGAGCACACCTAACCCCTTGATCACCCCCACTGTTAACTCCTTCCCTGCCAGTGTCATTTATACAGTAACAGTGCATAATATTTAGCACTGATTACTGTATTAATGTCACTGGTCCACAAAAAGTGGCAAAAATGTCAGTTAGGGGTCTGATCTGTCCACCGCAATGTTGCAGTCCCACTAAAAATCGCTGATCGCTGCCATTACTAATAAAAAATAAAAAAATAAAAAGTCCAAAAATCTATCCTGTAGTTTGTAAATGCTATAACTTTTGCGCAAGCCAATTAAAAAACTCTTTTTTGGATTTTTTTACCAAAATTTTGTAGCGGAATACAAATTGGCCTAAACTGATAAAAAAATTTGATTTTTAAAAATGTTTTATTGGGAGTGTTTTATAGCAGAAAATAAAAAACGATTGTGTTTTTTTCAAAATTGTCGCTCTTTTTTTTGTTTATAGCGCAAAATCTAAAAACCACAGAGGTGATCAAATACCACCAAAAGAAAGCTCTATTTGTGGGGAAAAAAGGAAATCAATTGTATTTCGGTGCAGCGTCACTCAACCGCGTAATTGTTAGTTAAATTAACGCAGTGCCGAATCGCAAAAAATGGCCTGGTCATTAAGGGGGTAAAACCTTTCGGAGCTGAAGTGCTTAATAAATACAATAAAAAAACAGCTTTTGTTGGAATATTCACTTTCAATCCAGAGCTCTATCCCGCAGTACTTCTTTTCAGCCTCTGGATGGCCAGCATCAACCCACCCATCCCAGACTTGCCCCAGCCTATGACTGGCCAGTGAAAGTAGAAGCAGCACAATGATGAGTTCATCTGTTTGTCACAATGTATTAATAATTACAGAGCTTCATTATCTTGTGTATTTTATTTCTGCTTAGAGTTTAGCTTTAGGAAAAAGTATTATGGTTTTCAGTCAACTTTATTTTACATTTTTTTAAAGTTTCCTTTTTTTTTTTTCTTATTTCTATAAATCTTAGTTCTATATCATGCACACATGGGTCTACTTTTACTCCTATACTGGTATAAATAAAACCATCTAAGTAGGGAAGCAGAACATTATCAAGAGAAGATGACTGCACACGAATGACAACTGTGAGGGCTAAGCACTGGGTATTACATTCATTCACATTGTTACATTCATTCACATTTATTTAGATGCTGATGTTTGTTGGATTGTGTTTATTTCCAATTTGTTGAGCGCACTGGTTTATATATTGTTTCATTATTTAGTTATTCCCATCAGGTTGGAATCCAAGTTGCTGCCATTTTTTTATCCTAGTGCACCCTATTATTTTTACTTAAAGCGGAGTTCCACCCTGAAAAACATTTTTTAGCTAAAAATACCCCCAGGACAGTCAGGGCTAGTGCATTTCAGCAACAATAGCCTCTGTACTGTCCCAGGTATTACTTACCTTTTAGAAGAAATACTTACCTTGAAAATGTCCTGTCCAGCGCTGCCTTCTCAGGTGTGGGCAGCTGAAGCCGGAGCGTCCTCTTCGGTGACATTGGAGTCCCAGAATGCCCTGCACCGGCGCTGCTTGTCACTTTCGGTGCAGGCGCGTCATCCCTGCACAGCTTCTGGGCATTACCAATTTACCAATGAGATATCACAGTAAGACATTACACACAGACTAGCTATCTTTCCTCCCTGCTTTTGTAATGTTTTTTTGGAAAACTTGGTATGTATACTGTCCGCCAAGAGCAGTTTTTGCTTTATATTTACAGTACTTTTTAACCCAAGGAAAATAGACACTAATATATATAATTACAAAAGGAAAAATGTGTGGCTGCGCAATAATATATTTACTTATAATCCTTATAACGTGAAATCAGTGGTATGCAAAAATATTGTGATATCTGTGGTGTGCAAAAATATTGGCAATACACAATTAAAAAAATTCCCACACTTTACAAATACTTATAAAAGTGCTTCTTGTGCTCTGTATATAATCTCCAATAACTGTGTGCCACATAGAAAACCATAAATCGTCTATTTGCAAAGTATACACAAATATCAGCACCCTGTGTTCATTTTCATAAATGTGTTATACCTTGACAACAAAAAAATTTTCAAAAAGATTTTTTGTGCATGTGCCCCTTTTTTTTTCTCCACCAGATGTAGGTTTGCATGTACTTGTAGCACACTTATCCCTCCAGGTAACAATTTGCCCTAGGGACCATTGTCACGGAGACAGAAAGTGATAGGAAATCCAAAATGTTTGTGTTGTCACCAGAGCAAGAGGCAAAGGAAAATGATCCAACGTGGAAACATTTCTCAGTGACAACGGTCTAAAATGAGAAATTTCCTCAATTTGGGGTGAATTCTTAATCTTCAAGACAGGAAGGTAGTAGGAATTATCTCTACTGGGAAACAGAGAGCAAAAAAATACCTAATGGGGATTTTTAACCCTACTTTACCCAAAAATATGTTCCTATACCTACACTTTAAGCCAAATGGCTTGGTACATACCAGTAATAAGTGAAGCATTAACTCACCCCTGGTCCACACTCATGCAACTTGATGCTATGTGCTACACAGAAAGTTGCATGACAAATCAAAACACATTCATTTCAATGGGTGCCATCTTAAATTGCTGCGACTCAATTCGCAGAGACAAAAAAAAAAAAAAAAGTATCCATACTACTTTTCTGCATCCTACTTGCGACATGAGTGCCATAGACCACAATGTTAATGTCACAAAAGTCACAAGGAAGTACCGTAGTTTCTTTGTTTTATCTTTGCAATTTTGGCTGCGACTTCAGCAAAACATTAGGAACATTATATCTCCAAACCTTGGAAATAAAACTAAGTTATCTAAGTCGAGTGTGCCAATACTTAAAGACAATAGGTGCAGCATAGACAACAATGAGGATAGCACCTCCAGAACCCTCTGCCAATATCTGGCTGTTACTGGGTATTGCCAGATGACATGTATAAAGTCCGCTTTGCTGTCATCACAGCTTGTACAGTTTGAGGAAGGCATACAATGCATGGCAAATAACCTAATTGGGGTCAAAGTAGACTGGTGTAATAATAACAAGTTGATTCAACTGTACATAACAGCAGGGTACACATACAAATGACAGGAGCAAGCTTCCTCCCAATCCTCATCTGATAAATTAGAAATAAGCTCTTGCCACTTAGAACAGACTTCCAGTGGGGTGGATGTCAAGATAGCATGGTGTGAATATATATCAAAGATCAACCCCTTGGGACCTTGTGATCTTAGTGTCCCTATAATTGGGTTTCTAGAAAACTTACCATCAGTGCTACCGAATTGTGTATATTCCAAAGTGCATGGCCAAGTTGCAAATTTCTATAGAAGGCCGTATGAGCTAGTTCATATTTACCCTGTATTTCTGTAAATGAGCAGAGGACATTATTTATAAATACTTCAGCTAGGGTGAATATGCCCTTATTTTCCCAGAAGTGATAGTCTAAATGTTGTCCCAAGTGTGGGAATAATGGATTTTGCCACAATGGAAGATCTAAATTAATATCCGTACATTTGTCAATGCGTTTAGACTCCCTCCACACTGTGTGGGCTAACGTTAGTATTGGTATATTTCTTCCAGTGAGGAGTGCCACAGGAGCCTCCAGAGCTATTAGTAGATGGTCAAGCTGTAATGCGTGTGCCAGGTGAGATTCCACTACCAGGGGTGTGACAGGAACAACCCAATCAGTTGGATGCCCTAAGTTGGCCAGC
Organism: Pelophylax lessonae; assembly: GCF_965119305.1. Classification (NCBI taxonomy): domain Eukaryota; kingdom Metazoa; phylum Chordata; class Amphibia; order Anura; family Ranidae; genus Pelophylax; species Pelophylax lessonae. Next base: position 677,362,322 of record NC_138768.1, on the reverse strand, counting down.
TAGATAGTACAAATAATACTGGGGAGTGCCATGCTGGCTTCAGCTTTGGGCCTTTGCAGGACAGATAACTTAAGCCTCTGTCTACTGTTACTCCATATGAAGGTAGTAAATAGGGCATCCAGAGTCTTAAAAATAGATTTGGGGACCAAATGACGGTAGGGCTGCTTGTAAAAATGGCCATTCTATTGAATCAAAGGCCTTTGCCGTATCAAGAGAGGCAAATGCACAGATATCAGGTAGATGGTCCTTAAGCTGTGCAATAATTTGGGTCCTGCAGAGATTTATAGAGGTGGACTTCTCCAGCATGAATCTGGTTTGATCCATACGGATAATACTGAGGAGAACAGAGTTTAAACGTTTGGCCATCATTTTTGTGAGAATTTTATAGTCTATGTTCAATAGTGATGTGGGATGATAGGAGACACAATCAGTAAGATCTTTATCTGGTTTTGGTATGAGCTCTACAGTAGCAGAATACATCGACAATGGCAATCTCCTCTCTCGAAATGCATTTACGTACACTTGGACCAAGATCGGGGGTACAACATCAATATAGCAACTATAAACTACTAATGAAAGTCTGTCTGGGCCAGGTGCTTTACCGGCAGCCAGTGAGGCTATGGCTTCCCGGACATCATCTTCAGTGAAATCTCCCTCAATATTGTAATCTGCTCAGCCATCAGAGATGGAAACTGAAAGTCATGCAAGTACATATCTATTTCTTGGTCATTATATGTAAGTGAAGTAGCATACATTTTAGTACAAAAGTCATTAAAGCAAGACAATATTCCTTATTTTAATCTGGTCACCACCAGGCTGACGGATTGTTTCTTTGCCATATGGGCGAGCAGGTGGCTAGATTGGTTGCCTTGTTCGAAATACTTTTGCTGCAAATAAATTGTATTGTATTGCGTTTAGCATATGCTACGTTCAGCATACACACGAGACGAGATCTCCCATCTTGCTGGCATAGAGGAGAGGGAGAAATCAAAAATTCAGTTTCTGCAGTGCAGCATGCCCTTTCTAGTTCCTCATCCTCCTGGCAGGCAGAACGCTATACAGTCAGGTCCATAAATATTGGGACATCGACACAATTCTAATCTTTTTGGCTCTATAATGAATTTTAAATAAAACAAACACGTTGTGCTTTAACTGCAGACTTTCAGCTTTGATTTGAGGGTATTTACATCCAAATCAGGTGAAAGGTGTAGGAATTACAACAGATTGTATATGTGCCTCCCACTTTTTAAGGGACCAAAAGTAATGGGACAATTGGCTGCTCAGCTGTCCCATGGCCAGGTGTGTGTTATTCCCTCATTATCTCATTTACAAGGAACAGGTAAAAGGTCAAGAGTTCATTTCAAGTGTGCTATTTGCATTTGGAATCTGTCGCTGTCAACTCTCAATATGAGATCCAAATAGCTGTCACTATCAGTGAAGCAAGCCATCATTAGGCTGAAAAAAACAAACCCATCAGAGAGATAGCAAAAATATTAGGGGTGGCCAAATAAACTGTTTGGAACATCCTTAACCGCTTCCATACAGAGCAGTTAGACACACTTCCTGCCCAGACCAATTTTCAGCTTTCAGCACTCTCACACTTTGAATGACAATTGCTCAGTCATGCTACACTGTAACCAAACAAAATTTTTTTCACACAAATAGAGCTTTCTTTTGGTGGTATTTGATCACAACTGGGGTTTTTTTTTTTTTTCGTTATATATGCAAAAAAAAGAGCAAAAATTTTGAAAAAAAAACACTTTTTTTTAGTTTCAATTATAAAATTTTGAAAAAAATTAATTTTTCTTCATACATTTGGGCCAAAATGTATACTACTACATGTCTCTGGTAAAAGTTATTGAGTCTAGAAGCTATGGTACCAATTACTGAAAATTGATCACACCAGATGTACTGACTGCCTATCTCCTTTCTTGAGGCCCTGAAATGTCAGGACAGTACAAATACCGCCCAAATGACCCCTTTTTGTAAAGTAGACAGTCCAAGGTATTTAGTAAGAGGCATGGTGGGTTTTTTGAAGTTGTAATTTTTTCCCACAATTCTTGGGAATATGAAGAAAAATATTTTTTTTTCTTTTTTTCCCCACAAAGTTGTCAACTTATAAGCTATTTCTAACACATAGCATGTACACAGCAAAAATTACACCCAAAAATACATTCTTCTACTCCTTCCGAGTATGGCGATACCACATGTGTGAGACTTTTACACAGCCTGGCCACAAAAAGAGACTCCAGGTCCAAGAAGCACCTTCAGGCGTTCTAGGAGCATAAATACACATAAAACTTTCTTACTACCTATCACACTTTTCAAGGCCCTAGAGCACCTAGAGCACCACTCCAACGTATATTCTATGAGGCATTATGGGTCGTTTGAACATATCATTTTTTTCCACAGGTTTTTGGAAAATGTGGGAAAAAAAATTAAAACTTTTTTTTTACACAAAGTTGTCAATTTATAGGATATTCCTAACACATAGCATGTACACAGCAAAAATGAAACCCCAAAATACATTCTGCCACTCCTCCTGAGTATGGCAATACCACATGTGTGAGACTTTTTCACAGCCTAGCCATATAGAGGGGCCTAACATCCAAGGAGCATCATCATGCATCCTAGCCACTTGCCTAGGCCTATTTTTGACATTTGGTGTTTACAAGCTAAAATCAGTTGTTTTGCTAGAAAACTGCTTATAACCCCCAAACATTATATATTTTTTTTTAGCAGAGACCCTAGAGAATAAAATGGAGATTATTGCAATATTTTTTATCACACCGTATTTGCGCAGCGGTCTTCCAAACGCAATTTTTTTGGAAAAAATTCACTTTTTTTAATTAAAAAATAAGAAAACAGTAAAGTTAGCCCAATTTTTTTCCATAATGTGAAAGATAATGTTACGCCGAGTAAAAAGATACCCAACATGTCATGTTTCAAAATTTTTTTTTTTTTTTTTTACTATTTATTTTATTTATTATTTTTTATTTTTACACCGTTTAAAAAAAAAAATTGATCATTTTTATTTCTATTAAAAGGAATGTAAACATTCCTCGTAATAGAAATAGGCATGACAGGACCTCTTTTTTGTGAGATCTGGGGTCAAAAAGTCCTCAGATCTCACAAGTACACTAAAAGATAGAAAAAAATTATATAAAATGAAAAAAAAAAAAAAAAGGACCTTTAAACCGGTTGCTAGGCAACAACATTTTCCGTAGCTCCGGTCCTCCAAGACCATAGAGTCAAGTGAGGGCAAGCTTGCCCTCACTCGACATCCTGTCTGTGAGGATCCGGGACCGGATCGTTTTCCCCACTGCCGGCGGGTCCGGTAAGCGGGGAAAAGGACCGGAACGCGGCGGGAGGGGGGGGGGGCGCCTCTTCCACCATCCCGGAAGGGTGATCCCACGGCGAATGCGCCGCTGGGACCACCCTTATCGGAAAGCCAACCGTCCACCGTTTAAAAAAATACCAGGGTTATGGCAGCTATCTGCTGCCATAACACCGGTATTTAGGTTTAAACGGAGGACGTATATAAACCTTTTTGGACTTGGACATGGTGGCTGTATGAAGGGTGACAGGTACTCGGGTACTTTGTTGGGCAGGTGACAGGTACTCTGGTACTGATGAGCAGGTGGCAGGTACTCGGGTACTCCGATAGGCAGGTGACAGGTACTCGGGTACTCTGATGGGCAGGTGACAGGCAGGTGATAGGTACTGATGAGTAGTACTGATACTGATAGGTGATACTGTACTGATGGGTACTAATGATCAGTACTGATACCTGATAGGTACTGATGAGTAGTGATGAGTAGTGATGGGTACTGATGAGCAGGCGGCAAGTACTCGGGTACTTCAGGCGTCAGGTACTCTGATGAGCAGGTGGAAGGTACTCGGTACTCTGATGGGTAGGTGACAGGTACTCAGGTACTCTGATGGGTAGGTGACAGGTACTCAGGTACTCTGATGACGGGTACTCCGTTGACCTGTACCTGTACCGAGTACCTGTCATCAGAGTACCCGAGTACCTGTCATCAGAGTACCCGAGTACCCGTCATCAGAGTACCCAAGTACCCGTCATCAGAGTACCCGCGTACCCGTCATCAGAGTACCCGAGTACCTGTCATCAGAGTACCCGAGTACCTGTCATCAGAGTACCCAAGTACCTGTCATCAGAGTACCCGAGTACCTGTCATCAGAGTACCCAAGTACCTGTCAACAGAGTACCTGAGTACCCGTCATCAGAGTACCCGAGTACCCGTCATCAGAGTACCCGAGTACCCGTCATCAGAGTACCCGAGTAACCATCATCAGAGTACCCGAGTAACCATCATCAGAGTACCCGAGTACCTGTCATCAGAGTACCCGAGTACCTGTCATCAGAGTACCCGTCATCAGAGTACCTGAATACCTGTCACCAGCCCATCAGAGTACCCGAGTACCTGTCATCAGAGTACCTGATGGGCTGGTGACAGGTACTCGGGTACTTTGATGGGCTAGTGACAGGTGCTTTTTATTGGGGGGGGGCAATCAGTGTGTTTGGGGTGCACTGTAATTGGTAACTAGCTGTTACCACACTCTCTTCCTCACACAGGATCAGTGTGTGAGGAGGAGAACACGGTGACAGCTAGTTACCGTGTTCTCTGTTGACATTTGTGACCGGCTGTGATTGGACACAGCCGGTCACGTGGTAAAGAGCCAATTTCATTGGCTCTTTACCTAGATCGGGGATCGACTCTGTCCGAGGGACGAGCCTCGTCCCCGATCGCTGCTCTGCGCGCCCCCGGGGGCGCGCATTGCAGAGAGAACGAGCGGCTCGTGCTGGAGCCGCTCATGTGATCGGCTGTGATTGACACAGCCGATCACATGGTAAACAGCCAATTTCTATTGGCTGTTTACCTTGATCAGGGATGGGCTATGTCCGAGGGACGAGTCTTACCCCCGATCGCCGCGCTGCGCGCTCCCGGGGGCGCGCAGTAGAGGGGAGATCCGGGCGACGTCATATGATGGCGGCCCAGATCCTTACAACCACTTTGCCGACGTCATTTTACATGACTCGGTATGGAAGTGGTTAAAAAGAAAGAATGCACCAGTGAGCTCAGCAACACCAAAAGACCTGGAAGACCATGGAAAACAACTGTGGTGGATGACCGAAGAATTCTTTCCCTGGTGAAGAAAACACCCATCACAACAGTTGGCCAGATCAAGAACACTCTCCAGGAGGTAGGTGTATGTGTGTCAAAGTCAACAATCAAGAGAAGACTTCACCAGAGTGAATACAGAGGGTTCACCACAAGATGTAAACCATTGGTGAGCCTCAAAAACAGGAAGGCCAGATTAGAGTTTGCCAAACAACATCTAAAAAAGCCTTCTCAGTTCTGGAACATCCTATGGACAGATTAGACCAAGATCAACTTGTACCAGAGTCATGGGAAGAGAAGAGTATGGATAAGGAAAGGAACTGCTTATGATCCAAAGCATACCACCTCATCAGTGAAGCATGGTGGTGGTAGTGTCATGGCGGGGGCATGTATGGCTGCCAATGGAGCTGGTTCTCTTGTATTTATTGATGATATGACTGCTGACAAAAGCAGTAGGATGAATTCTGAAGTGTGTCGGGCAATATTATCTGCTCATATTCAGCCAAATACTTCAGACCCGAAGCATACTGCGAAAGCAACCAAAGAGTTTTTTAAGGGAAAGAAGTGGAATGTTATGCAATGGCCAAGTCAATCACCTGACCTGAATCCGATTGAGCATGCATTTCACTTGCTGAAGACCATGAAGCTGAAGGGAAAATGCCCCAAGAACAAGCAGGAACTGAGGACAGTTGCAATAGAGGCCTGGCAGAACATCACCAGGAATGAAACCCAGCGTCTGGTGATGTCTATGCGTTACAAACTTCAGGTTGTAATTGGCTGCAAAGGATCTGCAACCAAGTATTAAAAAGTGAAAGTTTGGTTTATGATTGTTAATCTGTCCCATTACTTTTAGTCCCTTAAAAAGTGGGAGGCACATATACAAACTGTTGTAATTCCTACACCGTTCACCTGATTTGGATGTAAATTCCCTCAAATTAAAGCTGAAAGTCTGCAGCACATCTTATTTGTTTCATTTCAAATCCATTGTGGTGGTGTGTAGAGCCAAAAGGATTAGAATTGTGTTAATGTCCCAATATTTATGGACCTGACTGTGGGAGATAGTGGACTTAAGGACACCTATCAAGGCTTTGATGGTGTCCCAAAAAAACAATTCTCTGGAGGGACCATGGGCCTCTAAAAACACTTGTAATTGATCTGGTATTCTATCGTAAGAACCAATCAGGGATAACCAGAATGGATGAAACTTCCAAGATTGCCTTGAACCAGCCAAAGTAAGGTAAGTTATGGATGATATTCTGGAGACAATTTTATCAATGCCTAATACCAAAATAATTCTAGATAGACACCCCCTGCCTCAGATGGCCCATGAATAGGCACGATTGCGGGGGTTAGAGATGCATCAGAAGTCTCGCCAACCATATTCTTACACCAAAAGGTTAAAAGCAGAGGCGTGCCGTGGAGTGGTAGAGGAAGGTACCCCATGTCTGTCCATAAGTGGATCTAAAAGAAGATTAAAATCTCCTGTGCATAATACAGGGTAGGAACTTAAACATACCATAGTCTCTAACAATTTGTAGTGTAGTCGGTGGGGGATTATATATTTCTAAAATAACAAATGGCATAGCATGTATTTGAGCCCGTATAAACACATAGCGCCTGTTAGGGTCAACTTTCAGTTGGTGGCATTCCCAGGGGACAGAGCCGTGCACTTTGACAGAGACCCCTCTAGAGTATGAAAAATGGTATGAGTGGGATGACTATTGTAGCCATGGTTTATTTAAGTTGTCACCAACTTGTCGGCCACCAAGTGTGTCTCCTGTAGACATATAATGTGAGCTTTGGATTGTAATATAGTAGTGAACACTTGGGAGCGTTTATGCGGGGTGCCTAGCCCCCCAACATTCCAAGATAAGAAATGACAGAGTATGGCCATTATTTTTGTGGAAAAATACTACAACTACCATAGGGTGTATGGACTCAATCAGGTGCAGCCACATCCAAATCCAGGTAAATCAGGAAATAGCATCCACATGAACCTATTTGTAGGTTACATACACCGAATAGTAAAAAAAACCTATTTACAGTTACCAAAACCAGAAGCAGGTTAACATAAGGAACAGTCAGTGGGCCATTGCCTGCACACTGCAGTCGCATATATGAAAGCAATACGTGGGTACAGTTGCCCTTTTACACCCCCTAGTTGGCAGGGAACTACAACAGCAAGGATCATCTAAGCTTGGCTGATAGCGAGGTTGCCATTCAGGGCATTAAAGTTACTTGTAAACTTTGCCATTCGTAGATGGATCCAGTCCAAGAGGTAAGTATCCAGGACATCCCTAAATTAGGAGCCAGTACATTGATGAATTTTGGTAACAGCCTTAAAGGAGAATGTTGTGCACAAACTTGAATAAGACGTGCATCTTGGATGTGATTTCAGAGTTTTTTCACAGTATGAAATGACACACACCAATAAGCTTTGGTAATGTAAGGGTAACAGGAACATTTCCAGAGGAAGGTAGATGAACAGTGTACAATCTTAGTGTAACAACAGACTAAAAGCCATCCATGTCATGGCAATTAGCTAGCAAATGAATAGGTGCCAGCAGAGTACAAAAGTTGGCATGTGAATTATGGAGGGTGCCCCTTAGAGCATAGCCAATCTTGTGCTAAATCAGGTGTGGTAAAAAAGAGGACTTTTCCATCATCCAGTATGCATAGATGCGCTGGGTAAGACATGGAGAAAATATAATGACTGTCTCTCAGCTTCTTTTTGATGTCGATAAAAGTAGCTCTTTGGTTTTTGCAATTCGACCAAGAAATTGGGAAAGAATTTCTTAATCTCTTCCATCTTACTGGTCAGAGACGTGTTGCATGTCATAATGGCAGCTAAGAATTGTGAATTCGCCTGTTCCAGGGTCATCCTGGCTGTCACCTGTTCCAGGGTCATCCTGGCTGGTTTCTCAGAGAAAGCGCCCAATTTTAAGGAATCTAAGGGTTTTAAGGAGGGCTACGGCTGCCATTTTGTTGCTCGGAGCAAGCAAATTCTTTCAGGCGCTCCGTTGCGGTAGAGTGCCGATCCTTGCTCATGTCGGTACCAGGGTAGATGGGCTCTCTGGTGAGCCGTTTAGGTTAGCGGGAACTGCTGTGAATTTGCAGGATAGTGACGGATTCGCGTGGCAGCTGGCGGTGCTCTGATTAGTTACCTCTGGCTATCTTGGCGGTAGCCACACCCCCCTTCAGAGAGTTTAAGTTCAATAATATGTGTCACACTGGGGGTGATTTACTAAAGCTGGAGAGTGCACAATATGGTGCAGCTCTCCATAGAAACGAATTGTGAAAGCCTAATTAAACAAGCTGAAGTTAGAAGCTGCACCAGATTTTGCACTGTCCAGTTTGAGTAAATCAACCCCGCTCTGTATTGTTATGATTTGCCAAAGTTGCAAAACATTAAAGTTGCATGAAAGTGGTTAAGAAGTCGCACCAAGTCACAATTAAGTTGTAATGCAAAGTCTCACTGGAAGTCATACGTCTTTGGGGTCGCCGCAGTGAGAACCGAGCCTTATTTATTTAAAAGGTAGGGCTTGTTTTATTGTATGTAAGCAGTTGCAAAATCTTTTTATTTAGTGAATATAAACTACAGCACTGTTAGGGTTTTAGGTCTGCAAGATAAAAATACACAACTAAATCAATTAACACAGATAATATATAGTATTTTAGACCATTCTTCCAATGTTTGCATAATATTTACAAAGGTACATTGCTTTATGCGAAATAACATAAAACCAAGTTAGCATGAAATGCCTAGGACTATGCAATCAATCACGATGATGTGAATGTGCGTTGCTTGGTAACATAATTATGCACACTGCACATCATTATGCATATTGCGGATGTGTTTTTACATTGCTATACACCACTAGGGGTTATTACAATGAAACCTAGCTCCTGCTGCTTCTAAGTTTTATTTCTTTGGGATTTGGGTAAGATGGGGCTTTAACATTTCAATCTTAGATTAGATTGCAAAGTGTTTGTGTTTTGTTTCATTTTAAATGAAATTTCCTTTTAACCAGAAAGCTCTTATTTGTTTCTCAGCACTAGTGCTTTACTTGCAATTGCTCTCCTAGGGTTCTTAAAGTAGAACTAAAGCCAAATCTTGGCTGCCATGTTGAGGAATTAGAACACTTGCCAGGTTTTATTGCTGTCTGTGTCTTGATTTATTTGTCCTGGTGACCACTGTCACCAAGAGTGAAAGTAAAAGACAATCCCAAATTTTTAGTTGTTTCCAGAACAGGAGTAAAGTAGACATTTTGGGGGGGGGGGGGGGTGTATTTGATGTAATTCAAGCTGAAGAAAATGGTCAGTGCAGGGGGGGCGGAGCCGACGGCGGGAGCGGATGGCTAAGTGAATTCACCGCTCTGCTAAAACGGGTTCTCCTAAGGCTTACCGAGCGACATTACAGCATCTCCATCCGGTCGGATACCTTCCTAACAGTGCCGGGAATCGTTATGTCCAATATGGGGAAGCGGAAACAAAGAAACAAGCCAAAAAAACTGACGGAGTTCTTCAGCCCTGCATCAGGCCGCGCCAGCAAAGATGGCGCCGGGTCCTGCAGTCCCGCCACGCACAGAGGAGGAATGAGCCGGTCTGTTGCATCGCTCCATGAGGTTGGTGAGTCTAATGACTACCCCCATCCTCTGCCAATCTCCCCTTTCACAAGCCCACTTAAGCAGAGGAGAAGGCTGACAGGGGACAGTGAGGACAGGGAGCTGGATGGCAATGATAATGAGGAGGGGGAGTCCATGGAGCAAACAATTTCATATGGCCAGCAACTAGATGCCTACCCCACTACAGTACAGGCTATTACAGACACAGCCGTTAAGGATATGATGAGGACACTGAGTGGGGCCTTACAGCAAGATATGGTAGCCTTTATAAGATCAACCAATAGAGAAATCGCTTCACTTGGTGACAGAGTGGATTATACAGAGCATAAGCTGGGTGAATTTACAGGAGCACATAACGATCTAGTTGATGCTCATTTTGAGTTGGAGGAGGAACTCAAACAACTTAAGCTGAAAGTGGCAGACTTAGAGGACATAGCCCGTAGAAATAACATAGAATTCAGGGGGATCCCAGAATCTGTGAAGCCAGCAGAGCTATCCTCCTTCCTCCAACAACTTATGCATACAGCTCTCCCCACTCTTACTCCTGCAGACATCCTTACTGACAGAGCTCACAGACTGCCGAAGCCGTCTCATATTCCTGAAGCAGTTCCCAGGGATGTCATTGCCCGCATACATTTTTTCCATGTTATGGATTAGCTAATGCGCTTCTCCAGACAACATTCTTCTCTCCCAGATCCGTATGCTGGTATCTCACTGTTTACAGATCTCTCACAGGCCACCCTCTCAGCTAGACACAACTTGGTACCTATTACCAAAATACTCAGGAATCATAAAATCCTGTATAAATGGGGTTTCCCTGCTAAAATCACTGTCACAGTTGACAACGTATCCCATACCATCTCGTCACTGTCTAAAGGTTTGGAACTCCTCCGACAGTGGGGCTATCTTCCACATGAGGAGGACAGGAGTGCTGTCACACCTCAGGGGCAACCACGCCGTAACTACAACTCCCATGCAGCGGCCACGTGAGTTATTCCTACATCTTCCTGGTCTCACTTTCTTGCTAGTTGTCTATTCCGGCCGGAGTACAGTGCACCCGTTGTGCGGTTCACATGAATTTGATTCCCCCAATGCCTTTGTGCGGGATCGCCCGCACCCTTGTTGGAACACTTTTGTTTTACCTACCTGCTTGTTTTTTTTCTGAACGTCTTGAAATTTTCCAGGTCTTCAGTCTCATATGGAACTCCCTACTACACCCTATGCTTTCCTGGATCCAGATGAGTTGTACCAATCCTCACTGTTTCTTTACTTTCCCTACCCCTTCTTCCCTTCTTGCCACCAGGAGTCATACAAGCACCTTCTTCCGCCATCATGGTTGTAAGACTGATGTCCCTCAATGTCAGGGGGCTTAACAGTCCCTACAAGCGGAGAAACCTCTGGAAATCAGCATTGGAACACAAAAGTGACATTGTTTGCATTCAAGAGACTCACTTTGCAGGTAATAAAGCACCTACTTGCACTCACCCTAAATTCCCACATGTTTTTTCAGCCAATGACTCTAATAGCGGAAATCAATGACTCCCTGTATACCATCGTAAACATGTATGCCCTTAGTAGGCATCCTTTAAAATTCTTGCGGAAAACCTTTGTATGGGCTAAAAGACAAGCCAAGGGTCGATCAATATTTTGTGGAGATTTTAATGCAGTTATGAATGCTGACATGGACTGCTCCTCAGTGGGGCGGAGACGCCGGCCGAATTTAGGCCCTCTTTGTATAGAGGAGGAGTTGTTTGACCCATGGCGGTGTCTCCGAACCACTGAGAGGGACTATTCATTTTTCTCAGCTGTCCATGGCAGCTATTCTAGAATTGACTTGTTTCTAACTGACAAATATCTTCTACAGCAGATTGTTAAAGCAGACATCCATTCTATCACATGGTCGGACCATGCTCCCATCACTATGGATATTATGGATGGCTCCAGCAGACACCATGCTCCCATCTGACGCAATGATACTTTTGTTTTAGCCCACTCTGAGTACAGTGCAGAACTTAAAAGTAAAATTGCAGAATATTTTGATATTAATGCTAATGGTATGACCTCCCCTGAAGTGGTCTGGTGTGCCCACAAGGCGGTTGCTAGGGGTCTCCTGATTCAGCAGACGGCTAGGGATAGGAAGAAAAGGGCAGGACACATTACCAAGTTGCAGACACAGATAGCGGAATTGGAACAACTCCACAAATCAGGGAGAGTGACTTCTCCTACTATTTTGACCAACCTTACTGATTTACGGAACAACCTCAGGACTACCCTTTTACATGACCATGATGTGTTTTTCAAACGTTTAAAAGTGAACTGGTACTCTCAAAGCAATAGAGCGGGTAAACTTCTAGCTTCCCAACTTAAAAGGAAACGGGTTAAAACTAATATTCCCCTGATCAAACATCATAGCACGGGTGAGGTGTTCAAAAATGTAGCTAACGTCTTTAGGGATTACTACAGCTCATTGTACAATTTAAAAGACGATCCCGCCACATACACTCCCACAGACCTTGACATTGACAATTTCCTGTCCTCACTTTCTTTGCCCTCAATAGATGAGGCATCTCTAGAAAGCCTGAACAAACCCATTTCCCAGGAAGAAATACAAACAGTAATTGACTCCCTTCCATTACATAAATCCCCAGGGACAGACGGATTTTCAGCAGAATATTATAAGCTGATAGCCCCCACGATCGTTCCCTATCTCGTTCCTCTTTTTAATTCGGCCCTGTGACTAGCAATTTTCCACAGGAAATGCTCCAGGCCACTGTAGTTACCATACCTAAACCAGGAAAAGCGACTGACACCCCCCTTAACTTTAGACCCATTTCCCTACTTAACGTGGACCTGAAGATCTATGCAAAGGTACTAGCAAACAGACTTTTACTTTGTACACCCTTTTTGCTAGGGTTGGACCAAGTGTGGTTCGTGAAGGGCAGGCAAGCGACAGATGGTACCCAACGCATAATTGACCTTCTAAAATATGTTGAGGAACACCCTACCCCAATGGTTTTTTGGCACTAGATGCCGAAAAGGCCTTTGATAGGGTCCATTGGGGTTACCTGTCCAAGGCTCTCGCTAAGTTCGGATTTAGTGGATTCATTCACTCAGCCATTATGGCCCTCTATTCTAACCCCCTCGGTGAAAGTCCTCACGGATGGGATCCTGTCAGACTCCTTTGCCCTAACTAATGGCACTCGCCAGGGGTGTCCCCTTTCCCCAATCGTTTTTTCATTGGCGATAGAACCATTTGCAGAAGCAATTAGATCCAACACTCACATAGTGTAACGCTCCTGCGTTTTCTGAAACAAGATGGATTTGCAGCTGCAGAAAAACTCCACTCAGCAGTCATGTAGGGATATGTTGAAATACCAATCCCAACTCCCAAGACTCATCACTGTGGTCTGTCTGATTCAGCATACAAATATACACACTCAATAAGATGTTCCTTGGAGTGATAGATGTATATAGCAGTATAGTGGTGATGAGCTGAAGAGACAGGTATGAACAGTGACAGTAGGTGAACAGCACTTGAGAGAAATGTTCATGAGAGTATAGATGGTAACAAGTAGGATGCAGATAGGTTAGCAATCGTGTATGGTAGTAGGTGGTAGGACAGCAGATGACATACAGGAGAGTCTAACCCAGTGCAAGTATAGATGTTAGTAGGCTCAAGAGCTAGCAATCTAAACAACAGTGCAGATGATAGTTATAGTCCTTAGAATGCAGAGCTAGATAGTGTAAGCTTTAGAAGGAAGGTTTATGGAGGATTCCCCTGCGGGGTACTTATCACTAATAGCAAGCAGTAGTAGAGAGGTTCGGTATGAGCGAGTGATCCGGTAGCGAGATACAGGGATCAGCAGCGAGGTTCCGACAGCGAGGTACGCTTGCAAGCATATGAGCTTCAAGGCAGGTAAGCATCAAGGCACATTGAACGAACATGTGAGTGAGAACGCCGGCGGTTGAAATAGCCATTCTGCGGCGCTCAGTGATGACAGCATTGGTCTTAAAGGTGTATGCGCACTTACCAGAAGAGAATGGTGAGACGCATACACTGAGTTAGAAAGTGGAATAAGGGTACCAGAGGTACCAGAACATTACACATAGGGGCTTACAAGTTGGTCAAACTGAGCACAAACTAGGACTCTTTGCTGACGACATCATTATGACCCTGACTGACCCGACTGAGTCTTTACATGCACTGCAATCCGTTATTCAACTCTTCGGTCGAATGTCATTCTATAAAGTTAATACCACTAAGTGCTATGCTCTTCCGATCCCTATTCCGTCTGCTGAAGTGACTACCCTTAAAGATGTTTTCCCATGCAATTGGGAGGCTCCCTCAATTGCTTACCTGGGGTATCCAACTTACCTCCCCGGTTGCAAAACTATATGAGTGTAATATGTTGCCATTATTGGATCTTATCGAGGAGGAGTTCACCCAAATCAGGAAGGTTCACCTTTCCTGGCTGGGCAGAATTGCAGCATACAGAATGCAGGTCCTTCCGAAACTCTTGTACTTTTTTAGGACGCTCCCCATCCCCATCCCCCAGTCATTCTTCAATAAACTGGCTTCCAAATTGAGAATGTTTATCTGGGATGGGAAGCCCCCTAGAATAGCGCTCTCCACTCTATATAAACCCCACAAATTGGGTGGGGTAGGACTCCCTAATGCGCAAGCTTATTACCGAGCAGCAGTCTTATCACAAGCTTGTTATTGGTTAGTACACCAAGAAGGTAACTTGTGGAACCAGATTGAGAGACAAGTCTCCCCTGGACAAAACTTGCATGCTTTAACCTTTGCGGCTACTCTGCTCCATAAAACTAAGATCCCCGCATACCCTACCATTCAAGCTACATTACAAGTGTGGACCCATCTCCTCGGACAGGGATTCCAAGATGAGGAATGTGTCACTCTCGCTTCCCCGCTAGCGGTGTACGATTTGCTCATACCAGGAGTCTCGACACTGAACTGGCGGAGACGTGGTTACCACTTCTCCAATACATCAACCCAACCCCCAATTTGCCCTTGACATGTTAACAAACTTCCAAATTTCAGCTTATAAAAAAGCTCATGCTTCCGTAATTCCCCCAATGCCAAAAAAACTTTGGGAATTCCTTACTGCCATGACACGTCCTAGTATTAAAGGCATCTCACTCTGCTAAAAAATACTACAATTATCAACCTCCGCTACTTAAATCCCCCACTATCCTTAAATGGGAGGGCGAGCTAGGCCAGTCCTTCTCTGTTCCACAGTGGATGAGAGCATTCCAGTCTAGTCGCTCATCTTCGGCGTGCGTGGACCACTGGCACAACTCCCAGAAGCTATTTCATAGATATTATATGACGCCGGCCAGGCTTCACGCTATGGATAAGAAATGTTCCCCTCTCTGCTGGTGTGATTGCCAAGAGCCAGGTAATTTAGTGCATGTGTTCTGGAGTTGTCCAGTGGTCCAACCACTTTGGAGGGAAGTTTTTGACTGGGCTTCTCAATTAATGGGAACAGCCTGTGAACCCTCACCGGCTTTAGCCTTGCTGGGTTTAGGCTTGGATTCTTATCCACCTGGCCCCTGGAAGGTTTTGGCGCATATTCTATTTGCCACAAGAATCGCGATAGCAGCTAAATGGAGGGCTACTGCCCCCCCCCCCCTGATCCTGTCCGCTCTCAAACACAGAGTAGCCAACCAGTATGAAATGGAAAAGATGCTCGCTTTCAAAAACAGGAAAGCAGACACTTTCAAGAAACAGTGGCAAATCTGGAATCAAAAATCCCCTGACCTGATGTGAGATAACCCCTCTTGACATGATGCTTTAGCTCCCTATTTCCATCCACATACTCCATCACTCTGGTGGCAGATCCCTACTCCCTTCCCTTCCCCTTCTCCCATTCCCTGTTTCTGGTTTTCTGTTCTCTATTATTATCCCTCCTCAGTATGCATATTTTAACTCAATCTAGGGAACCATTCTCAGGTAGTGGCGACACCTGTGTTTTGAGAATCTCCATAGGTGGTTGCTGCACCCTCACAGTATGAACCCAATTGGGGTGGGGGTCCGGAAACCACGGCTACTAAGCTAGTCCCCCTGAGTTCGTTCTCCAGTGTGTTGTACTGTATTGACTTAGAAGTTTAGTTTATGTAGAATCCCGCTGTAGTACACTGCATATGGGTTTATACTTGTTTGTGCATTAATGTATTAGCCGAAAGCTGTACTGTATCCTGACTTGTCATACAATTGCTAATTTACGTGTATTTACACTACTTACCTTTTTCCTTGTATCTTATTTTTATTCTTCAATAAAAATGTATTTAGAAAAAAAAGAAAATGGTCAGTGCAGTACAAACATACAGGGGTTAGTTTACTAAAACAGAAGAGTGCATAATATGGTGCGCTGTGTATGGTAGCCAATAGGCTTGTAACTTCAGCTTGTTCGATTTTTGTTTCAGATTTTTGTTCAAATTTTTGTTCAAATTTCAATCTTCAGCTTTAATAATAAAACCTAGAAGCTTATTGGTTTCTGTGCAGAGCTGCACCAGATTTTGCACTCTCGAGTTTTAGTAAATCAACCGCTTTATGTCTGTACTGCATTGACCATTTTTTTTAGCTTGTATGTTATAACAGAAAATTTCCTATCAAATACTTACCGTAATTTTCCTTTCCTGATGGACTCCATGGCAGCATACGTATGAGTTAACCCCACCTCCATTCCTCCCCTATAGGACCCCACTCCCATAAATCTTTGTTCTGAGCCAGAGGCCAGGTTCCATTACTAGCCTACTCATGACTCTGGGAGAGAACTTCTGCTGCCATGGAGTCCATCAGGAAAGGAAAATTACGGTAAGTATTTGATAGGAAATTTTCAGTTTTCCTGACAGAGTCATAAGCAGTATACGCATGGGAAATAACTGTTAGGTACCTGTGAGGTAAAGTCCGAAGTGGAGCTTGAGCGCTGAAGATTCAGGCAAAAACGTAGTCAGGGAGGTTGGGCTGGCAACAGATCAGGCAAAGCGGTATATAAACAAAATCCAAAGAATGGTCAGCCAGGCAGAGGTCATACACAAGCTGGCGGTGAAGTACGGAATCGGCAGGCTGGAGAGGAGTCAAGAATTCAGGCAAAAGTTCATACACGATATTCAGAGTCTCAGAGCATACAGCACACCCAGGGAGATAATCCAAACAAATGGGCACTGAGTAACAGGAAGTGCTGCTATTTATGGGCTGATTAAATTGAACATTGTTTGCAGCCGGCAGTAGGTAGGGCTAGTGAGTCCAAAGCAATGGATCAGGCTGGAAAAATACCGCAAAGACTCCAGAGCTTCCCTGTGGCACAACAGGTAAGGTTGCAGGCTGTGAAACTGGGAACCTCCTGGTTCAAGGATGCCCAGGTACATGACAATAACTAGCCATACACAACTGGGTGGGCAATTTCAGAACAAAAGAAAAGGGTTTAATTGACACTGTCAACCGACGGGATTTGTAAACCAAAAATTAACGGAAGATAAGGAGGGCAGTTCTACACAATAATATATGTATTGATTGGGGACCACAAGGCTGCCTTACCCATTACATTGGGAACCACAAGTGAGCAGTCACCATCCCCAAAGGAACCAAGCCCTCAGCTCTGTGAGCCTCTTGGATGGCCTTGACAATCAATGCCACAATTGTCCTAGATAAGACACGTTTCCCTTTGTCCTTTCCGGTAAAAAGAATGAACAGGTTGTCAGAATTTAATAATATCTCGCTGGGTACTTCCATTATGTCAGAATATTTATACTGCTCTGAATATAACAGTGTCTATTTATGTCAATAAGCAAAGATCTGTGAGGAAGGAGAATCTCAACTTATTTCCACAAATCAATATTTAGCGAATTATTTTTAATTGATTAATTTCTTTTTAAAAGCATATACCAATCTTAGTGAGTACAGTCTACAGTAAGGAATATATATAAGAATATTTATTCACAAGACATATATTCACAATATATGATCAAACTGGAGATGACACAAAAAGATAACTTTACATAAAATACAAACTTAAAAAGATAATGCAATGTGATGTTTAGCTCAATAATGAAAGTGAAAGTGAAAGCAAGATTACCATTTCCCCAGGTATAGCATAAACCATAGGTAAGTTTTCTATATAAACAGACCACAATTGTCTGCGAATCGCACAGCCGAAAGTCATTCCACTGCAGATGGAGCGAGAATAAGCCATGCAAAACAGAAGACTAAATTCGCAATAATGCGCTAAATCTGATATTAATAAAAATGTATAAAAACAAAAATCAGCTTTTTAGAGAAAAATCTGCTATGGTTTATACGGCTGGGATTGTAATTCTTATTACCCTTAAATATGCAATATAAACATATAAGGAAGGAAATAAACAATTGTTAAATAAAATCAAATAACACAGCAAGGCATATTTACCACACATAAGATGGCTGCTAGCTTCAAATGGTCGTTACCAGAGTCCTAAGATGGCTGCCTTCCCAAGATGGCGGTCAGTGAGGGAGGAGTTTCGTTTGGCTTCCCTCAAAGTTTCAGATAAATAATGGAGCAAGATGGAGTATGTCTAGATGAGTCTATAGATGAACGTAGTAGTGTGTATGTTGCAAGTGTAATGTATGTTGTGTAATGTAATGTGTCCTGTCTCTCATCTGGGTTCTCCTTTTTATACGGTATGAACAAAGGACTATTAAAATTACCATAAGTTAAACCCAGAGGGATGAAACATTATCCCCATTGGTTGGGATATTCTTTACATTAACTGGTGAGGTCATAGTCACGCCTCTTTAATAATTAACCCAATGTTTTGTATAATAAAATTAAAGGATGATTTCTCTATATTCAGGATTAACCATAAAACACAACATAAAAACTTGCCCATACTCTCAGTACATACATAAATGTCCATCTAATCTCCATCATTCATCTTGGCAATTATGCCATTTCAATAATAATTATTTTTAATACAATATATATACTTATATTGGAAATATCTCATTATCCCAAGACTGCATTTATTAGTGTGTCCAAAGGGAGCAGTATTGTACCATTCATTAGATTTGGTATTTAGACTAATTAGAACATATTCTTATCTGATGACCTTTGACCTGTCTGGCCAGTGAAGATCCATTAATTATTTAGATTCTGTCACACACTTCAGACATTTAGGCTAGGATTGGAAGATCTATAGTGTCTGGCTTGTAGTATTTATGATACCTTAAACACTTAAACACAAACTTCTCTGAAATGAGGTAATTAGTGACAAGATACACATGTTCTTACACTTAATAGAAAAGTATTCTAAGTAAGATTACTACTGTAAGAATATAAACCCAAAATATGATATACATTCCTAAATATATATGTATATGCCTTACATAATATAATGACATAATTATTGCTAATATCTTCTCACACATAATAATGTATCTTTAAAAACTTATAGTTCAAATGAACCTAATGAATACACTGGGCTATTGTTAAATACAGACAGACTAACGTCTGGCTAAAATCAGTGACTAGTATGGTGTCTCGCTAATTGATCCTTATCTGATGAGATGTCGGTGCACCCCTTATTTACGATTTTAAAAGAAATACAAAGATCTCTGTTGAAATTCTACTCTCTCTTGTAACAGACATTTTGCAAGAGAACATATATGAACTTTTATTCACCTTCAAACAAGATGGAAGCTGCACTGTTCAGATCTATATGAGACTGAATATACATGGCTTTTTAAATCCATTTTTTTTCTATTATTTAATCACCCCAATACACCTGACAAGGTGTTCTCAAGCCTGAAGGAAGCTGTAGCTTGTAGACATAACTTTACAATATCTGAGAGATTCCTAGAACCAAGAGAAGGCACTGCTGAGAGTCAAACTCAGGATTCTCTGTTTACTAGACATGCGCTTTAACCAGCTAAGCCACAGCGTGGTCTCTCCCACGTCTAAAGGACGCAAGTTAGTAGGCCAAAGGTTGGTAGAACAATTTTTTTGTTCCCATGAAAGACTGATGTACCCCTAGGAATTGAGTCAAGCACAGGAAAAAAGCACCACTCGAACTGGAAGAACATTAGGAAAAGTTCTCCATGACTGGTGAATCAATCTCTGAGGCTTTTTATGTCGATGTGATAGCGAAAACGAAAGGCGAAAATGACAGAGTGGCCTTTAACGGAGACTACCCTAGAAACACTCCGCTCCAATTCCTGTGAGGTCTGAGCCTAGTTACTCCCTTGAAGAATTGTTGGACAGGAAAAGATGCCTAGACCTGGAAACAATTATGAAGGCCGATTAAGCTGACATTTGTACTCTGAGGGAATTGATTGATAGAGCCAGCTCTAAATCCGACTGGAGGAAGACCAGAATATTTAGAACTTCTAGATCAGGACATGATCTGTAAACAGCAGACATGTATTGCACAGACTTTGATCAGATTCTCCAGTAAACTTTGTTTGTGTTTACTCTTCTAGCATTCAAGAGAGAGAGATAACTCTGGAGGAGCAGACGAGGACCTCCAATCTCAAGAACCAGACCATCAGACATAACTGTGCCGGATGTAGAAATGCACCCAGTGACAGGTCTGGCCTGATGACAAGGGGCACTGGATTTTGGTAGCTGAACAGTGCTAGCAAGGAGAACCATGGCCTAATTAGCCAATAAGGCTTCACTGCCACTTCCTCCACAACTTCTGTTCAGGGATTTCATAGAAACCCAAGGATAACCAGGACTTGAAGAAACACACAGGACCCACTGAATTTCCAATGATCCGTCAAGGCATCTCCACCTGAAAAACCTCTACATGTAGAGACCATTCATTGTTGTCCAACTGCACTCTGGAAAGAAAGTCTGTTAGAATATTCTGGACTCCAGGCAAATAAGCCCCTAAGATGTAGGCTCGATTCCTCTGAGCCCAAGACATAATTGGCTCCACTTCCTGTAAAAGAGAACAGGCTGTGAGTCCCCCTTGTCTTTTAATGTAGGAGACAGCATTAGTGTTGACTAGCCTAAGAGCACTGACGCTCCGTTCATTATATGGTGAAAGGCCTGTAGGGTGCAGAAGGCTGCCCGTAGTTTCAGAATGTTCAAAACAATCCTGTGAAATTGACAGCACCGCCTTCCTTGAGCTATCCCTGACTGGCAGCAAGCCCTTCCCCTCCCAATCCCATCCCGTATTGGTGGTATCGGACGTGATTGTGAACCAGGAAATGAGGCAATGGAATAGCAAATGAGCCAGTTTTGCAGCCACCAGGGGACTCACTCTCATGATTGAGGTTATGTAGATGACCTGAATTCAGCTTCCTTGCTCCCACTGCTGGAGAAACCCCTTCTGGAAGGGCTGCCTTCTCCGGAGTATCCACTTGACCATCGGATCCATAGACATGGGATCCAGAGGCACCGTAGGACACAAGAGACTGAGTGGGCTCCAGGTGTCTCTTTTACAGCTGAATTTTGAGGAGCAGCTGCCCTCTGTCTTGGGACAATAGGAGAAGAACATCCAAGTAACTATGCAGGTGTATGCTCTTTGCTTTGATAAAGACCTGATCAACCAATAAGATCCTTAAAATACACAGGGTGATGTTGAAAGCCGAATGGTAGACAAGGAAACTTGAGATAGTCTTGACCTACGGCGAACCAAAGGAACTTGAGGAAATCTTCTACAATGGGCACATGAAAGTAAGCATCTTTAGTTCTATTGGAAACAAGCCAGTCACCTGGCTGGACCCCCTATAAATCAGGGACAATGTTTCTATCTTGAACTTCTCCTTTTGATGAAAATTGGTTTAGGTGCGCAAGATTCAAAATCATGACCATAAAGATAGGCGAGTACATGCCCTGAAATCTCTCGCATCCTGAGACTGGAACAGCAGCAATTTGCGACACCAGTGACTTTACGTAATACAAGAGTATATGCTTAATTTTACCTCAGAGTGAGGCCAAATCCATGGAAATGAATTTGAGATGAGGAGGACTTCTGATGGACCATGCGTGTCCTGAAAAGACCACTTTGACGTTCCAATAGTCTGAGGCTCAAATTCAGTAGCTTCTTGGGTAACTGAGGTCAAGCTTTTAGCATACTTCTGAGGGGATCTCTGGCCTCTTCACCAGCTCTTCCTAAAATCCAGACCTGGTGTCATCTTCTGGCCTAGCAGGTGCCGGTCCTGAGCCAAGACCCAACTTGCCAACTGTGGCCAGTTACGGTGCTGTCCAGTTGTGGTTACGGTGCTGTCCAGTTGCCAAAAGATGAAGCTCTCTCAAAGGGATCTTACACTAGGCCCGTTAGAGGTGAGATCAGCAAGCCTAGGCCCCAGCCATAGCACTCAGTTTGCTGTAACTGATAGGAGAAAAACCCATGCCACTATGTGGATGATGTCAGTTGGAGCCTCACCATGGAAACCGACACCAGCTCCGGCTCCTGAGCTACCAAGTTTCTGAAAACTCTCTTGAATATTGCATCCACATTCTCCTTCCACATTTCCATCACTTTCAACATGGCCACAGGAGCCCAGGCGGTCTTTCAGGCCATTCACTGCATCTTCCAGGGAAGAGCGACATGCTTGCTTGCCTCATCAAGGCCTCAACAACTAGAGAGGCAGCCTTTACATGCTTCACATCCTTATGTCTGAATGGATACAGCTTGGTCATCTTTGTCAGAAGTGAGGTATATCACGCCACCTTGCTCCACTCATCCAACATTATGTCCCTCATTTCTGTTAGGAATGGGAAATTAGAACGCTCTCTCTAGAGGTGCTTAACCTCCTTAGCAGTATTCCAGAGTGTGGCTCGGGGTTAACTTTCGGTACCAATAGCGGTAACCCCGAGCCACACTCGGGATTACCCCGCAATGTTACTAACCTTCCCTGTGCTCACCCGCTGTCCTACCCGCCCTCCTCCCCGCCATCCTCACTCTCTCCCCGCTCTGTGCACGGCCGATTGCCGGCAGTTGCCTTCTGGTTCCCGCCCTGCGAGCGCTGCGACACAGGGGGGTGGAACCGGTGGCAAATTCAAAAGTTTAAATACACAAATGACATGATACAAAGCTGTGATCCTAATGGATCACACTATCATGCCATTTCAGCACAGGATTGCACAGGAGTGCTTTGTGCTTGGAAAATTTTGAACGTCCACGGCATTCAAAAAGCGTTCTTTTTGTGCAAAAGCGCTTTTAGACGAACTGGAAAACAGCGACAGCGAAATGGAGTTACTTGAAGAACTGATCAATAGCGATTCGTGGGAAAATTTGTCATCAGGTAAGGAAAGTGACGACAGCGATGATTCTGATGTCTCTTTCTGGCACATAGATTGTGGAATTTGGGAAGTATATCAAATGATTCTTCAGAATTTCCAACGGAGCTATGTGCCATATGTGGGAAGGGAACCAGAAGACAGGTGCCGGCATCAGCCGAGCACACAGCGGGAGAACAGCGGGAGGATGGTGGGGGATCACAGGAGAAGGCGAGTTTTAAAATGTAAAACAACAGATTTCCATGCAAAAGAATGTACCGCTTTTAGCACAGAAATCCTGACATAATCAGACCGCCAGGGAGGTTAAAGAACTTCCTCTTGCTTTGAGGGACACTCTACAGGTTCCACTCGTGTAAATGCCCCCTTCATTGCCTTGACCAAGGCGTCATAAGGGCAAAGGGACTCATCCCGCTCTGCCTCCCTTTCTGAGGTCTTCATAGATGGATGGCTTGGTTAGGACAGTTCCAGTTCTTCCTGGTCATCCCTAGTAGGGGAACACGACGTTACGGCTGTTGGACTTTGCGTGTGGCTTGCTCCCCACTCTTCAACGGTTTTCTGCACTACACGCCTCACCAGAGATTACATTCGCTGGAAATCACCATCCCCTTTTCCAACCACCTGGGCTTAATATGGCTCACACAGAGACTTGCCCTCTGGGACCTAAGTCCTGCATCCCCAGCAGGCTTCTTCCTTGGAGCGGCTGACATGGCGGTGGACGTGGTGAGGATTTGGAGCTTCTGCTAGGAAGGCTGGACCTTGACGGTGACCAATGACGATTAATCCTGGAAGAAGAATGTTGATGTAGTGACCTAATGAGGTCTTTATCTCGTGCCGTGTATTGTCAATCTGACCTAGAAGGACTAAAAAAACCTAAAAAGAAAACAAAAGAGGGTAGAAAAGAACGGGTTAAAAACCCAAAAGGAGTGCCCAGGCAAGTGAGGAAAGGAAAGGGTTAAACACACCCTCTCATCCCCTCTACACAAGGGCTGACCACAAGGGGGGGAAGTGATACATCCATAATGTGGAAACCGCACAGACAGCCAACCTGCACAGGTGATAGAACCATCAGGATCACACACACACAGCCAACACACAAGGGTGTTATTGCAGAGCATATACTTGTGATGATTGCACACAGCATTTACGGAAACTGCTGCAATTTGCCCACAGAGAAATCCCAATATCAACAGTACTGACCGCTGATTGAATTTCTTAACTGTAATGACACCACTGCCGACCACTGCCGCGCACAGAGCACATGCGCTAAGTCCCTGGGACGCCAGGCTAGAAGAGAGCAAGTGCCATGGGCTGGAAGACACTAGAGCCAGGGAAGAAAAACAGACAAACACACACAACTGCTGCCACGGAATATGCAATATAAAAGGATACATCAATGCACACGGCATCCCCCACGACCATGACTGCCGACCATTGCCGCGCACAACGCACATGCGCTAAGTCCCTGGGCAGGAGTAACCCAGGGACGCCAGGCCGGAAGAGAGCAACTGCCATGGGCTGGAAGACACTAGAGCCAGGGAAGAAAAACAGACAAACACACACAACTGCTGCCACGGAATATGCAATATAAAAGGATACATCAACGCACATGGCATCCCCCACGACCATGACTGCCGACCATTGCCGCGCACAACACACATGCGCTAAGTCCCTGGGCAGGAGTAACTCAGGGACACCAGGCCGGAAAAGAGCAAATGTGCTTCAGCCACCATGGGCTGGAAGACACTAGAGCCAGGGAATAAAAACAGACATACACAACTGCTGCCATGGAATATGCAATATAAAAGGATACATCAACGCACACGGCATCCCCCACGACCATGTCTGGATCCAGAAGACGCTGCTGCATGGGCCCACTACATTTATTGCCACCTACTAATAGCAAGGCTCTTATGCTGTACTGCCACTTTGCCTGCCAATGGCCAAGCTTAAGCTCTTCAGGGCACCGCATCCATCACCCTTCTCCACTCCGCTAATAGCTGGGGACTGCTGGAGACTCCACATTGCACCAAATCCATTGCCCTTCTCCAACCCACTAATAGCTGGGGACTCCACATGGCCCTGAATCCATCACCCTTCTCCACCCTGCTAATAGCTGAGGACTGCTGGAGACTACACCCACCTTCCAGGGCGCAGCTTGCCGAACAACCAAACCTCAATCGTGGACATTTAATCTAAGGTAAGGCTTCATCCTTTCCGGTCCTTATGAGGAGGACAAAAAAGGAACGCAGCCTCTGGTTTAGAGCAAAGATTTATGAGAGTGGGGTCCTATAGGGGAGGAGTGGAGGCAGGGTTAACTCATACATATGCTGTCATGAAGTCTGTCAGTAAACATATTTTGATAAGCAAAATGTTAAAGTTTATGACAATAAATACTGTTATACTTTTTTGATCTTCTTGTTGATGGTCTTTTGTTCTCTTCAAACAAGTTTTCCAATCCTATACAAGTCAGGGGAATGCAAAACCATTAAGCAAGTCAAATGCAGTTCAACTGCAAGTCAAATACACCTGTCAATGAAATAAGAGTCTTCTCAAACTGATGTCAAAATAATGTCATCAACATAAGCACAAAGCTCATTGACACATGCTGTTAAAATGTTTCCAGTCTTCATATAGTAGATAATGCAGGGTACCCCTGCTTATCATAGCTCCTAACAGGTGTTATGTGTAGCTGCATGAAATACCAGCAATTGTGTTCTACACTCCCCCCCCCCCCCCCATGTTATCTTTTGACTTTATATGCTTTCTGGCATGTGAACAAGCAAAACTGTGTACACAGCCCATTTTGCAAAAAATGTTTGTGACAAATGGGCACAGGACTGTTCATGATGTTGCATCATATTGGCAAAAATGTTCTTGGCGGCAGTGAGGAATTTGTGGAACAAATGACACCTAACTTGGTAATGTCAACACTGTTGGTGCAGTGTTTGTAAGTGGACTCAGCGGGTCTTGAGTGATGTAAAAATTCCCAGCACTACTCCTGGAGCATAGTAGGCATGTAGGGGATCACTCTGTGATTAGCAGTGGAAAGAATGACCAGTCATTGTTAAATAAAATAATTCAACAGAGGTTTACCTAGGCTAGAGCTGGGTAAATTAATTAAAAATATGGACATAAAACGTGGAGGTATAATGTAGGGATCTTTACAATAACTTTAAAGTTAAACCAAACTTCATTGGTATGTATCACATACATGCAAACACCTGTGTGAGAAGACTGGAATGGATCAGCACTTTAGGCCTCTTTCACACGGGCGTTCCGTATGTCCGTATATCACCCCATCTGTTTGCGGGTGATATACGGACATAATGCATGTCAATGGGATTGCGGATGTCAGCGGATGACCATCCGCTGACATCTGATTTGCGTCCTTTCAGTTCTGTTCCGTTTTTTGGAATGGAACAGAACCCTTTTTTTCTTCCATTTAAAAAATGGAAAGGACGCAAAATCGGATGTCAGCGGTGTCATCTGCTGACATCCGCAATCCCATAGAAATACATTATGTCCGTATATCATCCACAAAAAGATGGGATGATATGCGGACATACGGACCGGATGACACAAGTGTAAAAAAAAAATAGAAAATGCCGGAGCGGATCGAAATACGGTCCGCTCCGTGTGAAAGAGGCCTTACTCAAATACTCACATGCTGCATACTAGTTGATTTAGTGAGACTAGAAAAGATTTACTGACTAAGGCCCCTTTCACACAGGCGGACCATTCAGATCCGCCTGTTCGTTTTTTTGGCGAATCTGAACGGTCCCCCCATGCATTCCTATGGGGCATCGGATGTCAGCGGAGACATGTCCGCTGACATCCGACCCGATCCGTCAAATCTGGACGGATGGAAACCCTATTTTCCATCCGTCCAGCGGATTGGATGGGATCGGATGAGAACAGACTGATGGTCCGTTACCATCCGTTTTCCCCCATAGAGATGCATGGGGAACTGACAGCTGTGTCTCCGCACACAGCGTGGAGACACAGCTGTCATCCTCCTGCTCAGCGGGGGATCGGCGACTCGATCCCCCGCTGAGAAAAACTAATCTGTCCGACGGACGGATAGTGTGAAAGGAGCCTTAAGCCTCGTACACACGCAACGATTATCGGCCGACCGATCGGCCGTCTTTTGTCCAGTGTTGTTGTGTTGGTTGAAATGTGCTTTAGACTGCACACAAATTTTCTCGGCCAACAACAACCAACTTCACAAGTGATGTCATGTTCTGGTTTACTTTCCGTGTGTTTTTTCTTCTCTGAGCATGCCCAGTCTTGCTCATCAGATTTTTGTCTGCCGAAATCTGTACTGACTGACGGAAAATCGGCCGTTCTGTTGACGGCCAACAAAAATTTTATAGCATGCACACCAGATTTTGTTCGGCCGAAAAGTCGCAGTCGGTTGTCGGAAGCATCATACTAACAAGCTGACAATCGGCCGATCGGACGTTGGCCGAAAATTCACGGCCAACAATCGTTGCGTGTGTACGAGGCATTAGTATACAAAGCAATTTCAGGCAACAGGTGAAACTAATAAATGGGCTACCTATGCAAGCTAGCAAACACTGCAGCTGTGCTAAAAAGTGGTGAAATCATAACATCAATTTGGTTTACCTGTATATTTGTTCTATGTAATCTGTCAAAATCCTGAGAGCTACCCACAGGACAAATGAAGGCTTTGCCGTGTAAAGTGGGGTACACAGTAAAGGAAAATCAGGCAAACGATCGGCCGGTTTTCCTGGATGTTTCACAGCAAGTTGAACCAAGGGTCAAAATAATGTACAAAAATTCTCGTACGACAAAGGCTTTTTTTTTGGGGGGGGGGGGGGGGGGGTTATTTGTTGTTTCTGATCATGCATAGTTATTCGGATCTGATATTTCTCGTACAAAAAACGGTGCACATTAAATATTTGCCGACCAGCCGCCACAGTTATACGGCGGCAGGTTCCCGCGAATTGCTGTTCCTGTACAGTGATTCGTGGGAGTGATCCTGTGGGCGTGTTTTTTTTTGGGGGGGGGGATTTTATATAGCAGAAAGTAAAAAATATTGTTTTTTTTTTTTTTTTTCCAAAATTGTTGCTATTTTTTTGTTTATAGTGCAAAAAAAAAAAAAAATCACACAGGTGATCAAATACTACAAAAAGAAAGCTCTATTCATGGGAAAAAAAGGACATCAATTTTATTTGCATACAGTGCCGCATGACCGCGCAATTGTCCGTTAAAGTAACGCAGTGCGAATCTCAAAAAATGGCCTGGTCAATAAGGGGGAAAATCTTCCAGTCCAGAAGTGATAAAAAAAATTGATCGTTCTGTTCACTTACGAAAAAAAAAATTTGGAGTTTGTCCCTTCAGAAATTTTAATTTACAAAGTCAGAATCTGATGTCAAAAATTGTGTACACATTATACAAAAATCGAATGATCTTGCCTCGTATGGAATTTTTCTCACGATTTTCTCAGTGTGTGTACAGGGCTTCAGTTTTTCTCTCTGCTTCCTGCTTTAGCAGTCACATCTAATTTATTTAATGCAGATTTTATTTTGATTGGTGCCAGAGAGAAACTTTACATTAATTTATTTACATGAGGTTTTCCACATATGAGAGACTGGAAGAAGTCTCAGGCCCCATTCACACTGGGGCGACGCTACTTGCCGGGGCGACCTCATAGGTCGCGGCGCGCTGCTCGCACCGTGACCTCGGAGCGGCCGGCACGGACTTCATAAGATTGAAGTCTATGCAGGTCGCTCCAGGTCGCCCCAAAGAAGCTCCGGACCCTTTTTCTAAGTTGGAGCGACTTGTGTCGCTCCTATTAGAACGGGTCCGCAGCTTCTCTATGGAAGGCGACCTACTGCGACCTGTCAGGCGACCAGGTCGCCCCAGTGTGAACGGGGACTCAAATGAGTTTGTTTGGGAATTACCGTTCTGCATCACAAACAGGGGTTCTTAGATACAGATTAGTAACAAAATGAAGTGAGGAGGATTGGTGCACTACAGCAGTGCCTGAATTAAAAAAAAAAATATATATATATATATAAGATTCCTGTATGCACCAACAATAATTCATTTTCAGCTTTGATTGGAAAACTTTTTTACCAGGATCTTTAATATGACATATCTTTTGGATAATGGCCTCTTCCATCAACTGCCATTTTGCTTCATGACATATTCCCTTGAATAACTTCACATGTACGTCTTGCATTCCTGCGGGTTGTTTGATGCAGCAGCAATCTTATTAACGATAACAACCTAAGAAAAAACAGAGGTAAGTCATCTTGAATCATTTCTTCCTCTAAGCAAAAGCAATAACACTCCATGTGCACATATTTCTATTCCTGGAAATATCCCTCTGATACAAATGGTAATTTAATAGATTTAAGGGCACTTTGAGGCTGATAACATTTCTCATTCTGAAATGTTTTGTCGCCACTAAGACACTCAGCTCGATTCACCAACAGTGGCGGAAAAAAAACATTGAAGAACCTTAACTCGTAAGATTAAATGCAGGCTACATCCTAAATGAAAGAAACCCATTAAAATGTTTCTAAGCTATTCCATTTCCAGAAATGTTTTGCAAGAGGAACAAAGATATTTAGCATCTGAATACTTCTGGTTACATAGCAGACTACAAACGTTTACTTTTAATATAACTTCTCTAACTACAAGTTTAAAACTTAAAAGGCCCAGAACCCTCAATTAAAACTATTTTTTTATGAAGCAATTAATAATTAGAGATTATGCTTGGGTTCAAGTCTGTCACGGGTTCGAGGTGAACCTATGCCTGTTCGCAGTTCACAGTCCCACCAAACTAATGAGAAATGTTGCTGCTATATTAATCAACTAAACATGATACACTTCCTCCGCATGAATTTGACTCATGAAAGGTGTATTGACGTATATGTATCAGTAACACAGGTGAGGTGAGGTCGGTGCATACGCATTTTCTAAATATACCCTTTTTTTTTTTTTTTTATTTACATTTGTTGCCATTGTTTGCAATGGATAACGATGAGCACACTATTACCCTTGCAATATGTTACAAAAGTGAAAGCCACTTTTATACTGAAACTGCTCACCTAAGAGAAGGACAATGTTGGGAACAGCTAGCTACATTTTAGTCCATTTGTTCCAATTTTAGGATACAATTAGCAGCAGAAAAAGTTGAAGGACTGGTGCAAATACTATCATTTTCGTGTACTGAGCTGAGAGTTATAATAGAGATAGTACTCCGCCTGCCAAAAAAAAAAGAGGCTGTTGCTTTTACAGTCATTGCTCAGGCTAGAGATGAACACAAAGAAATTTAATTTAAAACAGTTACAGTCGCTTCTGGGGTATTTGATGCCTGCAGGATAATACTTGTGGGAAGAGTGTTCTGCAGACATTTAACATGGGCAATGAAATTAATAAAGCATAACATCATTATATTAGGATTACCAGATCGATGTTGGACGATTTTGAAGTTTGGCTTTCCTTCCTTAAAGAGTATAATGGTCAGTCATTCTGGCAACACAAAGAAGTGCCTAATGCCTCTTTAGAGTTGTGTACAGAAGTAGAAGAGTGACACAAGGGCCCAGTCAGACATTATCCGCAACCTCATCTTGTTGGAAATCTTCGCGATCACTGTTTCTATTGAACTATGGGAAAGTAATTTGCTGAACAAGCAGGTGATCTTCTGGATTGACAACATAACTTTAAGCCTTGTTATTAACCATCTATCCTCTGGCTCTCTTCAGGTAGTGTCCTTGCTATGATATTTGGATTGTATATGCATTCATTCCAGCGTATGGTTTATAATGAGTATCAGGGGAGGCTAACTCTATTGCCAATGCCCTTTCTCATTTCTAGTGATCCTTGGCATAGTGAGCAGCAAGAAAGGATCATCCTTGTACTCAATTATAGTTAAGCGGAACACTCTAAATAATTTGTAAAATGTAAAAATATATAAATATTAATAAACATTAATCAAAACAAAGGAAGGGCAAAACTGAGCCTGAGACGCCACGCCAAACCCTGTGGTGGAGTTCTGAGTGGTGAGCTGGCTGGAGAATTATTTCTGACACAAGACATTCACATTATTGTTGTACACAGCATTATATTAAATTTGTATTGGGCAGAGCTTATTGTATAAACACTAGATCATCCTTGTCGAATTCCTTGTGGAGCATTGGTTCTGATCACTGTTAGAAACGCTTTGTGCATCACTTGCACCTGCCTGAACTATTGTCATATGTGGCAAGCATGGCTGATGGTTTCCCAGGGTGTTTTTTTGGCTTTGGCTCTCATTTAGACAGATGCTTGTCACTTATAACCCTTTGGCTTATTTTACAGAACAGAGGCCCACAATTGAAAAAGCAATGTCAGTTCTAGCATTCTGGTTTTGCCTAGTAGGTTGGGAGGGCATAACCAAAGATTTCTTTATCCACTGGACAGTTAAGGGTTGGAGAAAGACTATACTTTAACCCTGATTCCCAGTGTATATCAATAGCTCACATATTATTATACATACTGACCTTGATATTTAATGATTGTTTTTCAGCTTTTGAAGTCTGGCTCTTCTGAGCAGCCCTTTTCTGGGCATTTTTCTATGCTTTTCAGGTTGGAAAATAGCAAAACTTCTCCAGTAGGTAAAATGACAGAGGATTTGATGATAACTGACTCCAGCATTTTGGTTTGTTTATGTAAATCAAAAATGGACCAGGATATGGGCAAACAAGCTTCTACGTTGACCTGCGATGGCTAGTTTTGCCCAGTAACATTAGCAGAGGAATATTTGTGGTATGCCCCCCCATCTACAGTCTCTCATACATGCAGATTTTTTTTACTTTAGTAGATTTCAGTTTCTGGTTGAACTTTGCATACACAAATCGACTCAACAGAATTCTCCAACCTATTAATTTAGGATAAGGGCTGCTAAAGCACTCTCTTCAATGGGATTTTTAGATGAAAAACTTTGGTTAGGTGGGAATCTTTTTTTATATATATGTTAGATCTCAGCTTTATTTGTGGGTTGGGACCCTGTCTTGGCATGAACTATTGGGGATTCATATGCCAGTTCGGCAGGACAAAGGGTGGCAGAAAGAAGCTATGGAACAAATCTAGGTATATCTTTCTAAGCAGCCAGATTACATTGACAGGGGGGGGGGGGGGGGTTAAGTAAGATGAGTTTTTTGACATAACGATGGCTATTGAGAAAGATTGAAAGATAAAGGGATTGATATCTTCATTTTTTGTGTATAAACAGAAACAGAAGTGGCACTGGCTGCAGTGGGGTGCAGTGTTGGCTAGTGTGTGGTGGTGGTATTCATACTTTTTGTTGTTTTTTACTGTATCGGAGAGTAAGCCATATCAATGACTTGCTGAAGACAGATGTTTAGACAATGCTACAATGTTGCGTATGACACTGTTCCCTACACATGACTAATGTGTAAGATAAAATCTACAGGCTTGGAAAGATCAATTTGTAAATGAATAGAAAACTGTCTAGACAGAATTCAGAGAGTAGTGGTTAATAATTCTTACTCTGAATTGTCTAAGGTTATCAGTGGTGTACCCCAATGTTTAGTGTTGGGACCCTTACTTTTTAATATCTTTATAAATGATATAGGGCCTGGGATTAAAAGTACAATTTCAGTCTTTTCAGATGACACCAAGCTATGCAGTGGAATAACTTCCTTACAGGATGTCCCCAGTTTACAAGCCAACCTCAATGCACTGTTTAATTGGGCAACTATGTGACATATGAGGTTTAATGTTGATAAATGTAAAAGTTATGCACTTGGGGCTAAGAATATGCATGCATCATACATACTAGGGGGAGTACAACTGGGGGAAACAATGATGGAGAAGGATCTAGGGGTTTTGGTAGATCCTAAGCTTAATATTAGCATGCAATGCCAAGCTGCGGTTTCCAAAGCAAGCAAAGTCCTTTCTTGTATTAGGAGAGGTATGGACTCCAGAGAGAGAGATATAATTTTGCCCCTGTACAAATCATTAGTAAGAACTCATCTGATATATGCAGTTCAGTTTTGGGCACCCGTTCTCAAAAAGAAAATCGGGGAACTGGAGAAATTGCAGAGAAGGGCAGGGCAACCAAACTGATAAGAGGCATGAAGGAGCTCAGCTATGTACAGTGGGAACTTGGTGTTGAGTTATTCACTTTAAGGTCATCACAGAGGCCACATGGGCACTTTTTTACATCTGGAGGAAAAGAGATTCCATCTCCAAATATGGAAAAGTTTCTTCACAGTAAGAGCTGTGAAAATGTGGAATAGATTCCCTCCAGAGGTGCTTTTGGCCAGCTCAGTATGTGGCTTTAAAAAAGGCCTGAATTATTTCCTAAATAAACATAATATACCTGGGTACTCACATTTATAGGTAAAGTTGATCCAGGGAATATCCGACTGCCTCTTTTTTTTCCCCTGCTGGAGCAAATTGGATCATGCTGGGGTTTTTGCGCCTTCCTCTGGATCAACTGTGGGTAAAGGGTTGTGTATATAGGATTATATATATATATATATATATATATATATATATTATATATATATATATATTTTTTTTTTTATTTATTTATTTTTTATTGGTTAAACTAGATGGACTTGTGTCTTTTTTTTAATCTGATTAACTATGTAACTATGTAGCATCAATGCAATGCTGGGATCTTACAGTATACTTGTGACTGGCACTAAGTTGAAGTTAGTTATTGTTTTTTTAAGAAGTTGTTAATTTATTGGTTAGAGTCCAGTGTAACTATCTTTCCCTTTTTAAAAATGTTTGAGTGTTATTTTATAAAAGACACGATTGCACTTGAAAGATAAATCTCTTAGCCAAATATGTCTGAAAACATGTAACCACAATGCAAGCTCAAGATTTCGTACAAACAAGAGCTTTTGGATACATATTAGAATAAGTAAAAAGCTGATGGAAGTGTGGTGACTTCCAAGTTCTTGAGTAATTAAAAGTAAAATGGTCACTTAGTACATTTTATGATGGGCTGACCACTGACATGTTATGGCATCCAAGAATAGCCAAGGTAAGCAAAGAGTGTGCTATGTAAAGAGGAAAGCATTGCTGCTACTCCCGATCAGCTCAGGTGAATAAACAATGAAGAGCGGCCCCAGACTACATTTCTTCACCAAACCACACACTCTGATGCATTTTGCCCCGTTTACTGGGGCTTAATCATAAGGGGACCCTGTTCTTAGACACAGGGATTTGCTTTCACCTCTACTTTAAGTGGTGCCATAAACAATCAAACAGGTTGCAAAGAGTGTGGTATGTCATTTTATTTGTCTACCTGGCTCTAACGTTTGCACACTTGCCCTTCTTGTTATAACATAGTATCCATTAGGCATTGTGGCCTTAGCATCATTCTCATAACTCAGTCTCATAACCGCACACTAAAAAGCTTGCTTTTTTAAATTGTAAAATACCATTAATACAACTTTTCCACAGTGGTTTAATGTGACCATTTGTTCTATTTAACAGCGTGC
The DNA here is from genome assembly GCF_965119305.1 of Pelophylax lessonae. Classification (NCBI taxonomy): domain Eukaryota; kingdom Metazoa; phylum Chordata; class Amphibia; order Anura; family Ranidae; genus Pelophylax; species Pelophylax lessonae. The sequence goes on along the minus strand of NC_138768.1, from coordinate 677,327,805 downwards.
CATAAAACCAGCAGGAAGTTTTGCAGTTATAAATGAACAATAGATAACCATAAGGTGGCAGAGAAGTGATAAGGAAAAGCAGCAGAATAGAAGAAGAAGGTTAATTAGATAGCAGCATCATTGAATTGGACAAGAACGATTATAAGTCACATACCTCATTTAAATCACTGTGGTTTAAAGAGAAAAACTGCTTTGTGAATGTTTGATAAAACACAAAGGAGTTTATGCATTAAAAGCATGCCGATAAGAAAAATTCCTGTTGCCGGGAGCAACTAATCAGCCTATAAATGTAGTTTTTGTAATGTGGAGTACAAAATGAGAGAGAGTTTTAAATTGGTTGCTATGGGCAACAAGAAAATTTCTTGTTAGCACACTTTTGATACATAAAGCACTATACACTGATAAACCGTTACTTTATGACCACTGACAGGGTAAGTGATAAACACTGAGTATCATTTGCATCTGAAAGTCAGTGGAGTGCAGTATAAGGCAGAAAGTAATCATGTTGTTTTTGAAGTTGATATGTTAAAAGCAGAAAAAAATTGGCATTGCAGTTTGTGGTTTATGGGGCTGCCTATTGACCTGTGTCCACAGATGGCACCAGGATGCAGTAATAGGAAGAAGGCTAGCTGGCCGAGGCAGTGTGATGCTTTGGGAAATGTTCTGCTGGGAAACTTTGGGTCCTGCTATTCATGTGGATGTTACTTGACATGTACCACCTACCTAAACATTGTTGCTGATCAAGTACACCCCTGATTACCTTAGCTTTTATTTCTCCAAATCTCAATCCAATTCAGCATCTGTGTGATGTGCTGCAAAAACAAGCCCAAGCCGCATTCCATTTTATGGAACTTACCACTTACCGCTATTGTGCGAAATGCCGTACCTTTACGTCATTTCGTTCAATAGTCACTAGATGGCGCTATCGCTTCACCGGAGGGGCGATCGTGCCGTGACTGGCTAGCGGGGATGTCAATCAAGGGGTCTGGTGGACCTGATGTCCACCGGCCACTCGCGATCTTCCCCGGGAGAAGATCGCCGTTCTGCAAGGGGACAAGATGAAGACCTTATGTTCCTGCTAAGCAGGAACCAGGATCTCTGTCTTCCCTTAGTCAGTGTAACCCCCCCCCCCATAGTTAGTAAGCACCCCCTAGGGACACACCTAACCCTTTGATCACCCCTGCTGGTTAACCTCTTCCCTGCCACTGGCATTAGTGCAGTGACAGTGCATTTTATTTAGCACTGATCACTGTAATAATGTCACTGGTCCCCAAAAAGTGTCAAAAGTGTCAGTTAGATGTCTGATTTGTCTGCCGCAATGTCGCAGTCCTGCTAAAATTCGCTGATCGCCGCCATTACTAGTAAAAAAATAAATAAATAAAAATTCCATAAAAATATCACATCGTTTGTAGATGCTTTAATGTTTGCGCAAACCAATCAATATACGCTTTTAGAGATTTTGTTTTTGCTAAAAATATGTAGCAGAATACAAAACAGATAAAAAAAAATTTGATTTTTAAAAATAGAAAAATTGTTGGCTGTGTTTTATAGTAAAAATTAAAAAAAAAAATGTTTTTTTTTTTTTTTCAAAATTGTCCCTATTTTTTGTTCATAGCGCAAAAAATAAAAACCACAAAGGTCATCAAATACCACCAAAACAAAGCTCTATTTGTGGGAAAAAAAGAACATAAATTGTATTTGGGTACAGTGTTGTATGACCGCGCAATTGTCTGTTAAATTAACGCAGTGTCGTATCGCAAAAAATGGCCTGGTCATTTAGGGGGTAAAACCTTATTGGTCCAGAAGTGGGTAAAGGATCTGCTACTGACGGCTTGGTACCAGATACTACAGCATACCTTCAGAGGTCTAGTGGTGTCCATGGCTCAACGTTTCAAAGTTGAAAAAAAGGGTTTGTTTTGTCAGTAAAAGGGGGTCCTACTCAATATTAGGTGGGTGACTATAAAGTAATGGCTGATAGGTGTATATTTATAGACTCTTATAATAAAAATAGGGAAAATATCATGATTGAAGCAACTAACTGTAAGCTGATTTAGTTAACTGATTTGTCAATGTCTGGTTAATTGTTACAATGCAAAACTACATTTATTGTAGGTACAACCAATATATAATCTGCAATATCCAGCCGTATTAAGAGCCTTGGACTGGGTCAGGTTGTCAATTGCAGAGTTAAAAAGGGCCAAAACCACTGATTTATCACTGTTGATTAATGGGCAGAGGTAGCTAAAGCTTAAAAACATTTGTAAAGTGTTAGTGCTTCACATTTAATAGTTAAATATTGCTTGTGAAGCAGCTAGCAGTCATTATAATTATATCTGGAAAAATAGAAAAGGGCAGAGCAGTAAATCCCATGAGCACCATAGACTGGCCTCAGCATCAATTATTGAACATTAGAGATAGCACCAGCAGTGAGATTATTATACTGTAAATGTGCACTATGCTATAACTCAGCTAATGCGCCCCAACAGTACATGCATATATCAACATGATGTTGGCTTATACTATTTGTGCTTTCTGGTATATTATTCATATAGTTGAAGAATTTCTAAACCCAATAATTTTTTTTTAACATATTGCAGCTTCCCAGTCTTTAGATTTGGTGTCTGCATTAGTTTTATTTTAATTTCCTGCTAAGTACAAATACAGAAAAATACTTGATAATCTTACCAGGATTCCAGTATCTGTGTAACCTCCTGTGAACTGAACTGATATCTCAAAAAATGTAATTAGCTTTCCCAGTTATCTTCTGTGAACTCCACAACACCTTCTGACTATGTAAAGGAACCTAAAGAGGAGGACATGTTTACAATCCCAAAAAGGGATGACAATGTTGCTCTGCAATAGATACTGTACAGTTCAGTAGTTAAGTGTTGTCAGGACAAAGAACATGTAGTGGCTGCATTAGTTGTCTTTTTTCAAACCCTTTTCACCTTAGATTTACCTTGTGATCCTGCCAGTAACACACTCTCTGTCCTAGGGTGACAATCCTCACTGTGTAATGTATGGTGGGCAGCATTGTGTCCCTAGGACAGAAAGTGTGTAAGGACTATAAAACAGCTCCCCCATTCATTATCTTCATAATATAGGACAGGAATATACTCCATTAACAAATTGTTCTGGCCAGCTTAGTAGATTTTTAAAAAAAAGCTCTGGTTGCATTCCTAAATGCACAAAATATAACTAGATTTTAACATTTACAGGTAACAATTGCCTCCTGGGGAATCAGGAGGGAATTTATTTTACCCCTGTTGGAGCAGAATGGACCATGCTTTATACAGCTTTTTTTTGCCTTCCTCTGGATCAACTGTGGGTATAAGATTCTGTATATGGAGATTTTCTGTTTATTTATTCTGTTCAATTTTTCTATTGGTTGGTTGGACTAGTTTTCAACTAGGTGGATTTGTGAATTATTTTCAACCTATGTAAATTCCTAACAGGGGAAAAGTTCTTTCTGTATCCCACTGATATAAACAGGGCAAAGCTGAAATACACAGTTATTTTTCTTGCATTAAGTCCCCGTGGTGACCCCCAAAGTCGGATCGCCCCAGTGTGAACGGGGCCTTATCAAACTGATGACAAAAAAAATGATTAAAAGAAAGCAAATAAGAGAAGTTCATTCTTAGGGCTTACATACACTAATGTAAACATATACATGTATAAAAAAGCAGTTATTTTCCAATACAATAAATATAACGCAACACCACATTTAGAGAGGGAAGAGTATGCTAGTGCACTCCAATAAAGAATGACATTTGGCTGATGCTGTTGCCAGGATAATTAAATCCTGTCTCTGGAATCCCTTCTTTGCCTTGAATAAAACACTTCTCATCATAAAACACAGAAGGAAAGAAATTAATCAACAAACATCTCAGATGAAGTATTGAGAGATCAAAGCATGGTTGTGTTATCTTGAAAATAATACAACAAATTTTATTTATTGTATTTTACTGTACTGATTCTTTTCCTTGGACAGCATCAAAATAATTAGAAGTACAAAGTAAGCATAACATTTTTAAAAGAGTGTTTAAAGTTGTAGACATGCCTCACATCATCAATATTTGGTCAAAAGTGTCTACAGTCTGGTGACTATGAACAAAAATGAATATATGTAATTATAGTGCAGGGGTGAGTAAAATTAGAAGTTTACATTTCCTTGAAATTCCAGTTAAAATGGGGTGAATTCCATAAACTTTTGCCATTTTTGCTAATTGCATTTAAGTCAACGGGGACGTCAAAAGTCACCACAACATCACTTTTACTCAGTAGGTCACCTGTAAAAAGAGAAATATTATGCTTAACTTTTGATGGTGGCCTGTGGATGAAAAGACACCACTTCTCCACTTTCTAGCCACTACATGCATTTCTGGGTGTGTAGAATACATGCTCCCCCTATGGCTGCTGTGGTTCTTCCTGTCGGCTTTTTTGACACTACATGGCATATAAACCGCTAGGAGAAACCACAGCAACTGACGGGGGCAAGTATTGGATGGACTCATGTGACAGTTGAATACTTGTAATGGCTGAGAAACAGAGATGCACTGGCTTTTCAATACATGGACCTTCGAAAAGGTAAGTAAATTACTTGTTTTACAGGTGTACTATGAGGTGACAGGGTGCAATGGGCTTTAAATGGCTCCCAACTTCTAACTATCCTACCGTGTTTCCCCAAAAATAAGCCCGGGTCTTATATTAATTTTGGCACCAAAAGACACAGTAGGGCTTATTTTCGGGGTAGGTCTTATAATGTTCTGTCCCTCTCTGCCCTCCCTGCCTGCCAGAAATCCTGTGTAACCCTAATTTAGTGTATATAAAATCCTAGGATGCACTTTATTAGTGTTTTATATACTGTCCAGTGAGTGTTTTTGTAATACAATTGTGTGAAATACCTTCATTACGGTACATCGCTGCTCTGTGCTCAGCTTATCTCCTGCTCTCTCCTGTCTTTCTCCTCTCATACCATAGCTGTCAGAGGGGGATCTCAGCCCCTCCCCTCTGCAGTGTACACAGAAGAGCCGGTGTTCCGTGGTAGATTCGATTAGAATAGGTTTAGCTGATCTGCCGCTTTGCTGTCCTCTTTTCCCTGGCCGACAGCTGGGGGTTACGGAAGCGCCGATGTACCGAAGGTATTTCCCACAATTCTAATCGAACACCCGGCACTTCTGTGTACACTGTAGAGTGGAGGGGCTAAGATCCCCCTCTGACAGCTACCATATGAGAGGAGAAAGACAGCAGGGAATCAGCTGGGAGCAGAGCAGCGATGTAAGGAAATGTAAGGAAGGTATTTTACAGTATTATATTACAAAAACACACTGAACATTATTTAAAATGCTAATAAGTGCATCCTAGGATTTCTCAGACACTAAAATAGGGCTTATTTTCGGGGTAGGGCTTATATTACAGCCCGCCCCGATAATCAAGATAGGGCTTATTTTCAGGGTAGGGCTTACTTTTGGGTAAACACGGTAGACCTATTGTTGTGCCAAAAAAACAGCCCCTCAAAAGTCTCATTATTTTAGTTTTTTCTTCACAGAGATAAAAATAAAGTAGGGAAAATACAAAGTTTGAAATGCAGTAAGCAGATAACAATCAAATAACAGTCAAATAGTTTTTATTACTGGATTGAATAAAGATGTTGTAGGGGCAGCGCAGTGGTTAGGTAGTTGCCTAGCAGCACTAGGGTCGTCAGTTTGAATCCCAACCACAACACTACCTACTTGGAGTTTGCATGATCTCTCTGTGCCTGAGTGGGTTTTTCTCTGGGTAATCTGGTTTCCTCCAACACTCCAAAGGCATGCTGCTAGGTTAAATGGCTCCTGTCTAAATTGGCCCTAGTGTATGTACTGTATGTACGAATGTGAGTTAGGGACCTTAGATTGTAAACTCCTTGAGGGCAGAGACTGATGTGAATGTACAATATATATGTGTAAAGCGTTGCATAAATTGACAGCGCTATATAAGTACCTGTAATAAATAAACAAAAAAAATAGACAAAAAGGGAAAAAAACAGAAATAACGCTAAATGAAATAAACTGCTCTAAATTCATCCCTTAAAAAAATAAGCAGTTTTTGCTTTAAGAAGATTTTGCAAAGGAAAAAAATAATCATTCTATTTCTGTGTTAAACCTATTGCAATATTCCTGTCCATACATTAAAAATACTGAAAAATAACTATTTCCATCCAGTTGTGATGAACAAAGTTACATAGTTTGAAAATAAAAAAGACACAGGTCATCCAGTTCAATATGCATGTGCATGTGTGCATGTATGTGTGTGTGTGATTCCTATTCTCTAACAATTCCCATAACCCTGCATATTCTGCTTCCTGAGAAAGACATCAAAGAAGGAAAGCTAGTCTCAGTTCCTAGGGGAGTGAGTTCCACATTTTTATGTTTTTTTTTTTTTGATCCAACAATAAAGAGCCCTTTATACAATCTATAGTTTAAGGCTAACTCCACAGTGGCGTAGCATGTGGGCGGGGAGGGCAGCTAGTGCACTCACCCCGGGCACAACTTTTAGAGGAGGCGCAGAAATGTGTCCTTCTTTGTCTCGAGCAGGAGTGGATTGACAATTCAGGATGTAGGGAGCCCGCAGCCAATAGTGCTCCTTATATGGCTATGAAGGAGGACCTGACCATCCTTAGCCAGTCAGAAGAACTGTAGCCCCCCCCCCCCTCCAGCCTGCCACATTCAGCTGTAAACAGATCCTGGAGGCTGGAGCGGGGCTGAATGGGAGTGCTGGGGAGGATGAAACACATAGTACTTGAAGCACACGAGATGCAAGAAGGTATGATCATAACTACACTAAAACAAATCCTGCAGCACACAGCAGTCTCTAGCCGAAATAACTGAAGATCGTGGGAACTCATAAGCAACGTCCCAGTGTCACATGTAATGCTGGCCGGCTGCAGGGAATTCAAGAATTCTGTTTCAGGCATTATGCAGTGTGGAGGTTAGACGTAATACATACTGATCAGGGAATGCCTCCCCTCCATCTTGTCTCACTTGTTACTCATTTTTATAGCTGCCTAACCTAAGCTGCCTGTACACACTGATAAGATTTCTTGAAGATGCTGCAGCCAGGTGGCATTCCATGTGTCCAGAGACAGTGACACATGGCTGCTGAGGATCAGTTGTTTCTATTCAGCTATTTAGTCAGGGTTCTGTGTGTGCTGCAGGGTTTGTTTGATGTTGCCTTTGGAGGATTTACTGTCCGTTAAGGCTAGCAGCTTCACAGACCCATTAACTGTTAATCTTGAGCAGTTGACTGTAAGACAATTTTTATTTTGGAAATTGGAAATTCTGCTGTTTTTAGTCACTTGGGTGTACTTTGAATGGAGGATTATTGACTTGACCTTGCAGAGCTGGTTTAAAGCGCCACCCAAAAGGGGAAAGCTCCACTTGTTTGCTTCCTCCCCCCCTCCGCTGCTACATTTGGCACCTTTCAGGGGGATGAGGGGAGCAGGTACCTATTTTTTACAGGTACCCATCCCCACTTCTGGGAGACTTCACTGTGGTGGGGTCCCCCTAAAGTTCATCCCCCCTTCTCCTTCCCCCCGCCGCTGGGCCATCCACAAAGTGCAGCTCGCTTCGCGCATGTGCAGTAGGGAACCTGGTTTCCCTTATAAGAAATGGCGGTGGCAGCACCCGAGAGCTGATTAAAAAATCATCTGGGGTGCCAACATCGCAGGATCGCTGGACAGGTAAGTGACTTAACATTAAACACTTGCCGACCAGTCACGTTGACTGTACTGCGGCAGAGTAGCTCAATCCCGTCCAGCGTTGTAGACCTACGTCGCTGGACTCCTCCCCTTGTGGGCGGCGTGCGCGCCACCGGAGGCTCGCCCCCGCTGTATTCAGTTACAGCGGGAGTCGGGCCAGGGGAGGAGCGGCGGTGATCACCGCCGCTCTTCCCCGATCGTCAGGGATCGAGTGTGGAAATCCGCCCACTTTGTTTACACATCTCCTAAGTGACAGGCAGGGTCAGATTGCAGGGTTCAGCATAGCTGAACCTGCGATCTGTCCCTGTGTCACTCAGTCCCCTCCCCCCACACACGTTAGTAAGCACCAGGCATACATTAACCCCTTGATCACCAATAAAAGTTAACCCCTTCCCTGCCAGTGTCATTTTTACAGTAACAGTGCATATGTATAGCACTGATTACTGTAGTAATGTCACTGGTACCCCCAAAAGTGTCAAAAATGTCAGTCAAGGGTCCCATCTGTCCGCCGCAATGTCGCAGTCCCACAAAAAAATCGCAGATCGCCGCCAAATCGCCGCCATTACTAGTTAAAGAAAAAAACAATAAAAATGACATAAATTTCCCGTAGTTAGTAGCTGCGATAACTTTTGCGCAAACCAATCAAAATACGCTTATTGCGATTTTTTTTACCAAACATATGTAGCAGAAAACAAATTGGCCTAAAAAATGTGAAAAATATTGTGATTTTTTCAAAATTGTCGCTCTTTTTTTGTTTATAGCGCAAAAAGTAAAAATTGCACAGGTGATCAAATACCACCAAAAGAAAACTCTATTTGTGGGGAAAAAAGGACATAAATTTAATTTGGGTACAGCGTTGCATGACCGCGATTGTCCGTTAAAATAACGCAGTGTCATACTTTTGCTTGGTCTAGCAAAGGCATTCACTTCATAGAAGATCTGTACACCAACAACCGACCTAAACCCTTTGGACAACTGAGCCGAGAGTTTAACTTGGCAAGTGGCGACATATACCTGTACACTAGAATTCGACACTGCCTACCCAAATCTTCCTACAAACCCTGCACTATCCCACGCCGGGCTCACACGTATTATTTTTCACCTCAAACTCCGCAATATGGTATTTCTCTCTTTTATAATTTACTTCAGAATAAACGAGACTTCATTAAAAGAGAACATATATCCAAATGGGAGGCAGATGTAGGACAGACTTTCACAGATAAGCAGTGGCTACGAGCATGTACGGCAACATATAGAGGGACGCGCTGCACTAAACTGTGGGAATTATCACAACGAATTATTCTTCGGTGGTATTTGACTCCTGAGTCCTGACAAGACGTGTCACTTTACAGATGGCTCCACAGACAGGTGCTGGAGAAACTGCGGGCACAGGGGGGATATCTTCCACACATTTTGGTTGTGCCCCTCTCTGTCCGGGTTCTGGACTGAAGTTTTTGACCTACTATCCCAAATCCTCCGGGTATCCATACCGCTAGACCCAGGTATGGCTCTATTGAACCTTAACTTGGATAACCTCCCCCCCCCCCTTCGAGAAGAACTGCTCTTCACATTTTCCTTGCAGCAAAATTGACCATAGCGAGGAGGTGGAAATCTCCACTTCCTCCTCCGCTAAGGGAAGTGATCGAACTCGTTCATACGCACTATACGTACGAGAAAACGTTGGCCACAACTAATGGCGACCTGACTAAAATACACAAAAACTGGCAACTCTGGACTATCAACCACCCTACTTAGTCATGACAAGCTCTGATTATCTTTGATGCTTGGGTACTTTGACTACTGATTTACTTTGATAGTCCTGCATATGTTATTGGTGGATCTAATGCATGTATACTCCTTGTCCTATTTGGTTCCCCCCCCCTTTTCTCTCTCCCTTTCCCCCCTTACATTCTGCCCTTCCTAACCCTTCCCTTCGAGTGTTCTGCCTCAACCACCTGGGGCCTTTAACCTGAACTTACTCATTTGTACTATTATTCTTTAACAACTTGGTTGTTTATGTTTGTTATGCTTATAAAACTCAATAAAAACCATTGAAACAAAAAAAAAAATAACGCAGTGTCGAATCGCAAAATGTGGCCTGGTCAGGAATGGGGTAAAACCTTCCTGTCATAAAGCGGTTAAAAATACGCTCATTGAGAATTTTTTGTCAAAGACATGTAGCTAAATACATTTTGGCCTAAATATATGACAAAAATTGAATATATTGGATATTTTTTAACTGTCAAAGTAGAAAAACTTTGTTATTTTTTCAAAATTGTCGCTTTTTTTATTAATATCGTAAAAAATGAAAATCGCACAGGTGATCAAATACCACCAAAAGAAAGCTCTGTTTGTGGGAAAAAAAGGATGTAAATTTCGTTTGGGTACGGCGTTGCATGACTGCGCAATTGTCAGTTAAAGTCGCACAGTGCCGAATCGCAAAAGGTGGCCTGGACGTAAGACAGCAAAATCCTCCGGTGGTAAAGTCCCAATCCAAATGGGACTCAAGCCTGACAGAAATATTCCATCTGGAATTCTGCAAGCACCTCCTCCAAGTCCACCGGAGCACCTCTAACAGTGCCTGCCGGTCTGAGCTGGGCAGATTTCCCTTACTTCTTGCAATACAGAAGAGGGCGCTATCATTCTGGGATCATCTACAAAAAAGCAGTCCTGACTCGAACCATCATAAGGCCCTACTGACCAATAAGTACCAGCCCAAGCCTAGCGGTCTGCAACAACTCATCAGCGCCTTGTCTATCCCAACCTCCCAACAGTCTGGCCTGACAAAATCACAAATAAAAAACATAACAAATTATTCAGAAGAAAAATATGTTGAAGAATGGAGAAATGAAATAACAAACTCGAAGAAACTAACTGTTTACCAGTCACTGCAGAGAGACTACAAACTGGCCCCATACCTGGAGGTGCTACAAGAGCCCAAAGACAGACAGACCCTGAGCCTGTACAGACAGTGCCCACAGCCTGGAAATGGAATTAGGACGGCACAGACAAACCTACAAGCCCAGGGAGAGCAGATTGTGCCAGCAGTGTGACCAGGGGGTCCTGGAGGACGAGGACCACTTCCTGCTACAGTGCCCTAAGTACTCATCAGTGAGGGACACTCACTTCCAGAGACTCTCCGCTTTCATCCCGGACTTCATTTCTATAGAAGAGAAGAGGAAACTCCAAATCCTACTGGGGGAAGAGGAGCCAATGGTGAGAATAGCTGCACAATATGTGACAGCATGTCACAGACTGAGAGGGACATGAAAAACTGAGGACTTAAAAATCCTTTACATGGACCCACCCCCCATTCCCCCTTTATATTACCCCCCCCCCCAAACTCAACTGCTTTGGCAATGCTAAAATGTATTTGGTCCTGCCAATAAAGCTTATTTGAATTGAATTGAATTTAAAAAAGTGGTTAAAAGTCAGCAGCTACAGTATTTATTTAATTCTTTGGTGGGGGGGGGCTAGAACTCTGCTTTAAGTAGAGTGGAGCAGCCCTGCAATACTATACACTTTTACACAGGATTCAGTCATCATCATCAATGCAGTCTCTGACCATCTTTTATATCAAGTTTTAAGTCTCTGGCCATCTCTTCTATCTAGCCTACAGTCTCTGACTGTCTCCCGTAGAATTTCTGCAAGCTCTGACTGTCTCCTGTAGAATCTCTGCAGTCTTGGGCCATCTCCTGTAGTGTATCTGTAGGTTTGGACCATCACCTGTAGTACATATGCATAGTTACATGTACATAGTTAGTCAGATTGAAAAAAGACATAAGTTCATCTAGCGCAACCAATAAAAAACAAAAAAAAACACAACCAAACGATCCCATATACACAATCCTATACCCGCAGTTGATCCCGAGATAGGCGAAAAACCCCAGCAAAGCATGATCCAATTTGCTACAGCAGGGGAAAAAATGAATTCCTGAACCCCCAAGAGGCAATTGGATATTCCCTGGATCAACTTATACCTATAAATATTAGTACCCAGTTATATTGTGTACACCTACGAAAGAATCCAGGCCTTTTTTAAAGCAATCTACTGAGCTGGCCAGAACCACCTCTGGAGGGAGTCTATTCCACATTTTCACAGCTCTTACGGTGAAAAAAAACCTTTCTGTATTTGGATACAAAATCTCTCTTCCTCTAGACGTAAAGAGTGCTCCCTTGTCCTCTGTGTTGACCTTGAAGTGAATAACTCAACACCAAGTTCACTATATGGACCCCTAATGTATTGATACATGTTGATCATATCCACCCTTAATCTCCTCTTTTCAAGAGAGAATAAATTCAGTTCCTCTCATCTATCCTCATAGCGAAGCTCCTCCATGCCTCTTATCAGTTTGGTTGCCCTTCTCTGCACTTTCTCCAGTTCCCTGATATCCTTTTTGAGAACTGGTGCCCAAAACTGAACTGCATATTCCAGATGAGGTATTTCCAATTATTTGTACAGGGGAAAATTTATCTCTCTCTCTGGAGTCCATACCTCTCTTAATACAAGAAAGGACTTTGCTTTGGAAAGCAGCCTTAGACCATCGCCTGTAGTATGTCTGCAGTCTCTGACCATTACCTGTAGTACGTCTGCAGTCTCAGACCATCTTCTGTAGTATGTCTACAGTCTCTCACCATCTCCTATAGTATGTCTGCAGTCTCTTACTGTCACCTGTAATATGTCTGCAGTCTCTGACCATCTCCTGAAGAAACTCTGCAGTCTCTCACCAGCTCCTGTAGTATGTCTACAGTCTTTTACTGTCTCCCGTAGAATCTTTGCACTCTCTAACCATCTCCTGTAGTACATCTGCAGTCTCCCACCATCTTATATAGTACAGTGGGTACGGAAAGTATTCAGACCCCCTTAAATTTTTCACTCTTTGTTATATTGCAGCCATTTGCTAAAATCATTTAAGTTCATTCTTCTTCCTCATGAATGTACACATAGCACCCCATACTGACAGAAAAACACAGAATTGTTGACATTGTTGCAGATTTATTAAAAAAGAAAAACTGAAATATCACATGGTCCTAAGTATTCAGACCCTTTGTTCAGTATTTAGTAGAAGCCCCCTTTTGATCTAATACAGCCAGGAGTCTTTTTGGGAAAGATGCAACAAGTCTTTCACACCTGGATTTGGGGATCCTCTGCCATTCCTCCTTGCAGATCCTCTCCAGTTCTGTCAGGCTGGATGGTAAACGTTGGTGGACAGCCATTTTTAGGTCTCTCCAGAGATGCTCAATTGGGTTTAAGTCAGGGCTCTGGCTGGGCCATTCAAGAACAGTCACGGAGTTGTTGTGAAGCCCCTCCTTCGTTATTTTAGCTGTGTGCTTAGGGTCATTGTCTTGTTGGAAGGTAAACCTTTGGCCCAGTCTGAGGTCTAGAGCACTCTGGAGAAGGTTTTTGTCCAGGATATCCCTGTACTTGGCCGCATTCATCTTTCCCTCGATTGCAACCAGTCGTCCTGTCCCTACAGCTGAAAAACACCCCCACAGCATGATGCTGCCACCACCATGCTTCACTGTTGGGACTGTATTGGACAGGTGATGAGCAGTGCCTGGTTTTCTCCACACATACCGCTTAGAATTAAGGCCAAAAATTTCTATTTTGGTCTCATCAGACCAGAGAATCTTATTTCTCACCATCTTGGAGTCCTCCAGGTGTTTTTTAGCAAACTCCATGCGGGCTTTCATGTGTCTTACACTGAGGAGAGGCTTCCGTTGGGCCACTCTGCCATAAAGCCCCGACTGGTGGAGGGCTGCAGTGATGGTTGACTTTCTACAACTTTCTCCCATCTCCTGACTGCATCTCTGGAGCTCAGCCACAGTGATCTTTGGGTTCTTCTTTACCTCTCTCACCAAGGCTCTTCTCCCCCGATAGCTCAGTTTGGCCGGACGGCCAGCTCTAGGAAGGGTTCTGGTCGTCCCAAACGTCTTCCATTTGAGGATTATGGAGGCCACTGTGCTCTTAGGAACCTTAAGTGCAGCAGAAATCTTTTTGTAACCTTGGCCAGATCTGTGCCTTGCCACAATTCTGTCTCTGAGCTCTTCAGGCAGTTCCTTTGACCTCATGATTCTCATTTGCTCTGACATGCATTGTGACCTGGAAGGTCTTATATAGACAGGTGTGTGGCTTTCCTAATCAAGTCCAATCAGTATAATCAAACACAGCTGGACTCAAATGAAGGTGTAGAACCATCTCAAGGATGATCAGAAGAAACGGAAAGCACCTGAGTTAAATATATGAGTGTCACAGCAAAGGGTCTGAATACTTAGGACCATGTGATATTTCAGTTTTTCTTTTTTAATAAATCTGCAACAATGTCAACAATTCTGTGTTTTTCTGTCAGTATGGGGTGCTATGTGTACATTCATGAGGAGGAAGAATGAACCTAAATGATTTTAGCAAATGGCTGCAATATAACAAAGAGTGAAAAATTTAAGGGGGTCTGAATACTTTCCGTACCCACTGTATATCTGCAGTCTCTGACCATCTCATGTAGAATCTCTTCTGTCTCTCACCATCTCCTGTAGTAAGTCTGCAGCCTCTTACCATCTCCTGTAGAGTCTCTGCAGTCTCTGTCTCTGGCCATCTCCTGTAGTACGCCTGCAGTTTCTGACTGTCTCCTGTAGTATGTCTAGCACTAAAAAAGATGCATAAACTTTTACGTCAGGGTTAATATTGGCTGCCTGCTCTGTTGTATATAAATGCTCCTCATTGTTACATCCATATTTAGGGTGTAACATGTAACATACAGTAGTGCCAAGTGAATCCCCCACCCCCAAAAAAGCCCCCCTCTCTAACAGCATACGGGGGTTCTTCTCCATCACAGCAGCTGTCAGACTTGAAATTCAATGTGGCTGTATATCATTTATTTACAGAGACCTGTGAGTAATTAAGCTACTAGTACCCATAGATGTAATGCTACGTAGGAAACAGTGAATATTTTATATATATATATATATATATATATATATATATATATATATGTGTGTGTGTGTGTGTGTGTGTGTGTGTGTATGTATATATATATATATATATATATATACATATATACACACACACAGTATCTCACAAAAGTGAGTACACACGTCACATTTTTGTATATATTTTATTATATCTTTTCATGTGACAACACTGAACAAATTACACTTTGCTACAATGTAAAGTAATGAGTGTACAGCTTGTATAGCAGTGTAAATTTGCTGTTTCCTCAAAATAACTAAATACACAGCCATTTATTTTTAAACCGCTGACAACAAAAGTGAGTACACTCCTAATAAGTAAAAAAGTCCAAATTGGGCCCAAAGTGTCAATTTTTTTTTGTGGCCACCATTATTTTCCAGTGTTGCCTTAACCCTCATGGGCATGGAGTTCACCAGAGATTCACAGGTTGCTACTGGAGTCCTTTTCCACTCCCCCATGACGACATCACGGAGCTGGTGGATGCTAGAGATCTTGCGCTCCTCTACCTTCCATTTGAGGATGCCCACAGATGGTCAATAGGGTTTAGGTCTGGATGCTTGGCCAGTCCATCACCTTTACCTTCAGCTTCTTTAGTAAGGTAATGGTCATCTCAGAGGTGTATTTGGGGTTGCTATCATGTTGGAATACTGCCCTGCGGCCCAGTCTCCGAAGGGATGGGATAATGCTCAGCTTCAGTATGTCACAGTACATGTTGGCATTCATGGTCCCCTCAATAAACTGTACCTCCCCAGTGCTGGCAGCACTCATGCAGCCCCTAGACCATGACACTCCAACCACCATGCTTGACTGTAGTCAAGACACACTTGTCTTTGTACTGCTCACCTGGATGCCGCCACACACGCTTGACACCATCTGAACCAAATACATTTATCTTAGTCTCATCAGACCACAGGACATGGTTCCAGTAATCCATGTCCTCAGTCTGCTTGTCTTCAGCAAACTGTTTGTGGGCTTTCTCGTACATCATTTTTAGGAAAGGCTTCCTTCTGGGACGATATCAATGCAGACCAATTTGATGTAGTGTGTGGTGTATGGTCTAAGCACTGATAGGCTGACCCCCCCACCAGTTCAACCTCTGCAACAATGCTGGCAGCACTCAAACATCTATTTCCCAAAGACAACCTCTTTGGTTGACCATGACGAGACCTGTTCTGAGTGAAACCTGTACTGTTCAACTGCTGTATAGTCTTGGCCACCATGCTGCAGCTCAGTTTCAGGGTCTTGGCAATCTTCTTATAGCCTAGGCCATCTTTAAGTAGAGCAACAATTTTTTTTTTCAGATCCTCAGAAAGTTCTTTGCCATGAGGTGCCATGTTGACATTCCAGTGACCAGTATGAGAGAGTGAGAGCTATAACACCAAATTAAACACACCTGCTCTCCATTCACACCTGAGACCTTGTAACACTAACGAGTCACATGACACCGGGGGGGGGGTGGCTAAATGGGCCCAATTTTTACATTTTAACTTAGGGGTGTACTCACTTTTGTTGCCAGCGGTTTAGACATTAATGGCTGTGTGTCGAGATATTTTGAGGGGACAGAAAATTTACACTGTTATACAAGCTGTACACTCACTAATTTACATTGTAGCAAAGTGTAATTTCTTCAGTGTTATCACATAAAAAGATATAATAAAATATTTAGAAAAATGTGAGGGGTGTAATATATATATATATATATATATATATATATATATATATATATATATATATATATATATATATATATATATATATATATATATATATATATATATATATATATATATATATATATATATATATATATATATATATATATATATATATATATATATATATATATATATATATATATATATAGTGGAATTAAGCAACCTTTCTGTTCTGGACATTTTATAGATAGGCAACTCCTATCCTCATATTGATTGGTGGTTCCAAATAATAACTACTGCAGTAGGGAACAGACACAAAAAGATACACTCCACATCATTCCAAAATAACTGTTCTGTTTTATTTGATGCAATTGAAGGTTTTTATACACATGATTACGTAGGTATCACATTATTATTACAATTGTACTTTTATGGTAACAAGGGGCGTTATATAGGCAGGTTAATTCTTATCAGGACTTGAAAGGATGCAAATATGTAATGAAAACATTATTAGTGCACAATGAGTGCAGAGTGCAATACATACAAAATAAAATACAATAATATACAGGATGTTCAAATTTCCTTTACCATTTCCCCTCTTTTGATCAATATTTTGATCACTAACCATACCTGCTATCACCTTTAACCTAGAACCTCCACCTGCTTAGGTAGAGGTAATCCCGGCCAAAGAGGCAAACTGCATTGTGGAGAATAATAGATGAGAGCAGCTTTTTCATTACAAAATTACTTTTCATTGTAAAAAACGATTGATAAAAATATTTACAGAGTAATTGGCTGTACACTCATGTGGCCAGAATGGCCTTCTAGCTTAACTGTGGACATGCTGACTTATTCTCATAGGTAAACACAGACAATTCTACATAAAATGGAAGACGTATAGAAGACAATATGACTTCAACATGACTGAACTACTTTTTAAATCACAACAAATATATATATCTTTATATTCCCTATAAATAAAGCATTTGAATAAATAGTACCCATAACTGTGATTCCAAGAGGAAAACAAAAAAAAAAAAAAAACAACACAGAGATACTTTCATTTAGTCATTTTTGCAGTGTCCGGTGTGGATCCAGGTGACTTTTCCTTCAAGTTTTGTAAACTGTACATGAAATAGACAACACAGCTGACTGTTCTTCTCGCTGGAATGATCACAGGGCACCTGTGATCGTTCTATATAGGAACACAGGTCTCTGTGATCATTTCACAAACCCCGCCCACATCCAGTTGGCGACACACCCCTAGGTACACATTTAACACCTTGATCGCTTACTGTGTTTACCCCCTTCCCTGCCAGTGTCATTATTACAGTAACAGTGCATATTGTTAGCACTGATTACTTTAGTAATGTCACTGGTACCCCCAAAAGTGTCAAAAATGTCAGTCAGGGAACAGATCAGTCCACAGTCCCGCTAAAAATCGCAGATCGCCACCATTACTAGTAAAAAAAAAAAAAAACACAATAAAAATGACATAAATCTTTCCCGTAGTTAGTACACGTGATAAAGTTTGCGCAAGCCAATCAAAATACGCTTATTGCAATTTTTTTTTTACCAAAAATATGTAGCAGAAAAAAAAATGGCCTAAAACACATGTGTCAAACATAAGGCCCATGGGCCAAATCCGGCCCTCTAGGCCATTTTATGTGGCCCTCACACCCAAGGGAAGGGGTGGAAGTGAGATGTGAACTGCTGTGAAAGAGAGCCGATTCCTGCACACTGTGCATAGCACACCCCTAAACCCTGCACGCAACGCACCCCTGGACTCTGCGCTCTGTATTTAGTGCATCCCTGAGCTCCGCACAAACCACACTCCTGGTATTTATAGCCCCTTTAATATCCACCCATAGTTTGATGTGGTTCAGTGAGGGGTGTGGTTGAGTTCCTGCGCCTAATCTCTGAGAAACAAAGCACTGCATAAATGTATATAGTCTTACAGATACAACCGACCCAAGGACAACCATAATGCTTGTGCGGCCCTCAATGAAATTGAGTTTGACACCCCTGGTCTAAAATGTTAAAAAATTGCGATTTTTAAGTTTTTTGGGGGGGGAATGTTATATAGCAGAATGTGAAAAATATTGGGGGTGTTTTTTTTTAGAGTTGTCGGTCTTTTTTTGTTTATAGCCCAAAAAATAAAAATCGCAGAGGTGATCAAATACCACCAAAGAAAAAAAGGACATCAATTTTATTTCGGTACAGCGCCGCACGACCGTGCAATTGTTTGTTAAAATAACGCAGTGCCAAATCGCAAAATATGGCCTGCTCATTAAGGGGGCAAATCCTTCCGGTCCAAAGTTGTTAAATTCGTTTTATCTCCCTAAAATCTGCTTTCCTTATTTTGTTCTGATATCCCTTGTACTGTAATCCTGTACTTAACTTGCTCTAGCTCCTATGATCAGACGGGGAGCCAAAATGTTAATTCCACGTTCCCTCTTTGACCACATATAAAGTATTCTGTTTGAGCCGGGGCCAAAAATTTTTATTCTTATACAGTTTGACTCTCCTTTGTCTGTTTTGGCTTTTTACTATGTTTTAGAATTTACTAGTTGTATTGCCTGACCCTAAATTCATCACACAACTTAACATCAAAATTTCCCTTTATGTCTTATATTAATTTGTCTGTCACACTTCAACCATACTGCTCAAATAGATAGCTGTTCCACTAGCTTTTTAATCTGCATGATTCTTATTCCCCATGGACTTTTTGGTAACCTGGTTAGCCATTGTGGATCCCTGTCCACTTTAAAATTTTATCTAGGGCTCAGCTTAGGCAGAACCGCACCTTTTGGTTCATATATTTTCTAGGGCTCCTCTTGCGCTGGGCATTTTTGAGGGTCTCTAACCCTTCATTCCCTTACTTCATTAAATGTCCATAATGACTGGCCAAACTTTTCTCTTCTCTACATGTGTCTATACCCTCTTGTCTTTAAACTACTATACAGTAGATGTGTGCTTCAAATAACCTGTTAACTGCACTATTCTTCTCTTTCTTATCTGTAACACTCCGATGGACAGTAGACAGTGATGACATAACACATAACCACCAATCAATACAGTTTTAGTAAGGGGAGTAAAATAGGTACCCTTTGTCCCAAAAATGCTTTACCCATTAAGGAAGTCTGATAACCCAAATGTAAGCGAAAGGCTTACCTCAGCCAGCTGATTATCAGAAATTCCTAGATCGTCTTAAGCTCCTCGTTTCTGATTCTCAGGGTCACCTGTAAATTCCCTCCTTGGCAAGGCTCGCCATCTGTTCTGGACATTTTATAGATAGGCAACTCCTATTCTCATTTTGATTAGTGGTTTCAAATAATAAATACTGCAGTAGGGAACAGACACAAAAAGATACACTCCACATCTTTCCAAAATAACTGTTCTGTTTTACAAACCCGATCCCAAAAAAGTTGGGACACTGTACAAATTGTGAATAAAAACAGAATGCAATGATGTGGAAGTTTCAAATTTCAATATTTTTTTCAGATTACAACATAGATGACATATCAAATGTTTAAACTGAGAAAATGTATTATTATATTGGGAAAATAAGTTGATTTTAAATTTCATGGCATCAACACATCTCAAAAAAGTTGGGACAAGGCCATGTTTACCACTGTGTGGCATCCCCTCTTCATTTTATAACAGTCTGCAAACGTCTGAGGACCGAGGAGACAAGTTGCTCAAGTTTAGGAATAGGAATGTTGTCCCATTCTTGTCTAATACAGGCTTCTAGTTGCTCAACTGTCTTAGGTCTTCTTTGTCGCATCTTCCTATTTATGATGCGCCAAATGTTTTCTATGGGTGAAAGATCTGGACTGCAGGCTGGCCATTTTAGTACCCGGATCCTTCTTCTATGCAGCCATGATGTTGTAATTGATGCAGTATGTGGTCTGGCATTGTTATATTGGAAAATGCAAGGTCTTCCATGAAAGAGACGACGTCTGGATGGGAGCATATGTTGTTCTAAAACTTGGATAAACCTTTCAGCATTGATGGTGCCTTTCCAGATGTGTAAGCTGCCCATGCCACACGCACTCATGCAACCCCATACCATCAGAGATGCAGGCTTCTGAACTAAGCGCTGATAACAACTTGGGTTGTCCTTTTCCTCTTTAGTCCGGATGACATGGTGTCCCAGTTTTGCAAAAAGAACTTCAAATTTCGATTCGTCTGACCACAGAACAGTTTTCCACTTTGTCACAGTCCATTTTAAATGAGCCTTGGCCCAGAGAAAATGCCTGTGCTTCTGGATCATGTTTAGATATGGCTTCTTTTTTGGCCTATAGAGTTTTAGCCGGCAACAGCCAATGGCACGGTGGATTGTATTCACCTACAATGTTTTCTGGAAGTATTTCTGAACCCATGTTGTGATTTCCATTACAGTAGCATTCCTGTATGTGATGCAGTGCCGTCTAAGGGCCCGAAGATCACGGGCATCCAGTATGGTTTTCCGGCCTTGACCCTTACGCACAGAGATTGTTCCAGATTCTCTGAATCTTTGGAGGATATTATACACTGTAGATGATGAGAACTTTAAACTCTTTGCAATTTTTCTCTGAGAAACTCCTTTCTGATATTGTTCCATTATTTTCCGCTGAAGTATTGGGGGAATTGGTGATCCTCTGCACATCTTGACTTCTGAGGGACACTGCCACTCTGAGAGGCTCTTTTTATACCCAATCATGTTGCCAATTAGTCCTCTAGCTGTTCCTTATATGTACATTTAACTTTTCCGGCCTCTTATTGCTACCTGCCCTAACTTTTTTGGAATATGTAGCTCTCATGAAATCCAAAATGAGCCAATATTTGGCATGGCATTTCAAAATGTCTCACTTTCAACATTTGATAGGTTATCTATATTATATTGTGAATAGAATATAAGTTTATAAGATTTGTAAATTAGTCCATTCCTTTTGTACTCACAATTTGTACAGTGTCCCAACTTTTTTGGAATTGGGTTTGTATTTGACGCAATTGAAGGCTTTTATACACATGATTACGTAGGTATTACATTAACCGATTGCCGACCGCTTACTGCATATTTACTGCGGCAGTGTGGCTACGTCGGTCGCTTGGAGAAACCTAGGGGGCGAGCGCCCACCGCCGGCGGGGCACTACAGCCCCCGCTCGCCAGCGGGGAAACCGATGCAGCGGGCAGGCGGCTCTGATTGCCGCCTGACACCCACGATCGTTCCCCGCTGAGAGAAGAATGGTCAGCTGTTGTAAACACAGCTGACTGTTCTTCTCCCTGGAATGAACATAGAGCCCCTGTGATCCTTCTATATAGGATCATAGGTCTCTATGATCATTCCACAAGCCTATTACTAGTAAAAAAAAAAAAAAACTATAAAAATGACATAAATCTTTCCTGTAGTTAGTAGACACAATAACTTTTGCGCAAACCAATCAAAATACGCTTATTGTTTAAATTTTTTTTATTTGAGAATGTCATATAGCAGAATGTGAAAAATATTGTTTTTTTTTTTCAGAATTGTCGCTCTTTTTTTATTTATAGCGCAAAAAATAAAAATCGCACAGGTGATCAAATACCACCAAAAGAAAGCTCTATTTGTGGGAAAAAAAGGACATCAACTTTATTTAGGTACAGCGTTGCACGACTGCAAAAATTGTCTGTTAAAGTAATGCAGTGCCGAATCGCAAAATATGGCCTGGTCATTAAGGGAGAAAATCTTCCGGTCCAGAAGTGGTTAATATTACAATTGTACTTATTTTACTTTTTTAATTAAGCAACCTTTCTGTTCTGGACATTTTATAGATAGGAAACTCCTATCCTCATATTGATTAGTGGTTCCAAATAATAACTACTGCAGTAGGGAACAGACACAAAGATACACTCCGCATCATTCCAAAATAACTGTTCTGTTTTATTTGATGCAATTGAAGGTTTACACATGATTACGTAGGTATCACATTATTATTACAATTGTACTTTTATGGTAACAAGGGGCATTATATTGGCAGGCTAACTCTTATCAGGACTCAAAAGAATGCAAAAATTTAATGAAAGATTATTAGTGCCGTGTGCACAATGAGTGCAGTGTGCAATACATACAAATTATAATACAATAATATACAGGATGTATAAATTTCCTTTATACTTTCAATGCAATATATTGTATTGTTTTTATTGCTTATGTACAAAAACATTTTTTATCTGCCATCGCAGCAGACAGACTTGTGGCTCTCGAAGGAACACTAGTGCAGTGATTACTACACTTGCAGTCCATTGACACTTCCTCCAACTCTCTAATTGAGAGTCCATACCTTGGCTTGGCATTGCAGCCATAATCCACTGATTTTAGTTGAAACATTTTTTCTGCTCATTTGCAAAAGAATACCAAATGTGCATTTTTTTCTGTAAATAACATTATTTTTTGCAAAAGATGGAATTAGCATATACACCTTCTTTTTTCTAAGCTCTAACCTCTTTAGGCACCTGAAAATACATTTATTACAGTTACTGGAGACATCTTTGACATGGAGGAAATATTTTTTATTCAACGCTAGTACTTTTAGTAAAAACGTTGTGAGAATCCTGCGAGCTACTATATAAATTATAAAATAATAGGTGAACTAACTAAGCCGCTGGTACTGTTCACAATCTCATTGATGTGCCAGGGTTAATTTAAATTAAAATAGTACCGCACTACAGTAACCAAAATGATGAGATCAAAATTTGCAACATTTGAATCCGTGAATCAAAAACATTTATAGAATATATAAGTGATAATGTAATGCTCAAAGGTGATGAAATCAATATGCAGCCTCCTGCTGACAGCTGCAATCTCACACAGAGTGCTTCTTATTCCCAATTGTTGTTGAGAAACTCAACTTGTCCGCTTCTCATTAGTGCTCAAAATTCAGTTAACATATCACCACCAAGTGCACCCCCCTCCAGGAATATTCTCACCAGAACGTATGTGATCTTTACAATTAAGTGAGATCAGTACATGCCTTTTAGCCTCCCCCGGCTGTAAAATTCATTGCTGTTATCTTCTCAGATTGGGCTCATGGTGACTTTTGGTATCCAAAGTGTATATATAAAGAAAAACAACTACAGTAATAGTGCTTTTACCCTCCATAAAACGTAATATTATTAAACAAGTACAGGTTACTCACAGTTCTCAGGTGCTTCCAGCGTACCAGACTATGACAAGCATAAAAGATCCATGTTGTGAACACACCGCTTTTTCCACACAAGGCTCACAGACCAAATTCCGGCTAGCAACTCCACGCTAATTGCGTCACCGTCCTGGCCCCTCCCCAACGCGTGTTGACACAGGGTCAGGTGTCTTCCTCAGGATGGATTTCGTTATCACTTATAAATTCTATACATTTTTTTTGATTCATGGATTCAAATGTTGCAAACTTTAATCTCTTCTAATTTTGGTTACTGTAGTGCAATACTATTTTAATTTTAGCTAGTACTTATCCCGTTACCTTTCAGGGGTTATCCATGTGTACCAGCCTAAGAGAGTACTGACTGAAATATATTGCATGTTGGGTGCAGCTGTGTTTGCCATAATTAACGCTATCTGTACTTTGCAGGCAGATCCTCATTATCAATGTATTTAGATTTGAACACTGTCTGTCCTAACAAAAGGTTAAAGGTTAGAGGCTAGGCTTTTTGCATTGTAGAGCAATGAGGACAAACTTGGGACAGGCTCACTTAAACATTGTTCAATAAACCTTAAAATCAGCTATAAAACCTTCTTATAAGAAACTTTTAAAGGGTAAGAAAAAATGTAGGGAAGGGAAACGCATATCAAACATTTAGTGGGGTTTTCTCTAATTTGACTTCAAAATCACCCATGATTCCATTTATCATGCTCATTCAATGAAAGTGGGTGTTTACTTCTGCCAATCTCTGTTGCAATCAATGTCATACACAAAGACAGAAAGTGGAAAGGGAAAAGAGCGGAGCATATGCATGTCCATCCATCGAGTGACAAGCTAAATTTTGTTCATCAACAGTTCTATTAATGCCCACCCTGGCACAAACACGTCCTGCTGCAGTTCAACCTAGAACGGTGTGACGCAAAGGGTTCATTTCAATAGCTCAGCTTATCCATTTATTTTTTTCTCTCCAAATGTAACTTTGTTAATTGTGGCCAAAGAATTCCACTTTTATTTTGTCATTGTTTTGCTTTGTATCTTTTAACCTCCCCGGCGGTATGATTCTTTCCGATTTTAGGTACACGTGTGTGTATATATATATATATATATATATATATATATATATACACATAAAAAGTACAGTAAAACTGCAGGAAAGGGCACTGGGGGCAAACTAATGTGAATTTATTTTATTTTGTAATGCATCAGTGTGTTTGGTGTGTTTTACTGTTTGAATTTGCCGCCGATTCCACTCCCCTGCGAGCGTCACATCGCAGGAGATGGAAGCCGGGGCACAGAGCATCGGGAGGAAGATCTAGCCGCCGTACACTGCCGGGATACATCGCTGGATCCCGGGGACAAGGTGAGTACCCTCTCTTACAGGATCCAGCAATCTCCCTAGCAGTACCCCGAGTGTGGCTCGGGGTTACCGCTTTTGGCACTGCAATAAAGCATAAACTTTTGTAGTATATTAAATGCTTTTACCAAAAAGGAATGCTGTAAATACAAACTGCTTACAATTGTAGGAAAAAATACAAGAGTGGGTGATACAAAGTACTACGGATATACACATGCACACGCTACCTAACCTTATTAGCAAATTAAGTCCCCTCCGGCAAAGATCTTCCTTTGTTGTGTTGGAGCCCTCTGGCAGAGATCTTCCTTCCTTATTATGGAGCCCCCTGTCAGCTTATGCTGCTGTCCTTTTATTTAGAAAGTGGCTCTTTCTATTTACTTACTCTGCCATATTTTCTATGAGCAAAAACATTTACTAACTCAGATCTAGATGGCACTGTATCACACAGCCATGGATGGAACATGTTAAAAGATCAGGCTATTGTTGACCTGTATTGACATATGGACTATATGCTTGACAATAAACTCTAAAACAATGGAAAACATTGCCAGTTGGCTCATTTACACTGGCCCAACAAATAACAATAGAATCTATTTTTTCGCACTGTATTAGAGGACAGTTTGTGCAAACACTAAAGAAGCCCAATAGTAGGGTGAAACAAGTGGTGAGCTGGCTGTTGATTAGACACAAGCGCATGTTATTGTATTTACCTCTAAGTGTATTTTATTAGGTGGGGGACAATAAAGGTGTTTTTATACAGAGGACACTATGGTGTTGCTTTTCATCTCATATGATATACAGTGGTATCCTTGAGAGGAAGGAAAGCTAAAAGGAGGGACTGAGTCTTAATACCCCATGAAGAGGAGTGAGAAGGTGTTTATCTGGAATACACAGCACCAGTGGGATGTTTATTGAAAGGCGTTTTATAACAAAGTTGGAAGTGAGCAGGCACTGCAGCTGGTGGTGATGTATTTCACAAGCAGTTCGATACATTTACACAAGAAGATTAAGTGAGGTGTATACAAATAGAAGCACTGGGTGTTGGACATTTATTTGATCCATATATTATTCTTTGATTGGAATTTATACTTATTTTTATATTGTTCAAACGTTGCACTGCACTATTTAGAATTAATATTACAATGAGTATAGTCCACTCAAAAAAGCATGTTGACTTCTAAAACAAACATAGCTTATATGTGAGTCTGAGAAAATTACAAAGCTATATAACATAAAATAAGAAAATATAACAAAAAAAAAAAAAAGACACAAATAAATTCAGTTGCATATTCTTTAATACATACTTTAATGCAAGACTGGAAGTATCTTAATTTTACTTCATATCAACCTTGTACAGCAGAACTCTAGTAGAGTCTGGTAAAGAAATAAGCAGGAGTCAATCAGTTCATGTGAGTTAAATGATAATAGTTGTCATTCAATCAGCAAGACTGACTGGCAGGAGGTGAGTATTGCAGTAATTTTTTATATCTTCTAATAGGCTATAATGTTTTATTTTGCCTGGAAAAATGCTTGCTGCATTATTTTTTTTAGCTAAGTACATTTTCTACAAGTATAGAAAATACCTGTTGATCCAGCCAGAAATTAGTCCTTGCCATCTCCTGTGAGCTGACCTGAAACACTTAAACAATGTTATCTGCTTTGTCAGCTATCATCTGTAAAACTATAAAACCACCCTTACCTCCATCTTAGAGAGGTCAACAGAGAACACATTTGTAGTTCACATCAGGAGAGCAGCCTAGGGTGACAACACTACTCTTTCATTGATACAGTACAATTAGTGATTGCAGCCACTCAGGGACTGGAAGTGTGTTACTGGAAGGATTACCAGCTATAAATCAAGGAAAAAATCATAAAAAAATAAAACCAATGCAGGCACCGGATCTAGCTGCAGCATACTATTTTTTTGTTTTTGGGTTTAGATACCCTTTTCTTGTACTGTAATACCTTTTTTGTGCATTATATTTATGGACACAATGCCCTGCATCTGAACAACAGACTACTGAGAAACTTATGAGAGTTAAACCTTCCTGTATGTACTGTAGCAGTAATATACCTGAATTGTTTAACGAAAAGACCATTGTACAATTCATCCTTGTCTACACTTTACGAACTCACTTTATAATACATTTCTTAATGGCATTTAAGATAATAGCAGTTACAAGCAGAAAGCATTTAGAAATATGTTAACAGCTTTTACAAATTTACCTTGCTTTCCAAGAGTCAGTTATCGTATTTCCAAACCTCCTATCAGCCTATGACTGTTGAATGTACACATAACACCTTGAGAGGTTCCAAAGATCAAAATTTATTAAGCTCTGGAATTGTCTTCACTCGACCTGGATTATGGCCTAGTGAGTCAATAAAATTCTGTCACCTTACAAAAATAACATTAGTGGAAAGTTGGAAGGGTGCCAAAACTTTGTACATGCCAAGCTTAAAGTTTTATTTTTTTAGATTGTTAAAAATTAATTTTCATTTTCATGTAACAAATAGATACTGTGCAATTTGGAGAAACATTACAATGTATTTAATTGATACATTCACATATGAATTGATTTGGTACTAACTATATAGCTGAAAGTTAGGTTGCTAGGTTAATTAGATTGTCAGTTGATTTTATGCTCCATGACCTTTTAGTTCATTAGATTTATTCAATTAATTCAAGGACACCTGGCATTAAGACTCTATCTAATGGCCTAAATGTGTCAATAATATTAACACCCAAGGTTAGAATGCTGACTTTGAAATAGATATCTCAGTGAATATATGGACAGAGGCGAGAAGTGTTTTTTTTTCTTGTATAACGTACCTCGACTCTGGTCGACCCCACTATAATTATAGGAGATTCGTGCACTGGATCATACCAGGGTTGGTTCATTTTACTCCAGCATTCGTCCCCAGGGGATGGTATTTTGATTGGTGCATTCAATGCGGTCCCCACTTGAATTTTTGGTCTTTCCTTACATTTAGGCTCCTGAAGAAGTGGTCTAATGACAGCGAAACATGTCGAGTTAATGACGCCCAATCGCAGATCATAATCCACATGCAGGCTGTTCCATCTAGCATGGGGTCATATGCTAGCACTGCTATTCGGTCTTTATTGGAATTGACCTATTGTATGTATTGTGTGATGCGTCTGTTATTGTAAAAGTTGTTGATTTTACTTAATGTATTTTTTGTACTTAATAAACAATTGATTTTATGTAACTGTTGAATACCCTTTATATGGTACCATTATAATTCCCCTTGCCCCATCAATTCTCCCCTCCCTTCTCCGTATCCCATTCCCCAGTCTCCCTGGCACATGTTGCCTTCTAGAGATTACAGAATATAGCTAACTAACTGTTATTAGTCATTTTAATATTGAGAAAAAATTGAGAAATGTATAATTGGAAAAACCAGATCATCATTTCGCAAAAACTACTGGGCTCTTTTTGGCAGCCCATTGAAATCTCTCTTAAAATTATTTTTACTGAGCTTTATATGAGATACATCTTGTTACAATACAAGATGTATTCGGATGATGGCACTTGCTGGGTAGTTCATTTCTTTTTCAATTTAGTAATTTTAATAAATCATTAAGTCATATAGCGTATTTTCATTGATTAACTGATTTATTCAACTGATTATTTTGTATGTATGTATGAGTTAGATGTTTTTATACTCATAATACTTATCTGTTTAAACAGGATTTTTTTAAAGCAGAGTTCCACCCAAAAAAACATTTAGGTCTTAAACAAAAGACCACCCACCCCCCCCCTCGTTTTTGGATATATATTTGTTATTTTCTATTTGTAATGTACCTTTTCTAGTGTAAATAGCTGCACTTTTGTCCTAACCCCGCGAGGTGCGCATCTGCATCAGCCCCTCCTCCCCCCCTCATTGACTTCTGGAACCTGTGTGTCCCAGAAGATGATGGGGCCATTTAGAAAGTGCAGAGCGACTTGCTTTTGTGCAGTAGGAAACCGGCTGTGAAGCCTAAAGGCTTTCCTGCCCATTTCCCTTAGTTTCAATGGCAGCACCTGCTTCAGAGCCGATGGACAAATTGGGGATCCCTGGACAAGTAAGTGTCCTTATATTAAAAGTCAGCAGCTACAGTATTTGTAGCTGCTGACTTTTACATTTTTTTTTTTTTTTTTGAGGCTGGAACTCTGCTTTAAGAGGAACTAAAATTAATTGTGGTCCCTTGGGACATTATTATTATTATTACATGTAATTATATAGCACCAATATTTGCCACAGTATTTTACATACAGTATTATACATTCTTATCAGTGATTTGCCATAATGTACGCATATTGTAGGCACACCCTTAAATTACAGATTTTCAGTATTTCGTTTTTTGTATCATCTGATAATATTTTGTGGGAAAATGTTTTAAAAACATAAACCCTTGTTGAATATTATTGATTGCTTTACAGAAGCGTGTCTTTTTGCTGATTAGAATGTTTAATGCTGCTGGGCCACTGCAAAGACATTTCACGATGATGATCATTTTTGGGAAAATGAGCCACAGAAAAGCTATGAAGCCAAAATGTGCATCACAAACTGTAAGTGCTAAAAAATACCTAATCAGCAGGTAAAACACACATATGGCATGACAAAGCAGCTCCTTACAGGATCAAAAGGAATGCACTACCAGATAGCGGTAGACTGGGCCACATCCTAAATTGTAATTAGACTAATCACAAAGGAGAAACATGGACTTTGGAGGCACAAGGTAAAATAAAACATATACATTTTATTGTTGTACATTTAAAAGCGAACATATTGCCTGAAAAGGCATCAATATACTAGACAATTATGTGAACGGTAAAGGGTAAAGTCCATAAACAAGCAAGTAAGAGCTAGTAAGGTAATTAGATAATTATCTGAATTGTGTTCCACATCGAAAGGACCCATTGAAGAGGACAGGTGTAATAGCTGTCCCCCAAAAAAGATCCGTCGGTTTGGTCATCACAGGTTCATATAAAGATTCATTGAGCCAGAACACTCAACATGTTTCGCATACACGCTTCATCTGGAGCTTACAGTTCAATGCTCTGTAGTTTGCTTGTAAAACATGTAAAAAGGAACCGCAAGGAAGGTGGAGTCAGGAACTTTAATTGGGGTATAGAGATTGCAAATCATAGGTAATGATTGCTGTCAATATAATATTGACCGTTTATAAGTGAAGCCCATGGATTAGGTATTCAGTCAGAGGTATATACGTATAGTCCATCCAAAGCAGGGGGGATAGATAATGGTAAACTGTCAGTACATTGGGGATTTACACTGGAGCAGAAAAGTACTATACAGGTATATATTCCTCCAAAGTAGTCCTAAATCGCCTCTCCACTACGGATGATGAAACTTTTCAAAAGTTCGGTTTGGCCAGAACATCCGAACTTCCCGAAAGTTCGGCCCGGATTTCAGAACCCCATTGAAATCAATGGGGCCCGAACTTAGGTAATCAAAAAACACCATTTGAAGCCCTAAAACCCAATAAATGCCCCTAAAAAGTGCCTAGGGTTCTGGTTCATACCCCAGGGACTATTAATCACACAAAAAAGTTCTTAAAAATTGTCATTTTTGATAGAGAGCCAATTATTGAAAAAAAAAAAAAAATTAAAAAAAAAAAAAATTCTTTGGATTTAGTATCTGGGGGGTCTAAAAAGTGTACCTGTGAAGTTTCAGCTCTGTAGCATGTCCAGAACCATAAAAAAAAGATTGTTTGTATTAGGTCACTTATAGAACAGGATAGTGGTTTCTCTCTTTTCACACCTTGCCGGTTTAGTAGCAAGTGTTTTTTTGGGCATTTTTTGGGTTCTTTGGAGGCAGGCAAAACATCTGAACTTCTGTATACGGGTATATATACCCACATACTTATATGTATATATACAGCTAGACATATATAGGTGTGATAGTAGCAGAAATATATGCTTGCGCTAATGAAATAATTAACACTAATATGGCTCCGCTCCTATAACACCTATATATGTGTAAGTGTAAAATACATATAAGTATGTGTGTATATATACCACTATACACAAGTTCAGATGTTTTGCCTGCCTCCAAAAACCCCCAAAAAATGCCTGCAACAACACACCTGGGCGTTTTTTTTTTTTTTTTTGCCGCTAGCGTTTTTTTGGGCATTTTTTTGGGTTCTTTGGAGGCAGGCAAAACATCTGAACTTCTGTATACGGGTATATATACCCACATACTTATATGTATATATACAGCTAGACATATATAGGTGTGATAGTAGCAGAAATATATGCTTGCGCTAATGAAATAATTAACACTAATATGGCTCCGCTCCTATAACACCTATATATGTGTAAGTGTAAAATACATATAAGTATGTGTGTATATATACCACTATACACAAGTTCAGATGTTTTGCCTGCCTCCAAAAACCCCCAAAAAATGCCTGCAACAACACACCTGGGCATTTTTTTTTTTTTTGCCGCTAGCGTTTTTTTGGGCATTTTTTTTGGGTTCTTTGGAGGCAGGCAAAACATCTGAATTGTGTATATGGGTATATATATATACACACACACTTATATGTATTTTACACATACACATAATATAGGTGTGATAGGAGCGTAACTATATTGGTGTTAATTATTTCATTAGCGCAAGTAGTGTTTTCTGCTCCTTTCACACCTATATATGTGCAGGTGTATATATACATACATGGGTGTGTATATATACCCCCTATACACATGTTCAGATGTCATGCCTGACTCCAAACATGTGCTCAAAAAATCCCTATAAACGCCTGCAGCCAAAAAGCAATCTGACCGGTGAGAAGCCATATTCCTGCACCGAATGTGACTTAAGAGAAACTATCTTTTCTCTATAGCGTTCACCCTGATATGGAAGGGTTTGGTCACCCTGCCATAGCAGTCAGTGTCAGTTAACCCTACACTACACTACAGTCCCCTTACACTTAACACTTTCCCTACAGAAACTAAATTTTTGCATCTAACTAAAGAGTAAAAGAGTACCCTAACTACACTAGATATCCCTTTCCTCACACTAATAAATGCTAAATGATACTTTTAAAGTAAAATTAACAGAACTGCTTCCACTCTCTTCCATGTCCCTGTATTACAATGCTAGGAATTTGCCGGGGCTATCTTATATACTGGGGGGGCGTATTCACTAATGATTGGTCTAGGGACCCCCTAGTCACTCCAATCACATTCCTAGCATTCTCCTGCCCCCTCAATTGGCTTTTGCTAATGGTTCTGGTCCAGTCATGGGCTTTTAAAGCCAATTTCCTGTCCCATTGCATTTTGGTCGGTTCTGGTTGCCGAATTCCGAACTTTTTCAGCAAAAAGTTCTAAATTCGGCCGAACCTCGAACAGCCAATGTTCGGGTCGAACCGATGGTCGACCCGAACCGTTCGATCATCCCTACTCTCCACCTCCCAGGGGACGGGGAACCGCCACCATGAATGCTGCTGGGCCACTGCAAAGACATTTCACTATAATGATAATTTTTGGGAAAATGAGCCACAGAAAAGCTGTAACTATGAAGCCAAAATGTGCATCACAAACAGTAAATGCTAAAAAATACCTAATAAGTAGGTAAAACACACAAATGGCATGACAAAGCAGCTCCTTAAATAATAGGATACTTTTCCTAATATATTCCAAAAGCATTTTGAGGGGAAAAAAGAGCATGCATAGATCTTTTGTTATTCGGCCCTCATTAAATTCCCTTGGATTTTTTTTTTTCGTTATGTGGCTTAAGTATGTTTTTATGTATTACCTAAGCTGGATATATTGTAAAGCGCTGAGCTGTGGAGGAGGCGGGAGAGGCTGGCTCAGGCTCTTAGGGGATCATTGAGAATCTGAGCCAGGTGCTGGTCCAGGCTTTTGGGTCAGGATCTTTTCAGAGCCTGGACTAACTCTGTGACATCAGCCGACAGCAGGTCACAGGAGTGCAGAACGAACTGCACTCCTATCTATAGGAGAAGTACAGCCAAAAAAGCTTTGGCTGTACTTCTCCTCTAATGCTACATACTGTAGATTTGGTACATTGACTACATACTGTATATCTGGTAAGTAGACTGAAGAAATATTTGTTTTTTTCATGTTTTTGTGCATGTTTCTATTTATAATAAAAACCTAATCAATGCATTTATTAAAACAAACTACTAACTACTACTACAACTACTACTACTACTACAAACTACAATTTTGAGTAAACATGAAAGACCTAAGCATGAGGGTAATAAGTGAAGTATAATGGTTTTGGCTCAATTTTGTTGTAATTTATTTTTAAATGTAACATTTTTTAAGATGATAGCTTACATTTATTTTTCTATATGTATAGAATCTTTGTTTTAAAAAAAACATAAACATTTAATCTATCCCTTCTCGGGTAGAGAAGGGGAGGAGTCATTGTGAGTACATTTAGCATGAGATATTAAGCCTTGCAAAAAAAAAACAAAAAAACACTTTTTACAACAAGGAGGAAAACGTGAAAAAGAGTCTGGTGCCCCACCTGCTGCTTAAAAATAGGAATACAAGAATTAATATTCAATATTTCATAATTACCTGACCGAAAAGTAAAAATATTTCTACTCCTGACTTTAATAAAGAAAGAAAATACAAAATCACTATACATTCTCTTTAGGTATCAACTGTACATTACAATACGTATTACTGTTCATGTATACTGTACATGTACATAATATATTTATATAAATATATATTTATATTTATTTTCTAATATGGACAAGGCTAAAATAAAATAATTCTTAAAACATATACTGTAAATAAAACCATGTATTATAATTTATTATGCTGTATTATACTTTATACTTTAATCATGTAAATATGAAATATTGCATATTCATATTTTGGATTTTCATATTCAGCCAGCAGATGGTGTTGTCTGCTCCTTTTTAAATGTTTTACTTGCTCTACTTATTTGCTTGATTACAGAATCCTATAGCTGTTTTTTTTCTTTACAAAGCCCATAATGTCCTGTGTCCTGTGAAATGTACCCTACAGAAAATGTTTTTTTGTTCAAAGATTATAAATGTATAATACAAAACTGATACAAAATGTTACTGTATAAATACACAGAAACATAAAACAAATTGAAATGGACCCAAAAGTATTATAGTTTCTTTATAGAAAATCACTAACATTCTTGTTAGCTGCAAAATTTTAAGAACATCTTTTCTATTCAACATACATTAAATTAGCAGTCCTTTCAATAAATCTACTTGCCCACCAGACAGACAAATGAATGCAGACAGACTTGTTTAACTATAGATAATTTAAAACATTTAGGGTACTAAACTAAGAACCTACAGTATACAATAAATAACTATAAAGCGTGTTTCCATGATTTTCCTAAAACAAAACATAAATTTACAATATAAAACAGCATATTCTTTAACCAGATCTGGACTGGAAGGATTCACCCCCTTAATGACTAGGCCATTTTTTGCAATTCGGCACTGCGTTATTTTAACGGAAAATTGTGCGGTCGTGCAACACTATACAGAAATAAAATTGATGTCCTTTTTTTCCCACAAATAGAGCTTTCTTTTGGTGGTATTTGATCATCTCTGCAATTTTTATTTTTTGCGCTATAAACAAAAAAAGAGCGACAATTCTGAAAGGAAAAATAAAACAATATTTTTCACATTCTGCTATATAACATTCCCAAAGAAAAACATTTAAAAATCAAAAATTTTCAGCCTTTTAGGCTAATTTGTATTCTGCTACATATTTTTTGATAAAAAAAAAAAATCGCAATAATCGTATTTTGATTGGTTTGCGCAAAAGTTATCGTGTCTACAAACTAGGGGAAAGATTTATGTCATTTTTATTTATTGATTTTTTGTTTACTAGTAAGAGTGGCAATCTGCAATTTTTTGCGGGATTGTGGCATTGCAGCGGACAGATCGGATACCTAACTAGACACCTAACTAACACTTTTGACACTTTTGGGGGGACCAGTGACATTACTACAGTAATCAGTGCTAAAAATATGCACTGTTACTGTAATAATGAAACTGGCAGGGAAGGGGTTAACCAAGTGGTGTTTAAAGTGTTAATTGTGAGCCTAGGGGAGTGTTTTCTAACTGTATGGGGGATAGACTTGTGAAATTATTATAGAGACCTGTGATTCTATATAGAAGGATCACAGGCGCGCTGTGATCATTTCAGAGAGAAGAACGATCAGCTGTGTTTTTTTAACAGCTGACCGTCCTCCTCTCTCAGCAGGGTGCGATCGTGGGTGCCCGGCGGCAAATGCGGCCGCCTGCCCCGTGGATTGGCATCCCAGCTGCCTGGAGGGGGCAGGAGCACGCCGGCGGCGGAGCCCGCTCGCTTCCCAGCACCACTCCCGCAAACGGACGTACCCCTACGTGGTTAAAGAGCAATTCCAGGAAACACCTGAAAAATGAGTGAACTACTAGTGCTATCCAAAAAAAAAGTGCAACTGTGCTAAAGTCAGAAGGCCTACTCTGTTCAACAAGATTCATTGCAGACAGATTTCACACATCTCATCACGCGTTGGGAAAGCCTTCTTCCTGCATTTATGGTTTGCGATCTACATTCTCTTTTATTGATGTGTCTTTAGATTCAATCTTTCATGTCAGCCTTGAATCTGACTGTTGGTTGTAAGAAACATCTTAGCACTGACATTGAGGCCCCGTTCACACTGGGGCGATCCGACTTCCCGGGGCGACCTCCGAGGTCGCAGTGCGAGCAGCACGCCGCGACCTTGGAGCGGCCGGCACGGACTTCATAACATTGAAGTCTATGACGGTCGCTCCGGGTCGCCCCAAAGAAGCTCCGGACCCTTTTTCTAAGTCGGAGCGACTTGTGTCGCTCCTATTAGAACGGGTCCGCAGCTTCCCTATGGAAGGCGACCTACGGCGACCTGTGTGGCGACCAGGTCGCCTCACAGATCGCCCCAGTGTGAAAGGGGACTGATATATCAGGTTTTCTGTGGTTGTGTTTGGGTATAACTTTTCTGAAAAACAAACAGATATGTGAAAGTAGTTATCAGATTACCAGATTGATAATAAAAGATTCTGGGGTGGCAAAGGGCCTTACAGTCATTTTCTAGATAAAAATGAATACAGAATGGAAAACTATAGAATGCATTAAGATAAAAAATCCTTCTGCCTTTAGAACAACTTAAATAGGCTTTCCAAAAATTGAGAACACTAGAAGCTGTTTCCTGTCAGACCCTCTCTCTTTGAATAAAAGCCTGTATGGCCCCAATAGAAAAAAAAATGAAAAAAGTAGGGAGGGGTCATAAGTAGTGTTGAGTGAACACGGACTGTATTATTCGGGTCCGTACCGGATAATTGGATTTTTGTTACCCGGACACAGACCCGAAAACTTACTGTATGTTCGGGTTTAAAATCCGTGTTCGGTAATTTTATTTCCTGCTTTGTATGTAATGGCACGCTTTTAATGGCGGGCTTTCAACAGCCAATCAAAAAGCGTTTAACTGGTGTGCGCCATCACAGCCATGCCTACTAATGTATTAGTAGCTGTGATTGGCCAGCTGAAGCATGTGACCCAGGTCTTTATAAGCTCGGTGCGTCAGTCTGCTGTAGTGTAGGGAGAGAGCACACAGAACGGTGCTGGCTGCTGCTGATTAGGGGCAGACAGGGTAAAACAACATTGTGCTGAAAAGAATGCAGGGACAGGTCGGAGTGTAGGCAGGGAAAGATATTTGAGCATTTTAGGGACAGGCTGGAGAGATTAGGCAGGGAGAGATTAGGAGACACAGGACAGAACAATCGTCCA
Organism: Pelophylax lessonae; assembly: GCF_965119305.1. NCBI lineage: Eukaryota > Metazoa > Chordata > Amphibia > Anura > Ranidae > Pelophylax > Pelophylax lessonae. The sequence goes on along the minus strand of NC_138768.1, from coordinate 677,291,132 downwards.
TTAGCGATCTACATCGATTTTGCTGTGTGGGGGGTGGTGCAGTGAACAATCTTTTTGCCCTCACTTGAGCCCACTGAGGAGGAGGAGGAGGAGGAGGAGGGAGAAAAAATATATTTTTATCAGTCTGTTGTGTGCAGCGTTCAGCTATAATTTACTACAGAGTGCTATTCTAATCTGCTATTTAAAAATTACAAATTTAAAGGGGAATTTTTTTTTTAAGAGCACTTGCCATGCTCTTAACTACATTTTGCTGCCATTTGCAGCACTTTAGCCTTTTCCATTTGTTTTTTAGAGCCATTTTAGTGCCTGAAAGTTCGGGTCCCCATTGACTTCAATGGGGTTCGGTGTCCGGGTAAAGTTCGAAAAAAGTCCGGGAAACGGACCCGGACTTTTTTTAAAGTTCGGCCGAACCCGCCGAACACGGACATCCAGGTGTCCGCTCATAAGTACACTCCTGTGACTCAATAATATTATAATATAATATTAATATAATATTGTGATAGTAAGCGTCCCTGCCTCAGGAATAAAAGATTTAGAAAAGACACAGAGTTTGCATTTCTGCTGACTGCAGGGCTACAGAGAATGTATTTTGGGAGGAGAAAACTGCTCTGGCAGCTTTCTCCGGATTTTGCTATTCCCAGATAGGGCTCTGTAGTTTGGGGATTCCTAAGAGTCTTGGGTTGGACGGAATCTCCAACCCTATCTGTGGACGGCCAGCAGGATGTGTGCCCAGGTGCACACAGCTCATATAATGATGGGCTGGTGAGAGCAGGAAGTGGAGTAGGAGTTGGGGTTGGAGCAGTTGCTGCAGCCAGGAGAGAAGTTTGCTCCTGTTTAGGAACCAAGGCAATAACCTTGAGATGGCACTCTATGTGGGAGAGGTTCCAGGGCAGTGGACAGAGAGAGAGTTGGGCAGGCCGAGAGAGTCTGGGAGACCATATCTGAGAAAACTGGGAGAGAGAGTTCTGGGACTCTCCAGGAAAACTTGAGTCTCATAGGAGTGACAAAGCCTGGAGGGTCAGGAGAACTCCTTTCTAGAGGCCAGGAGTGGGCCTGCGCAGCATGGTACTGCGACGGAGGCAGAGTGAGCCTTGAGAGTCAGGTGGCTTGGCATTTTGTTTTGGTTTGTTGTATTTTTTTGCTGGAGAAGAACCCCTGTGTGGGTAATCCATGCGTGTATAAACTTTAATTTTGTTATTTTTAGTAAAAGTGGGCTAACAGGCCCTAAACCTGAAGTTCCTGTTTGCCCTGAACTCACTGAAAAATGCATCTGCCACTGAGCAATACATCCCCCATATTGCGACAGACAGACAGACAGACAGACAGACAGACAGACAGACAGACAGACAGACAGACAGACAGACAGACAGACAGACAGACAGACAGACAGACAGACAGACAGACAGACAGACAGACAGACAGACAGACAGACAGACAGACAGACAGACAGACAGACAGACAGACAGACAGACAGACAGACAGACAGACAGACAGATAGATAGATAGATAGATAGATAGGAAGGCGGAGCCTGGAGTTGTGGGAGGGGATGAGCCAGCCTATTTAAGGTTGGGCCTCCCTCCTCGCTGGGCTGACGTGGTTAGTTACGCCCACTTTCGCTGAAGTATCCTTCTTGTGGGTTACAGTCTCAGCCCGTTCAGGCTCGGCCACACAGACGCCCGGAGCTCCCGGCAAAACGTTCATCCGGGTCAGCTAGCAAGCACCTGTAAACTGAGTAGCGGGGAACAGACCGACTCAGCTGCATGCAGGCAGTCTCGGGGTAGATGGGGGTAGGTGGTCGGTCTCACTACACCGTGTCCCATTGCTACTTTCTCACATTTGACATCTCGCCACTCCGCGGAGGGGGGGGTCTGCTTCATTTGTAGCAACTGCAACATCCCCCTTTCTCAGGCCGCACCTCCACCCCTTCAGTCTTGGATGCCCCCCGCCAGCATCCAGCCCCAGTTCTCCCATGCCTCACCTCCATGTTCGCCGTGTTCTCAGCAGTAGGGTTGCTATGCAGGATTTTTTAAAGCACACCTCAGCAAGTCGTGATACCATTATCTATGCTGCATTGTTTCAGCTCACTGACATGCCTCCGAGTCTGGTGGCATAGGGGATTCCTGTAACCCATGGAAACCCGTCCTTTTGAGCTTGTCGCAGTTCTGTTCGCTGTAGTCACAATGGCAAGTTGGGACCCTTGGGGTTAAATCGCACAGCTTGTTTCCCTTTGGAATTGCCCCACCACTGTGAAATCACACAGTTATGCTTGCAGCATGCCGCTGCCCCCTTTCTGTTGCCAGGGGTCACTGTTCCTTAAATATGTTTTTTTGGGCATTTCCATGAGTTGAAGCTGCCAGATAGTTTGCCAAGCTTCCTGTCTAAATATCCAGTCTGGCCACTACACACTGTAGCACAGCTGCTTTGCGCAAACCACGGGTATCTGCATTTTTATTCACGTGACATAGAGTTCATGTACGACTTGCAGTTCATCGGCCATAACGCACGCATGTATATGCATGCACACTCTCGATGGGTTTTGCGGCCACATCATTCTTGAGTCTTAAGACACCAAATGATTTTGCTTAAACCACAGTCCTGGTACTAATCCTTCAATAGTTGCTCAGGTGAATGCAAGAAAAAAACCAAAGGGGGGGTCATAGGGCATAATTCAAGCTTCTTTTCCCTCAGTCGTAGGTCCAGGGCGCACGCTAATGCAGTTTGGTCCCCCTTTTTGTATAGGGTTGGCGTTCGCAGGGCATGTCAGTTCGTTGAGTTAGTCGCTCATGTCATTCACGTCAGAGGCATCAACCACAGTTTTTCTTACCAACATGTGGTACATTCAAACATAACCAGACATTCAGTCAAGCCATGAGACCCCTCAAAAGTTATACAGTATGCTGTCTCTAATATGTTGGTACCCTCCCATTGCTAACTCACGTTGGGGGGGGCATAGGTAGGACACTTTGTAGTTATTGCGAGACCAACAGCCATCCTCTTGCGGAGGTCTTTGCCCATCGGCCCAAATCATAGCTAGAGTCTCGCTACATTCTGTCAAAGGTCAGTAAGGGCGTCACCTTCCAGAGGCCTACACCCTGCCATCGTTCATGGCACAGTGCAGGTCCAAATCATAGATAATGCCTCTACCAGCTGCTCGTCTTTAGCAGGGCCTCATGTCCCACTCATAGCTCAATTCACCTCCCGGGTATAAAAAAAAAAAAAAAAAAAGAAAAAACACCCGTTAACGTTTTTTTCATACAAACTTTTCATAACATTTTACTTTCAATATCATCCCAGCATGTCTCATGTGTTAGACCAAGGAGATTACTTCTCCCTGCCAGCACACCAGCTAGGCCACCCACTCCAAGTTCTGTCCCCGCTGCAGGAGGAAGCCAAGTCCCTTCAAGCCTCGGTTCCTTGAGATTGCCACAGAGTTAAGATGGTAGGGAATTCCATTTCAGGCCACTGCCAGGAAGGAAGAATTATATAGGATTTTGCTGTCCAAAACGGATAACCCACATCCAGGGTCTTGCATGCAGGACAATATCAATGACACTTTAACCAGGATCCAGGCCACGATGGCATCTATTCTGTCATCCATCAGTAGTCACGCAGGTTATCGCACAATCTGTCTCTCAGAGTGTTGCTGCAAGTACTCCAACTACTCAAGGCTCCACTTCACATATTATTATGCTGGCACATATGGTCCCTCCTAACATTAAAAAAGACATTTTGGAGGGCAAGGACGTGAATCTCATGTCCTTGTTGATAGCGTCCCGAGACATACTTGAAAGTAATACAACTACGGTGTCCGATTTGTGGTGCTTAAGGCCAAAGATCGAAGGCTGAACAAGAAATTGTCCATTCCAAAATTTGTTTTGGCCTTCGGTCTGTATGGGGACGTGATCGGTTTCAATTTTCCACATCCTATCGAGGAACTGGACTTAACCATTTTAAGACCGGAAGGATTTGCCCCCTTAATGACTAGGCCATTTTTTGTTATTCGGCACTGCGTTATTTTAACAGTAAATTGCGTGGTCGTGCAACGCTGTACCCAAATAAAATTGATGTCCTTTTTTTCCCACAAATAGAGCTTTCTTTTGGTGGTATTTTATCCCCTCTGCGGTTTTTAGATTTTGCGCTATAAACAAAAAAAAGTGACAATTCTGAAAAAAACTCCACATTTTTTACTATAAAACATTCCTAATAAAAAAATATGAAAAATTAAATTTTTTATCAGTTTAGGCCAATTTGTATTCTGCTACATATTTTTGGTAAAAAAAAAATCCCAAAAAGCGTATTTTAATTGGTTTGTACAAAAGTTATAGCGTTTACAAACTATGGGATAGATTTTTGGACTTTTTATTTATTTTTATTTATTTTTATTAGTAATGGCGGCAATCTGCGATTTTTAGCGGGACTGCGACATTTCAGCAGACAGATTGGTCCCCTAACTGACATTTTTGACACTTTTTGGGGACCAGTGACCCTAATACAGTAATCAGTGCTAAATAATATGCACTGTTACTGTATAAATGACACTGGCAGGGAAGAGGTTAATACTGGGGGTGATCAAAGGGGTTAAATGTATACCTGTGTGCTTACTTACTGTGTGTGTGTGTGTGTGTGTGTGTGTGTGTGTGGAGGGGGGGGGGTGGGTTCTGTGACAGGCACAGACAGATCGCAGTTTCAGCTTAACTGAAAATGCTGATCTTTCCCTGCCTTTCTGAGAGAAGATCCGCCTGCTTTGTTTACATAAGCAGGCGGGTCTTCTCTCCATTTCCCAGACGATCATGGAAGGAAGGTGGCGATCGTAGCCTCTCCTCCCGTGGCCCACCTCCCGCTGCGCTGTGTGTGTACACACCACCACATGCACGCCAGTCACCTAGTACTACATGACTGGACGCAGTCAAGCTGCCCTGCCGCAGTAAAAAAGCCGGCAGGCGGTCAGCAAGTGGTTAAACATGCACAAGCTGGTGGATTTTGGGAACAAGTAGACATGCAGGGAATGCATTAAGGTAAACAATGTTCTGTCTTTAGAACCACTTTAAAGACTTAGGGTAGCTATAGCCAAACTATTTTTTATTTTTGTTTTGTATGGAGTGGCGAACTGCCCTTGTGAAGTTTGGGACTCCATTAAAGGGATTTTTCCTCACTTTATGTTCTGAGGATAAACTTTTACCAAACAGGAGGTAAGGAAAAAATGTCAATAGTCAAATCCTAAATACATGTAGAGATATAAACAAGAATTCTTTGAGGAAACCTGTCTCGCTGCTTATAAATATTAGGTTGAATAATTTCATGGTCCATTACATGACCATGGGCAAAGGGTACAGTGATTCACATATTCTGCCTCAGCGAGCCATTTCTCATGTAATAAAACAAGAGCATTCCTCCGGCAAACATATTTTCTGTGAAACCAAAAAAGCACTCTGACAACGATGTGCTTTTGTTTTGCAGCTCTACAGAACAATAATTCTAATTTGGCACTGAACAAGCTATTTGCAGAATGTTCCAAACCATCTTGATTATTAAAGATGAAGATGACAATAAAAAATGACTGGCATTGATTCTTATAACCTCATTAAACATTGTGAATATTCTACTATGAGGCTCTTTCTATAGCACAGCTTATAGCAAACCACTGAAAGTGTATTGTTGTATGGTTGTTCTGTGTTAGTTTTTATTTCATTTTTTTTTATCAGATTATGATCTCAGGAAAAACCTTACTTAAGCGTACATTTTAAATGTGATTATTTATTATTGGGACAATTTCTTAAACATATATTCTCTGAAATCCAAGCAATTAAATAAATACATTGAATAAATACACCCATATACACTCATATGTGAACCTGCCATATAGCACACCCATGTGCACTTAAGCAATACAGCATTGTCGAGGACCAATCCCAACCTGTAACTGGACAATGAAGCAGAGGAAGCACACTGATCAGATTATCCTTGTTCAACTTGCATGTTCACAAGATCTGGATATCAGTGCTGTAAATAGCAATGTGCCCTGATTGACTAAAGTCAAATATTTTCTACTTGAGTCAAATAGTTTTGGTAGTTTTCAAAATAAATGTAATGCTAAATAATTCCTCATTCCTCATTTCTGTCCTAAAACTTTACTTAACATGGACATCAAGTTGCTGGCAAAGATTCTACCTGCCATACTAAATGAAGGCATAGGACAATTAAATCACAAGGACAGATCGGATTCATGTGTCTCCAGCAAGCTGAGGACAGCATTTAAGGAATCACCCTCTTAACTAAAGAGATATAATATACCTTTTATGCTCTATTATCCTTAGACAATAAAGTTATAGTAATCACTTTTTTAAAAAATAATAGACATGTCATACTTACCTGCTCTGTGTGACACCATTGCACAGAGCAGTTCTGTTTCTCTTCCTCTGGGGCCCCCTACTAGCACTCCTGACTCCTCCTCTTCAGCGAGTGCCCATCATAGAAAGCCACTTTCTACCGGGCCCTCGCTCTTGAGATGCACTGTGCTCCTGCTACTATCAATCTGCCCAGTGAGGAGGGAGAAAGCCGCTGTTCTTGTGCACAGTGTTGGATCAAGATATGGCTGAGGTAAGTATAAGATAAGATCCTCTGGTACAGAAGGTATTTTACTTTAATTCATAGAATGCATTAGGATAAGAAAACAACTTAAGGTTTTAGAAGCACTTTTAAGAAGTGTTTGATTCTCTCTCTGTTTTATATTTTGTAACAATGGGGATTCAGTCCTATTTTCCATATCAGGGTTGTGGCTCTTTATTCATTTTCTAAAGCACTTGTCAAATATGCAAGTTTCTCATAGCTTGTTGGAATTTTTTTTCCTTACAGCTACAGTGCTGATCAGTGTAATCTGACAACGTAGGAGTCTCCACTATCAGAATAAAATAACATAGTGGGGGGTGGGATGGATACCTCCATTCACCTTGATTGTGTGGAAGGGGGAATCTGTTCAGTTTATTTTGATCAGCTCACTAGCTAATTGAAAAAAAAAATGATGCGTGTATAGCCAGCCTTAAACATTACAGGCCTTACCATTGCTGGCAACTATTATAAGCTTAGCCTATTTGCTGATGACATTATCCTGTTTGTAACTAACCCCCTTATCACACTACCTAATTTAAACACCTGCCTGACCCAATTTCACAAGGTCTCCAGTCTTCATATGAATCATCCACAATCTAAAATCTTGAAGATTATATTGCTGCAACAACTGGCTGTTTCTGTACAGCAGGCTTTCCCTTACCAATGGATGACCTCCTTCCTCCCCTACTTAAGGATCAATTAGGGTCAATTCACTAATTCATATCAGACTTTATATGCAGCTAACTATTCATCTAGGTTTCAAAACCTGAAAACAAACCCAGACTATCAAAATACACCATATATCAACCCAGACCCTTATGGGTATTGCTTTAAATGGTTAACTGGGACCCGATGGGTATTGCTAATATGCTATGGCTTTTCTCTAAGGATAGAGCTGCCCTACAATACCCAATCATGGTCCATTCACTGAAACTTTGGAACAACCTCAAATATTCAGGTGGCCTTACATCATCGCACTTAACTCTGATGTCATATTTTCGGGGCCCCTCTTTTATACCAGGTTTTGAAGAGCTGAGTTGGACGAGCTCGGTATTACTCACCATCTTGCTAGCACTAGAGGGATCAGGTAATTTCCTGCCCTAAAGACCACCTGTTACCTTCCCAACTCCTAATTATTCCAATATCTACAAATTAAAACTTTGTTAAGGCTATGATTAACTCCAGTCGGATTGGACAAACGTATCCTCTTTCGAACAGAAATGTCAACATGACCCCCATTCCCAGAAATTGATCTCTTTGCTGTATACCTCATTACTTAGTGGCCCCTAAGTTCAACATCATTCATACATAGACAATATGGGTTAAGGATCTTAAAGGATAAGTTCAGCTTTAAAAAATAAAAATAAATGCATATTTTTTTTGCAGGTAAAGAAAATGTGCATTTGATATTTTTTTTTTTTGTAGAAGACTGGAAAGCATTGTACCTGCGATCTGCATGCAGGTCTTCTAAAGACTGAGTGTAAGCTGTCAGGAACTTTCACACTGACAAGAAGAATCAATGAACTACCAGAGTGCTCAACAGCGGAGTGGTAGTTCATTGAGAATTACATGCCAAACATCTGCAAAGGATGTTGGTACTTGTAGTTCATTCATTCACAGGACTCTGTGAAAAAAATGACATGGCCGTATGGGCAGAGCCTCCAATGGCTGCGCTCTTTAAAAAAAATGGCAGCTTGTACCAGGAACTTCATTCAATACTGCTGTCAAGGTAGAGAGGGGATCGGCGAGCGGCTGCAGCAGTGGGAAAATGTTACATTATCCACCCTAAAAATGGGGGGGAACATGTAACATGTTTTCAAAAGCGAACTTATCCTTTAATATCAAATTTGGAATACGAAAACATCTTTTCCCAGCATGTCCCAGCATTGGACATCAATTCTAAAGTCTTAAGCTGTTGGTATCTGGTCCCTACACGATTAGCCCACTTTACTTCAGGCAGTACAGGGCGGTGTTTCTGAGGCTGATCTTAACAGGACACCTATGTTCACATTTCTTGGAAGTGTACAATGGCGAGTATAAAGTATGTTGCCGTTATTGTTTGGTTATCCAATTTCCATTCAGCTAGGGGAAGCTTTATTTAACCTAAATCCCAAAGCCTTATAAAATGTAAATTCAGATTGATGACACATGTTTTAACAGCAACTAATAAAACAATTAAAAAGGCCTGGCTGTCCCCCACTCTTTTATTAACTGAAGTTAAAACTAGAATACACAATACATTCTCTAATGAAAAGTTGACAGCCAGACTTATTGACTCAGTATCTAAGTTTATTAAAATCTGGGAACCGGTCTCACATTTCCTACCGACACTTTGATTGTTGTCTGTTAGATCTTTGAAGACAACATCGCTCTCATGTCCATAACTACTACATGTTCCATATAACCCTGAGTCACTGAGCTCCCCTGTGCTCCTTCTTTATTTTATTTTTTTCCTACCTATACCCTCCTATACTTCTTCTTGGTTTTTCAAAATAGATACTAAAATAAATAAATTAACTGTTAGCACCTGACTGTTTGCTCTAAAACATTTTTCAATGTACACTTTTGTTTTGAGTTTATTCGTAGGCCATCATTTTATTCATTGACATTGTCATTGTGTATTAGACTGTATCAATGCATGTTATTGTAATAGCTTCATATGAGATGAAAGTGTATGTTCTCGACTTCTGATCATAAAAATCTATTGAATTAAAGAAAAAAATTTATTATTTTTTATAAACACAAAACTGGATTAAATCGTGTTTTAATATATTCATGTAATTTAGCTTTTAAACTAAAAGGGTATTCAAACCCTAGGCGAATTACATTTTGTTGCCAAATTACTGTGTAAACAAATGTTTTACCTTGACGAAAAAGATGGTAGGTCATGCCTGAATAACACCACAAGAACAACCTTTATTTTGGAAAGGCAAAGCAACAGCTTCATTGGTTAAAACTGAACTTCAGGTATGATCTTCATTTTGTATCTCCAGTCCAATCTGGTGCAACCTCTATCAATCCCACCTACCTTTGCTTCTACCCATTTACAATTATTTATATATAACCCCTTCCCAAGTCCTTCCTCGTCTGAGTTTCCTATCATCTGACCATTTGAGGTGCTTCTTCTGGGAGTGAAGATCATGATCTACCACTGAAGCCCTGTAGCCAACTTTCTGACACCCCTCTCCCCATCAGACCACCACTGGAGTATTAAGGACCTTGTAATGACCCGATGGGAAGTGTCCAGATCACCAGGCAGAGATTCAGGTATGTGGCCCATTTGGTTTAGAATATTTTTTAATTAATAAGTTAATTAGCTGGGGGAGGGGAGTACTGTTTAATGGGCAGTGGGGAATCCCTGGACAGACTTCATCTTTAAATGTTCATTATTTATTTTATGGCACATTCTAGCATTGTGTAATAATCAGGCCATGCACCTTTTTAACCACTTCTGGATCGGAAAGGATTTGCCCCCTTAATGACCAGGCAATATTTTGCGATTCGGCACTGCGTTACGTTAATGGAGAATTGCGCGTTCGTACGACGCTGTACCTAAGTAAAATTGATGACCTTTTTTCCCCACAAATAGAGCCTTCTTTTGGTGGTAGTTGATCACCTGTGCGATTTTTATTTTTTGCGCTATAAACAAAAAAAGAGCGACAATTCTGAAAAAAAACTATATTTTTCACTTTCTGCTATATAACATTCCCAAAAATAAATCAAAAAATCAATTTTTTAACATTTTAGGCCAATTTGTTTTCTGCTACATATTTTTGGTAAAAAAAAAAAAAAATCGCAATAAGCGTAATTTGATTGGTTTGCGCAAAAGTTATTGCGTCTACTAGAATTTATGTCATTTTTATTGTTTTTTTTTTTACTAGTAATGGCAGCGATCTGCGATTTTCTGTGGGACTGCGACATTGCGGCGGACAGATCGGACCCCTGACTGACATTTTTGACACTTTTGGGGGGACCAGTGACATTACTACAGTAATCAGTGCTAAAAATATGCACTGTTACTGTAATAATGACACTGGCAGGGAAGGGGTTAACATTGTTGTGGATCAAGGGGTTAAATGTGAGCCTAGGGGAGTGATTCTAACTGGGGGGGGGGTGTGGCTTGTGAAATGACCATAGAGACCTGCGATCCTTTATAGAAGGATCACAGGGGCTCTATGATCATTCCAGGGAGAAGAACAGTCAGCTGTGTTTACAACTCGACCGACGTATACCTAAGGCGGTTTGTGCAGGAATGGCTGCCTGCTGCAGTATAACTACGGCGGGCGGTTGTAAAGTGGTTAAATATGCCATAACATCTTAGAACACTGCATTTTATTAGTAGTAGTAGTCAGTTAGGTTTTAATGAGCTCAATATTTTCAGTAAGTCTTAAAGGATTCATAATGAATTTGGATGTAGCACATCTATTTTACTTTTAGCATCTAAAGCCCTGATATGATGTGAGCAGGTGGGAACCTGATAGGATTCAATAGAAATATTTTTTCCTGCTGTGCCTGCTAAGTTTGAAAAAGTGCTTATCCTATACATTCCTATGAGTATGAGCCCTAACAACATAGCTTTGGTTGAACATGTAAGCTTTTCTGCAGCTGAGGTTGTGATGAGATTGCTATCCTGTAAGTTATCCCAAATTTACATCTCCACTTTTAAAACTGTTTGAGCATGAAAGTCATTTCATCAGTTTTTATTTTTTTTTTTTTATGAGGCAACCTCAAGGTTATTCTGGGCTAATGTAGAGCATTTATTAGACCTACTAACATCTTATCGCTTCCGCTGTCAAATTGCTTTTAAATCTAAAGGTCTTATTATAAGTAATGCAAGCACATAGCAGCCTCAGGCAGCAAAATAGGATGGAAAGAGCATACACCATTATAAAATTCTCATTTGAGTATTTTGGTCATATCAAGTTGAGATAAAAATAGTAGATTTTGCATGTCTCTCTTAGGGCTATGTCACAAAAGTAGACCTCAGTCTGGGCAAAACCCTAAAATGAATTTATGTAACATCCAGTACCAGAACTAACTAAAGTGAAGCTTGAATCAGTTTCCAGGATTATTGCCTGTTTCTGAATCAGATAGTGTCAGATACAGCAGTTAGCATCTAGTATCTATACTGTCAAAAAGGGCATTTGGCGTTCTAACAAATGTTTGTGGGCTGGAAATGACTATATTTTTATAGTAACAAGTAATAAAAATTAAATAGACATTTAGAATAAGTATCAGTCTTACTAGACATACCTTTACGTACTGCATAATATAAAATTACATTGAAAAAGAATCCAGTTTAAAATTGCAATTCATCCATGTTGTTATCCAATTTTAATATACAAATGCTAAAGTTATTTTTTGCAATGTGCAGTTATGTATAATCTTTATGTATTGCTAAATTCCATTCATTCTCTGCACAGCATATTTTTAAATTTACCTGATACTAGGAGTCCTTGTGCTGTAAGTTGTAGGAGAAAGTTTGGTCTGAACAATTATGATTAACACATTATACTATGTGCAATCTGTTCTATCTGTGACTATGGGTTTGGTATATTACATGAAGTGATATTGGTCAAGCTAGCACACAGCAACAAATTATCAGGCATATTTCAGACAGGCATCAGTCGACAGATATGAGATGCCTAACGAAATAATGGTAGCTTCAGAAGGGAGGAGGCTTTAGAGTAAAGCAGATATTTTTTCTACGGGGAACCTTGATGTAAAACGTGTATACAGTGATAAGGAATGTGAGAATTATCTACAATACAAGTCCCTACATAGCCCGAAAAAGGAAATAAAACAGAAATAGAAAAGAAATTGAAAGGAAGTAGTATTCTCTAAATGGGACCAGATAATGCCTTTTACACTTGTGGTAACAGGGTTTAGGTGTCACTGGTTTCCTTACTGGCAACAGATATAAGCCCAGTGTCAATCAAACAGTAAGACTCAAGGCAAACTATGAGGCAAGGCGTCACCACAACTCCCTAAACTCACAGTATTATGATGCAGAGAAAGGCACCAACATAATTGAATTAGCAGTGCTCTGTACCTCATTGAGGTTTGCACATGGCCAGAAGATCTGTGCCATGTGACCTGACTTGAGACAAAGGTAGGTATAAAAACAAAAGCCTAAAATATTTTTAGAGGACTTTAATGGGGCAATAGTGGGTCCTCTGGGGGGGGGGGGGGCTGGTTTCAGAGTTACATAGTGGTTAGCTGATATAACCACAGACAGGGCTTGTGCAGGGATTTTTGACATCCTAGGCGAAACCTCATTTTGCCGCCCCTGGCTCCACCCCCTTTGCCCTGCCCATGTATACCCTACCTTTTTAATGACTGCTCAAAAACTTAAAATAAAAATACCATAGAGTGTATAGTGAAGGTTTTTGTACAGAGTGCAAGGTTCAGGAATGCATTGTACAGGGTGCAAAGTTCAGGAATGCTTTGTACAGGGTGCAAGGCTCAGGAATGCATTGTACAGGGTGCAAAGTTCAGGAATGCATTGCGCAGAGTGCAAGGTTCAGGAATGCTTTGTACAGGGTGCAAGGTTCAGGAATGCATTGTACAGGGTGCAAGGTTCAGGAATGCTTTGTACAGGGTGCAAGGTTCAGGAATGCTTTGTACAAGGTGCAAGGTTCAGGAATGCATTGCACAAGGTGCAAGGTTCAGGAATGCATTGCGCAGAATGCAAGGTTCAGGATTTCACTGCACAGAGTGCAAGGTTCAGGAATACACTATACAGAGTGCAAGGTTCAGCACTGAGAGTCAAAAAGGGATGAAAAAAATAAATTACAAAAATGACAAAACTTCTCTTTTTTTGTTTTGTTTTGGATGGATTAAAATACTTGTCAGTTTTTTATTGCTGTTTGTGCCCCCATTAGGGAGATTCGCCCTCTCTATTTGTCCTGTTTATCATTATTATTAAAAATAAAAGTAATAGAAAATCCCAAAGTTTTAGTTATCCCCTGAAAAGTAATAGAGGGGAAAATTTCCAAAGGGGACACTAATTCTGGTGACCTGGGGGTCCCCCAAGGTATTACCTTAATCTGCAGGGATTTCCTCTCACTTGCTATTTAGCTATTGGAAAATAAGTGAATGGAAAGGAGACTGAGATGGCGAAAAAAAAAATCTAACAGGGGATATAACCCTCCGTTCTAACAAACTAAAAATAAAGTTTTGCCTATAGTTCTACTTTAAAACAATCCTTTAACAAATTATATGAAACCCATTAAAAATGTAAATCTATGCTAGACTACAAAGTAGTATTACTATATATATATATATATATATATATATATATATATATATACATACATACATACATACATACATACATACATACATACATACATACATACATATATATATATATATATATATATATATATATATATACATACATACATACATACATATTGTGAGGGATTAGCTCGGTAGCGGGTGGGGATGACCCCTTTGGGGGGGGTTAGTCACACAGGGAGACAGCGGAGGAGTGGTTGAAAACAACAGTTTATGGTTTATTCTTCCAATTTCTCCAAACCAGTGCATGCAGCAAAAACATCAAAATCAAAACAAAACACAAAATAAATCCTAGCCACTGTGGGCGTCTACCTTCTCACACACCGGAACCTACCTAAGGAGTCTTCCCAACCTACTGTTGGGCAGACACTGCTGATCCTACAGCAAACAATCAAATGTCCATTTGTGTTTTCTTTACACAGAAAAAGTTCAACACCTCACCTTTAGACGTCTCTCATCTGATTGCTCTCCCCAGCTTACACAGCCTCAGGAGACAGCAATCAATAGACTTCCTTTGGACAAATTATAGAGGTCTTAATTGCCTCATTCTGAACAGCTGAAAGTTTTCTCAACTTCCGTACACCTTCCTGCCTACCTCTGCAGCCGACACCTGATAGTAATTGGTGAATTGTCTAAACCAAGCAGAAATATATCTCCCGTCGGTGACAACACCCATAGATTTACCTGACTTCCTGTCACAATATATATATATATATATATATATATATATATATATATATATATATATATACACTGTATATACTACGCACACACAATTTTATTTACTCTCTACTTTGATGTATTCTTTTGCTTGTTAGTCTACTGGGTTTTTTACCTTTGGTTTTCCTCCTTCTGTTTTACTGCTCTATCCCTAATGATTAGCCTTTCTATGTTGCTGTACAAAATCTGCTGATTCTTACCTCTTTTCTTACCCCTGATTTATGCTGTCTTTATGACTTTTCTTAACCCCATGCACATGACTTTGCAGCATTTGTCAACTTCCTGCATAAGGAGCTAAGCAGCACTATGTAGCTCCTCCATATTCCTTTGTATACCCCTGCAGCCAGCAATTTGTCAGATTGCACCATGAGCTGCAGTCACATAAACTACAGTATATCCATATGTAGCACTACTCCCTTGGGAGCTGCTGAAAACGGGTTCCCCTGGGTTTCTCATAGCAACAACTTGTGAATTCTTAAGACTTTAGATTCTTGGCTCAGTCAGTAAACAGTCCAGGGGATTTGGTTTTCGTTGCTTTTATTTTATGATGAGATGGGAGAAGGGATGAGTGGATACCCCAACTTAGCAAAGTATGCACAATCTTGAGGACTTCTATCTATGTTTAATGCGGCAAGGCCGCTGCTTCATCTTGCCACACAAGATGACCTTCTGTCCACTGACCTCACTGGAGTGGTCCCCCTTC
This sequence comes from Pelophylax lessonae, assembly GCF_965119305.1. Lineage (NCBI taxonomy): Eukaryota > Metazoa > Chordata > Amphibia > Anura > Ranidae > Pelophylax > Pelophylax lessonae. The sequence continues at coordinate 677,275,800 of NC_138768.1, read as the reverse complement.
CTGGGCAGACCCCTTGACAAGCCCCCTGGTACTCACAGACACTGTTTTTCCCAGGTAGCTCTGTCTGCAGCTCCACTGTCAGCTTCTCCAGGATCTTCAAGGCTCAGCTCCACACCTGGGTCACTAGGCAGACTGCCTGTGACCACTTTCCTCAGACTGCAGAAGGAGAGACAGCCGTCACCCTCCTCCTGGGACGTTGCTTCCTGCCAAAGACGCCCTGTCAAATGTGCCCTTGGCTTTTATGGTCAATCCCAGGATGCACTGCGGTGGTGCCCTCCCACTGGAACTGCCACAAAACCCAGTGTGTCACTGGCTAGGTTTCCTACACTGTCCAACAGGCTCCCCTATTGGAAACAGTGGGGATACTCCCTCAGACCAAGTGACTCACACTTGGACACATGTAAGAGACATAACTAACAGATCAGGCTCCCCTGATAAGCAGAATGGAGCAAAACAAATGCGTTTTTCTAGCACCTATCTAGGAGGGTGCTACATATACAACTGGACCAGTTTAAAAGTATATATAGAAAAGAATTCCACGCTATGGTATGTCACAGGCTGCAGCCTATCTCAAAAATAACACAAAGGGTTATACAGATATGAAAACACAAAAAGAGGGGTGGGTGGCACTGCGTAGGGACAAGTAAGATGTAAACCTAGCAGGACTGGGGCCAGGTACAATATTACGTGATAGACAAAAAGGAGTACACAGTGCAGGAAGGTATGAATACCACTAGTGGTTCAAAAAATAAATAAATAAATAAATAAATTAAATATTATAGCTAAAAATACATCAAGAAATATATGACAAATTTCTTAATAAGTACCGTACTATAGCCGTGACAAGTGATAAAAATTGATGTGTGCTAATAAGTTAACAATTATATCAAGATTCAAAGGACTGTAATATATACTGTAAAATCATCAAAGTGCTGTTGTGCAAAGGTGAATAAATATATATAAACATATATAAATAAACAAATTAAATCAAATCCACAATAAAATGAAAAAGTCCATAAAAATAACAATATCAAGGCATACTTGGAAGTGAATGGTGATGTGAGTGAACTAGTGCTCCCCTCTCTCCCAGGACCGCACTCACAAAAAGGAAAAACCCCTACTGGGGTATCAAGCTTCAATCACTGGTCAAGGTATGGCTGATGTGGATACGCCCAACAATCTTAACCATGGCCATATGGACAGTTTAAATGTAGTAGACCTTTTTCATTTTTCTATCTTGAACCAAACCATTATCTCAGTCACTTGGTTATTGGAGATTGAACAAGAATGGAAGAATTTATGCTGATTATCTTTTACTTTCTGTAATTGGTAGATATGTGTACATTTTGCATTTGACACGTATGCATAATCCCTGAAATCCTAAACAACCTCCGTTTGTGACTTAAGGACTGAACTATTTTTTAGGCACTAAACAAATCAGCAACATAAGATTATTACTAAATCCTTAAGTCTTGGTTTTTCAGTGTTGAAAGTGATAATTAAACTAAATCCTACTTATAATTTGATTAACCAGCAGTAGTAGAGTGTCTCATCTGAAAAGGCACTAGTACTGCATTATACTGTCACCCTTGAAGACCGGTTTCTGCAACTCCTAAGATCATTCATCTGTGAATATTTGGCAACAGCATTGATATAGAAATGCTGGAGGCACAAATCTTTGAAAAACAGAGCGAAGATAGCAGCCACTGTTAAGCATTCATAGCCTAACAGCAACTAAACCAGAACAGTTGCTCAATTAAAGAGTACTTTTTGGCAGCTTTAACTGTATTTATTTTCAGGACATTTTCTAAAACTGGATTTCAGCCATTAGTTACATGTGATGTAAACATTTCCTGTCTCTATTCACTACTGTATTGCTATTACTCTAATGCTCTATAATTTGTGTATATTATTACATTTATTGTATCTATTTTTTACATCTGTACTGTTACATAGCTTTTTGTGTTTTTTTTTTTCATTCTGATTGATCAGCCATCCCAAGTAGGGATGAGCTCCCAGTTTGGGTCCAGTTGTGTTCATCATTTGGTGTTTCTTTTCTATTTGTGAGTCAGCAGGTGCAATACATTGTGATTCCTAAAGCACTGCATCGCTGGATGAAGCGATTGACAATGGATTTGAATTGCGGGATTTTTTGGGGGGGCTTTTTATTTATTTTATAAATTACTTATCAAAAAGTGTGGGAATTTATTTACTATTTAATTTTTTTTTGCAAATGAGTAGAGGCTATGTATTCCTTGCTTATTATTGTAGCGTGTGGGTCCCTTATATTTAAAGGAGGCTTCCAGATTTTGATAAGCCCCCTGCCTGCAGACTCCCCCCCCCACCCCACATTCAACAGGTCAGGGTTGTGGGGAAGAGGTCCTTGTGCTCATCAACATAGGAACAAAATGCCCCCTGGCAAGGTACTACTTCTTATGTTGAGGGAATGTGGCCTGGCATGGTTCAGAAGGAGATGCCAGACTGCATGTTTGGATAAAGGTCAGGTATGGATTTTTGGGGGACCCCATGCATTTCTTTCGGAGAGCGCAAAATCTGGTGCAGCTGTGCATGGTAGCCAATCGGCTTCTAACTGCACTGAAAGCGATTATTAAACTAAATCCTACTTCTATTTTGATTAACCAGCAGTAGCAGAGTGTCTAATATGAAAAGGCACTAGTACTGCCTTATACTGTCACTCTTGAAGACCTCCACCAGATTTTTAATTCTCTAGTTTTAGTTTATCAAACCAAAAGTATCTAGAATAGAATTTAAGGGAGGGCCTCATCCAATTTTATTTTTGTGTGAGGTCCCTCTTGACACCCATACCAAACCTCAATCAAGATTAAAGGTCTGGTATGTATTTTTAGGGAGAGCCTTTTTCGTGAGATGCCTTATTAGTATCTCTACTTGACCTTCACCTAGGATAAAGGTTTTGTATAAATGAAGAGAATCATTTGCATTTTTGATATTGCTAAATATTGCTTTATTATAAGCTAAACTCCGGGCAACTTTTTTTTAACTGCTCTATTTTTTCTAGGAGTGAGGAGAGCGGAGATATACTTACCTAATCCTTTGATACCCCCCCGCACAAAACTGGTCCGGCACACCCGTGCTCCAGGAGTCTTGAACAGTGGACTGTTCCTGACGTCATTGCACCCAGAGCAGGCTGAATTAACCAGCAACAGTCCACCGCTGCATATGGGGGATCTGTGTTTTCTGGAGGATTAAAGGTTTGAGTGAGTATAAGCTTTGAGCTCACCATTAGACAAAAATGAGCAATTAATCTATGCAGTGCGGACACAACCCCACTGCATGGGAAAAAATGCCTGGACTTGGCCTTTAAGCAGTAATAAAATGACATCTACCGCCAGAATTATTTAAAATGTGTTTTTCTTTGGTACATGTTTCCCAGAGCAGTGCCTGTTACCCATGTAATTTGTTTGACAACTATTTGTCTGTTAGCCTAAAAAATGGCCATTTACTTTTTTAACATTCAGATTCCATTGCTGTTTATTTGGTCATCGGGAACAAAAAAATACATTTTCTATCGTTTTTGAGCATTGGGAGCATGTAACTAACTTCCCTTCCTCCATGTGAAAATGCTGGTGCTTGGCAATTAGCCACTTAACCACACAGTACTGTTGCATCTACACAGAGACTGATGCGAAAGCCTTCAGTTTCATGTAGGCTTAAAGTGTTACTTAACCCAGGACCCTGCATTCAACATATCTGGTTTGCCAAAGTACACAGAACATGGAAATGCAATACTTTTAGTAAATATAACCTGCTAACCTTTTTTCATCAGCAGTCTATATCAGTCTTGTGACTTCTATCAGTGTCTGATTAAAGCTTTTAGGAGGAGTTTTCATTCTGCTCTGACTAAGGCTGCAGGACCCCTGACCCTCTGTCTGGACTGTGCTGATTTGGCCCTATGCTGATCACATGCACTCTTCCAAGAAAAAAAAAAACTCTCTAGCAATACACACCAAACTCAGCATGTGCAGTTTATCCCCTAGCCTCTGTTCTATCAGAAGATGGTTTAGAGACTGTGGAAGAAGGGGAGTAACAGAGAAGACAGGATCAAACAGCATTTTTACACAAATGCAGATGATTAACCCTTTAGGTTCCACAGTGAGTTTAAAAAGCACGTTTTACTGTCTATACAGGGTGATTTTACTGTTGTGGGTTTAGTACAACTTTAAAGTATCCTTAAAGCCAGACTATGAAAAACTTTCATTACATGCCAATATAACAGAGTGTTTATACTCACAAAGCCACTATTTGTTTTGTGTAGAGAAAAATATCCCTGGTTGATCCTGCTTTCAGCTGTCCCTCCCATTTACTTTGTGTCTCCACTACAGCCTGAGATTGTGTAGACCAGCCAGTGTCCTCTATAGAGCATGCTCTGTTTCAGTTCTCTTCTAATCTCTTCATATCCTCCCCCTTCTTATCTGTGCAGCCCACATGACTAAAGAGTCACACATTTGGGTGCATACAACGTGATAAATGACACTCCTTTCCTTCCCTCCGTCTCCATTTCCTGCTATTGCTAAACACTATGGGGGTGGGATATAGTATGCTGATTGAGAAACTCACAGAAAAACATACTTTTAACATAAATGAGTATTAAACATATCTAATATAATTGTTAATACTTGTAAATTAATAAAAGGGCCTTGTATGCAGTTGCTGTCTGAACACCTGGCTTCATCATTTGAATGCATAAAATATACATTTGATTATCAATAAAGATTTATTTGGAGTCATAAAACAGTTATTTTAAATTTATCATCTCTTCATCAATTTATCATCAATTCTAATTTGAATTGCCCTTCTGAAACTGTGTTTTTTTTTTTTAGTCATGTGACTGGCACAGCACCAAACAGGGTAGACGTAACAGTAGAGTGCATACATTGGCAGAGTAATAGAAGCCCCTACTAAGGATCTTTTCCTGCAGATGCCAAAGAACAGGGAAAGATCATGTGACCAGTGCTTCAATAATAAGGTACTTAGAGGAATTTAAAAAAAACAAAGTACAGTGGCATGATGTGTATGACTAATGTGAATGAAATATGGCAATTAACACTTGTTTAGTATCGCTTTAAGTTACAACTCCATTGTTATAACATTATTCACACATGCGTTGTGTGAAACATAACAATGCGGGATACATTTTGTTTAGATGGATAACTGCACCCTTGTGTGACCAAGATAAACGTATTTGATTCAGATGGTGTCAAGTGTGTGTGGCGGCAACCAGGTGAGGAGTACAAAGACAAGTGTGTCTTGCCTACAGTCAAGCATGATGGTGGGAGTGTTATGGTCTGGGACTGCATGAGTGCTGCCAGCACTGGGAAGCTACAGTTCATTGAGGGAACCATGAATGCCAACATGTACTGTGACATACTGAAGCAGAGCATGACCTCCTCCCTTTGGAGACTGGGCCGCAGGGCAGTATTCCAACATAACGACCCCAAACACACGTCCAAGACGACCACTGCCTTGCTAAAGAAGCTGAGGGTAAAGGTGATGGACTGGCCAAGCATGTCTCCAGACCTAAACCCTATTGAGCATCTGTGGGGCCTCCTCAAAACAGAAGGTCTCTAATATCCACCAGCTCCGTGATGTTATCATGGAGGAGTGGAAGAAGATTCCAGTGACAACCTGTGAAGCTCTGATGAACTCCATGCCCAAGAGGGTTAAGGCAGTGCCGGAAAATAATGGTGGCCACACAAAATATTAACACTTTGGGGCCAATTTGGACATTGTAACTCGGGGGTGTACTCGCTTTTGTTGCCAGCGGTTTAGACATTAATGGCTGTGTGTTGAGTTATTTTGAGGGAACAGCAAATTTACCCTGTTATACAAGCTGTACACTCACTACTTTACATTGTAGCAAAATGTAATTTCTTCAGTGTTGTCAGATGAAAAGATACAATAATATATTTACAAATATTAAAAATAAAAAAGGAAAAAATCACATTTTCATCACAGGTTTATAGAAAGGTGTCAATAAAACTTGGCAGCTCCACAACAACAAGGCAATCCCCCAAGCAATATGGGGCCACTCGATTTGAAATATCTACATGAAACCAAATAACATTCTACCTCTTAAGAGTCCAAAATTATTTATTGCCAATAATACTTTGATATCAAGATCTACCTTCTTGTTATCAAAGTTTTATTGGTGATAAAGTGCTCAGCGACCGCTTAATCCTCCAGTGACTGAAACAAGTTTTGTTGAGCTGAATGATGCTTGCAGATTCATTAGGTCTTCCAACCATTTTGAAATAACCTTTTTTTTCCACTGGGCATCATACAAAACTGAAGATGGCAGGATCAAAATTGAAAATAAAAACAAAAATGAAAATGAAATTCAAATGAAACCTGTGATTTTATGTGGATCCACAGTGAATTCAGTGTAAAAAGAGAAGGCAGCAAGATGAAAAATTCAACATTCTGTATGATAAAAATGTATATTGCCAATGTTTCCAGTATTAGGAAAAGTAAAGGATGTGATGTACTGTATGATGCTGCAGGTTACTTCCTGCTTTTAGAAGTAAAAGAAGGTATACTATAAAAGCTGAAAGAAAAGATTCCTGTGCATTCTTGCCCTGACAGCAAATACAATTTGACCTAAACAAATCAATGCCGTCCACTGTTACTTGTTTCACATTTTGTGGAAACTTACAATCCTCAGGTGCTGACATAATGGTGTCCTCAGATCACTAATATCCCTGGATGGACAAGCTGACCTAAAATTTACCAGTAGGTGGAGCTGTAGTTAAATATAGAAATGACAACTCATGGGTAGCAAGATCCTTTCCTCTTCTACTATATGTAGAGGTGTAAATTCTACCAGTACTTTTAAGTATTACTGAAAAATACTTGTAACTCTCATATTGACCACTTTATAAATAACAACCCTGTAGTTTGAGTAAAAAAAATCAGTACTATTTGTTCCATACAGGATGCATTTAGGTCACATATTAAAAACGAAATCCCCAGGACACAGACCGATCGCTCTCACAATACATGTGGGGCCTGTTGTGGGAATGTGTCTGTTTGATCAGCTGGTTTAAGTCACACAGCTTGCTTTTTAATTTTCTGAAGGACCAGATGGAAGACCTTTACTGTACCCATGTACACTTTCCTGGAATTACTTATGAGAAATATTCCCATTCGAATGAAGCTCCATGTTTTGTTATATTACAATCCACAATCTGGACAAACCTCTGGGAATAAATCTGATTCACAACATGATCCATGAATTTCAGCTGTAAAATTTACCATCTGGCCTTTCTGTTGAAGAACCTAATTTGTGAGCTTCCACAAACTACTGCTAAACAAACTCAATATTTATTTTCTGTTCCCGATGTTACATGCATTCGTTTGTATGATGCTACAAACCTTTATAATTCCTAGAAGTCACATCTTGTGTTTTAGTCATTAATTGGTTTGGCATGCAATCACCTTAATAATATTTTCTACTGTCAATACATGAAACTCCTATGTCAACAGGCAAAATGGATCGCTGCCACTAGCAACCTATCATTATAGTGAACAGGGCCGGCGATTGCACCTAGCTGCTGAGAGTCGCAGCAGGAATGAGAAGATTCCTGCCGCTACAATTTGCACCGGTCTGGCGTGAATGTAGCCTTAAATCAGTGTTAATTTTGTTGACTAAAATATTTTCGTCTACTAAATTAACACTATTTCTATTTCTAAAATACGACTAAAACTAAAACAATTCAGAGGACTAAAATACAACTAAAACTAAAATGGCATTTTAGTCATAAGTCTAAAATACGACTAAAACTAAAATTACATTTTATTTAACCGCTTCCATACAGAGCAGTTAGACACCCTTCCTGCCCAGACCAATTTTCAGCTTTCAGCACTCTCACACTTTGAATGACAATTGCTCACTCATGCTACACTGTAACCAAACAAAATTTTTTTCACATAAATAGAGCTTTCTTTTGGTGGTATTTGATCACAACTGGGGTTTTTTTTTCGTGATATATGCAAAAAAAGTGCAAAAATTTTGAAAAAAAAACACTTTTTTTAGTTTCAATTATAAAATTTTGCAAAAAATTAATTTTTCTTCATACATTTGGGCCAAAATGTATACTGCTACATGTCTCTGGTAAAATTAACCCAAATGATTGTATATTATTTAGTCTGTGTGAAAGTTATTGAGTCTAGAAGCTATGGTACCAATTGCTGAAAATTGATCACACCAGATGTACTGACGGCCTATCTCCTTTCTTGAGGCCCTGAAATGTCAGGACAGTACAAATACCGCCCAAATGACCCCTTTTTGTAAAGTAGACAGTCCAAGGTTTTTAGTAAGAGGCATGGTGGGTTTTTTGAAGTTGTAATTTTTTCCCACAATTCTTGGGAAATTGAAGAAAAAATTTTTTTTTCTTTTTTTTCCCACAAAGTTGTCAATTTATAAGCTATTTCTAACACATAGCATGTACACAGCAAAAATTACACCCAAAAATACATTCTGCCACTCCTTCCGAGTATGGCGATACCACATGTGTGAGACTTTTACACAGCCTGGCCACAAAAAGAGACTCCACGTCCAAGAAGCACCTTCAGGCGTTCTAGGAGCATAAATACACATAAAACTTTCTTACTACCTATCACACTTTTCAAGGCCCTAGAGCACCAATACAATGGAAAAGTCCACAAAATGACCCCATTTTGGAAAGCAAACACTCCAACGTATATTCTATGAGGCATTATGGGTCATTTGAACATATCATTTTTTTCCACAGGTTTTTGGAAAATGTGGGAAAAAAATGAAAACTTTTTTTTTTTTACACAAAGTTGTCAATTTATAGGATATTCCTAACACATAGCATGTACACAGCAAAAATGACACCCCAAAATACATTCTGCCACTCCTCCTGAGTATGGCAATACCACATGTGTGAGACTTTTTCACAGCCTAGCCATATAGAGGGGCCTAACATCCAAGGCGCACCATCATGCATCCTAGCCACTTGCCTAGGCCTATTTTTGACATTTGGTGTTTACAAGCTAAAATCAGTTGTTTTGCTAGAAAACTGCTTAGAACCCCCAAACATTATATATTTTTTTTAGCAGAGACCCTAGAGAATAAAATGGAGATTATTGCAATATTTTTTATCACACCGTATTTGCGCAGCGGTCTTCCAAACGCAATTTTTTTTGGAAAAAATTCACTTTTTTTAATTAAAAAATAAGAAACTAGTAAAGTTAGCCCAATTTTTTTCCATATTGTGAAAGATAATGTTACGCCGAGTAAATAGATACCCAACATGTCATGTTTCAAAATTGCGCACGCTCACGGAATGGCGACAAACTTTGGTACTTAAAAATCCCCATAGGCGACAATTTAAAAATTTCTACAGGTTGCCATCTTTGAGTTACAGAGGAGGTCTAGGGCTCAAATTATTCCCCTTGCTCTAACGATCGCGGCGATACCTCACATGTGTGGTTTGAACACCGTTTACATATGTGGGCGGGGTTTCTGTATGCGTTCGCTTCTGCGCGCGAGCTCACGGGGACAGGGCGCTTTAATTTTTTTTTTTTTTTTTTTTTACTATTTATTTTATTTATTATTTTTTATTTTTACACCGTTTAAAAAAAAAAAAAAAAATTGATCATTTTTATTTCTATTAAAAGGAATGTAAACATTCCTCGTAATAGAAATAGGCACGACAGGACCTCTTGTTTGTGAGATCTGGGGTCAAAAAGTCCTCAGATCTCACAAGTACACTAAAAGATAGAAAAAAAAAATTATTATATAAAATGAAAAAAAAAAAAAAAGGACCTTTAAACCGGTTGCTAGGCAACAACATTTTCCGTAGCTCCGGTCCTCCAAGACCATAGAGTCAAGTGAGGGCAAGCTTGCCCTCACTCGACATCCTGTCTGTGAGGATGTGGGACCGGATCGTTTTCCCCGCTGCCGGCGGGTCCGGTAAGCGGGGAAAAGGACCGGAACGTGGCGGGAGGGGGCGCCTCTTCTGCCATCCCGGAAGGGTGATCCCACGGCGAATCCGCCACTGGGACCACCCTTATCGGAAAGCCAACCGTCCACCGTTTAAAAAAATACCAGGGTTATGGCAGCTATCTGCTGTCATAACACCGGTATTTAGGTTTAAACGGAGGACGTATATAAACCTTTTTGGACTTGGACATGGTGGCTGTATGAAGGGTGATAGGTACTCGGGTACTTTGTTGGGCAGGTGACAGGTACTCTGGTACTGATGAGCAAGTGGCAGGTACTCGAGTACTCCGATAGGCAGGTGACAGGTACTCGGGTACTCTGATGGGCAGGTGACAGGCAGGTGATAAGTACTGATGAGTAGTACTGATACTGATAGGCGATACTGTACTGATGGGTACTGATGATCAGTACTGATACGTGATAGGTACTGATGAGTACTGATGAGTAGTGATGGGTACTGATGAGCAGGCGGCAAGTACTCGGGTACTTCAGGCGTCAGGTACTCTGATGAGCAGGTGGAAGGTACTAGGGTACTCTGATGGGTAGGTGACAGGTACTCAGGTACTCTGATGACGGGTACTCAGTTGACAGGTACTCAAGGTACCCGAGTACCTGTCATCAGAGTACCCGAGTACCCGTCATCAGAGTACCCGAGTACCTGTCATCAGAGTACCCGAGTACCTGTCATCAGAGTACCTGAGTACCCGTCATCAGAGTACCCGAGTACCCGTCATCAGAGTACCCATCATCAGAGTACCCGAGTACCTGTCATCAGAGTACCCGAGTACCTGTCATCAGAGTACCCGAGTACCCGTCATCAGAGTACCCGAGTACCTGTCATCAGAGTACCCGAGTACCTGTCATCTGAGTACCTGATGGCCTGATGGGCTGGTGACAGGTATTCGGGTACTTTGATGGGCTAGTGACAGGTGCTCTTTATTGGGGGGGCAATCAGTGTGTTTGGGGTGCACTATGATTGGTAACTAGCTGTTACCACACTCTCTTCCTCACACAGGATAAGTGTGTGAGGAGGAGAACACGGTGACAGCTAGTTACCGTGTTCTCTGTTGACATTTGTGACCGGCTGTGATTGGACACAGCCGGTCACGTGGTAAAGAGCCAATTTCATTGGCTCTTTACCTAGATCGGAGATCGACTCTGTCCGAGGGACGAGCCTCGTCCCCGATCGCTGCTCTGCGCGCCCCCGGGGCGCGCATTGCAGAGAGAACGAGCGGCTCGTGCTGGAGCCGCTCATGTGATCGGCTGTGATTGACACAGCCGATCACGTGGTAAACAGCCAATTTCTAAATCCTGTATAATAATAAATAATAATTTAATCCAGCTACAAACTGGACCAGAATTTTACACTTTTCCATCAAATTTGGTAGCCTGGTTGGCAGAGATCGGAAGGTGGACAACGTCCACCAATGTCACACCAATATAGCTGATGTGGCCCACTGATCCGATTCCTGAATATTTTTCATTCAGGTGTGTTTGCAAAGCTTTACACAGGCACCCCCTTCATGAGTTCACCCTTAAAAGGACTTCCCCTGTTCTCCTAAAACAAGTGCCTTAGATTTTTAAGGCTTCAACAATAAAGATTGGGTACTTCTTCAGTTCCTTTACTAATCTTTTTCCGGGTCTGTAGGAGTTTGCCTCCTTGTATCTACTTGGAAGTTGCCGCTTGTATGCTGGACCTTTTCAGATTATTTCTGTTTTTTTGTCAGATGATATTCACCCTGACCTGGTCACCCTTGAGATGGCTGTATCCTGTCAACTCCCAAATAGATTGGATCCGTTGTCTGGTATCTTGCACCAGTTTTATTTTTAAGGCGGGATCCTTCGACCATGGCTTCAGCCATATTGCCCTCCTTGTCTTGAACGCGGGGAACGCCACTCTTTAAAAACATCAATTGACATCTACTGACACATCCGCCGCAGAGTCTCCCGCCAATTTCAGCTCTTACAAAGCTGCTACCACCTTGTCTCTCTTCACTTCATCCAGAAGGACTTCTTTAAAGGGAAACTCCCCTTTCCTTTTTAATCTGCAGGGCTGTAATTTTCTGTAAAATGCAAGGCAATGTGGCTATCTGGAGGCAGAATGCCCCCATGAAACATAATTTCCTACTTGAGTGATTAGCTCACAGATTTTACCAGAAGTCTGCATGAAGATACAAGTCATATTTTTTGCATCCACCGAAACAAAAATGTAATTTTTGGTAAATACTCCTAACAGAAAATCACGTCTAAAGGGTTGCAGACCCTGACAACTTCTGCAGGTGCAGCAGCTGGTTGATAATTATGAAACCACTTCCATTAGACTCACTCAGCCCCTGGACTGGTTATTGCTGGTCTGCAGGCATATGCAGATGCTTCAGTATGTAGGAGCACTTCAGAGCTGGGTCCAATTTTCAGACTAGAGCCTCCTTGAACACAACCGCAAGGTGACATGTCTTGCCAGCTGCAATAATGATGTATCCACCATCGGAGGAGACAGCAGTAGGTTGACCTTTAGTTTTTTCTGGTTATACAGTTTTGACAACCTAATTATACAGGCCTTTTTCTCTGACCCCCTTCCATTCTTCCTGGATTAACTCCTCCAGTTCAGTGAAGGGAAATGACTACTTTCTAACCTTGTGGACAGTTTCCTCCACTTCACTCGAGGCAATTGCGTCCTTAACTGCCCTTGCAAAAGGCTCTTTTGGACAATCTTCAAAGCCTGTGGCCCCTTTAATGCCTTCCTCCAACAAGCTTTCCAATTTGGACACCACCTACTGCCTCTGGTTGGAAGTGCTAGGCAATTCATCCACCGACTAGGAAGTACAGGCTTCATGTATCAATTTCTTGGCCGATTCTTTATTCAAGGTGGCTACTTTCCAGACATCCCCTTCTTTGTCAGTTGTCGCTTTTCCCAATTGGACTTGACATACTGGCTTGGCAGGCAATGACTTTCCACCACAAAGGTTGCAATCATTAGGGCTGGTAACCTGTGGTGTTTGCAAACGGGGAGCATGAATAATGAAGAGCGAGATGATGACCTTAATCAACATTGCCTGGATGTCTGCACCTAAATGGTTCTGGCTTTTAGAAAGCTCCCTCCAACCTGAAGTCCTTGCAGGGCTGTATCCTGCTTGTTCCAGGCAAACTTGACATATTAGTTTGGCAGGCAAGGACTCTCCACCACAAATGCAGCAACTATTGGGGCTGGTAGCCTGTGAGGTTTGTAAATGAGAAGCAATGATAATGAGTGGCGGGATGATGACCTTGATCAACATTGCCTGGATGTCTGCTCTTAGATGGCGACTTGTCTTGACCTTTAGAGGGCTCCCTCCATCTTAAGGTCCTTACAGGGCTGTAGATATTGGCTCTTTTTTTCTCAATCTTCACTACTTACCTTATCCCTATACCTTAAAAGCAATGGGTGGTCTGACTGGGTAGCGTTCCCCATATAAACAGAGCAAAGCAATAGACTGAAATGAAAAACAGCATGACAGAGTGATCCCAGAGAAAACATTGAGAAGGGGATAGGAAGAGCCAAGGTAACATTCTGAAATTAAAAACAGCATGACACAGTGATCCCAGAGCAAACATTGAGAAGGGGATAGGAAGAGCCAAGGTGAAATGCCCTAAACAGCACAGTGATGATCTTAGAGCAACACTGAGAAGGAGAAAGCAAAAGCCCAGGTAAATGCCATAAAGAGCACAGTGATCCCAGAGCAACAGTGAGAACGAGATAGGAAAAGCTTAGGTGAATGCCATAAAAAGGGAAAACATACCTGCAAACAATGACCACATAAGCATCCAGCATGCATGAGTAGAAAGCTCCACCATGTGTTGCCCAAAAATGCCATATAACCATTTAAACTATCACATTTTGCCATGTGATGATATCAGTGCATGAGCATGCTCAGATCGCCATCTTGGAAAAGGGTTTGCCAAAAAACAGGCCACAGGAGCCACATCACTTCCTGCTTTTCATGCTCAGAGTATACTTGCACTGCTGCAGCCATCTTTGAAATGGCAAACGCCCACAAAAATAGAGAAAAGAGGTGAAAAGCATATGGAAAGCAAAGGGAAAATGCTGTCACTTACGTCAAAGCTTGTTTAAAGCTTTCTTTGACAGTCCTGCTCCGTCAGAATGGGGCTCCAACCATATAGCTCGCGTAGGCTGTACAGGAAGGATTTCCACCCAGGAGAGGCTGAACTATATCCCCCAGACCACCAGAATGGGGCTCCAACCATATAGCTCATTTAGAGACCGTACAGGAAGGACATCCATCCAGGAAAGCCTAAGCCTGGCTGGGGCGACAAACACTAAGGGATACCTTTGTGACTCCAGTCCTGATAAGGTGAGGATGAAAAGGAGAATGCTGCGAGTCGGGTCTGTCTTTGATTTATCCCTCCCTTTTAGATTGTAAGCTCTAACGAGCAGGGCCCTCTGATTCCTTTTGTTCCAAATTGTAGTGTAACTGTAATGTCTGCCCTCATTTTGTTAAGCGCTGCGCAAACTGTTGGCGCTATATAAATCCTGTATAATAATAATAATAATTTATAGTTAACCAGTCCTATTAGTTTGTGGGGGTGGAGCCACAACCCATTGTATGCTGCCATGATGCACCAGGAAAACATATGAGCTGCTTGTAATAAAAATTAGGCATCTTTAACTTATAATAAATTAATTCATATTGGTGTAATATAATGTTCAAGGATTATAAATATAAAATGTATAATTCTTCTAAAAGACCTAAGTACCTAATAAAGATAAGCAAGGTTTATTCAAAATCTTGTTTGATTTTTTATTTTTTTATTTAAGTTTTGACAAGGTAAGATAAAGTACATGTGACATAAGAGTGGTAAAGCTTGACTATTCTGATGTACAGTTGGACAAGTTGCAAAACATTATGTAAGAACCTAAGCCTCGTACACACGATCAGATTATCGAACGATCTGTCGTCCGTTTTTTGTTGCATGCTAGTCTCATGTGGAAAGTGAAGAGGTTACTTTCAAATCGAAAATTCCTGTACGACAGAATTCAACTTCAGAAGTGATGTCATGTGTTGGATTGTTTTGTATGTGTTCTTTCGTTTCTGAGCATACCTAGCCTTGCTCTTACGATTTTTTCAGGCGAAAACTGTACTAACTAAACGAAAATCGGACGTTGTGTTGACGTACGATAAAAATCGTATAGCCTGCACATCCAGTTTTTGTAGTCCGAAAATCCGTAATCGGCTATCGAAAGCACTATACTAAAAATCAGAAAATCGGCAGATCGTTCGTCAGACGAAATTTTTCTTCCGATTTTCGTATCGTGTGTACGGGCCTTTACATGGACAGAGCAGAAGTCCTGTTTAAACTTGAACATAGGTGGAGTTATTATTATCATTAATATTCACCGGTTGGTATGAGTGATGTTCACCACACCAGACACCACTATGGGAACAAACTGTTTCGTGGGGTGGGGAGCACAGCGCTAGGCCATCGCTTTATCATGTTACAACTATAGAACAATACAATATAATGCGGTAGCACCGTTATTCAGCCTTAATTCAAAATAACACAGTGGAGCGGAGCTATATTCATAATCTCTGACTAAAGCAAGTTGGTATTTGACATCTGGGATGTTTGGAGTTAGTGAGCTTTTCCATTTGCGCATGATAAGTAGTCTTGCTGCAAACAGTATGTGCATTATCAGTGTTCTACATTTTGGAGGGTATGTGTTTATTCCTATGCTTAAAATAGTCAGGGAAGAGGAGGAATTAGATAAGTTACCCGTGATTTCAGATATGAAAGAGAAGACTTTTCTCAAGAAGGGGATAATATGAGGGCAATGCCAGAGGATATGAATCAGAGAGCCTTTAAAGGAGCACCCCCCCCAGCACGGATCATTGTGTATATTTGCAAATCTATGTAGTTGGACTGGGGTCAGGTACCATAAATGATGTCGTTTTTTAGATATTTCCCAGTAATTTACACATTTAGAGGCTTTGTGGTTGTATTGGATAGCCTTGAGCCACTGGGAATCAGTGAACGTATTTTGGAGATCCCGTTCGCATATTTTATATGTCAAAGATTTAATAAATGTATCTTTATGTAGAAGGTTGTACATAACGGGGATCCCTTTTGTTTTGGGAGAAGTGGAACTCAAAAAGTACCAAGCTTTGCTCAGTAACTTAATAATTTTTTTTGCAGGTAGGAGGTTATTTGCCTATAAGCATGTGTCCCTTGTGGAGGGATTTGGTGCCTGTTTTGTAGTTGAGAAGGGTTTAGGTGGTTATCATGAATTATGGAGCTCAACGGTTGGTTCCTAATTTGGGACCAGTGAAATAGAGATAGCTCGGGGAGTATGAATTCAGGAGCTTCTATTGGGGTAGGTATGACTTGACTGTTTTCAGTTATCACTGAGTTTAAGGAGAGGAACTTCCAAGCTGATACAGCTGCTAATAGGAGAGAGCATAGGTCTCCTTCGGTAATAAACGTTTATTCAATGAATCACCATTGTTTGTTGAAGGCTGGTGTAAACCAGTGCCTAATTTGGTCCAAAATCACTGCCATGTAGTAGTCTTTTTTTTATCAGTAAAGCTCATACCTCCCGAAGTCTTATGTTTAATGATGCTTGTATATTGGCAACTAGGTTTCCTATCTTGCCAAATAAAGGAGTTTAGAGAGCGTTTGAGGGAGTTGAAGAATGATTTTGGAATTTCTATGTGTAGAGCTCTATATAGGTATAAAAGTTTTGGAAGGGTAATCATTTTGAAAGCCGCAACCCTACTGGCTCATGAGAGATATTGCTTACCAATTAGCTGGAGATCTTTTTTACAGGCCTGTAAGAATGGTATGTAATTGTGTGTATACAGGTTGACAGAGGGTGTTGTTAGGGATATGCCTAAGTAAGACATGGAGGTAGATACCCATTGAAAGGGGGAACTATAGATTTTAAAAAGAGTTTAAAGGGGTCAGGTATCTTTATACTCAAGACATTAGATTTAGAATCATTGGCCTTTTAGAATGAGCACAGATTAAATTTGTTCAGGGTATTCCACACATTTGCCCGGGATCGTTAGGGTGAGAATCATATTGTCTGCGAATAAAGTAATTTTGTATTCTTGGTCTTTGATTTATATTCCCGAAATGAGATTGAAAGACTGGATTTTTGGGACAGGGGACATCCTTGCCATGTACCATTAGTAATGGCAAAGGGGTCGGAGAAAACCCCTTCTGATAAGACTTGGGCAGTTGGGTTGGATTAAAGGGCTAGGATGGCAGATATTATATTGCCTTGAAATCTACATTTTGTGAGGGTTTGTCTTAGGTAACCCCAGTGGATCCTATCAAATGCTTTCTCTGCATCTAACGTTATAAATAGGGACGGAATGTTTTTAGTTTCAGCATAATGTAGGAGGTTTGTTATCTCTCACGTGGCATCTGGGGCTTGCCTTTCTGTTATGAAGCCAACCTAAACAGGATGTATGAGGTGGGGCACAATTGGAGCTGCCCTTTGCGCTACAAATTTTTTTATATAGTTTAAGGTCGGTTCAATTAGGAGATCGGGCAAAAATTAGAGGGGGTAACCAGCTACTTCCTTGGTTTAGGCAGGGTTACAATGTTGGCAGATAACATTTTGCTTGGAAATTTGCCAGATGACACAGCAGCGTTTAACAATTGACATAAGTGTGGGGCTAGAGTGTTATCAGACAATTTGTAGTATTCGGCCAAAAAGCTGCCTGGACCTGGGGCCTTACTGTTGGGAAAAGCTGAAATAGCTCATAGGATTTCTTTGACTGTGAATGGGGCATTCAAACATGATAATTGATCAGTAGACAGTTTGGGGAGGTGTAGACTATCCAGGAAATTTGTTATAATATTGTTGGTAGGTTGAGTGGTAGATGGATCTTCTTTTATGTTATATAGCTCTTGGTAGTACTCCGAAACGCATTCACTATGTCTTTCAGGTGATACATTTTATCGTTATTATTAGTGAGATGTACGATGTAGGGAATTTTTTGTTTGATTCTTCTTTGTTTGATTTGATTAGCTAAGGGTTTGCCAGCTTTATTACCGGCTGCGTAAAAATTAGCTTGCATTTTTAGTAATAATTTGCCGTGTTTGGCATTAAGGAAACTTCTAAGATCATTCCCGGCTTGGAAAATGTTGTTGCTATTAGCTGGTGTGGGGTTATTTTTATTTATTAGCTCCAATGTGTTTATATTGTCTAATAGTTCTGTTAGCTGCTGTGTTTAGCTTGCAAAATCATTTTAATAAGAGTACCATAAATATATACCCTAGAGTTGATGGGTTGTCAACGGAAGGTTCGTTGAGATTGAAGAATTATTTTAGACAATTTTGTAGGAATGTAGTGCTGGGTGGGATTTCAATTAGGTGCGGATCGTTCCTCCATTTAGTAGCAAATAAGTTTGTGGTATTATCCCCAAGGGTCATGGAAATGGGAGCATGATCTGGTCACGTTATATTTTGGATATCCATCTCAATGGTGTCTTGGAGAAGTTGTTTGTCTCCCACGAATAGATCAATTCGGGAGTATTTATATACAATATGAGTATGAGTAGGTATATACAATAAGGTTTTCGAGAAAAATGTGAAGTCCCTTTCCAAGGAATGTTAGCACCTCCAAATGTCAAACAAGCTGTTGGACTGTAGGAAGGGAATCAGAGCAGATTGGCTGGGTTTTTTGGGAGATGGGCCTTTGACATCTATGGAAGCATCTGGTGCAAGGTTAAAGTCTCCGCACATGAATGTTCGGCCATGTTTGAGGGTGTTACATTTCTTCCACAATTTGCGAAGGAAGTGTAATTGACTGGTGTTAGAGGCGTAGATGTTAACAATGATGTAAGTAGTATTATTAATTTCACATATTAGGATGAGGTATCTTCCCTGGGGGTTAGTAACTATAGATAACATCTTGAATGCCACTGTGTTTTTGATCACTATGAGCACTCCTTTTGTTTTGTTTTGTTAGTTGGCAAAAAATATGTGCGGGAAGTCCTTGTTGGACATGGTTGGGGCTTTATCTTGACAGAAATGGGTCTCTTGGAGACACAGAATGTCACAGCAGAGTTTTCAGGCTTCAGACTATAGGGAGTATCTTTTTCCCGGGTGATTTAACCCTTTGATCTTAAGGGATGTTACTTTGAGTGGCATATTGGATTACAGAGACTGTAGTGTTAAGGATACAGCAGTGGTTGTGGAGGTGGGTAGAATAATAATTTACAATGAAGCAGTGTACATGTACTGAAGTAGGGTAGTTGATGACTTACGCTTTGAGGCAATGTATTCGTACTGGTCTGACAGTGCTAGGACGTGATAAATTTGACTTGAGTTGCCTTTGCTGGTGAAGAAAAGCACTAAGGAGTAGAATGTAGAAAGAAATCGAAGATAAGTCAATATTTCGGTAGATAAATGCTTAACGGAATATTGGCGTTACCAAAATTCTAACAAAAAGAAACAAAAATTACTAAAAATCTGCAGTACTCTGCGTAATCGGTTTGCACCGTGTCTAAATTTGGGGTCAACTGGCTAACGAGCTGGTTCCAGAGGTCATTCCAGGGTATTCATGTTAGCTAGGTCTTGTTAAAAAATGTCAGGTGGTCATATCATCAGATGGATTAAAGTTATCCCAGTTGGTGGTGTTGTGGTTTCTATGGTTGCGACTGTGCTGTCATTGCTCCATTTCTAGTATGTGCCACTTCCTCAGTAGTGAGAGGCCTTTGTCTAGAGAGCTATTCAAGTAAGATCTGTTTTCCTTTGTGATGATCAGCTTAACTGGGTGACCCCATTTATAATGTATCTGGTGATTTCTGAGGGTTAATGATGGTAGACAGGTTCTTGCATTGCAACATAGTATATTTGGACAGATCCCCAAAGAAAGCCAGATTGGTTTATGGTTGGGGATATCCAGCCTGATTTTTTTGTGTGGCTCGCATTCAATTTTCTTTTACATGGAAGAAATGAATCCGAACAATGGTGTCTCTTGGGATAGTCTCTGGGAGATGCGGTGGTTTCAGCAGTCAATGGATGCGATCAATAATCATCTCACCCAGGCGGTGTGTCAGGGAGGAAAGTGGACATCAGTTGTGTGAAATATTCTTTTAATGCAGATTGCTGGATGGACTCTGGAATACCTCTAATTTTTAAGTTATTTCTTCTGGAGCTATCCTCCAGATCTGCTATTTTTGCTTTCATCTATTCAATGTCCTCAGCTTCTTCACTGTGTGCATCCAATAAATCATTAAAGGAGAATGTCACTTTTCTCATTTTTGTTTCTATAGTGGTACTCTTTCTCCCAAAAAGAGACCTCAGATGAAAAGTTGTGCATTAATTTAGTGATTTCAGAATGTATAGAATTTTGCAATGTGAGGAGCATATCCCTAACAGTATTGTCCATGACAGGTTGGTTTAGAGTGGGGTATGTAGCAATGGAGCTGTTTAGTGTCTGACACAGGAGGGATGTCTGTGTTGCAAGGCTTACCTCATTGTCATTTTCTGTGTCCTGGGTCAGTCCTAGCTAGGATTTGCCAGAGCTTGCAGATGGTGTGGAAACCGAGGAGCTGTTTCCTCGCAAAGATGGCTGAAGGTTATCTCCCTCTGCTGCAGCTGCCTGTATGTGTGAGGAAGACAGGCTGCCTCGTGGAGCGGCCGCATATCTATCCGCGCCATTTTGGATGATCTTCCTGCCAGGCACCGGGTAGAATTCTGTGAGCTTTTGCGGCGCTAAGCGGTCTTTCTTTATCTTGGACATGGTCCTGGTAGTCTGGGTAGCTAGATGGAACGCTGGTCATGATGGGTATATGTGCCCGTTCGTCGCTGTCGCCCTGGATAGCTGCCTTTCCTCGTAGCTATATATTCTTCACTTCATGATTCAACAGACTTTTGCCTTAATTGCATTGCATTTATAGCCTGAAGTGTGCCTAAGTAAATATTTTTCTATTCTAAAGGATAATAATGTCATCCAGTCTACTGCAATGCCACCTATTAAAATTGACAGTAGTAACATAATGGGGAATTAGTCTGCTAAACATACAATTTTACTTACAGGAATCATATTGTTTGAGATCAGATTGTAACATCAATACATTTTTAGGCAAAAAACAAAAAGGGAGTTATTAATAAAGGAGCAACATATTTAAGGTTTTATTTTTTTTATAAAATATTGTTTCTAATTTTACCATTCGCAATTCAACTGACTTTAAGGTTTTTCCATTGTCTTAATTTTTTTTACATTTATAACTTGGTGATATTGGAATTTGGAAGTGCAATTTTACTAAGAAATCCACCAGGATAATATTAAATAGGCATGCAGGATTTAGTACAGGTATCTTCCTCTTTATTCATGCTTTTCTTCTACTCCATCAATTTTTATAATGTTTTTATTTAATACATTTTGTATTTTTGTTATTTATTTAAATTAAAGAAAAAGCTTATACAAGTGATCACTTTTAAAATCCATCCATGTCACTAATTTTAAATGTTATGGGCTATAGGTTGCAGCTTTACAAATGTCTGGAGATTATCTAGAAAATAGTTGCATCAAGCCCTCCAGATGCTGAATTATTCTTAACTTTTGAAATAAGTCCCCATACCATAGATTGTAAATAGTAAATTTTGGTCAGGAGATAAGTTTAGGCCTATTTTCCTGTATTGCCATGCCCAGTACTGTTCTGCCATTCTTGGGTGTTCATATGCACCTATTATCTGTGCTTATAAAGCAGCTTGAGGTATTAGCTATGGATACATGAATATTCAAATAGCAAGTGTTGAATGCAACCATTTCTAAATCGTGGTTATAGAAGTCCATGTTATAGTGACATCTTTTCACATCTTTCCAATGTGTTGCATTAAAGATAATTTGTTTTTTGGTGCATTGGGAATGTGTGGGGAGAAGCCACTTAAAATGAATGGCATGGCAATGCACCACAGTCTGTGCTTTACTGTGCATAAGTGTGCTGCAATAATGTGAACATGGCTTTACCATACCCTTCAAATCACTACAAAAATGTAAATCTGACCTTAATGTACTCTTCAGATCTAGCCTAGGTGTTTTGAATAAAATTCTTAATGGGAGCCAAATATAAGGACAGCCCAGACACTCTACATTTGGCTAAGCCCAGGTTCAAATAACAAGAAAACCTAGTAGTTGCTTCTAATAAACATGTTTAAGCCTTATCTTAATTATTTATATAGGTGTGACACAATGTGTTAGGATTATATAAATCAAACTTGTAAAACTTCTAAATCCTTAAAAGACCTAGGTACCTAGTAAACATATTTATGTTAGAATATATTACCCAAGTTCCTATCTTGTGCGTTAACACACTATTGTAATCAGTGTTAGAAAGTAAAGAAAATTAATTCATGTAAAAAAAAAAAAAATAACATCTCTCCAAAGCATAGTCACCAACAATAATCATAAGTGAGTATAACATCACTTAGCAAGATCCAGAGATGAGCACACGAAGAAGGTAATTGGGGATGCTCAACATGAATCCAAAAGAAATCACTTCATCAAGAGCTAAGTACTGAAATAGGGGAAGCGTTTGGACAATTGGAGGAGGTTTACTGCTATTAACAATTGATGGCCCATAAAGATGGTAAATCTATTCTATTCTTTAAACAATGTGATCTATGTATCTCTTACAAAAATTGATATATCTTAGACTAAAGGAAGAATTATCCTTCAGCAAGGTGTGGAGTCTCTGTCCTGGATTGTAAAAAAACGAACTTGTGTATTTCTTTTTTCTGTTTCATTTTTACTCTTTGTCTATTTCGCTGGCAGAAAAATTACTTTTTTAAATGACTCTGAACAGATTTTGAGAATTATGCTAATTGCATCCATGGTACGTGTCATATTATATGATCTTTTCCACTTACAGTTCTGTTGGAACTGAATATTATTGTATGTCCTTTATTCCGTGTATGGGTCACATTATATTTGCCTACCTTCATGCTATTGTGATTTTTCCAGCTGAGAAATTTCAATAAAAATTAAATTTTCAAAAGAGTTAAAGTGGTTGTAAATCTTCCTTTTAAAAAAAACTAAAATACAGCTGTAGCGCTACCCCGTAGGAGCTGTTTGAATATGTTTGGTTCGCTACACAACTTCTCAACCCCAGGAACCGTCTAACAGTAATGTTAGTGTAATACCACAGTAAATGACATACAGACACAATTCAAACTGAATTCAACAGTATCTTGTATTATTGGATAGAAAGAGGGAATGTGTAGGAGCGTCAATCAGCCAAATCCTGGGAAAGTACCTAAAAACTTAATTGAATTGAGCACTCAATTCACAGATATGTATTTAAATGTCAGCTATAATGTAAAACAGTAATACTCCAATGTGCACAGCAACATAAACACTTTGCAATAAGGCTATCAGAGCAGCTTTGACTGATTACACCACTGCTAATGAAAAGAAGGGCCGGCCTAAGATTTTCTGATCCTAATGAGAGATTGAATAAAGACCAGTACTACCCTCAAAGGAAGGATAATGGTAATAGTCCTGATGTTAGACCTGATGATTATCTTCACCGGCACAGTATTGGAGCTCAGATGTAAACAAAGGCAAGCTATGATGTCTGCTAGCAGTGTTCATATGCTTTTTGATTCTGTCAGGTTAGAGATGACTTGGGCATGAGCCCGCTCACCAGATCATGGAGACGACTGTAACACACTGGAGCGATGTAGAGCCTCTACTCTGGTCAGCAGACGCTGGGCACACTCGATCAGTCTGAAGAAATCAGCAATCTGGACTGGCACCCTATCTATGGCAGAAGTTGCTGGGGATCTATCTGAACTGGAATGGTGATGGCCCCAAAGATCGCAGCAGCTTCTCTGGACACGTCTCTCCCCTTCCCTCACCTCATGGTGATCTGACTAGCTCCCAGTCAGCCCCTCGTGTCCTTTCTTTTTTCCTGAGGGCAGCTGATCTGTGTAGTCTTGTCCCCAGGAACTGCAATGGGGCTGTTTGTATGATGTTTTGTTTCTCCTGTGCTTAAGTCCCATTGGTACCCTCCCTCCTGCCAATGAGGAAGCAGGGGAGGGAGCAGAGTGAGCTGCTCTGTGTGTGAGTGTCTCTCACTCACTGCACAGTGAGAGAAGGAGAGGGAAGAGAGAATTCCTCCCGCAGCTACTGAAAAGCACACTTTCCCTGCAAGCAGCCTGTCAGTGTTTGTGTCAGTTCCAGCGATGGCTGGAGAGAGGTGCAGGGCTGCAGGTGGTTGAGGGGCACCTGCTACACACTCCCCCCACCAAAGAACCTTTGGTTCTCCAAAGGTGGCAAAGTCTCAAACCTGTTACATGCTTGAGACTAGGGCACTCATCTGTGGTAAGTAGAATTTTGTCTCTCTTTGATGATCTTTCTTCTTGCCTCGGCTCTGTTAAAGTCCTATTATATACATGTCTTTGGTTAGACATAAGAAATGTCTTTGGTTAGACATAAGGAATGTCTTTTGGTTAGACATATGGAAAAAGGTGCATTTCTGACTGAGAGAAAGCACTAATAAAACTACTGCAGTAGACTCCTTTTGGGAAAGAGTATAAAAAAAGGCATCAAGGTTCCTGCCCTCTTTGCTTTTTTCTTTCTATTGTTGTAGAAGTACAAGATTTGTATTAAGGGAAGCCCCTCAGAAGGTGAGCTGTGGGGCTTTCCACTGTTGATATATTTTGTATTAAGATGGGTCATAAACAAAGTACGCCCCCCCCCCCAAATCCAGGGGAGACATGTTGCTAAAGATCATGTTGCTAGAGTATGTGGTACAGATTATGATCTGATCTTTCAGCTTGTATAATATTTTTAAAGAGAGCCTGCAAGGGAAGGAATCATACCCAGGAAGAAATGCAAAATATGGATTATTGGCCAAGCAGATGATTTCTGACTGGCCTACCATGACAGTGGGAAGATTTGGAATGGCTATTTTAGAGAAAGAAGCAGTAGGTTGTTTTGAAAGCAATACAGTTAAGTCAGTTTTTTTTATTAAGAGGGAGCACAGTAAATATTTTAGTCCATCCAAGAGGGGCAGTAGAGGTAACAACCCCTCATTATTATATGGATCAGGAAGCCCCCCTTGAAGAAAATCACCCAATTTGGGCAAACAATTCTTTAAATGTAGGATTCATTAACTGTGTGTTTTATAAGGCTAGATTAAAACAAGGGGTGAGTCCAGTATATTATAAACAATATTTTTTGTTACAAGGAAAAAATTGAGTGCATCACACCAATTATTGATGACTTTAAAAGGAAGGGAATTTTAAAACCAGGTATATCTCCTTTTAACTCTCCCATCCACCCTATTGCCAAATGAGATGGATCGTATAGATTTGTCCAAGACCTACAGGCTATTAATAACTTGGTAGTCCCTATCGCCTTATTGTCCCTGATGAGGAAATGTTGCTTTTGTGAAGATGTTGAATGCATTTTGTTGTTTCTGTAGTAAATGTGACAATATTACCTGAATTTAGACAGAAAGGCAACGTATGTATTGTATATATGTATATATATGTATTACGTGTATGCAAGTATGGCTGATTTGTAACATAAGTTTTGCTACTTATGTTTGCGGGTCAATGAGAGTTTAATATTAGGAGAGATAAGTAATCAAATTAAGGTGACATTTCTGTAAAGTGGTACTGTATATGAGAAAGATAGAAGGCTTTGTTAAAAAGTCTTTGTATGTTTAACTAAGACATCATTTGTAGCAGAAAGGGATTTGAGAGGAGAGAGGTGAAAAGAAAGGCTTCCAGCTCCCCCCTTTGACCCCCCCTTATTTTCATCCTTCACACATTCTGTGTGAGATGTCTTGTGTAAGAGTGTAATACTCTGATATCTCATTTACTGGTCCTGTGTAGGAGATTGCGTTTGTGAAATATAGGATAATGTGTTCATTTTTGAACAGCTATGAAATGACTAGCATAACATGTGATGTTTAAAAGAAGGTGATGTGAGAAAAACTTTGTTAGGTAAAGGAAGTTGTTAAATACATTTGCAGAAATAAAATCCTAGTTGAAATGGTTCGTTTTTGCTTCGTAACTCTAGGATTAATTGGAAATAAAGAAAGAAAATAGCTGACTGAGGCCAACACCCTTTAAATTTCAAAAAGCAGCAATTAATATTATAATTATTTAAATTTTTCATTTTTAATTTCAGCCCACTGGGTGTGGAAAGGGAGAAAACTTCACCTACTGATAAAAAAAAACTGTGTGTGCTTTTCTAATGGCAATTAGTTTAACAAGATAGTTGACTAAGCAAGTTCTGTATAACATGCTAAATATATGACCAAGCTAAGAGTAACAGTGTAGGATAGAACTACAATGAATGATCACTGGAGGTGTATGTCTACTTTGTATTGCCCTTAATAGTGATTATATTGAAGTGTGATACATTAGAATACAACACTAATGATTGTTTTATTAGTTTTTTTGTTAATACAGAAATAACCAAATCTGTTCCTAGAAGTTTCCAAGATCTGTATAGGTGGGATTGAATAAGAGGTTGCGATCGTTAATCAGTATGAATGGTGATGTATAATCTTTGTGCATAATGTGATGAACACATTATAGATGTTATCATGAATGTAATTTTAACCATGATGAGTTATTGACACATTTTTATAGATGTAATTTAATGAAAATCCATGTGATGATAATTAAATTAATTATTTGTTATGAGCTCGTTAATTATGGGTAGAAAAGAGTGCACTATCATTAAACAACATGGCCATATGTTTTGTCTGGAAAGTGTTTTGAATATGTGTTTTGTGCTAACCATTTGTTTATTTCTAGGTGGGAAAATGTAATGGTAACCCACTAAGACCTTTGATTTTGTTTAAGTTTCTAGATAGTACTAAATAGTATCAATCCACCTGTCTGATATGGTTTGATGTCCAAGAACTAAAGAAGAAGATTACAGCATCCATTGACAACGTGTATCATCTTTGATTATATGAATGCAATGATAGTTTTTGTTAGAACTGGTTGTATACAGAGCAGCTAAATAATTTTGATGCTGCGTGATGGGTATTTGTTTTTTTTTTTTCTCTGGTTAAGTTGAATCTGATACAGTAGAGAAAAATACTAGATTTGGAAGGTGTAAGAATACCTAAAGATTTACACAAAGAAAAAAAATGTGTGGTTTTATATTTTTTTGTATTGTCCTTTCCTGTGTGTGTGTTTTTTTATTTTTTATTTATGGCAGCATCTACTGTGTATGTAATGTAATGTGTGTATTCTGTCATAATCATTGCAATGGCCTGTAAGGCAGAACCACTTTTGGAGTGCGCAAACGTTTTGAAAAACAGAATCCACAGGATGTGTACAGTACAGAAAGAGAAAGGGTTACGCTAAAAGATAAAGGTTTAAACTTGGGTTTTACATATAACTGATATCTGTTTTCAAGTACATTTTTCTATGTGAATGGCAGTTTGAATTTAAAGAGGAGTTCCACCCAAAAGTGGAACTTCCGCTCATTTTCTTCCTCCCTCCCTCCCTCCAGCGCCACATTTGGCACATTTCAGGGGGGAGGGGGGGAACAGGTACATGTTCTTGACAGATAGCCTTCCCCACTCCTGGGAGACGACGCCGCGGCGCCGTCCCTCGGAAGTTTGGCCACCTCCTCCTTCCCCCACCGCAGAGCCAATCTGAATGCACAGCGAGTTTCACGAATGTGCAGTAGGGCCCTGCCCGTGAAGCCGCAAGGCATATATACTGCATTGTATGTAGCTATCGACGCTATACTTGTAATAGCGATTATCGACTTATAGTGTGACTGTGATAGTGTGGTGGTCAATCTGGTTCTAATAGACACTGGCTGAGAGGGAAACTAGGTGACTGACATGGACATTGCTAGTGAAATTAAATAAGTGGTAATACTGTACACTGACACTGTATTACTGGGATTAACATCAAGGGTAAATCAAGGGTTGAACGGTGTGCCTAACAAGTGTAATGTGTGCTGCTTTCCTAACAGATCTGGCTGCTTTATCTCCCTGAAGTAAGATTTGATTTCAGGGAGAAGAAACACTGTCTGTGTACAGAATTCTGTGAGTTTGTGATTGGCCACAGCTGATCAGCAGGTTTCAGCCATAAATCATTGGCCAAAATCCACTGAAAAACTTGTGCTGTGTCCAATTGTAGCATGGGTCAGCAGGGGGCGCACGCATGTACACCCCAAACCCGGAAGAAAGGCCGCGACATGTGGGTACATCACCTAGCCTGGCTGTACCACCCGTCCACAATAAATGTAATGTAATGTATGTAAGGGATTAATGTTTCACTTTAAACATTTAAAAAAAAACACTACTCCTGACCAAATGGAATTTTTAATTTTTTTTTTTGTATTGCATTTGTATATGTTTTCTAGGACAGTGCCCGTCCCATTCTATTTTTGACATTCCCTTGCCTACTAGCCCAGCAAATGGGAACTTAGACAGATGTGGCTCCCATTGATTTCAGTGGGGTTTGGGTTCAGCATCTGAATTTCTGTGAAGTTTGCTGAACTCTGCTCGAACTGAACGCAGAGCAGTTTGGCTTTTACCTACTCTTAAAATAAAAATATTTAGAAACACAAAGTGAGCACCACACCAATTGTTGTAGAGTTGGGAAACCTAAATGTATTAGTCCTTAGTCAGAATGACACATGGGGGTTGATTTACTAAGACTGGAGAATGCAAAATCTGGTGCAAATCTGCATAGAAACCAATCAGCTTCCAGGTGTTTTTTGTTGAAGCTTAATTGAACAAGCTTAAGTTAGAAGCTGATTGGCTACCATGCAGAGCTGCACCAGATTTTGCACTCTTCCAGTTTCAGTAAATCAACCTCAAGATGTTTAAAAAGATGTTTGGGGTCTGCTTTCATGAGGCTGCCAATATGTGTACATGTCTTTTGTGAATAGGGACCAGGCTCTCACTTAGAGGCCCGGGTCCCGCACTAATGATCGGGAACCAGAAAGCCCGGTTCCTGTTCACCTGATTGCTATTAGGCCTCTTGCAATTGATACTCCTGCCTGAGCATCTACTTTTTCAGACTTTTTTGTTTGTATTTGTGCATATTTACGTGCATTTTTTCGTATATGCATTTCCGCACTTTTGCATGCATTTTCGTGCAAATGCACGAAAACTTATTCTCACATTCTTGTTCTGCACAATATGTACATGAGCATTTGTGCACATTTGTGTGCATTTGCGAGTATTTACGAACATTTGCATGCATTTGCGCACATGAGGCGTAAAATACTGACCAAAAAATTAGATTTTTCTATTTTTTTTTTTACTGAAGAATACACGGTACTTGTTTATGCCCCTGTGTGCATAGGCACATAACAAATAATGTGCTGTATTTTAGCTCAGTAAAAAAAAAAAAAAAGTGTACAGAGCTTTTTCAAGCTGCAAGAGGCCTTAAAGCCTTTGATTGGCTACCACAGTGATCAATCACTGCAAAGCCCCCTCCCTGTGTTTTTTTTTTCCCTCCAAATGTAGAGAAAAATACATTGTATCCTTTCCTTGCCAGAGGAGAAAATTGTATGTGTTTAAAAAAAATAAAGAAAAGATTACAAAAATAAAGAAATAATTACTAGATCAAGGGGTGCTCCAGGTCAGTGTCAGGGTTAGAATTAGGGTCAATGTCAGGGTCAAAGTTTAAGGTCAAAAGGACAGGGTAAGTATATTTTAGGTAGAATTTTTTTAAAAAAGCATTTTTTTAAATTAGTGTCAGGGTGTTATAGGTAAGATATAAAAATGCTCACCATTGTTTCTGGGCCATACTGCGGGTACAAACAACAAATAACATTCACATTTGTGGTATTGCTGCGATTGTCAGGGGCAGGAAAATGTATTTTGGGTTGTTCTTTGATGGTAGGTTATGGCAGCAGCAAGAAAAAGACAACCACACCTTTTTTTTTTAAAAACATATTATTTTACTCATTGGTGCCAGTTTTCCTTTAATAATAAAACAATTAAGAGATATCCATTACCATTTACCGCCAAATGAAAGTCCAATTTGTGCTAAAAAAAAAAAGGAATAATTCATCTAGAAATACAAAGTAGTTGAAATGGCATGTGCAGTTTTGCTAACACATGTCAAAGTTGCACAATTGCGTTCAAGCAATTTGTTTTACTGTCCACATGAAAGGGTTAAATATAATGGAAACTCAAATGTCAACAGTAAAATGTAAAAAGTGAAAAAGAAAGAAAAGTTTCAATTTTAGCCCGTGCCTTAAGAACAAAAAGGCCAGTCAATGTGAAGGACTGCAGATTTAATAAAAATTTCATAAAATGTGTAATTTAAAGCCTATATGTTCTTTTTCTGTATTAACCAAGGTACAATTCAGCTCAGAAGAGCTGCTTTCGAGTTATAAAAGGGATTTGATGCTCATAAAAGAGCTTCTTCCTAAGTCTTTTTTTCTGTTAAATCTTGTGTGAGAGCAATAATGGGTAGGAACAAGTAAAGGTCATAAAAGTGATGCAGTGGTGCTTGAAATACCAGTAAAGCTATGTACTGTTGCCCTGTGAAATTTCAGCTAATGGAAGGCCAGGAAAATCATTTAGTACTAAAGTAAAAAATAAAAAGGAGAAAAAGTTAACATTAAATGATCAGAAAATGAAAATATGATAAGATGCAAAGGGCCATGAACTTTTCTTGCTAAAATATATTAACTAGGTGCAGAACTAAATCTTTTAATAAACACTTAGCGCTAACATGCAGTTGAAGTGTGCCTAATTGAATATTTTTTATAATAATAATGTCATCAAATTGACCATAATACCATAAAATTTTACAGTAATACCATAAAGGGGAATAATTGTGCTAAACTGGCAATTTTACTTAACAGGGATCAGATTGTATTATTTTTAAATTGCAAACAAAAAGGGGTTTATTAATAAAGAGACAATATATTATTTCTATATTTACAAATCATGATTCAATTGACTTTAATGTGGCTGTAAACCTCTAACATTAAAAATGAACAAAGTATACCCTTCTATAATGTCTACTAGTCTCAATCCAGAGCACCAAGTGTTATTTCTCTCTGTTGTCCCTTCCTTCTGCTATTTGCATGAGTTGCTGTAATAGTCCAAGCCTAACCTCCCCCCCAGCACACGGCAGCTTACTCAGACATCCTCAATTGTGTATATTTACCTATGATTCTTTGTAGGGGGTGTCCATTTCCTCCAGTTCATTGAGCTGTGTGCTTTAGCTGGGCAGCATGTTTGACTGCCTTCTACTACTGGGAAATAGCCTTTGATCCTTTTGGTTTAGAGGGCTGTAGAGAAGAAAGGGCCGAACATAAAAAGTTTTAAAGTAGTTTATTCCTCTCTTTACCTCACTTGGGGCTAGTCGTTGCAGTGGGTATATGTAAGGGTTTACAACCAATTAAGGTTTTTCCATTATCTTAAAGTGGTTCTAAAGCCTAAACATTTTTTTTACCTTAACACATTCCCTGCATTAAGGTAAAAAATATTGCAGTAGCATCCTCCCTTAGACTTACCTGAGTCATCACTTGATCCAGTGCTGTGGCCGTCTTTATCAATTCTCTCCTCTCACAGGCTCCTCTCACTCCCTGCTCTCACAGGCTTTGCTAAGGCAGCATTGGCTCCCACTGCTGTCAGTTATATTGGCCAAGCCATGCTGTGTGTGTCTATTGACACAGGCAGTGTGGCTTGTGATTGAGCCCATACGAGAGGCCCACTAGGAAGCGGCTTCCTATTGGGGCGCATAGACAAGAGAAGAAGCCAGGAACACCAGCAGGGCACCCCAGAAGAGGAGGGAAGCATAACATAGTAATATAACATATAATTAAGACTTTACAACCACTTTAATTGTATTGCATTTAAAACTTAGTATATTGGAATTAGGAATTTTACCCAGGAATTCACCAGATGAATATATCCCTTTTAAACAGGCATGTGTGATTTATTATTTGTCTCTTTCTCTTCATCCATGCTTTGCTTCTACTCAATCATTTTTGATAGATTAGACAATGCATCCTAAAAACAAGCAACAATGTTTCCAGGGTGTATTGTCTATGTCCTGCTCATCTTCTACTGCTGCCTCTCTCTTTTTGCTTCTCTGGTAAATTGCTCTGCAGCTGCAGAAGCTTCTGTGCAAAATAAATCTTCAGTGTTGGGAACTTCCATTATTGTTATACTGTTTTTCATGCATGTATAGATCAAAGGGATGCTCTTTAATCTGCATATGATATCTGTAATCAACCTTACAATAAAAAATACATTTTTCCTTTTTAACCCCTTGTTAAACCAAAGTCAACCCTAACTAGCCATTATTAACTCATTCTTCCTTTCCTTATATATAATATTTTTCTGGTGATTTTCCAGTTTATTTTACCACTAAAGCTTTTTTTTTTTTTTCATTTTAGCACTTTTTCATAATTTTTTTTTTCAATGTCAAAAATGTGTAAAATTGAAAAAAAAAAAAAAAAAGTGCAGCTATCTTATTTGTAAATGACTTCAGAATGCATCATACCAGAAACACGATTTTAGCTCAGACAGTAACACAGCTTGTTTTAAACAAATGCAAAGAGATTTCCAAGCTCAAACCTACCAACCAGCCAGCAACCACCTGAATTGACCTGTCTAACAATATGCGTAAAGAAAAGGGGTTTAGCTTGCACGCATTTGCAAATACATGCATAAGCTACAGGCCCCGTCAAGGCACTCCATTTTCTGTAGTCCTAACTCTAACTTCAGTGATTCTCTACAATGAGAGCGCCTGCATTTAATGGATAGGCTGAGGGCAGGTGGACCCGGAAGGAGCCCATCCCTCCTTAAAGGTACAGGGGCACACTGAACACCCAACACATAGCACCATAGACATCAGTGCATTGCCTGACCAGTTATAGCTGGGTGCAGTGGCCACTCGTTTTTATTTTGATTATATTGGTCAGGCAACACACTGACCTCTTTGCTGCCATGGTGCTATGTATGTGTTCAGTGTGTTCTCATTGTAGAGACTCACTGAAGTTAGAGTTAGGAACTACAGAAAACAGGGTGCCTTGACGGGGTCTGTAGCTTACGCATGTATTTGCAAATGTGTGCAAACTAAACCCCTGTTCTTAATGCATATTGTTAGACAGGTCAATTCGGTTGGTTGCTGGCTGGTTGGTAAGTTTAAGCTTGTAAGAAAAAAGTATAGGGTGATGAATGCGCTGTCACGTGTGTATCCGAGTGGGAGGATTCCTCTAGTGTGTTACAGCTGGTGACAAATTTATGACTCTGAGATTCGGATTCAATCCGATTCTACATGCAGCCAACTCTAGTATTTCTCACTAAAATACCAATAACAATCTAAAAAACACAGTGAGTCGGCGCACAATCTTTTCTTTTTGAGATCTTTTCTATTGTGCACCGACTCACTGTGTTTTTTAGATTGTTAATAGAAGTTTAAGCTTGGAAATCTCTTTGTGTTTGGTTGACATGCATCACCCTCCCAGTGCGCCTTGCTGCAAAGACCAGTTATAGGTGGGGGCAGTGGCCACTTGTTTGTATTTTGATTATATTGGTCAGGCAAAGCACTGACATCTTTGCTGCCATGGTGCTATGTGCGGGGTGTTCAGTGTGCCTCTTTACCTTTAAGGAAGGGTGGGCTCCTTCCAGGTTCACCCTCCCTCTGCCTATCCATTAAAATGTATGTGCTCTCATTGTAAAGACTCACTGAAGTTAGAGTTGGGAACTACAGAAAACAGGGTGCCTTGACGGGGCCTGTAGCTCACACATGTATTTGCAAATGTGTGCAGACACCTGTCCTTAGCGCATATTGTTAGACAGGTCAATTTGGTTGGCTGGTTTGTAGGTTTTAGCTTGAAAATCTCTTTCTATTTGTTTGACATACGTCACCCTTCCAGTGCTCCTTGCTGCAAAGACCAGTTATAGGTGGGGGCAGTGGCCACTTGTTTGTATTTTGTAATTTCTTTCTACTAAAGATTGCATAGGAAATAAAAACATTTTTGCAAGACAGAATGGCCAAAAATAATTCCTTATTTCATTCTCCTGACCCTCCAAAAATGATGAATGTATTACTTGATGTAAATATTGCTCCAGTCCCTAATTGGTATAGAGGTGCGAGGGCGGATTAAGAGACCCCCAAAACAATAACTATTTACCCGCTACCACTTTTTACCCACCTCGCTAGTGTTCCCACACTTCTTATGTGTCTGGCACTGCAAAATATTTATTGCTTCCTGGGTTTGCATGTGACTTCCTCCCATGATTCAATATTCAGTCACATGATGGCGAGGTTGATGTAATCAATTTCTCTTTGTTCTGACATCAGTTGCCATTGAGTATTTTGAAAGCAGAGGGAGCAGAAAGGAGCATTGAAGAGAAGAAAATAAAGTAGTCGGGTCGGTTTTACACATTCACTTTGCCCTAGAGTTTGTTTAAATCTCTTTAAAGTAGATTTAAATATAATCACAACAACCTCAAAAAAGGGTTAATATGTGGGACAGTGACAATGGCCCGCCACGGTGAAAATGGATTTAGGAATGACACAGGGTTCACACTAATGCAGTTTTGAATTATGGCTTGTTTATTGTGAGCAGAGAAATCTGTATTTAACCACTTGCTGACATCCGTCAGTATATTTACTGCGGCAGTCAGCCCCTCACAGGCAAAGCGACGTAGGTCTACGTCGCTAGCCTGTGAGGCTCTGGGGAGCGAGCGCGTGCCGCTGAATGCACGCTCCTGCTTGGTCACGGATCCCCCCGCACTTGCGATCGTCCATTACAGCGGGAGAAAGGCAGGCGGCTAATGTAAACAAAGCCGCCTGTCATTCTCCCCTGTGTAAAAATGGTGATCATACGGTTCTACTATGTCGGACCGTTGATCACTGTTCTTACAGCTCAAGCCACAGCCAATCACAGTTAGAATCACGCCCCTAGGGACACACACCACCCCTCCCTCTCAAAAAAAGTTAACCCCTTCACTACCAGTGTCATTTTACAGTAACAGTGCATATGTATAGCACTGATTACTGTAGTAATGTCACTGGTACCCCCAAAAGTGTCAAAAATGTCAGTCAAGGGTCCGATCTGTCCGCCCCAAATGTCGCAGTCCCGCAAAAAAAATCGCAGATCGCCGCCATTACGCGTTAAAAAGAAAACAACAAAAATGACAAAAATCTTTCCCTTAGTTAGTAAACGCAATAACTTTTGCGCAAACCAATCAAAATACGCTTTTTGTGATTTTTTTTTACCAAAAATATGTAGCAGAAAACAAATTAGCCTAAATTGTTAAAAAATTCTGATTTTTACATTTTTTTGGGGGAATTTCATATAAAAAAATGTGAAAATATTGTTATTTTTGCAAAATTGACGCTTTTTTTGATCAAAAAATCGCACAGGTGATCAAATACCACCAAAAGAAAGCTCTGTTTGTGGGAAAAAAAGGACGTCAAATTCGTTTAGGTACAGAGTAGCAGGACCGCGCAATTGTCCGTTAAAGTCACGCAGTGCCGAATCGCAAAATAGGCCCTGGTCAGGAAGGGGGTAAAATCTTCCGGGCTTAAGTGGTTAAAGATTTTTTCTGGATTCCGTAATCCCAGGGTTTGGAGCTTGAAGGCTTCAAAGTGTGTTGAGTGGGACAACATCTTCAATCCTGTGTCCAGGTCTTACTGGAGAGCTGCAGGTTGTGTGAGTCTACAGATGTGTGCACTCATTATAAGCAAGGCTTTAAAGCTCCAGCCAGGAGGGAGGTGTGTGATCTGGTGCTTTACTGAAGAGAGAGTACCCCATGTTGGAGAGATTCCATGTCCATTGGCCTTAGAGAGTTGGGACAGCTGAGTGAGTCTGGGAGACTGAGAGCATCTGGGAGACTCAGAGAGCTGAGGCAACTAGAAGAGTCCAGGGGACTAAAGGAATCTGTAAGTCTCAGAGGAGTGAGAGGGCCTGGGGTGTCAGGAAAACCCCTGTTGAGAGGACAGTTGTGAGCTCATACAGCAGGAAACTGTAAACTGTAAAAGGCTGAGCCAGGAGAGAGTTCAGATTGCCAGGAGTTAATGAGACGGTCTGAGAGATTAGTGCAAGGACAGCCATGCTGCTGAAGAGGAAGCCAAGTGGTTCAGTATTTTTTGTTACCTGTTTTTCTATGTGGAACTGAAATCCCTACATGGGAAAACATGATGTAAGGACTTTACTTTCCTTTACTTTTTTTCCAATGCAAATTGGTTCTCAAGCCCGAAAACCACAGTTTGGACTGGAATTGGCTTATTTAAAAGTGCATCTACCACTGAGCTCAACATTCCTCATATCAAACATGTTATGGGGATGTTTTAGGATGAAGAGCAGGGAAAGGTGCCAGTAAATATGGCATTTACCAGCCCGTTTGTTTTCTGTTCAAAATTTTTATTGGAGTTTTAAATAAGACCAGCCCCTTCATTTTCTGAATGAACACAATGAGTGAGTGGTACCAATTGCTCCTGTGCCCATTCATAACTGAAGCACAGTAAATTGTGTTTACTATGCTTTAGTTTGTAAATTAACTGAAAGCTCTGTACAGAGCTATTACTGCTCATTCATTCTGTTTAGCTGAAGCTGCAGAGATGGAGATTGAGGGCTGTGTTTTCAGTCTCCTTTCTGTGTCTCAAAAGGAAGACATAAGAGGTATGTTTTGACTCCTGATATTTCACCAAAGCACCCCAACAGGGCTGCTAGAAAATTAGTAAAAAATAATAAAAGCGTTAAAAAAAAAAACACTGTACACTGCCCTACTGACAGACACCGTCCACTGCTCTACTGGCTGACACCGTCCACTGCTCTACTGACTGACACCATCCACAGTTCTACTGACTGACACCATCCACTGTTCTATTGACTAGCACCTTCCACTGCTCTACTGGCTGACACCGTCCACTGCTCTTCTGACTGACACCATCCACTGTTCTACTGACTGACACCGTCCACTGCTCTACTGGCTGACACAGTCCACTGGCCTACTGGCTGGCACCGTCCACTGCCCTACTGATACGTCCAGTGCTTTACTGACACTGTCCACTGCCCTACTGGCATTGTCCACTGCTCTACTGACACAATCCATTTCCCTACTGACACTGTCCACTGCCCTACTGACACTGTAAACTGCTCTTCTGACTGACACTGTCCACCTTTAAAGTAGGCTAAGTTTATATTTTTTCCAGTGACATTTGTTTTATTATATTTTTCTAAGTTTTCCTATTTAGTTATACTTTGCTAGTTAATTAAAAAATAAAATAAAGCGCCAATCCCCAGTAATCTTTGATCTATTTTATGTTGTTCAGGTAGATCTCCACCTCTCAAAGGGTGCCTGCCCCTGCTCCATGGTATTCAAAAGAATTGGAGAGGTGTGTCAAAATGTGGACAATTTCTCCAAAATCTTTTGAGTTACTCTCTCACTATGTAAATAAATATCTGAAATAATGTTTTAGCCACTTAGGAGTATCTTGATGCGCAGTGGAAGCAACGGGTGCTGTGAGCCCCCAGGTCAACTTTTGCATCAGGGCCCACAAGCTTCAAGCTACACCTCTGCATCCACTCTTTGGTAATTTTACCTGTACAGATACCTATATTTAACTATCTTTTTGTAGTGTGTTATATGGTTATATGCTAGAATTGCTACTGATAAAGATTAAATTATACAAACAGCTGTATAAATCAAAAGAAAAATAAAAGCACTCAGTAGTAACCTTGGGCAAAAGCTATGTGATATTTTCTCAGCATGCCAACTTTAAGACCATCTGGCTCTTTTAGTTTTTGTTTTTAATGTAGCATTAATCGTGTGGCTGATGTGACCCCTTTGATGTATAAAACATTCAGTCTTCACTGCTGTAGACTTTGCTGCATGTACATATGCTCCATTATACAACAATTCTTTCTGTTCTAGGATGGTCATTATCACTGCAGTGAAAAACGCAAGCAGACAATGGCATGATTAAACACACAGCTGTACCACTATCTGAAACAAAGCAATATAACTCTCAACTGATTCATTATTTCAAACAGGAAACTGATGCTGGGTCACTGCATCACAAACCAAAAGCAAAAAGTAAAAAGCATTATTTTTTTTTCTGCTATAGTTTTTTTTTTTTCTCAAATTGGCATGACTTCAGTAATATCTAAACTCCAATTAAACTCGTCTACAAAACCCTGTGAATCAATTCCAGGTATTGTAAAATCGCAAGTCATCAAAGTCTCACAGTTGGTTAGCTAGTAAAGCAACAACAGTGACTCCTACTGTATTAAATTGTATTGTAATTGTACTGTCTGCCAATAAATTGTAAAGCACTGTGTAAGCTGTTGGCGATATATAAATCCTGTATATTAATAATAATAATATTAAAAATAGTCTGCCCCTCACCATTATGCTGCAGATAAGAATCACTGTGGAAGCAGAGGCCTCTCTAAAGCCATCTGAGACACCCACATTACCCCCCCTACACACCACTGTTAGGCCCCTTTCACACGGGCACCTCCTGTCTCTTTCCCTCTGATGCCATCTGATCCACCAGAGGGATGGGAAAAGGACCACCATCCACATGTTTTTGGTGGACAGGATCAGATCAGATCAGATGGTGGCCAGTGATATGTATCCGTTGACATTTGTTGCTCCATAGAAGAGACTATATAGTCCAATCAGGTCCACCTGAAAAACTGACAGGCCTGGATCTAGACAGGACCTGATTAGACAGCCTATGTAAAAGGGCCTAAAGCCTCGTACACACGTACCGATCGTCGGCCGAACGATCGGCCGTATTTTGTCCAGGGCTGTCGTGTCTGCTGAAAACTGCAAAAGACTGCCCACGCATTTTGTCGGCCAACAACAGCCGACTGCAGAAGTGATGTCATGTGATGGTTAACTTTCCTTGTCTTTTTTCTTTTCTGAGCATGCCCAGTCTTGCAAATCTGCTGTCTGTCGGCCGAAATCTGTACTGACTGGCGAATAATCGGCCATTCTGGTGTTGGCCAACAAAAATTTTAATGCCTGCAGGACAGATTCTGTTCGGCCTAAAATGCGCTGTCGGCTGTCGGAAGCATCATACTAACAGGCCTACAATCGGCCGAACGGTCGTCGGACGAATATTTACGGCCGACAATCGGTACGTGTGTACGGGGCATAAGTCAGAGCTCCATCCAGCAGGGAGCATAAGCTTTTGCTTAGTGCAGAGCTGTAGCTCTGACTCATAGGGAACCTGTCAGAGCAATGCAGACAGACCATTTAAAGTAATGGTTCTTCTCTGCAGCATGACAGCAGGGTACATGTTATGTTATTATGGCTGTGGCTGCTTTACCGAGTAAATGAAAGATATGACTGTCACTTTCCATACTACTGCACCTAGAGTATTTTCACAGCATTTTACAGAGGGGTTTAATTGGGCATTAAAGTGTTAACCAGCTTCAAACACCTGCTGCATGCAAGCTAAAGCTCTAAGTACAAAACATAATTGCCAGTCTTTCCAGAAGCAGAAGCTAAATCACATAGAATTAACAGAGCACACCAGGCCCATGGTCTTCACCTTCTTGTTTAAACCCATGCCAAGAAAGCACAAATTCGGGATGTGCTATTTGGAGTAATAGTGCATTCTCACTCCATATTCAGAAATAGGCTCTCTGTAATATACAGAGAATATTTTTTTGAAAGTGATTTCTTACCGATTTGCTTAAAGAGATATCAATCTATGCAGATATTACAAAAAAACTGATAATGTGTTGCTTATCAAAATATACAAAACATTTTGTGCACAAAGCTTGTGGAGAAGTGCAGCGTGGTGTGGCCGCAGTAAGCACTCAGAGCACAGTTCGAGAAACAGAACTGTATTAAAGTTACAGTTCAACATAGCACAATTATCAGGCAGAGGGACAATACAGACAAGATGAAGTGCACTCAGAAGCTTGCAGCCAAGAGTATGGGTGCACCAACATTGTCTGTCTTGAGGGGTGTATTTGCGGCCCAAGTGGGGAGGAATTCCAGAAAGGATGGCGTGTCCCTGCTTTTTCCCTACTCATCTGGAATCTCTCCCTGACACTAGCTACTGTCCTTGACAGACAGCTGACCTGTCCCTACACCACCCACACATGAAATGCATGCAAAGACTAGGACCCAGGGTCTTAAATAGACTCTGGAAATTAAAATAAGTAAAAATACCGGACCCAGCAACCACTTCTTGACTGATTTAAAGGAAGTGGAAAAAATTGAGGTATAACTAGCACCGCTAGTTCCATGTTGAACTGTATACGAATCAAAAGTGAACTTTGGTGTCTGGGGTTGGGTATTTTTTATCCCGGTCTTATTTGAGGTACTACATTTTTCAATAAAGATGACTTAATTTTTCACTTGACACTGCTTTAGGTTCTCCTTTACAGCTACTTTTTTCTTTCCCCCCTTCTCACCCCTTTTCTTTTTGTTTTTCTTAAATAGACTCTGTCTGACCAAGTTGGTGGCCAGAATCACAGGGAGTACCAGCATCCAAGCCGATAGCTCCCCCAGGGACCCAGGAAACCATAAATGAAATAAGTTTCTCTTGATTTCCTCTTCCTCTGCAATGCCGCTGTGTTTGAGTGCCACCTGCCTACACCAGTAGACTGCACCTGCCTACAGCTTGTTGTGTGACTTATATCGTGAAAAAACATATACCACAAATGTACATCAACACGTGGTTCGTGATATTAGGTGACATCATACGCAAAACCGGAATACATTTCTGGAGCGTTGTTTGCGATATAGTGAACCTACTGTATTTCTGTTATGCAAGGCTTTTCACTCATCTTGTAAGTGCATTTTATAAATAAAATTGGAGATCATTGGTGGTTCTCTTTGCTTTCTAATGCTGGAGCGGTATTGAACATCTAGACCATTGGCGCCCCAACCTTAATGGGACATACATCCTTAATACCCAGTTGGTGACAAAGTGAAAAATTATTGCCCAGGGGATCTCTATGTGAGCATAAGGAAAAGTAATATATGATTGGGCCATATGTGTAAGGGGAGAGCATTGTGAGCACAAAAGTTAAGCACACGTGTGACCAATAGTGATGTTATAGCACTGGAGTTCTGACCACAATGTCCACCCTGAAGATGTTTGAGGCATCACAGTTTAGGAACTTTTATTATTGTTATTGAGTGATAGCACAAAATTCACAGATTAAGAGTCTGTACTGACTTTTGCACTTTTATTGTTTATTTATGCATAAAGTGTTTTGTATATTTGACAACATCTATTTTTTTGTTTATTCGTCTGTACAGAGACTACATGATTGATGCTAGCAGAAGCTGTTAATGATATTAATCACAGTTTAGTGGGTAGCGCAGAAGAGCATACACAATTTATTTTATGCACATATTACAGCTGTTCTCCAAACGGGAGGTATGCATAAGGCTCCATTCACATGTAGGCGTTTTGGGGCGTTTTTGGGGCGTTTTTCTGCTCTAGGATCAGCTCTCAAAACGCCCAACAAGACAAATCCTATTCATTTCAATGGCCCCTGTTCACATCTGAGCGTTTTGAGGCTGTATACAAAACGCCCAACGCTCAAAAAAGTACATGAGCTTCTTTTTGGGCAGATTACAGGCGTTTTCCATTGATCTCTATTCAATCTAAAAACGCCTGCACAAAAATCGCGGTAAAAATCGCGGTAAAATCGCGGTAAAAAACGCCGCAAAAATCGCGGTAAAATCGCGGTAAAAAACGCGCGAAAAACGCTACGCTCAGGTGTGAATGTAGCCTCAAGGATTTGGATTCATGCTTAAGAATTAGCAAACTTTTCCTTTCTTCATTTGCTTATTTTCTCCAAATGAATTGTTGGCAACTCTAGCTCAATTTTTGTTTACCTCAGGCCATAGCACTTCCAAAATGCCCTTGGTTTAGCTGCAGTGGCAACTTTACATACCCAATAAAGACATGGTTAAGAGGTTCATCTGTTGTTAAACCAAAGAAAGGGAAAAATGTAGGATCAAAGCATCTTAGGCCAGCCATACAGGGTTCGAACCAATAATGGGCAGGCTGAATGTATCAAGTTAATTGATCGATCAACTTTGGTACAACTAGCCTGCCGGATTGTCTAGAAATTGATAGTGGCTGCTCATCACTGCCTTCTTCCAGCAGGAGTGCTGCAGTTATAATGACCATCCTGAAAACAAAAGACTGAATGTTTTATACATAAAAGGGGTCACATCTGCCACACGTTTAGCTACATTAACCACTTGCTTACTGGGCACTTATACCCTCTTCCTGACCAGGCCAATTTTAGGTGGCACTGGTGAGTCGGCACTGGTGGGCACTGATGAGGCCGCAGTGATGGGTGGCACAGAGAGGTGGCACTGACAGGCAGCACTTATAGGCACTGAAAGGCAGCACTGATAGGTGGCAATAGTAGGCACTGATCAGGAGGCACTGATTGGCAGCACTAATGGGCACTGATTAGCAGGACTGATTGACACTGATAGATGGCACTGGTGGGCACTGATTAGCAGCACTGGTAAGCACTAAGGGAACCGATGTCCCTCTAACAGAAGCCAGTTAATAGCTTTCTTCTTTTCTTCACGCTGACAGTGTGAAGAAAAAAAAAAGCTGGAAATTGTTTTTGTTTACTTCAATGATCAGCTGTCATTGGCTGACAGCTGATCACAAGGTAAAGGGCCCGCTGTGATTGTCCCTTTTCCCTGCTATGTGATCAGTTGAGTCCCAAGGACTCGGCAATCACATGGGGCGCTATCAGCACCACAGAGCACGAGAATGGGAGGAAGCCCATTTACGCACTCCCGGCAATTTAGTTTCAATATTTTTATTGAATTTTATCAAAGGTACCAAGAAAAGAAACAGGGAATAACAACAGTTGCCTTTCTTCGTTACATAAAAAGGATAAAAAAGCAGATACAGATGACATGGTAAGAACATCAGGCATATTGAATTGGCATAAATAGTTAAATAATATATGGATGAAGAGGCGGGTGATGTTGTCTTTCCCCCCCCCAGACACCCCCATTGGGTATACTGTGTCTTAAGGGGGGGGGGGGACAATACCACTGATACCCTAGATGTAAAGTACTTTATTAGCATTTTTAACTACGTGGGGAGTAGGTGTTAGAGGTGGCAAGCCAATTCCCAAGCTCTGGTATCGGCTTGAATGTGGTGAGTACCTTTCTAGTAAAGACAGGCACCATCAGGTACTAACGTTGTCTTTCGTCGACTCAAACTGGATATATTACAGCAGCTAAGTAGGGTTGAGTGATTATTGGATATTTAGTTTGTGATTATGAGGAGGTATGATCTTTAAGGTAAAAGAGAGTCCTAACATGGATGAATATTTATGTGCCAGCCAGGGTTCCCATATTGAGTTACATTTTGTAAGGGAGGTGTTTTTTAAGGTGAATACACGTTCAAGAGAGCACATCAATTACCTTCTCTTATGTCCTCCGATGCATTTGAGAAGTCTGAGGAGCCCCAGTGACGGTGTTATGTTAAGTTTGGCTGCTAACAGAATGTGGATCACAATGGCTCTATATTTCTTAGGAATATTCGTAATGTGGAGGTGTAGGAGTGCTTGTTCAACCGTAGGAAGAGTAGGGTGTGGGGTAAATTCTGATATAACTTTAAAAATTTGGTTCCGGTAGGATCTGGGAGACTTGCAATAC
The DNA here is from genome assembly GCF_965119305.1 of Pelophylax lessonae. Classification (NCBI taxonomy): domain Eukaryota; kingdom Metazoa; phylum Chordata; class Amphibia; order Anura; family Ranidae; genus Pelophylax; species Pelophylax lessonae. The sequence continues at coordinate 677,232,177 of NC_138768.1, read as the reverse complement.
AATATGGGTTAGGGATCCTATGGAATCGCAACTTCTCCAACATTTCAATGAGTTGTTGGGAGAGATTTTTGACAGTTTGTAGTACCATCTACTGTATGTAGTATTTTCTGGTATAGCTCCCAGTGGTCTGCTCATAGTGTAGATTTATATGTCCAAAGTAGGCCTGATCTCCAGGAGGAGATCGGGTAGTGGTGATCTAAGTCATGCTCCTACTTTATCATTGTGGGTGTTTTGATGAGATGGTGCGAGTCGCAGAGTTTCTTATAGAAGAAGGTTATCCCCTTAGGTGTGGATTTATCTGGGTAAAGTAGTTAAGTAGGTCTTCTTCAACTGGAATCATTGTAGGAACCTTTTCTTTTCCAAATAATTCAGTAATCTGAGTATATCAGTAAAATTCTGGATTTGGTAGGTGGTAGCGTGCTTGAAGGTCTAGAAAGGGTAAGAGTTTACCTTGATCGAACAGTTTTTGGGTGTGTTGGAAACCACGAGTTGTCCAGGTGGAGAGTTGGAATCTGAAATACTGAATATATATACTGAAATATTTTTGTATTGCTAGTTCTAAAGAGATGATCTTTTACAGAAGACTATATCTAGGATCCACTGCCCCAATAATAAGAAATTGAATAAAGACAAACTTACTCTCAGTACACCATATAGCGCAGAATTCAATGAAATCAGGGGGATTATTCACAAATATCTCCCTATTTTGTTGGAGGAAAACATCTGAGCACATCTTTTGAAGGATGGCATTACTGTTGTCCCAAGAAGGGCACTTACTTTAGGTCACTCCCTTTCACCAAGTTTCCTTAATCCCAGGGTTTCACGGTTTCTTACATGGTTACACTTTAAGGGCAACTATAAACGTGGAGCAAATGGATGCTTTTGCTGTAAACACATTATTAGAGGTGGCACGGTGCGTTCCTATTCTACGGATAAAACACACAAGATTAATATTTTTTTTAATTGTAACAAGGAATATGTTATGTATATTATTAAATGTTGCCAGTGTAATGTCCAGTATATAAGGCGCACTACTAGACACCTTAGGGATAGGTTTTATGAACATCTGAACTGTATAGAGAGAAAATGTCTGACAAATGTTTTAACCAACATCATGATGGTGATATTTCTTTAGTTGGGGTTCAGATTATTGATAGGGTTAGTGTGCCAAAAAGGGGGGGCTGATGTCTTTAAACTTCTCTGTTAAAAGGGACATTTTTTGGATATATCAGTTCAAGACACGTATACCGTATGGATTGAACTATGAGTGGGACATCACACATTTTTATGATTAAATTGGCAAAATGCTCTTCTTTTTGGCGCTTTGATTCCCTTTCTTTTCTGGTTGCTCCTTTTGGTTCTAATTTTATTTATTGTTGGAGAGCTGTTGTGCAACATTTTAGCTAGGGTGCCTAATTCGATCAGCAACGACATTGTCTGGTGTGTGGTATTGGTAATTTTACTTGATCACACCCAGTGATGTCTGCTGTTTAATCAATTGTTGCTACAATATGTTAGATTGGTCTAGCAGTTACTTTAATAGTTTTAGTTTCATTTATAGTTGGTGTGCTGTATATAACATGTTGGCCAGGGTGCCCCATTTGATCAGTAAGGATATTGTCTGCTGTGTGGGATCGGTATTTTTATTTTTTTTTATTTGATCATACCCAGCGATGTCAATTGTTGTTATAATATGCTACATCGGTTTGACAACTAAATGTATAGGTTATGTGCAGCAATGCTGCCGTTGAGATAATCCCTTACCTCTGTGGATACTTTGTGTCTGTCAGAGGTGTTTGTCAGATATGTACGTTTTTTTTTGGCAGTTTATCCTCACATACATATTTAATTTAATTCAATTTATTATGTATTTGCCTTTGGAGATTATTGATCTGGGTTTAGCTGGTGATTATGTATTTTCCCCTATTTCTCTAGTCTGATTTACTGCCAGAGTGTCACTGTCTATATGCAGGTCTTTTTGTCCGGTCGATCGATTGGTGATTTATATCTCTATTTGACAATCACCCCGTTTGCAGCAGATTTCATGAGTTTTTTGGCTCTGGCCTAATTACATGCTATCTCTCATTCTTGTAACATTTTGGTGTATATATTGTATTTTCTAATCACACCTTTGATGTTAAATATTTACACTTACTTTTTTAACATGTTATTATCCTGTCATTTTTTGAGCAATCGTGCCTTTTTGTTGTGTTCATGTGTAGCAATGATTTTTATGCACAGAATTTTTTATTATATTGTGGCCTCTTTGCTCATGTGATGGTGATTTGGTACTGATCTGCTTGGGGTGTGGTATTGATCGGTACACACCTTAAATAGACCTTTGCTTTGTATGTGTGTAGTTGGTGAACAAGCGCAACTTTACGTGTGAAACGCGGCTACCTTTTTGTACCCTGTATTGACTGTCCGTTTGTTTAATAATGAAGCATCATTATATCTGTTGGAGTGCAGCCATTTTCGTTGGTATTTTCAAGTTTGGCGGTGGTGAGCCGAGGTGAGCACCCACAGTTATTTGGAGCCTTCCTAGTCGGCATGAGCGGTGTGTGCACTTGTAGAAAAGTCCACTTGCTAGAGATTAGAAACCATGTGAAAAGAAAACCAGATGGCAGCCTTACAAACCCAGGAAACAGAGGCATCATGCCAAAATGCTAAAGAAATGCTCACAGCTCTTATGGAGTGAACCTTAAATTGAAGGGTGAGAACCAGATTCTTTAGACCATCAATTCGAAGGTCTGCCTCATCCACCTAGAAATGGTGGAATGAGAAGCGGGGGTGGCCTTCCTGGGCCCATCCAGAATTACAAAAATAAATCTCTTTCTGAAAAAGTTTAGCTGAGACTCGACAAGCCTGGACCACATGCAGACAATAGAGAGAGCTCCGTGAGGATGTGACTACTGTGTGCATACGCAGGGGTCACATCATTGCAGCCTGGCCAATCCGCAACCGAAAAGTCAAAACTCATAAGGAAGACTGGGAAAATATGGAAGCACCTGTGACTGACTGGAGGGTTAGCGAAATGGCACCAGAGGGGTTGACTGTCATGTACGTTTTGCTAAATGAGCTGCCCGAATCTAGGTATGTGGTTTCTCTTATGTGCCTACAGGGAGTCCAGCTGAAGGTTCCACTATGTATGTACACCCGTTTACAACAATCTTATGTGCAAACACAGGCAAAGCGAGAAGGACAAAGAGACAAAGCCATGCCTCGCTTCGTCCTCCACATCAGTGACTGACAGTGGCTCCTAAGTCAGTGTGGCTTGGGCTCTGTGTCATTCTTGGAAATGGTGGCACATAAGGCTGTAGTTCTAAATGGCAGAGCTAATGTAATGGAGAATTCAGTGGGTGCAGAGACTACCCTCCTTGGTCTAGACAATGCTGGCTTAGAAAATCTACCTGTCAATTGTCTGTGCCGCGAATGTACATGGCTGACAGTGCTGAAACATGATGAGGATTTTCTTTACCTCTTTTGCCACAGCACCACTGCTTGCTGGGGTTGAACAAATTGGTTTGTCCAGAATCAGAACCAATTTGTCTCACAATGACAGAAAGTTGTGGTGAAGGTCTCTTAAATGGGATTGAATAAACAAGAATTTCCTCCAAGGATGCTACCATCAGCTACAAGTCTCTCACCCATAACTGGAGATTTGGATGGCTGCTGGAATGGAGCAAACAAACCTGAGACTGGACAGTCTGAAGCTTCTACTGGGGAAGGAACACTCTGGTCCGATAAGTATCCAGAACCTGCCCAAAAATACACTATGTGACATGTGGACTGTATGGACACATTGTCATTCAGAACCCTCTCTGACTGTTTACTTAAGAGGAGGCTATCCAGGTAGCTTACTGTCAGGATATCTGGGGCACCACTTCTTTAGCATGCAAGGAGCATGCAAGGAGGATGCAAGACTTCCAAGCATCTGTGAAAACCAACATACATTCCTCCTCTCTGGAAAGTGGGGTTCACCTTTATGTTGAGAAAGGCTTGTCCGTGGATTTGGCTACAAGCTAATGCCAACCTATTAGTGAACAGTGTGCCGAGGACATCGGGTGCAGTGGGACTGCCCCCCCCCCTGTGTCTACAACCAGACATGTTGTAAATGCAGTTGTGCAAAGCAACATAAAGGCTCAAAGTTGAAGTTTAGGCCTCAAGTTCTCACAGAACCTAGAAATCCAGTCGCTAGCAAAAATGCTCAAGACCGTCCAGTGACCAGAGGTAACCAAGCATCATTGTAGGTAGGCAGTAGGAACAAATGGGGAATGCGAAGATGGCCAGCCATTTAAAAAACATGGGAGCTCCCGATGCTTGTCGGACGGCCTACTTACGAAAAAGAGTAGGCTCATTCATGACTAGGACATTATGAACATTGGGAGCCCCCATGTTTTTATAACTCACTGGGCATCCACTTGTATTACCCATTTTTTGCCAGCTTGCTGTGGAAGCTGGCAGTCTAGGGGGGTTTGGCTACATAAAACCAACAGTAAAGGCTGGGGACAACTGCACCAGGTAGCTGCGAGAAGATGAGACTACTTGCAGCTACAGGGTGATGAATTTGGTTAAAGAGCGGAGTTGCTAGAATAAAATGTTGGTTACATCTTTAATCAAAAAAGACAAAAAAAAGAGGTTTGTCCTACTAGGACTAAATTAAATAAGAGAGAACATGAACGAGACAGAAAATAGGATTTTTGTGCTGTAAAATCCTTTTCTTGGAGCCCATTTAGGGTCACAGGTCCTACCCCTCTGTAGTTATAATCATACTGCCTTGCTACTCAATTGAGAAGTGCTAGTATTAGGAGGGGATATACCCAGTCCTGGCCTACAGTTTTTTGCATGCCAACATTCAATTCACACGTAGGTAGCAGTAAAATCTTCTTGTGTCCCTCAATGAACGAGAGAAATTAGAATTTTCTTTAACCTGCAAACAGAAATAGAATGCTAGCACTGCCAAAACATTCCTTGTAACCAAGTCAGCTAGGACAACACTGGAGGTGTTAGGTACACTGTTTGGCTACAATTGCACAGCCACTGAATATAGATAGATGACTCACCCAAAAAAGTTAGTATGAAAGTATACTCTGAACATGCAGCGTACTGATCAGCAGAGTGTAATACAATACCTAATGAACACAGAAGTGGGTACTTAATCATTTGGCTCAGTACACCCATTCCTGTACAGTTTACAAATGCACCCCTGTGTATCTGTAATTTAAGCTTTTTTGTGTTGAATACCTCTGTAAATTCTAACTGCCACACTGCTTTATCAAATTATTTTTAAGGATGAAGTGTAATCTGACTATATGTGCCTTCTCTGCCCCCCCCCCCTTCATCAATGTACGTATGACATTTTAATTTAAACCTTAAGTTTTCATTACAAACTTTATTTTAGACCTAGTGATGTAACCTCTTAAGCCTCGTACACACGCAACGATTATCGGCCGACCGATCGTCCGACTTTTGTCCAGAGTGGTGTTTTGTTGGTTGGAATGTGCCTAGACTGCACACTAATTTTCTCGGCCAACAAAAATCTACTTCAGAAGTGATGTCATGTGCTGGTTTACTTTCCGTGTGTTTTTTTTTCTCTGAGCATGCCCAGTCTTGCTCATCAGATTTTTGTCTGCCAAAATCTGTACTGACTGACGGAAAATCGGCCGTTGTGTTGACGGCCAACAAAAATTTTATAGCCTGCACACCAGATTTTATTCGGCTGAAAAGTTGGAGTCGGTTGTCGAAAGCATCATACTAACAAGCTGAAAATCGGCCAATCGGACGTTGGCCGAAAATTCCCGGCCAATAATCGATGCGTGTGTACGAGGCATAAGTCTCTGTGCTTCTCTATGTAATGCAGGCAGCTCATTAAGTAGAAGTGCTATTTGAGGGTGGGCAATTGTCAATATTTTTTCAATGGGTATGCACATGTCATTTATTGTGATTGACGTGGATCTGCATTGGTGAATGACGTAATTGAAAGTGGATTTACATTGTGGGGGTTTTTTTTTGTCAAAAAGTGTGCTTTTATCACACCCTTTCCTATGGGGGGAACCCATGCTGTTTTTCTCAGCCACTTTGTTTACATGGCCAAGGTTTCCCAGCCGTTAAAGTAGAAGTCCACCCTAACACTAAAATCCCTTCATCTACAGACATCCACAATCTAAAACTAACCTATCTACCCCTGTAAAGAAGAATTCAGTATACATTAAGGTGACCAGATTTTTAAAATGATATCCGGGGACATATATTATATATATATATATATATATATATATATATATATATATATTTTTTTTTTAATTGGCAAATGGCACAGAACTGCATAATACACAGAGCGCTGGGTGCAGAACTGCATAATACACAGAGTGCTTGGTACAGGACTACATAACACACAGAGTGTTGGGCACAAGACTACATAAAACAGAGCGATGGGCACACGACTACATAATACACAGAGCACTGGGTACAGGACTACATATTACACAGAGCGCTTGGTACAGGACTACATATTACACAGAGCACTGGGCTCAGGACTACATATTACACAGAGCGCTGGGCACAGAACTGCATAATACACAGAGCGCTGGGCTTAGGACTACATAATACACAGAGCGCTGGGCTCAGGATTACATAATACACAGAGCGATGGGCTCAGGACTACATAATACACAGAGCGCTGGGCTCAGGACTACAAAATACACAGAGCGCTGGGCTCAGGAGTACATGATACACAGAGTGCTGGGCACAGGACTACATAATACACAGAGCACTGGGCTCAGGACTACATAATATACAGAGCACTAGGTTCAGGACTGCATAATACACAGAGCGATGGACACATGACTACATAATATACAGAGCGCTAGGCACAGGACAGCATAATACACAGATTGCTGGGCACAGGACTACATAATTCACAGAGGGCTGGGCACAGGACCACATAATACACAGAGGGCTGGGCACAGGACCACATAATACACAGAGGGCTGGGCACAGGACCACATAATACACAGAGTTCTGGGCACAGAACCACATAATATATAGGAGGGTGTTATGCATAGAGTTCAGAGGTTTGCTATGCACAGAGGAAACTTCTGCTCCCACATCCATAGCTCACCTCTGCACCCCTCCCTCACAGATTATCTCTGCAGCCACCTCTTAGCCCTTCCCCCACAACAGCTAAACTCCCCATCTCTCCATGCAGCCGCATCAGCTCTGACCCCCTGCTCGCCCACTGCCCTCACCTGTATACAACCCCCCCCCCCCCCCAATCTGCTCACCTCCTGGTCTCAGCCCTCCACACAGTAAATTTTTGGCTCTGCCTCTCCTCCACTGAACAGCAGCAGGGGGCATCGGCATCTGAGCCACCAGGCTGTTTCTCATCCAGCATGGGATGCCCTGTCCCCGTTAATCTGGGCTTTAATCTGGGGACAGACTTGGTCCGGGGACAGTATCCTCAATCCGGGGACTGTCCCTGGAAACTGGGGATGTCTGGTCACACTAGTATACATACCTTTTTTTGAAGCTGATCCAACATGATCTGATCCCACGCTGAGCTGTCATCTGCGGCTTTGCTGTGGAGGCGGGCGCAGAGGACACAGCTGACAACAGAAGCCCCATAGTAAGTCTATGGGTGAGGTCACTCCCCATTCATTTCACAGTCGTTGTTGGCCGTGTCCTCTGCAGAGTTTTGGCTGCTGGGGACCGGATCGGATCAGCTTCAAAAAAGGTATGTATATTGATTTCTTCTTTACAGAACTAGGTTAGTTTTAGATCGTGGATGTCTGTAGATGCAAGGATTTTAGTGTTAGGGTGGACTTACACTTTAAATTAATGGGGCTAAGTAACATAACTGGTTGCTAATGATGCAGTGCTGGTTCTGGAACCTGACACTTCCTTAGCAACCTTTACAGTGGAAGAAGGAAGCTGTTATGTAAAGTAGCAGGAGAAAAACCTGCTACTATATGCTGTATAATGTTCGGCTCCTGCATAACAGGCTAAAAGTCCAGCTGGGCCAGACTGGGAGCTCATCCCTACTTCTTTCAAGAGCCTTTAGCTGTGATGTAACCAATAAGGAAGAGTTATGGAAACGTCAAAACCCCCCATATGGGTGTATGTAAGTCTGGAGGACTGGTCGTGCCAAAGCAGATTGAATTTGTATGCAGTCAGCCCTAGTTAAAGCCCCATGTGGTGCTTGGCCTTCAGGATTGAAAGAACTGAAAACCAACAAATGAAAGGGATGGGTCAGGGACACAAATGCTAGGGAGGAAAGTGCTAGATGATGCTGGACGTTATCCAATCAGGAACTGAAACAGGCACAATCTGTCTAAACAGATTTTGGGTAAGTAATTTCAGTGCAAGAGAGGAGCCCCTACAACGGTACAAGATTAAAGACAAAGCTGGCATTCTGCTTTAAAATGTTATTACATTTAAAATTGATAATGTGATTATTATAGGCATTGAGGAGGCAACATATAACCTCCTTATCACCTTTCAAATCGATCGCTTTTCAGAGGGGAGTAAGGGCTGCTGCGCAGATGAATAAGCCCCTAGGAAGGGTGAGTATCAGGTGTTTTTATGTACATAAATGCTGGATATTTCTACAGGTTGTAGTGATGGATAGGGCAGTGGCAGTCAAGAGCAAGGTGAGTAAAAGCTACTGAGACTAATACTCCTCTAAAGTAAAAAACAGTAGATTTGTCCAATACGGGAAAATACAGACAGACATACTATGAAAATTGAATACCCATTACACTGACTGCATTTGTATTACTATTACATTTACAGCTATTGCCATCTAGTGCTCGTTCTATGAACTGCAAACCATTTTAACAATCACATTTCAAAATAAAGCAGCATTAGTATTTTAGAATACCATGTACAGAAATTAGTAAAAAAAAAAAAAACTTGAAATGAATGAAATATGAGTTATCTACGTCTCTGACCCTATGCTTAAATGTCCATAAAATTTTTTGGAATTTGGCATTGGGTCCTTAACTCCACTCATGTATTGACTAGAACGTTAACGAGTTATCTGGAGTTTAATTTATATTCAAAGCAGCTGAAATCCTGCCATGGATGTTCTCAGGTTTGTTCTCTTCCAGAAAAGCACTCTGCAGGGCTGTCTTTCATTCATCAGCCTGGTCAGCAGGAAATTGTCCCTTGAAATTAATCTGAAATTATAAGCAAAATGTTTTTTCATTTCAGATAAGAGTAAGGGAGGGTTATAACCTGTGTCAGTTTTTTCTTTTTTGCCATTTCTGTCCCATTGGGGGAGATTTCTCTTCGCTTCCTGTCCCATTGCTGAAACAAGGCATTAGAGGAAATCTCTCCAAAGTGAGAGAAATCCCTGGTTATCACCAGGATCACCAATACTAGTGTACACCATCCAAAATTCCCAATCAATGTCAGCTAGCCAATCAGGAGAGAGAGGGGGTGGGGCCAGGGCTCTGTGTCTGAATGGACACAGGGAGCGTGACTCGGCTCTGGTGCCCCCATAGCAAGCTGCTTGCTGTGGGGGCTCCCAACAGGAGGGAGGGGACAGGAGCAGCAAAGAGGGACCCGAGAAGCTCTGTGCAAATCCACTGCAACAGAGCAGGTAAGTATAACATGTTTGATATTTTTATAAGAAAAAAAAAAAAAGACTTTACAATCACTTTAAACCCACATAATTAAAACTCCCAGTAAATGCTGTATTGCATGCTGTTCATATTCACTCAGTCACTATGGGATTGATTTTATGTATTCTGCAATAAACCTGGTTAATCCTGCTGTTAACTGACCCTCACTCCTTTTCTGTGTCCCCACTGCAGCCTGAGATTGTGTAAACCAGCCATTACCACCTCTACTGAGCATGCTCAAGTTTCTGTTCCCTTTCAAGCAATTCATTTCCTCCTTTTTCTAGTCTGTGCAGCCCACGACTATTGAGTCTTGCATGTGGGCATATACAGTACACAGGGAAAAATGACAGCCCACTCCCTCCCCCCTCAATAGGACAATAGGGGTGAGATATTACATGATGATCGATAGAGGCATCAGTGATCCTCCCTGTAATTCGAAGCACATACAAACAAGAGACACGGGAGGAGCATGACACAGGATGTGATTGGCAGAACCTTCAGATAGCCCACACCATGTTTTTGCAGAAATATAATATGATTATATATATATATATATATATATATATATATATATATATATGGGATAATGTAAATTAAACAGTATGTGTTAAGCATAATTTTAAGCTTCAAAGAGGCACCATGACCGGACTTGTTAAGAAAGCGTATGAAATGTACTTTGCTGGTAAGATTGCTAATCAAGACAAGGCCTGGTCCCCTCATGAATTTAGAGCATGGCTCACAAGTCAATGGCATATGCTGTCCCGATACATTCTGGATGTACCCTCTGCACACTGCTACACCCTTTCCAGCAAACTATGCAATGAAAAAAAAAGGGGATATTTAGTTCACATATATTGCAATACATGTTTAAGCTGACCAACTTTGTCAAAGTAATCCCTCTTCTGGCCAGTCCTACACTACTTTGCCACTGCAAATGCTATGGGACACCATGCCAACAGGGGGCATAAAGCCCCAAGGTGGGGCAGAGTGTAGGACTGGCCATAAGAGGGATTACTTTGACGCAGTTGGTCAGCTTAAACATGTATTGCAATATATGTGAATTAAATGTCCCCTTTTTTTTCATTGCATAGTTTGCTGGAAAGGGTGTATCAGTGTGCAGAGGGTCCATCCAGAATGTGTTGTGTTACTATGTGTTCACACCCCTTTAGCACCTGATAGTTCAAATACACGTACAAGCTATTGGGATTTGAGCACAGGTATATCTTTTTGTCTGTTTGCTGTCCCGATATGGCATGAACAGAAAAATTACACGATGGACTGTTAATGTCGCTGGTTTCTCTGCTAAAAATAAGAAATTAATTGAATACCCCAACCTGCCTTCAGGCATGAGACTAGTGCTACACGATTACAATCTGCCATTACTGAAGCCATCAGAGAAATGGAGCTTAGAAGAAACAGATAAAGATGCTCCAATGTACCAAGTAGGCACAGACAGCGATAGTCATCAGTATTTTGAAGCATGGTTTATGGTGAGCCTCATCTTAGAACATGGTCAGAGTACTAGGTTTGTCAAAATCATAAGCAGAACTATTAGATTCAAGACTTGCAAGGATGGGGTTTGTCATCAGCAGGTATGACGGTTTCCATTTTCCAAGCCACTAAGATTATTTATCAAATTTCTTTGCAAAAGTTGATAACCTTGTTTTCTGTTCGGACATTGACAGTTTGTTCACAGTTTTGGGTTGTGAGCATGGGCCACTAGAATTGCTTCTCTTTGTTGATTCACCAGTGTTACAGGCATAAATGATGTCTGTAAATAAAAAGAAGCTCTGCGGCTCTGACCAAAGCTGAATAATGCACTCGCTATAGGTGTAGGCCATTTACATACAGAACTTCATGACGCTCACTGAAAACCTCCTAGGACATTGCTAAGAGAAGCCTAACTGTTACTGTTCACCTCCACCATCACAGGAGCTAGTGTCTTCAACTATGTAGTGCAAGGGCCTGCCTGATTGCATACAAATTGAAAGTGTTTAGGTTTGACTTCCCTCAAATTGTATGGTTTTGGTAAATCTAAAGGAAAATTTTACATGAAGATTGTATAATGTATGGCAAGCCCTAGCAACGTCATAGTAGTTTTCCAGTCCAGCTTCATGCATAGTGGTGTGGTTAGCACTTTCACCTAGCAGCAAGAGGGTCGCTGGTTCAAATCCCAACCATGACACTACCTGCCTGGAGTTTGCATGTTCTCCCTGTGCCTGCATGGGTTTCCTCCGGGTACTCCGGTTTCCTCCCACACTCCAAAGACATGCTGGTAGGTTAATTGGATCCTGTATAAAATTGGCCTACCATGTATGTATGAATGTGAGTTAGGGACCTTAAGATTGTACGCTCCTTGAGGGCAGGGACTGATGTGAATGTACAATGTATATGTAAAGCGCTGCGTAAATTGACAGCGCTATATAAGAACCGAAATAAATAAATAATGGGGTACGTAAATGGCCTGCACCTATAGTAAGGACATTATTTAACTCAAAACAGTACAGTTTGTTTTAATCTACATTCCTTTTTTGCAGTTTTCTGGTAAAGGTGAACTAACTATTTAAGCCTCAACCCACGGGTCCAGTGCCATCTTTTTACTTTTCTCAACATCAATGTATGCCTTTCAATGTCAATAAAGCCAAGGAATTTCCGGTCACAACTTACCAACCAGCCTGCGACCAACCAAATTAACCTGTCTAACAGTATGGGTTAAAAACCGGGGTTTAATTGCACACATTTGCAAATAAATGTGTAAGCTGCAGGCCCCGACAAGGCACCCTGATATCTGCAGACCCTAACTCTACCTTTAAAGAGTCTCCACAGTGAGAGCGCATGCATTCTGATGGATAGATGGAGGACAAGTGACTGGAAGTTGCCCACCCCTCCTTAAAGGCGCAGGAACGCACTGAACACCCGGCACATTGCACAATGGCAGCAAAGGTGTCAGTGCGTTGCCTGATCAACATAACAACAATACAAAAAGTGGTCACTTCCCCCACCTATAACTGGTCTAAACAGCAAGGAGCAATGGAAGGGCAAACACATGTCAATAAAGCCAAGGAATTTCCAATCACAATTTACCAACCAATCTTGGCTTGTTGGCTAGACAAAAATATTTTCATCATCACTACACTGGCTTGCTCTATAAATAGATTGCATCCAGCTTGTTCTATAAGTAGACTATAAATAGACTGCACCCAGCTTGTTCTATCAATAGACTGCACCCAGCATGTTCTATCAATAGACTGCACCCAGCTTGTTCTATCAATAGAATGCACCCAGCATGTTCTATCAATAGACTGCACCCAGCATGTTCTATCAATAGACTGCACCCAGCATGTTCTATCAATAGACTGCACCCAGCTTGTTCTATCAATAGACTGCACCCAGCATGTTCTATCAATAGGCTGCACCCAGCATGTTCTATCAATAGGCTGCACCCAGCATGTTCTATCAATGGACTGCACCCAGCTTGTTCTATCAATGGACTGCACCCAGCTTGTTCTATCAATAGACTGCACCCAGCTTGTTCTATCAATAGATTGCACCCAGCTTGTTCTATCAATAGATTGCACCCAGCTTGTTCTATCAATAGACTGCACCCAGCATGTTCTATCAATAGGCTGCACCCAGCATGTTCTATCAATGGACTGCACCCAGCTTGTTCTATCAATGGACTGCACCCAGCTTGTTCTATCAATGGACTGCACCCAGCTTGTTCTATCAATGGACTGCACCCAGCTTGTTCTATCAATGGACTGCACCCAGCATGTTCTATCAATAGAATGCACCCAGCATGTTCTATCAATAGACTGCACCCAGCATGTTCTATCAATAGACTGCACCCAGCATGTTCTATCAATAGACTGCACCCAGCATGTTCTATCAATGGACTGCACCCAGCATGTTCTATCAATAGACTGCACCCAGCATGTTCTATCAATGGACTGCACCCAGCTTGTTCTATCAATAGACTGCACCCAGCTTGTTCTATCAATAGACTGCACCCAGCTTGTTCTATCAATAGATTGCACCCAGCTTGTTCTATCAATAGGCTGCACCCAGCTTGTTCTATCAATAGGCTGCACCCAGCTTGTTCTATCAATAGGCTGCACCCAGCATGTTCTATCAATAGGCTGCACCCAGCATGTTCTATCAATGGACTGCACCCAGCTTGTTCTATCAATGGACTGCACCCAGCTTGTTCTATCAATGGACTGCACCCAGCGTGTTCTATCAATAGGCTGCACCCAGCGTGTTCTATCAATGGACTGCACCCAGCTTGTTCTATCAATGGACTGCACCCAGCTTGTTCTATCAATGGACTGCACCCAGCATGTTCTATCAATGGACTGCACCCAGCATGTTCTATCAATAGACTGCACCCAGCTTGTTCTATCAATAGACTGCACCCAGCATATTCTATCAATAGACTGCACCCAGCATGTTCTATCAATACAAGAAATGGGCAATTTGGGACTTTATATGAGAACTGGCGAGCACTGCACAGTGTCTCCATCCCTGTCGATTGAAAAACAAGATGGGATAAATGAGGGTGTGTGAAAAACAGCCGATCCCTAGTTTGAAATACTTACCCACCAGTCTGCTAACAAACCAAAATAAACCTGTCTAACAAATAAGTTAAAAGCAGGAGTTTAGTTAACACATATTTGCAAATGCATGCGGAAGCTGCAAGGCCAGCGACAAGGCATCCTGCGTTCTTGCAGAACCTAACACTAAATAACGTACTAGGGATGGAGACGCTTGCTTTACAGGCGGGTGTCTCACTCATAGTCCCCATTTGCCTATGGCATCTTTACTAAAGGGATGGGGGTGTGTGTCTCCCAGCTGATCACATTTAGTTTGCACCCCATGGCTTTTTTGTGCAGCCATGCGTTTTTCGTTGCCAGTCATGGATTGGAGCAGGTGGGGGAGGATTGGGCGGTCTCCAATCCCATCTGTTTCCAATCCACCTATTAGCAAGCATGTACTTCCCTTTGTGAAGACACTTATACACTCAGGTTGAGCAGTGTTATTTAGTGTTAGGTTCTGCAAGAACGCAGGATGCCTTGTCGCTGGCCTTGCAGCTTCCGCATGCATTTGCAAATACAGGTCCCTCTCAGAAAATTAGCATATTGTGATAAAGTTCATTATTCTCTGTAATGTACTGATAAACATTAGACTTTCATATATTTTAGATTCATTACACCCAACTGAAGTAGTGCAAGCCTTTTATTGTTTTTAATATTGATGATTTTGGCATACAGCTCATGAAAACCCCAAATTCCTATCTCAAAAAATTAGCATATTTCATCCGACCAATAAAAAAAAAAGTGTTTTTAAAACAAAAAAGTCAACCTTCAAATAATTATGTTCAGTTATGCACTCAATACTTGGTCGGGAATCCTTTTGCAGAAATGACTGCTTCAATGCGGCGTGGCATGGAGGCAATCAGCCTGTGGCACTGCTGAGGTGTTATGGAGGCCCAGGATGCTTCGATAGCGGCCTTGAGCCTCATCCAGAGTGTTGGGTCTTGCGTCTCTCAACTTTCTCTTCACAACATCCCACAGATGCTCTATGGGGTTCAGGTCAGGAGAGTTGGCAGGCCAATTGAGCACAGTAATACCATGGTCAGTAAACCATTTACCAGTGGTTTTGGCACTGTGAGCAGGTGCCAGGTCGTGCTGAAAAATGAAATCTTCATCTCAATAAAGCTTTTCAGCAGATGGAAGCATGAAGTGCTCCAAAATCTCCTGATAGCTAGTTGCATTGACCCTGCCCTTGATAAAACACAGTGGACCAACACCAGCAGCTGACATGGCACCCCAGACCATCACTGACTGTGGGTACTTGACACTGGACTTCAGGCATTTCCCTCTCCCCAGTCTTCCTCCAGACTCTGGCACCTTGATTTCCGAATGACATGCAAAATTTGCTTTCATCCGAAAAAAGTACTTTGGACCACTGAGCAACAGTCCAGTGCTACTTCTCTGTAGCCCAGGTCAGGCGCTTCTGCCGCTGTTTCTGGTTCAAAAGTGGCTTGACCTGGGGAATGCGGCACCTGTAGCCCATTTCCTGCACACGCCTGTACATGGTGGGTCTAGATGTTTCTACTCCAGACTCAGTCCACTGCTTCCGCAGGTCCCCCAAGGTCTGGAATCCGTCCTTCTCCACAATCTTCCTCAGGGTCCGGTCACCTCTTCTCGTTGTGCAGCGTTTTCTGCCACACGTTTTCCTTCCCACAGACTTCCCACTGAGGTGCCTTGATACAGCACTCTGGGAACAGCCTATTCGTTCAGAAATTTCTTTCTGTGTCTTACCCTCTTGCTTGAGGGTTTCAATGATGGCCTTCTGGTCGGCAGTCTTACCCATGATTGCGGTTTTGAGTAGTGAACCAGGCTGGGAGTTTTTAAAAGCCTCAGGAATCTTTTGCAGGTGTTTAGAGTTAATTAGTTGATTCAGGTGATTAGGTTAATAGCTTGTTTAGAGAACCTTTTCATGATATGCTAATTTTTTGAGATAGGAATTTTGGGTTTTCATGAGCTGTATGCCAAAATCATCAATATTAAAACAATAAAAGGCTTGCACTACTTCAGTTGTGTGTAATGAATCTAAAATATATGAAAGTCTAATGTTTATCAGTACAATACAGAAAATAATGAACTTTATCACAATATGCTAATTTTTTGAGAGGGACCTGTATGTGTTAACTAAACTCCTGCTTTTAACTTATTTGTTAGACAGGTTTATTTTGGTTTGTTAGCAGACTGGTGGGTAAGTATTTCAAACTAGGGATCGGCTGTTTTTCACACACCCTCATTTATCCCATCTTGTTTTGCATGTTCTATCAATAGAATGCACCCAGCATGTTCTATCAATAGACTGCACCCAGCATGTTCTATCAATAGACTGCACCCAGCATGTTCTATCAATAGACTGCACCCAGCATGTTCTATCAATAGACTGCACCCAGCATGTTCTATCAATAGGCTGCACCCAGCATGTTCTATCAATGGACTGCACCCAGCATGTTCTATCAATGGACTGCACCCAGCATGTTCTATCAATAGACTGCACCCAGCATGTTCTATAAATGGACTGCACCCAGCATGTTCTATCAATGGACTGCACCCAGCATGTTCTATCAATAGACTGCACCCAGCATGTTCTATAAATGGACTGCACCCAGCATGTTCTATAAATGGACTGCACCCAGCATGTTCTATCAATAGACTGCACCCAGCATGTTCTATCAATGGACTGCACCCAGCATGTTCTATCAATAGACTGCACCCAGCATGTTCTATCAGTAGACTGCACCCAGCATGTTCTATCAATAGACTGCACCCAGCATGTTCTATCAATAGACTGCACCCAGCTTGTTCTATAAATACATTGCACCCAGCTTGTTCTATAAATACATTGCACCCAGCTTGTTCTATAAATAGATTGCACCCAGCTTGTTCTATAAATAGATTGCACCCAGCTTGTTCTATAAATAGATTGCACCCAGCTTGTTCTATAAATAGATTGCACCCAGCTTGTTCTATAAATAGATTTCACCCAGCTTGTTCTATAAATAGATTGCACCCAGCTTGTTCTATAAATAGATTGCACCCAGCTTGTTCTATAAATAGATTGCACCCAGCTTATTCTATAAATAGATTGCACCCAGCTTGTTTAATAATAAGATTGCACCCAGCATGTTCTATTATTAGCTTGCACATGCCCGTTCCACAAATAGATTGCACCCAGCCAGTTGTGTAAAGAGATTGTACTGAGTATGTTTTACATGTCACAAACAAGAGTTCGCATCACTCTCTGGCTTCTTTCACTACTCTTTGATCACTTCAGGTAAAAATGCCTAAAATACCCTGCACTACATTCCAGACGAGTGGTATATGTGTAAAGGTGAGTACGCTGTCCTCCCTGTATAATCACTGCACACCACTATGATGTGCACAGCTCGAATCTGCGTATAAGACGACACGCACAGACCATACCGACAAGCCCCGCCCCTAACGTCACCTTCTCTATCCCTTCTCCACAGACGCACTACTGACGTGTTTTACGTACGTATACGTGGTCGCTTAGCAACCAGAGCCGCTTCTCCAGCCTTTCAATGTGAGGGTTTCTATGTGTAGAGGGTCGAGCCCGGTGCACCGGAAAGGAGACAAGGAGACAGCTGGGTACACGGAGCAGGAGGATGGTGAGGTATGGGGAAGAGTCTATGTGTGGAATTATGAAGGTGGGTGCGGGAAGATCAGTGTACACATTCGATAAAGATATATTGGAGTTGAGGGATGCAGTCAGAGCCTGTGCTGGGATTCCACACCTACCGATTGGATGTCAGGGGATCTCAGTCACCCCAATGACAGGGGACACCTGTGTATAACTGAGCACACAGGTACTTAGTGCTCATACATGTCCATTCATTTCAGGACAGTTTGTGTACATCCTCACAAGCTCACCCAGTGCAATGACAACCATGCCAGACATGGTGGTGATATCTGAGTGGAGATCTGCCGCCATTCAAACATCATCGCCAGATCCACAATCAGTGAGACTTCCTTGGCAGTATTTAGCTCCCTTCTTCTCATCCAGACCTATGATCACAGCCTCAGACAGAAGAAAGTCTTCTACTAAGGACTTCTTTCACAGCTTTCACATGTCATGTGATCAAATGCCGAGAGCCAGAGAGGAAGCTAATGCTGGAGGTTGTCACAATGTCCTATAAGAGCACCCACCTTTCACTATTATTATTATAATACAGGATCTAAATAGTGCCAACAGTTTACATAGTGGTTAACATAATAAGTCCCGGGTCACACATATGCAATGTGGCAACCCTGAAAATCCACCGCGGGTTCCTGCATCGCAGTCAACTTGCAGGCAGCTCACACTGCCATGTGCGAATCGCTGGGGGTGTCAATACAAAATTAATGACACCCCCAGATCAGCTCATTTATCGCAGTGCGAACTGTAAGTTCGGATATGAATCAGATCCCATAGATGTGAACACCCATGCGATCCGATTCTGGTGCGGACCCAAAAAAGGGTCCTGTGCGAGTTTGGTCCGAATGCAATGCAAATTCAGCCATACAACCTGTATGGCTGAATTTGCATCGCATGTGATTTGCAGAGCAATGTGCTCCGAATCACATGTCATGTCTGTCATCGCATATATGTGAGCCAGCTCTGAAGGCTTGGTTGATATTTTGAGTGATGTAGCTGGGGGCAGAGTTGTGGATGGTTTTGTTAACTATTATTAGTAGTTTGAATTTTATTCGTTGGGTGAGTGGAAGCCAGTGGAGGGATTGGCAGAGAGGGGTAGAGGACACTGAATGGATGGTTTGGTGGATGAGTCTTGCAGCAGCCAATCACTGTGGCATCATGGGACACTTTAGCATACAGAAGTCTGAGGGCCACTCGGTTGTGTCCCACCCCCCTCCCCCCCAGGCCAAAAGGTTACTGGTCCTCCACTGGTACTGTCATAACAAAACAGAGCTCAAAACTGCCTCTGTTGTGCAGTCTGATCAATCTGTCCCTCTTTTTCCTTAAAACAGGAGTTCCGTGCCCTCCCCCCCCCCCCCAAAAAAAAAAAAATTAAAGGTCAGCAGCTACAAACACTGTAGCTGCTGACTTTTACAATTAGGACACTTACCTGTCCTGGCCTCCAGCGTTGTCCTCATCCAAGCTGATTCTTGAATTGGCTCTTGGGAGCTGGCGACTCCATCTTGACTAAGGGAAACCGGCAGTGAAGCCTTGCGGCTTCGCAGCCAGTTTCCTACTGCGCGTGCACAGATTGTGCTGTGCTTTGTGAATAGGCCGGCTGCAGGGGGGAGGAGGAGGAGGTCCAAACATCCGGCTCAATTCGCTGCGGCAAACTCAGCCAGAAGTGGGAGTGGATACCTCTCATAACCAGGTACCCCCCCCCCCCCAAAAAAAAGGTGCCAAATGTGGCAGTGGAGGAGGAGAGGAGGCAGACAAGCAGAGCTTCTCCTTTTGGGTTGAGTTCCGCTTTAAGTTGGCCATAGATGATTTTCTTTTTTCATTCAGCCTGAAGGGGACTGAAAAAAATAATGAACAGATTCCCCCCATCCATTCAAGAGCAATCCTCCCCACAGGGACTCTCAGCTGTCAGAATACACTGATCAAGAAAATATTTCCAAAATTCCCATTCAACAGACGTTGATATGATGATTGACTTCTGTCAAACAGGGACTCCCACACGTGGATCGAAATTTAGCCGGTCCCTGCAGAACCAGACAAATTTCCATCCATCTATGACCAGTTTTATTTTTCCTTCTGTTTTAATGTATCGGCCTTTTTTATATAAACATACTGTTACAAGAGTGTTACACTACACCAGTCTTCTTCACATCAATTTAAATAATCGCATTCTAAATTTTCAGACAATCGTATTAAGGGGAACTGGTGTGCTGGCTTATAAGGGTTTAAAGTAAGGCTTCTTTCACACGGTCCGCCTCCGTAGGCGGATCCGTGTTGCTCAGCGGGGATCGATCCGCGATCCCCGCTGAGCCGGGCGGATGACAGCTCCGTCTCCGCTTGCAGAGCGGAGAGGGAGGTGTCTCAGCACCCGCTGCCCTCTATGGGGGATCGGAGGAGAGCGGACCGCCTGTCCGCTCTCATCAGATCCGCTCCGCTCCGAATACTGAACGGATGGAAAAATAGGGTTTCCATCCGTCCAGATTTCAGCACAGGATCGGATGCGGATGGCAGCGGGTGTCAGCGGAGGTGACCTCCGCTGACACCCGCTGCCCCATAGAGCTGCATGGAGGATCCGATCAGATCCGCCTAAAAAACTGACAGGCGGATCTGATCGGACCGCCCGTGTGAAAGAGCCCTAAATCATTTATTATGAATAGATTAAGGCAGGGTTATAACTCCTGTCAGTTTTTTCCCTCCCTTTGTGTCCCAAAGGGGAGATTTCCCTTCACTTCCTTTGTGATGTCAGCCCAAAATTGGGGACTTTCGTTTGCAATGATAATGGTAAACAGAACAAATAGAGAGGATGAATCTCCCTAACGGGTACAGACAGCAATAAAAACGGATGGGTGTTCTAGTCTGCCTCCAATCTGTCCAAAACCAAAGACGAAAAATACGTTTAGTTACACTTTAAAGTGGAACTACACGGTATCTAAGCAAACCAAAAAAAAAAACAATTTAATTTATTTGTAATATTCAAAGCAAAGTTGCCCATCCATCCATGTCTCCATGCTTTATTTTGATTAGAAATCACTTTGAAAAACACCCCCTAGCATTTCTGTCGGTCGCCATCTTGAATAAGAGGAGATAATTCATATAGCATTTACTTTAATGGAATCCATCTGCCCTTGGCTCAGACATGCAGGCAGGAGGGTGCGCTTAGCTGAGAAAACCCCTCCTGGAGATTCCTGAGATGTGTGATATCCTTTGCCTATGCCTGGAAATCAGGAAATATTTAAAGAAAAATGTTAAAACAAGTAAAAATGATATACAAAAGTCCATATGCAACGCCGAAAAGGGAAAAACATTTAATAGTCTATGATCAGCGCTGGAGGATGAGATCCCATCACCAGCATCAGTGTAGGTGGACAGCACACACCACCGCAGTGCCCAAAATATCTCCTTACCAGAGCAAAAGGTTATATGGATATGTAGGTGTAGAGATATGGTTGACAGCAGTGTTCAGGTAAACAGCCTCCTCAACAGACTCCTCACTTGGCAGGAAATGATCAACTCCATTCTTCCATACATATACCAATGCAATGCTGCAAGGATTGCCTAAGGCTGGCCATACACTATACAATTTTCTTGTTCAACTTTCCTTTAGATTTACCAAAACCATGTAATATAGGGTCAAACCTAAACACTTTCAATTTGTATGCAGTCAGGCAGGCCCTTGCACTACATAGTTTAAGGTAAATCTAAAGGAAATTGAATAAGAAAATTGTATAGTGTTTGGCCAGCCTTAATCTCAGTCGCAAGGATGTCAGTACATCGTCCTGCACTGATCATAGACGATTATTTTTTTTCCCCTTTTCAGCGCTGCATATGGACTTTTGTATATTTGTTTTTTGTAATCAACAGAATTTATGCTGGCTGCTTTTTCGTTTTCTATTGCTGTTACTTTTCGCGCACATATCTTCTAGTTTTTACTAAGTAAAATGATATACTTTCCTATTTATTTACTAATGCTAGCAGCATCAGGGTTAAAAATAGTCAATGTTGATTGAGAGAGTGAAGTTCTGCATTGAACCTTTTAGAACTTGTTACATGTTCCACTCATAATTGGGGTGGAACATGTAACGTTCCAGCTCCTGCCACCAGTTCCCCCAATTTCCCTGATCCCTTTTTCTCTTTTTAAAAAGAGTACAGACTTGCCAACTGTCCCTTTTTTCCTGGGACAGTCCCTGCAAATAGGATCCTGTCCCAGGTAATTTATATTGTCCCTGGAAGCGCCTGTTAATCAGGCTGCCCATAAATGTTACGCAGAAGTAGTGCAGCTGAAAGGGAGAATTATTCCAACTCTGCTACTGTGGCCTTAAGTTTGAAATTCCCTTTTAAACTTCCTGTAATCCTCTCTATATTGAGTAGACTCTATAATCTGATAAGTAGGCAGGATTAATTTTGCAGAGTGGGTGGAGCTTAAGGGAGGTGGGTGTGGTAATTGATAGCTGTGCTGCAAAGTGTCCCTGGAAATGTTTTTCAAATGTTGGCAACTATGAGAGTATG
This sequence comes from Pelophylax lessonae, assembly GCF_965119305.1. Lineage (NCBI taxonomy): Eukaryota > Metazoa > Chordata > Amphibia > Anura > Ranidae > Pelophylax > Pelophylax lessonae. Next base: position 677,209,813 of record NC_138768.1, on the reverse strand, counting down.
GTCTTGCAGGGCTCCACCCACACAGCTGCGTCATTCATTAACAGTTTCCTGTGAATAAATGAACTACAAATACAGTCAGCCACTATGGCTGATGGCTTGTAGTTCTGAATAAACTGTGAGGTTGCTGATGAGAGCTCTTGTAGTTCATTCACAAGCCCTGTAGCTTTAAACAGCCAGCCGTATGGAGGTATGAGAAGAAAGCTCCACTGATCACAGCTGCAATGCTTTCCAGGCTCCTGCAAGTATAAAAATAATAAATACACATTTTTTCTGTAAAAATGTGTGCATTTATTCTGTTTTCTGGAAAGGGTAACTTATTCTATAAGTCAAACAAGGTGTATGTCACCTTATGGACTTAACCACTTACCGCATACTAACGTAGGTCTACGTCGGTAAATTTTGCAGTAGTGTACCGGGATGATGCCTCTAGCTAGAGGCACCATCCCGGTACCGTGGTTTAGAGCCGACGGTTGGCTTTCCGTCGGTACCGACCGATGCGGCTCGGGAGCCGCTCGATCGGTACCCGGGGGGGCGGGAGGGGACGTCCCCCCCCCTCCCGCCGCCTTCCGTGGCTTTGCCCGAGCTCCCGTTCCACCGGGAGCCCCGAGCACCCAGCCGGCACGTCCGCCGGCTGGATGGAGTCCCGATGAATGCCGGAAACGGCATCGATCGGGTCTCCGATGACGTAACCCGGAGGCGGCGTCCATGACGTCACTTCCGGGTTACTGTGCTGCAAAAGGCGGCAAATTTGAAAAACGGCTGTATGCAAAAATGCCGTTTTCGGCGTTTTGCATACAGGGAAGTGTAGTGGAGGGGTCTAGGGTCTTTTAGACCCTCGATCCCTCCATAAAGTGTACCTGTCACTACATATTGGTGTCACAAGGGATGTTTACATTGCTTGTGACAGCAATAAAAGTGATCAGATTTTTATTTTTTTTTAAAAACTTTAATAAAGTTAAAAAAATAAATAAAATAAATGGGAAAAAAAAAAAAAAAAAATTTAGCCGCCCCCGTCACCGTTAGCTCGCGCACAAAAAAAAAACGTATACGGAAGTCGAGCCGCAAATGAAATCGCTGTTCAAACCACACATGTGAGGTATCGCCGCGATCGCCAGAGCGTGAGCAATAATTTAAAAGAAAGAGCTACACTCTAACTCAAAACTGGTAACCGTTAAATAAATTTAAAGCGTCGCAGATTGAGATCTCTATTGACCGTAGTTTGTCGCGATCCCACGGGGGGGCGCAATTTTAAACCGTAACATGTTGGGTATCTATTTACTCGGCGTGACATGTTCTTTCACAATATACAAAAAAAATGGGCTAACTTTACTGTTAAGTATTTTTTAAAATTAGTGAAATGTGATTTTTCAAAAATTTTCAAAAAAAATGGTGCTTTAAAGACCGCTGCGCAAATACCGCGTGATAAAAAATATTACAATGACCGACATTTTATTCTCCAGAGTCTTTGCTAAAAAAATATATATAATGTTTGGGGATTCTAAGTAGTTTTCTAGGAAAAAATACTGATTTAAACTTGTAAACAAAAAGTGTCCGAAATAGGGCTGGGGCTTAAGTGGTTAAAATAAACAGCTGGCGCACAACGGTGAATAAAAGTATCACCAGGGATTATACCAGTAATACTGGACACACAATGACCAAAATAAACTATTTGTCAAGTAAAAAGGACAATATATAAGTCCATATGTGGCAAGGTCCATAAAAAAAGTCCATAAAAATCCCAAGATGCACTCCTGAGGCAGCTCTAGTGACAAGTAGAAGATTTGCTTAGAGCTAACTAGAAGAAAACACAGGCGCCACTATAAGTGCAGTAACTTGAAATTTTATTGGGATAAAACCACTGGAATGTGGGGTACTCACAAAGGTGATGAATGAACAGGCACATAAAAAACACTCCGGTAAGGATCAGGATGGCCAGAGCAGTGACGGTATATAGTAGAGCTGCACGATTCTGGCCAAAATGAGAATCACGATTTTTTTGCTTGGAATAAAGATCACGATTCTCTCACGATTCTCTGTGTAACATCTTTTACATTATAAAAAAAATTGGGATAACTTTACGGTTTTGTTTTATTTTTTTTATTTTTTTATTCATTAAAGTGTATTAATTGTGTTTGAAAGACTGCTGCGCAAATACAGTGTGACATAAAAATTTACAACAATCACCATTTTATTCTGCAGGGTCTCTGCTAAAAAAAAATATATATAAATTTTTTGGGGTTCTAACTACTTTTCTAGGAAAAATAAACTGATTTAACTTGCAAGCAACAATTGTAGGAAAAAGGTTTAGTCTTTAAGAGGTTAAACTTCCTTTCTCCGGCAGAGGGAAAGAAAAGATACAATGTAATCATTTGTGTTTACAGTTCAGTGGGAGACTAATGCTGATAGGCTTTTGCGGGAGGCTTTTTTTTTTTTTTTTTGACAGCTGCTCCCTCAAAGCTATGTAAAGAATCGAGCAAGTGTCATGTTAAGATCGTCAGGGGGAGTGAATCGCCATCTCGATTCTGTTACGATTAATCGCGCAGCTCTAGTATATAGGCTGTAGCGGTGACCGCCGCACTTCCTAGTCCCGGCAACACTCAGATGCTGGTCCGTCGTCACTTCCGTGAGCGTGATTACGTCATGGCGCCGGCCTGATCCTTACCGGAGTGTTTTTTATGTGCCTGTTCATTCATCACCTTTGTGAGTACCCCACATTCCAGTGGTTTTATCCCAATAAAATTTCAAGTTACTGCACTTAGAGTGGCGCCTGTGTTTTTTTCCACCTTATGGACTTACCTGGATATACACGTATAAAAATTTAGCCTGTTCAGCAGGAACCAGCCAAATTTTGATCTGTGTGTAGCCCTCTCTGTTCACCAGAAGCTGATCGTTAGACTGATTTCTGGTGAACGGCCTTACAGAAAAACCAGCATTTGATCAGCCACTGCAGTCAATGGCTGCAGCACTGATCAGTGTATTCTGACATGGGGGAGAATACAATAGTGCAGAGCGGGAGATCCCTGCACCCACATTACTTGTGTGAATGCTGAAATCTGTGACTTTTTTTTGCCCAACCTTATGGTTGGAAAAAAAAAAAGAAAAACTCAATGTATACTAAGTTTAACTATTTTATATAGAATCTAAACTTTTAAAAAATGTTGGCAGTGTCCCCATACTTTCAGCTCTCCAATACAGGATCTTTGGGTCTCCTCACAGGAGCTGTGAAGTCATTTGCACCCTACCCTTCCTCTCTTACTGTCCAATTACAGAGCACTATGTATCATATGAACCCATTTGTAAAATATGAAGTATTCTTTGAATGGGCAATGGAAGGAAGGGATGGGCAGAACGATTGCTGTGTAGAGAGCCGCATCTTCTGCCAGAGCTAGCAATAGCTGTATTCCAGGCACTCTGTAATAAGGTAAAAAGGTACATTGTAAATAGAAGAGATAAGACCACAAGGTGGCTCACAACTCCTTAGACTTAAAAGGCTAAGTTTACCTTTGGTAAAAAAAATAACAAATGCACATGATTTTTCATGTAAAAAATGTGCATTTATAAGTTTTCTTTTCTACACCAGAGCCTGCAAAGCATTGCACTCCTGATCAGTGGATGGAATCATCCTTCAATGTCAATGATCAGTAGATCAGCCTGCAATGTCAGGCTCCTGCGATACTGCCTACAGCTCTGCCCGCACCTCTGTAACCTACAGTTACTGAGCTGCAGGAAGTGTCAATAGACTACGAGGGCGCTGATCACTGTGCTCATAGTCAGCTGAGAATGGCAAGTCTGTCTGCCGCAGTGGCAGATGGGACTTTCCGTTTTATTCATTCATTCATTGATCCCCATGAATGAATGCCATGGCTGTATGGGCGGAGTAGTATAAATGCAATATGGAACGGCGCTATAACAGTGTAGACAATATACAGTTAGATATAGCAGTGATAAGTGTCTCTCCTTATATAAAATGCTCTAGTGCATCAACTCAATATAACTCAACTCAATATAAGTGCATGTGCAAACAATCATAATAAAACAGATAAGATAATCTAAAAGTGAATGTGAAAAAAGTCCATGATAAATAATGCACACCATCTGCTAAATTAAATGATGAGTTGCAGTCCCAAAAAATAGTGGAACTAAAAAAAAAGTGTAAACAAATGTCCAAAATATAAAGTGCAATGATGATGGAAAAAGTCAGTTTACTCCATGAAACATTGATCCAAAATTGTAGTGACAACAGGTGCAATCTCCCAGCAACCGATATCCAACATTAAGTGCAGTGGCAGCTCACCTTAAGGCAAAGTAACAAAGCGTGTTCACAAGAAAAAATCGTTGGTTGAGGGAGGATTCACTCCATTGTAGACACTTCTCCGTTCATATCAAATAAAATAGGATCTCCATAGTATGTTATGTTTAGAAATGACTTTAATAAGACAAGTAGTAACTTACAGTATCGTTGACAAGTATAACAGCAGACCGGACCGAGGGGTCCCAAGCCTGGAAATTCTAAAATTCCGGTCTCGGCCGTAGACCGGAAGTGACGTCACCCGGCTCCTCCCGATAGACAAATGGAAAGTAGTGAAAAACAGTCAGAAAAGATGAGTAGAGCAAAAAATGGCAGTGGTCTCCAACTGTAAAACCGTTCTGTTTTGTAGGTTGTCTCATTGTTTCCCATCCAGTGCCCCTGTTGATAATTTCAATAACGCCAAAGCAGCTGAAACTGATTAACAAACCCCCCCTGCTACTTAACTGACCAGATCAATATCCCCGGAGTTTTATTGACTAGATGCTATACTCTGATTAAAAAGTGTACCTTTAATGTTTTGAGCAGTGTGTGTGTATATATGTGTATATATAATATATAGTGTGTATATATAAAAAATATAATTTTTTTTATCAAGCTAGATAATTATGTAGCATTTTACATTTTTGACCTAACAAGCGGAGCTAGTAAGTGTGATTCTTTGCCCTCACCATAGCAGAGCAGTAAAGAATCTGTTCTCTGAATGGAAGACCTTTTCCATATTCAAGAGTAAGATCTCCTGTTCTTAGGTGGTGGAGGTCCCTCACGGAGGCAGTCAGTGAAGCTAAAGTTTCTGCAGGATAGAGAATGAACCCAAGCCATGTATGAAACTGTATCAGAACTAGTATGCGATTGCCACTTTAGGTTTTGTATCATTTTTCTATACAGTACCACCAGGTCTGGTGAAGAAAAAACAAATTGAGTTAGGAGTAAAGTACATATTCCACTGCAAAGCTTGATCTGACTTTCCAGAATGGATGAGGATGAGGAGAGCTTCACCACTTTCCTGGCATACACAAAGAGTCCCAAGATAACAAAAAGAACTTCATTTCAGGTGAGTTTCTTCCTTTTTTACTGTCCTGTGAAAGCTTGAAGAAAAAATAAATGTGGAATGCTACTTTATACCTGTTAAATCAGAGGCCCTGTCACTGTGAGAATATAGGAAAATGTGACACAGGATTCACATTTAGGGTTAATGGGAAGTCCCAGACCATTGTTTCTGAGCAGAGAAAGCTGTGTATTTGGCTTTTTCTGGATTCTGTAGTTCTGGATTGGAACTTTCAATTTTGTGCCTGCAGTTCATCAGGTGCTTGCAATCTCTGTGAGTACAAAGGTTTGCAGGGTCTTTATATACTCAGGTTTGAGGATAGCTTAGAGCTCCCTGTTGGAGACTGCTCCTAGTGTGGAAGACAGAGGGGCTCACCCAAGGGTCAGAGGTGCCCAAACCAGAAACCAATAAACAGAGGATCTCACCGAGGGGTCAGAGGACCCCCAGCCAGAAGCCAAGAGACAGAAGGTCTCACTGAAGGTTCAGAGGAGCCTCAGCCAGAAGCCAAGAAACAGGGGGTCTCACAGAACAGTCAGAGTGCCCCAGCCAGAAGCCAAGAGACAGAGGGTCTTACCGGTCAGAGGGCCCCAGCCAGGAGACAGAGGGTCTCACTGAGGGGTCAGAGGAGCCCCAGCCAGAAGACAGAGGGTCTCACTGAAGGTTTGGAGGAGCCCCAGCCAGAAGCTAAGAGACAGAGGGTCTCACAAAAGGGGTCAGAGGAGCTCCAGCCATATGCCAACAGACAGAGGGTCTCACCGAGGAATCAGAGGGCCCCTGCCATGAGACAGAGGGTCTCCCTGAGGGGTTAGAAGTGCCCTAGCCAGAAGCCATGAAACTGAGGGTCTCACTAAAGGTTCAGTGGAGGTCCTGCCAGAAGCCAAGAGACAGAGGATCTTACTGAGGGGTCAGAGGAGCCCCAGCCAGTGGCCAAGGGGCAGAGGGTCTCACTGAAGTTTCAGAGGAGCCCCAGGCAGAGGCCAAGAAAACAGAGGGTCTCACAGAGGGGTCAGAGGAACCCCAGCCATATACCAACAGACTCAAGGTCTCACTGAGGAGTCAGAGGGCTCCAGCCAGGAGACAGTGGGTCTCACTGAGGGGTTAGAGGAGCCCCAGCCAGAAGTCAAGAGACAGAGGGTCTCACTGAAGGTTCAGAGGAGCCCCAGCCAGAAGCCAAGAGAGAGAGGGTCTCATCACTGAGGGGTCAGAGGAGCCCCAGCCATTTGCCAACAGATAGAGGGTCTCACCGTGGGGTCAGAGGAGCCACCGCCAGGAGACAGAGGGTCTCCCTGAGGCGTTAGAGGTGCCCCACCCAGAGGCCATGAGACAGAGGGTCTCACTGAGGGGTTAGAGGAGCCCCCACCCAGAAGCCAAGAGACAGAGGCTGTCATGGAGGGTCCAGAGGTGCCCCAGCTAGCAGATCGGAGACAGGGGCTCTTGTTCCAGGAGCCAGGTTGGCTCCTATTGGGGATGTCAGGAGAATCCCAATATATAGACCAGAATTGGGCAGTGCAGCAGGGCTCTGCGACCAAAGAATAAAAATGAATTAGAAATTATAAACCCCAAGGTATTGGGATTAATATAGCGCTTGCTAGTATTCAGGTGTGAACAATTACTTGTTCATGGCCTCAATAATAAAAGCGGCAATAAAGTGGTAATAAAAATTAAATTTGAATAAATAGAACAATAAATAAATCTTATTGCAGATCATGTGCCAGTCTTAAACACAATAAATATGCATAAACAAATCACAATAAACATCAACCTTAAATAAATACTTTGGTTCTCATAAAGTGCAGATAAAGTGCCAAAAATGGTGCCAAAAATGTCCAAATAAACAGTTCATAGGTGACTTAGTGCATGGGTAAAAGTTTTCAGTGCCAGGTAAGGGAAAGTGCAGGTGCTTAGTGTTGGGTCCTCCAGTAGTCCAACTGCTGGTGTTTGGGCGCGACTTGGAATAATGGGGGTTTTCACTCACCAGAGGTAGTGGGCCCTAAATACCTTATGGCAAAAAGACCTTTTGAGCTTGTGGCTTTCTGAGCCTGAGAGGTGACTGCTGAGCCTTGTAGTTCCCTGTGATCCTGGATCGCTCTCTTGGGTGAAATCGATCCAGTACAATATCAGAGTATTTCGATAGTAACCTTTCGGACTCCAAAGTTAACGTCCTTCCTCATACAGAAATACAGAGATGTATTTCTGTATGAGGAAGGACGTTAACTTTGGAGTCCGAAAGGTTACTATCGAAATACTCTGATATTGTACTGGATCGATTTCACCCAAGGGAGCGATCCCGGATCACAGGGAACTACAAGGCTCAGCAGTCACCTCTCAGGCTCAGAAAGCCACAAGCTCAAAAGGTCTTTTTACCATAAGGTATTTAAGACCCACTACCTCTGGTGAGTGTAAACCCCCATTATTCCAAGTCACGCCCAAACACCAGCAGTTGGACTACTGGAGGACCCAACACTAAGCACTTGCACTTTCCCTTACCTGGCACTGAAAACATTTACCCATGCACTAAGTCACCTATGAACTGTTTATTTGGACATTTTTGGCACCATTTTTGGCACTTTATCTGCACTTTATGAGAACCAAAGTATTTATTTAAGGTTGATGTTTATTGTGATTTGTTTATGCATATTTATCGTGTTTAACACTGGCACATGATCTGCAATAAGATTTATTTATTGTTCTATTTATTCACATTTAATATTTATTACCACTTTTATTATTGAGGCCATGAACAAGTAATTGTTCACACCTGAATACTAGCAAGCGCTATATTAATCCCAATACCTTGGGGTTTTTAATTTATAAATTACTCTTATATTTTATAGCAGCTGCTATCACCTCCCTCCACCCACCTTTTATTTATGTATTTATTTATTTATTTATTTATTTAATTCACCCTTTCCCAGATAGAACCTCCATAGGTGCGAGGGCTAAACACCTATTGGAGTATATATCTCTATCAAAGACTAAAGGTGCCAAGTGATGCAGGAGTGCTGGACTGTCAGGGGGATTGGTAAGAGGAGCAGCGATACTGCCAACAAGCAAGACAGGTGGCTTGGCATTTTCATTGTTTGGAATTTATGTGGAAGAAACCCCTGCATGGGCAACTAATGTGCTCGTAAACTTTCCCTTCATTTAATAAAAGTAGGCTACCATGCCCCAAAAGTACAATTTTGGACTGGTGCAACTCCACCATAAACGAACCTGTCGCTTGAGTATAATCTCCCCAATACCAGTGTGTGTGTGTGTGTGTGTGTGTGTGTGTGTGTGTCCATGGCTGAAACATTTTGCTTTATCATTGAACATTGCCTCCGCTGGAGAGCAGAGAAAGATATTTTAATTATCATGGAAATTAACATGCAATCTCATTTTCTATTTTAGGATGAGCTAAAGAAGGCAGTCAATGCTCGAGTTTCCCGACAGAAGGCTATTGAAGAAGTTGAAAATTCAGATTACTCGGAAGAGTTTGAAAGTGATGGTATGTCCATTCAGAAGACTTTTCTTTCAGTTATATAGTTTGGATAAGGGTAAAAAAAAATTGCCTCTGCTGCTGTAATTCTAATAACTTTACTAATATTTTGAGTATTTGTATTTGTGTAATTTACATAAACCGTTTTAATCATGAAAGCATTATTGAGGCTTATTCTTAAATGCAATGGCTTGCATTTATTTACAGTTGCTTTGCAATAAGTAGTAACCATTCAGAATCTATCCTGTCTTAGTTTGACTTCAATCGTAATTGGTTGCAATTCATTAACGTACTTAAGAATTAGCACTTAGGAAAACGAAGTCTAGAAAATAATTTATATATGCCCTCAGTTTAAGGGAATTAAATGTGCTTTTCCATACATATCCATTATGTGCAAAATTATTATTTTATTATTTTTTTAATGTCCAACTTGGGCTTAAAAAAAATGTCAGTCCTGGGTGTCTTTCCGACCCCTCGTATACATTTGATTGGGTCTCCCTTTCGGATTATCTTTGATAATCATTGGTTACACATTACTGGTTATACTTCAGACCCCTGAAAGATAATATCTGTGTTTTGTTCATATATCTCACCTAGCAAGCAGAAGCACATAATGTTGTTTTCATTTAGCTAGGTAGTAGGAAGATGGTTGTTGCTTTCCTTCCCTTTCTTTTGCCCCCCTTGGGGAGCATATCCCAATACTTAGGCGGTGGGACAACCCTGAGGTTTTCCCGATTCTTGGTTCACGAATGTTAGAGCTTATGTTTAAGTCTCAAAGAATATACATTTATTGTTGTCTACCATGATTGTCTCCCCCTTACATGCTCCTTTGGGGGTTTTTTTACTCACATTCTGTTGCTATTGTACTCCATGTCTCTAATTGCTTTGTACATCAATTATTTACTGGAAAATTTAAGAAGAAGATTGAAAGAGAAAGAAATGTCAATCCCCAGCCTTTTTTTAAAAAATAAAAAAGCAACTTTGGCTGATTTACTCACCTGATCTCGTTTATTGCTCCCTGCAAACTCATCAGATCCAGGGAAGGGGGCGCCACTCCTCCTCTAATCTGTTGTATCCCTGCATTTCCCTATTCAATAGTATAGAATAATTTTTACTAAAGAAAGAGAAAAATAGCCACTTGACTACTTTTACAGCTAATCCTGTCATTGGTATTTTTATTCATACTAGAACACACACAAATGTTTTAACTGTAAAAAATGTCTTCAGTATACTGCAGCACCCTTAGGGTTAAAAAGGAAGCGCACAGCTGACCTGCTGCTTACGCTCGCTCACCTCTGGTGAGTCTTCGATAAAACTCTGTTTACTATTATGCTAATGCTTTTGACTGTACAGCCGCACAGAATTATGGGACATGTCTTTTGCTACCTGTCAAAACCCGTGAGGGTGATTAACTAATACAGAACATTATAAGCACCTTATTTCATGTCCGTTAATGTAGTTGTTATTGACAATTACAGTAATTAAAATATATGCAATAATTAGCTGCTAAGGCAGTAGCTCACTTTGGGGGGGGGGGGGGTAGACAAATTGGCCACATTTTTCACATTAGAAACCTGAGAAATAAATGTTAACATAAATTAAATTAAAGTAGAGGTTTAACCCCTTGTCTACCAGTTTAAAAACAACTCCTCTGGGAAGCCCAAGGCTGCAGCAAATGGCAAAAACTATGAGAAGGCAATTGGGGAACATCCCTTCTCTGATTTCCCACCCCCCCATGCAGATTGAACTCTCAAGTGCTGTGTATTCTGACACTTTTTAGGTCACAGCTGCAACAGCCGAGGATGCAGCCAATTAAACACATGCTTGATTGGCTGCAGTGGAGGGCAGTGGAGATGTTGGAGGTCTAACAGACCAATGATGTCTCCATAAAGATGACCTGTCACCTGCCCATGATATCACATAGGGGGCTTGTTGTTGCATGCCTTCAACAGTACTGTGAACTTAATAGTTAATAGGAGAAAGCCCCTGCTCTATCACTAGTAGGTAGAAGGAGGATCAGAAAAAAGCAATGTAGAAAGTGGAATCAACTACAGCTCCTATTTCAGCCTTTCATATATAATTTAATAAATCACAATGGCTACAGTATTGAAGCTGCGCTTATCCAACATAAATAAATATCATTCAGTTGGTATAATCAAACGTGGATAAAACAGTCGTAACTTCTATGGTGCATAAGAAGTAATAAATACAAAGTGCTGGTAGTGCCACAAAAATACAGTGATCAGATTACACAAAGACCATAATGTAAAAAATCCATAAAAATCTTGTGATTATTATACTGTGAACGGGGTTAAAGTACAAAGTGCCCCCCCCTGGAAGGCACAAGGAGTGCTAAGGGACCCCGGCTATTAGACGCATTCCTACAGCTGTAAGGACACCTATGTGAGCCCTCCTGCATACCAGTTCCCTGCCCCCCCCCCCCCCCCCCTGGATAAACACAGGAGTATTGGAATATACATCTCTCAATGCTGTAACCTTACAGCAGTAAGATAAGGGTGTAGCACATCCAGAAGTTTTACATACCGGCTTTCACCTTTCACTCTTTGGTGTTATTAATCACCGATCACCTGAGTTCACGCCACCGTCACCTAATGAAGTCTGATGTTGCTATTTACTACTAAATTAACTTTTACTAGCCAGTTTTTATTTGATGGCTTTTAACTTTGTTTTTTGATGCATTTGATTGTATAGTACTGTCACGCAGCCACCTTACACTGAGTCACTATTGTCACTTCACTGTGATTTATTTTATGTCATTCATTTCATTTATTATCTTTATTTGGATGTCACGGCTTTTCCCTGGACTGGGACTACAATCCCGATTACATCATATTTGACTCTTTCTTGCACTTTATTTTGCACTTATAGCACTTTGTACTTTAACCCCATTCACAGCATATAATTCACACGTTTTTTATGGATTTTTTTACATTATGGTTTTTGTGTAATCTGACCACTGTATTTTTGTGGCACTACCAGCACTTTGTATTTATTACTTCTTATGCAGCATAGAAGTCCACGTATGATTATACCAACTGAATGATATTTATTTATGTTGGATAAGCGCAGCTTCAATACTGTACCAAGTACTGTGAACTTAACTCGAAATTTAGATTTTGCAGACTATTTTTACTTGTGTATCTGTGGATTAGTGATGGAGAAAGGAGGTATCTACTTTATATTCTCCCGCTGTTTCTGGAGATCTGGATAATTTCATACCTTTTTTATATTTTCATATAATTGTCTGAAATAAGAATTGTCTGTGAAACTCTTAAAGACCAGCAAGATTCTTCCTTTAATTTTCAAACACTACCATAATAAAGGAAAAAAGTCTACTGTTGACACAGATACTTCTTTTAGTATCAGTACCGTTTGTGTGTTCTTCTCTTTTTTTTTTTTTTTTTTTTTCACATTGATATGCCACTTGATGACTTCTTGACTTGTTAAAATTTTTCTTTTCCTAGACAGTTTAGATGACTCTTTCAAGGTGACAAAAGCAATTAAACCACAATCACAGAGGTCGTTCCATGATTTTCACTTCTCAGATGATGACGATGATGATAAGAACTCAAATAACAAAGTGTCCTTCCTGAAAACTCGGAAGCAGGAGCTAAAGTTAGATAATGAAGGCAATGAACGTACTCTTCCAAAGTCACCAATCTTTGGTGATATGGAGAATGGACATTATAGAGCAAAAGACCAGAAACCCACTCCAAAGCCAAGAGAGTCCAGGATGAAACGGTCGCCATCACGTAAGAGTTTTCTTAAGATAAAGTTTAGGAATTTCAAAGGATGAAAAATCACAAATAAGTTCAACCGATATTTGATTAGAAACAGATACATTTCTATAAGGTCATGGTACACAGGCTTCAGGTTTACAAGCAGATCATATGCAATGTGCTTTGACAGAAAAGTCATGTAGTTGAGTTGCTTCTGAGCTTCTTTTAAGATACTTATTAATTGATGTTGTTTGCCTATATACTGTGTCTTATTCAGACATTGCAGATTAGGTCATGCTGTATTTACCCTGGCACAAAGCCAAGCAAATGCAGAAATAATGGCAAGTGTACTGTGCGTAAGAAAACCAAATACAAAACTCGGTAGCATTTCATGTCTTCTGAGCTGCTTCAATAACACAGGTCAGGAGCAAAAAATTTAAAGCCCTTGAACCCTAGTTCTGAAAGAGAAATGAAAAAAGTGTACCCACAAATAGTTTGTGTGTACACTGCCTGCTTCTCATGACTAGTGATTTTCACATTCCCAGGCTATCCCCACCATCCATTAGATGTTGGGAATAGAGATGGGTGTCAGTACAATGTAACTCCAGCATGCATTTACAGTGGCTGCCCAATGGCCAAAGATGGAAGACACTGGGTTCAGAAGGAGTGATGGAGAAGATGACAATAGTAAACAGAGCGCTTAGGGATAACACTGACCTCCCAACATTAGAGGAGAGCAGACACAGAGGGAAGTCTGTGATAATGTTCAGGTATGCAGGGCTGCCATTGCCTGCTTCCTGGTTGTCATTCTGATTTCAATGCATTCTGGGTCACTGACCAAATAAAAGCATAGGGATTGGGAGTTGTTTCTAGCTTTCCTCCGTTGCCAATTAATAATGCATTGGTTTTCAGGATGACAAGTCCAAAATTACTGGAGCTTGACTAGGGTACATCAGAGGTCACCACCCCAAAATTTTAAATTACCCACCAAATCTCCACCACCCAGTGGAGTTAAATGGCCCTCAGGCCTTTTAATAAACCAATATAACAATAAATAACAATTAACCATTGCAGATATATATATATATATATATATATATATATATATATATGTGTGTGTATGTGTATATATATATATATATATATATACAGTTCATGCCCACAGCCACAAGACACCACCTTGGGGTTATTACCACTTGCCCACAGACCATTCAGGTCTACCATTACTTAGTCCCTATTATTGGACAACTCCCAAACCGAGGACACCATACCAACAGACGAATCCCCACTTGTATCTCACATTAAGAGCTTTTACCCCATTCAAGGGGTCCCAACTGCCGACCTGATCACTGTAAGACCTATCCGACTCAAGCCTATATAGCAAATACCAGGGAGGGAGGGAGGGCCATTCATCCGATGACTTCCAGACTCTGACTTGCATTCTAATCCCTTCCTGGAGTCTAATCTCCTACCCTCCTCCCCATCACCCTGTCTCCTCAGCCAATCGCGTACTATACCTCCTACACCCCCCTATGTTGTCCGGTTCCCCTTCCACCCTGTAATGCAGGCCCTATGCTTCATTCGTTTCTTAAAGCTCTGGGCCTTCCTGGAAAGTTCCAGGCAGCTTCAGGTATTGGGAGAAACCACAATTCTCATATTTCTGTCAACACAGTTTACTTAAAAATAGTTATACCTCAGACACTATGTAGAATTCAAGTTGTGAAAAAGCTCTTTAGTAGGCTTTAGTTGTAGTTACTTTAAATAGTTAAAGCAGGGTTCCACACATTTTTGTGTTTATTTAAAGTCAGCAGCTGCAAAAAGTGTAGCTGCTGACTTTTAATTAACACACACTTATTTGGCAATGTGGCAGGCGGGGGCCTCGGTTCTCTCCCTCTTCTCCCGGCGGCGCCAGCATCTCTAGCGTGGGCACCCGGCTGCGAAAGCTTGCATCTTCACAGCCAGGTGCGCACTGCGCAGTGAATGGGCAGTCTTCTGGGACCTGTGATGTGTCCCAAAAGATTACAAGGAGGGAGGGAGGGGGAGAGGAGAACTTCCGTTTTGAGCCACCTAGGCGGCCTGAGCGGAAGTGGGAGCGGGTACCTGTCAAATCTAGGTACCTGCTCCCCCCCCCCCCCAAAAAAAAAAAATTAAAAAAATAATGACATGCCAAATGTGGCATGTCGGGGGATCAGGAAACCAGAAGTTCCATTTTTGGGTGGAACTCCACTTTAACATACATGTAATAAATAGTACATTCATTTCTAGCATGCAGAGTAAAATAGAAAACTCCTGTAAAAGATTTTATTGTTATCCTCGACCCTGTCAAAGAGATTTCACTTCACATTCTTGCAGTCAACAGCCAGGACTAGAAATGTGGGGAGCTGTTGCCATTAGGAAAGAAAGACACCCATAGAAATGAGGTTCTAACCCTCATTTTACTAAACAAAGTGGCGTTGATTTATTAGGCCCCTTTCACATTAGGCAGGCATCGGCTGCGATCCGCTTGCTCAGAAGGGGATTTCTCTGTTGATCCCTGATGAGCAGGCAGATGATAGGTTTGTGTCCGGTCCACTCATGCAGAGCGGACACGGACACAGACCACTTTCCTCTATGGGCTGCTGGATGTAAACGGACCGCCTGTCTGTTTACACCCAACTGCCATCCGATGTCATCTGCCGGACGGATGGCAAACATATCCCCATTCGTCTGCTTTTGGTGGATCGGATTGGATGTAGGCGGGTGCAAACACACATGTCTGTTTACACCCGCTGCTCCATAGAGAAAAATGGAGGTTCCGATGGTGTCCTACTGAAAAACTAACCGATCGGAACGTCTGTATAAAAGGGCCTTAAACTGGAGAGTGCAAAATCTGGTGCAGCTGTGCATGGTAGCCAATCAGCTTCTAACTTCAGCTTGTTCAATTAACCTGTGACAATAAAACCTGGAAGCTGATTGGTTTCTGTGCAGAGCTGCACCAGATTTTGCACTCTACAGTTTTAGTAAATCAACTCCATAGTGTGTTGAAGTCTATTTCTTCATTTTTTCTTTCCCGTAACTTCCTTTCTGGACAGAAATCTTCCTAGTGGGAACACAGACTGCAATAAAAAAAACTGACAGAGGTTCTATTATTTCCCCATTTTGTTTAAAATGAAATAACGGAATTTTTGTAAAATCTTACCTGTAAAATTCCTTTCTCTGAGTCCTCCGACAGTCGCCGCCCCTCCATATTCATCACAATGGGGTTATGACTTCCGCTCCGTAGGAGTAGCTAGGCAACAGAATATGTTAGTACAAAGACTTTTAACATATCCCCACCCCCAGGGGGTGGTCCCCTCAGTCTATAACCCTCCACTTCCTGTATTCAACTCAGTTTCAGGGGAATAGCAGTAGAGTATATAACCAAACAACCCCAAAAGAGGGGCGGGGGAGGCGACTGTCGGAGGACTCAGAGAAAGGAATTTTACAGGTAAGATTTTACAAAAATTCAGTTTTCTCTTACGTCCTCCGACAGTCGCCTCCCCTCCATATTCATCACAATGGGGATGTCCCAAAGCAGTGTAAACATGAGGGGTGGGAAAACGCAGCCGCGCCTAAGGCAACGCCGTCTCCCATCAGAGAAAGGAACCTTACCAAAGGAAGGAACCAGTTGGGCATGAGAAAAAAATACTTGCTCAAACGGAGCAAGAACCCAGGGAAAAACAAAAATCCCAAACAGCCAAGGAGCCTGCAACAAGGGCTCTAGGAAACTGCCGCACTAAGAACCTTGCGGCCAAAGGAAGCATCTGCAGATGCCTGAACATCTACTCTGTAGAATTTTGTGAAAGTGTGTACGGTCGACCAAGTCACCGCCTTACACACCTGGGCCACAGAAGCCCCATGACGACAGGCCCAAGACGTACTCCGAGATCTGGTAGAGTGCGCCTTCACAGGCACAGGGGGAACATTTCCCTTCAAAGCATAGGCCCGTTCAATGGTCTGTCTGATCCATTTGGCGATGGTAGAAGCCGACGCCGCCATGCCCTTCCGAGGACCCTCCGGAAGAACAAACAAGGAATCCGATTTGCGAAATGATTCGGTCGATTTCAGGTAAACCCTAAACGCCCGGACAACATCCAAGGAGTGCAGCTGCACCTCCTGCGGATGCTTTGGCTTCGCGCAGAGCGAAGGCAAGACAATGTCCTCATTGAGGTGAAAGTCCGAAACCCTCTTCGGAAGAAAAGAAGGGTTAGGTCGCAAGACCACCTTGTCCAAGTGCATGACCAGATACGGAGACTTGCAGGACAAGGCTGCCAACTCCGACACTCTACGAGCCGAGGTAATAGCCACCAAAAAGGCGACCTTCTTGGACAACAAAGACAGCGAGATCTCCCTGATCTTTTCAAAAGGAGCACGCTTCAACACGGACAGAACCAGATTCAAGTCCCAAGGGGTAGAGGGTCCCTCCTAGGAGGGATCAGATGCCGTACCCCCTGCACAAAGGTGCTAACCAAAGAGTTAGATGCCACAGGACGTTGAAAAAGAACGGCCAACGCAGACACCTGACCCTTGATCGTAGCCAGCGCCAAACGCTGGTCAACACCCGTCTGAAGGAAGGACAACACTCTAGACACCGAGTAGGTGCGAGGTGAGAACCTCCTGGACTCGCACCAGGCAAAATACGCCTTCCAAGTACGGTAATAGACCTTCCCCGAGGAGGACTTCCTCGCATTGATCAAAGTGTGAATGACCTCAGGGGAGAGACCCCTGTTCTTCAGGACCTCGGTTTCAACAGCCAGGCCGTCAAAGCCAGCGACTGTAAGGCAGGATGGAAGATCGGCCCTTGCGACAGGAGATCTTCTCGAAGAGGCAGACGCCACGGGGCGTCGATCGCCAGATTCACGAGGTCTGCGTACCAGGACCGGCGAGGCCAGTCCGGAGCCACAAGAATCACCATGGTCGGTTCCGACCGCAACCTGCGGAGGAACTTTGACAGTAATTGAATCGGTGGAAACGCATACATCAGTTGGTACTGATGCCAAGGGGCAACCAACGCGTCTGACGCGTCTGCCCGAGGATCGCGCGTCCTTGCCACGAACCGTGGCACCTTGTTGTTCAGACGAGACGCGAACAGGTCCACCACCAGGGGACCCCACTTCGCGCACAACATCTGGAAGACATCCGGGTGGAGGGACCATTCCCCCTGGTCCAGGGTCTGACGGCTCAGATAATCCGCCTGCCAAATCTCCACCCCTGGAATGTGAACTGCCGATATCGCCGGGACGTGCGTCTCGGCCCAGGACAAAATGTCGGCTACTGCTCGAGCCGCTCTGGCACTCCTGGTGCCCCCTTGGTGATTGATATAAGCCACCGCCATGGCATTGTCCGTCTGCACTCGAACCGGACAACCCCGAAGTCTGTCCGACCAACGTCGAAGGCAGAGATGTATAGCTCGCAGTTCCAGAATGTTGATCGGAGGGGAGGACTCTTCCTCCGACCAAGTACCCTGGGCAGACAGAACGCCCAGAACACCACCCCAGCCCGACAGGCTGGCGTCCGTGGCGATCACCGTCCACGAGAAGGGACGAAAAGATTTGCCCCCCGACACCGACGGGGACTGGAGCCACCACAGAAGATCCCTTCTGGTCCGATGACTCAACGAGATCCGAAGATCCAGAGATCGCGGTCGCCCGTCCCATCTGAACAGAATCTCCGCCTGGAGACCCCGCGTGTGAAACTGGGCGAAGGGAATCGCCTCGAAAGCCGAGACCATCAATCCCAGACACCGCATGCACGTCCGAATGGACGAGGACGGATCGTCCCTGAGGGACCTGACTCCCTCCTGAAGAGTCCGAGTTTGTCGTCCGGTAGGAAGACCTTCGCCTGGACAGAGTCCAGAATCATTCCCAGGTACGGAAGACGAACCGATGGGCACAGTGTAGACTTTGGAAAATTGATCGTCCAACCAAACTCCCGCAGAGTCTGTAACGTGAAGGACAGATCCTCCTCCAGACCCTGGCTGGTCGCAGACCGAACCAAAATATCGTCCAGATATCCCAGGACCGAGATGCCCTGGGCTCTCAACAAAGCCAGAACAAGCGCCAGCACCTTGGTGAACACCCGCGGAGCCGAGGCGAGGCCAAAAGGCAATGCCACAAACTGGGAATGATCCTCCGCTATGGCGAATCGAAGGTACCTCTGGTGCCCCTCGAAAATCGGGATGTGAAGATACGCATCCTTCAAGTCGATGGAGGCCATGAACTCCCCCGGAATCAGGGCAGCCACCACCGACCGCAGAGATTCCATGCGAAACTTGCGCACCCGCACAAAGCAGTTCAGAGCTTTCAAGTCCAGAATCGGACGTACCTTGCCCTCCTTCCTGGGCACGGTGAACAGATTGGAATAGAACCCCCGAAATCTGTCCCGATGAGGCACCGGGACCACCACTCCCTGAGCCCTCAGGTTCTGCACCGCTAGATGCAGGTCCCGCAAACGCTCCGGGGATAGCAGAAGATTTGAGGGAAAAAATCTGGTCTCCGGCCGAGAGAGAAACTCGATCTTGTACCCAGATCGAACGATTTTCTGAACCCACCTGTCCCGAACCCGGGACAGCCATGGCTGAGCGAAAACCGAGCAAGCGTCCCCCCACCCCTGAGTCAGGTGAGGGCGCCCCTTCAGGCCGCACTGTTGTGGGCCGCGGAACCGGTGTGTCAGCCTCGACCTTTGGACGGCTTGCCCCTATAGTGTGACCGAAAGGCACGAAAAAAGACCCCTGAGGGGGCCGAAAGGAGACATGCTTCTTACCAGGAGCCGTCTTAGTCTTGTGGGATTGAGGCAAGAGCGTGCTCTTACCACCCGTGACCCCCTAAATTAGGGCATCAAGGGATTCACCAAGAAGGCGAGAACCACCAAAAGGCAGATTAGCTAAGGTCTTACGCGAAGATTGGCCACCGACCAACACTTCAACCAAACCAGGCGGCGAGACAACACCGCCACACCATGTACACGTGCAGCCAACGAAACCATATCCAGGTCCGCATCACACAAATACATGACACCCTGGTGGATTTGATCCACCATATCCCAAGTCGCCTGGAGGGCAGAATCAGCCACCAGGATACGTCTAAGCACCTGCGTCCAGCTCGCGACCACCTGGGCCGCCATAAGTGAAGCAATAAGGCTTTAAACATAGAACCCATAATAGAATAGGTATGACGGGCAAGGAACTCCATCCTCTTGTCCGTGGCATCCCGGAACACCGGGGTGTCTTCAGCAGGAATCGCAGTGGACTTGTTCAAAACTGCTATCGCATGGTCCACCGGAGGGGGGACACACCAACGCTCATCAGTAGCGGGCGTAAAAGGATAGCGTAGCTTAAACCTACTCGGTACAGCAAAAGGTTTGCGTATATTACGCCAATGTTCATTCACAGCGCGTTAAAATCATCAGTGCAGGGAAACACCTGCGACGTTTTGCGCCTTTTCTGCGTCCCATAAGCCGCCAAGGCAGCAGGGGGACATTGTTCATCCTCTAAACGCAGTGTTTGCTTGATAGAAGCAACCAATTCTTCCATGAGTGGAAGCTCTTCAGACGAGCCAGGGGGAGAATTATCAACCCCCTCTACCTCAGCCTCCACCTCTGACCCTACAAGGTCCAGGGAGGAACGGGACCCCGATAGGGAGACCCCAGCCACAGCAGCCCCATCACCATCCTCCTCTGAACCAGAGGAAATTAAAACTCTGGGTCATGTGTGGATTGAGCAGCCACCAGCAGGTGCACCTGAGCAGCAAGATTAGCCACAAACGCAGCCAAACCCCCCCCCCCCCCCCCGGGGGGGGGGGAGACAGCAGTCCCTTGTGAGCCCACCAAGGTGGCAGGAATTTTGCTTTCCTGAGAATCCATTGCCCCCAGAGCAGATCGGAAAAGAAAGGGTTAACAGCCCCCACAACAAGCGCGGCGAGCGCTGCCCACCGCACACACACACTTAGCCCAATATGAGACCCCCACAGGGAGAAAAGGCTAAACCTAGGCAATGACACAGAGATAAATAAAACCTGTAAGGTCCAATGCTGCTGCTGCTGCTCCGATCGGTGCGCCCAGGGATGTGATGCAATACAGGGCGCTTCTGTGCAAGCCTATGCAAGGCTACAAGAAAATGGCCACCAGCAGTGTTACCATGCGGCCGGAGCGAGCGCTGACAAAATGGCGTCGTTTGGCGCCGAAAACTCCGCTCCCTCACTCAGTGAAATGCACAGCAAACATGGCGGACCGCCGCAGCGGTCTTAGAAATGTGCCCCAACACGATACATGCATGTTATACAGCACACAGTCTGACACACAGATCCAGTCTGACACAGAAGTGCAGCACAGCCCCCCTCCTTGCAGCCCACAGCATGCACCAGAGAGATAGGAAACATTTACAGTGTGACAGAGGCAGGGTAACACAGTCCCAGACTGACAGCCCTCAGACAGACAGGTCCCCACATAGATTTACACTTACCTCATAGGTGGCGTGGGGAACCCGCACAGGCGAACAAGCCGCTGTACATGAGACAGGGAGAGTCACATCCAGGACGCAGCAATGGTGGGTTGAGAAACCGCACAGCGTCCAGTGAGGTAGCCACCTCACCATAGCATCCCTGCACCGAACAGGGATGGGTCGTTCAGAACTTCAGGAGCGGTACCTGACTGAACGCTCGATGGCGGGCTGAGAAACCACTGACCCACAACCTGCGACCAGGGGGGTCAGCCCGAGGCGCAGCCCGCATGATCCTCTTCATCAGAAAAACTAAACTAATGCTGTTAAAAATAACAGCTAAGTAAAGAAAGAGAAAAAAACTCAAATAAAATCAAAAAGAAGAGAAAGGCTGAGACAAAAGCCCCAGCATAGAGACATGCAGCCACTCCTGACAAGCTAGACATTGAAACTGAGTTGGATACAGGAAGTGGAGGGTTATAGACTGAGGGGACCACCCCCTGGGGGTGGGGATATGTTAAAAGTCTTTGTACTAACATATTCTGTTGCCTAGCTACTCCTACGGAGCGGAAGTCATAACCCCATTGTGATGAATATGGAGGGGCGGCGACTGTTGGAGGACGTAAGAGAAAAACATTTTTTATTAGAGTTCGGCTTTAAGCCTTTTTCCTTTTTCAATAGTAACCCACACTAATTGCATTCACCTGTCAAATGCCAGGGTTAAGTGGGCAGTAGAGTCTCTTGTTTTTGACCATTGAAAGGCCATGGCATTTAGTGAGGGATTTGTGTCAAGGCTTCTTTTTCCACAGGGGCACCGAGAACAATCTAAAGTCTTGTAAGCACCACAAGGTCATTTTACAATTACATTAGAAATGTTTTAGGGCAGGTCAAGTTACCTTTACCATTGCTAAAATAGGTTATAACCTCCATAAAAAAAGAAAGCATGATACCTGCCATCCCTGCTCTTGCTTTGTATCATATTCTTTTTTTTTTCTAACAATACACACATTCTTTACAGGCCTGTGATGAAGGGCTTTGGCTTGTGCCAATCACATCAGTTTACAGCAGTGTGAGAAGCTTCTGAGATCATTCACAATGTGTTGACAGGTGCATTAGTTGACCTGCTTCAAGTGGGTTTTGCATTCCATAGACTTGTAAAGAAATGCAAAACCCACTTGACCTCAAGAAGATTTACCCCCCTTCACCCCCTAGGCCTTTTTTTGCGATATGGCATTATTTTAACTGACAATTGCACGGTCCTGTGACGCTGTACCCAAATAAAATGTACTGTATGTCCTTTTTTCCCACAAATAGAACTCTCTTTGTGTGGAATATGATTACTAATGCATTTTTTTTTTTTTTGCGCTATAAACAAAAAAAAATCGGACAATTTTGAAAACATATCCACATTTTGGTAAACAAAATCCCAATAGGCATATATTGATTGGTTTGCACAAAAGTTATAGGGTCTACAAACTATGAGATATATTTATGGAATTGTTATTTATTTAATTATTTATTTTATTTTTAACTAGTAATGGCGGCGATCATTGACTTATAGCGGGACCATAATATTGCGGCAGACACTAACTGACACTTTAGACACTTTTTTGGGAACCGGTGACACTAACACAGTAATCAGTGCTAAAAATATGCACTGTCACTGTACTAACGACACTGGCTGGGAAGGGGTTAACATTGGGGCGATCAAAGGGTTACACGTGTTTCTAGCCAGTGCTTGTGCACTGTGTGGGCGTTGCTTTTACTAAGGGAAGACATGGATCCTGTGTATCTGTTTTGCAGGAACACAGGATCAATGCCTTCCCTACTGACAGAACTGCAATCTGCCTTGTTTACATAGGAAGAACGGTGGTCTGTCTGTGTACCAAATGATCAGAGGTTGATGTCGGACATCAAGTCTATGGTACCCGCTGATTGGGTCCTGCTGTGTAGAATCACAGTGGGAGCAAACCGCCGGTGGCACTCATTCATGCCGCTACCTGGATGTGCAGAATCAAGTATATACAGTATCTCACAAAAGGGAGTACACCCCTCACATTTTTGTAAATATTTTATTATCTTTTCATGTGACAACACTGAAAAAATTACACTTTGCTGCAAAGTAGTGAGTGTACAGCTTGTATAAAAGTGTAAATTTGCAATCCCCTTAAAATAACTCAACACACAGCCATTAATGTCTAAACCGCTGGCAAAAAAAAAAGTGATTACGCCCCTAAGTGAAGATGTCCAAATTAGGCCCAAAGTGTCAATATTTTGTTTGGCCACCATTTTTTTCCAGCACTGCCTAAAACCCTCTTGGTTATGGAGTTCACCAGAGCTTCACAGGTTGCCACTGGAGTCCTCTTCCACTCCTCCATGACGATATCATGGAGCTGGTGGATGTTAGAGACCTTGCACTCCTCCACCTTCTTGAAAGTCAGTGAATAAGCGCTCACTGTACCACTCAGGAAGGAACCACATGACTGGTGGTACCACAGATGTAAATAACAAAATGTAAATATGGATAAAGAAATAAATAAATGTGGAATAAGGTTAATGACAATAGAAATATTACAGAACAAACAAGGTACATGAACCTCAACTATGCAGAAGTCCTGTTCAATCATACGATGATCCTGAGGGTGATGGATCCTTAATGATGGAAAATACAGAAAATCCAAATCAGGGTGCTGGGGTGATGGTTAGACAGGCAGCTCCTCAAAAGGTAGGGATTCCCTCCAAATGTACAGCAAAGAAAAAGAACAAGGGCGCCAAGTCATAAAGGGTAAATAAACAGCTGTAAATTTTAATGTAGTAACTTACATGTAAAAGCAGATATTCCAATAGGACAGCATGTGTAATATGGATGGGCAGTCCCCACAGTGAATCCGATGGAACCGATGTAAGGTGATCACATCCGGGTCCTGTGTGAATGTGGAAACAGTTCTGGATGCCGGCATTGCCAGGTGATGCCGCAGATAGCGTGGGCTCCCTGGCTGGGCAGCCTCGCCGGGATCCGCCGTGCAGCAAGGAGGTGATGACCCGGAACCGGAAGTGAATGAAGCAACCTGTCGCTTCCTCCACGGAAGCCGACAGGGACGAACACTAGACCGAAAGTGGAGGGCGGGCCGTAACATAGTTTCGGAGGACCTCCTCCTTCATCAGGCAGGCCCGCCCCTCCACCATAGAACATTTTTATAGCAATGGGGAACAATTACACTTCTGATAGACCTCAGGTGACAACATTAAAAAATGGAAAATTAAATGGAACCGAAAAGAGGGAGGGAGAGACCCCTCCTAGCAAAAGACAAGGGCAGTGACTATTAAAAAATACCTTCTGTTGGAGGATGCCCCACAGATGCTCAATAGGGTTTAGGACTGGAGACATGCTTGGCCAGTCCATCACCTTTACCCTCAGCTTCTTTAGCAAGGCAGTAGTCGTCTTGGAGGTGTGTTTTGGGGTCTTTATCATGTTGAAATACTGCCCTGCGGCCCAGTCTCCGAAGGGAGGGGATCATGCTCTGCTTCAGTATGTCATAGTACATGTTGGCATTCATGGTTCCCTCAATGAATTGTCACTCCCCAGTGCCGGCAGCACTCATGCAGCCCCAGATATGACACTTCCACCACCATGCTTGACTGTAGGCAAGACACACTTGTCTTTGTACTCCTCACCTGGTTGCCGCCACACACACTTGACACCATCTGAACCAAATAAGTTTATCTTGGTCTCATCAGACCACAGAACATGGTTCCAGTAATCCATGTCCTTAGTCTGCTTGTCTTCTGTAAACTGTTTGCGGGCTTACTTGTGCATCATCTTTAGAAGAGGCTTCCTTCTGGGACGACAGACATGCAGAGCAATTTGATGCAGTGTGCAGCGTATGGTCTGAGCACTGACAGGTTGACCCCCACCCCTTCAACCTCTGCAGCAATGCTGGCAGCACTCATACGTCTATTTCCCAAAGACAACCTCTGGATATGACGCTGAGCACGTGCACTCAACTTCTTTGGTCGACCATGGCAAGGCCTATTTTGAGTGGAACCTGTCAAGTTAAACCGCTATATGGTCTTGGCCACGGGGCTGCAGCTCAGTTTCAAGGTCTTGGCAATCTTCCTATAGCCTAGGCCATCTATATGTAGAGCAACAATTATTTTTTCAGATCCTCAGAGAGTTCTTTGCCATGATGTGCCATGTTGACCAGTATGGGAGCGAGAGAGCGATAACACCAAATTTAACACACCTGCTTCCCATTCACACCTGAGACCTTGTAACATTAATGAGTCACATGACACCAAGGAGGGAAAATGACTAATTGGTTTCAATTTGGACATTTTCTCTTGGGGTGGACTCACTTGCCAGAGGTTTAGACATTATAGCCTGTGTGTTGAGGTATTTTGAGGGGACAGCAAAGTGACACTGTTATACAAGCTGTACACTCACTACTTTACATTGTAGCAAAGTGTAATTTCTTTAGAGCCCGTTCACATTAGCGCGACTTGTCAGGTGACTTGTCAGCCTGACAAGTCGCCGTATGTCGCGCTCCATTGAGTAGTACAAGACCCGTTCTAATAGGAGCGACACAAGTCGCTCCGACTTAGAAAAAGGGTTGTGTACTACTTTGGGGCGACCTCGGAGCGACTTGCATAGACTTCCATTATGTGAAGTCTCTGCAAGTCGCGCCGAAGTCGCGGTGCACATCGGTGCACGCGACTTCACAGGTCGCCACCCGAAGTCGTGTCGCCTCAATGTGAATGGGCTCTTAGTCTTGTCACATGAAAAGGTATAATAAAATATTTACAAAAATGTGCGGGTTGTACTCACTTTTGTGAGATACTGTATACATGATCCTGTGCTCAGGGGGCGCCCTGTAGCAGTAAAACTGCTATAGAGCGGTCGACAAGTGGTAAAGCAAACAAAAGCCTGTCAACACATGCCCTAATATAGCTGTGACCTTGTCTTCTTGAATTGTATGGTAGGTGTATGAAATGGTCATAGGTGTATGAAATTTGCCTGTGTAATATTTTTTTTTTTTTTTGTTCCACTCCTGGCAGCTATGAGCGTATGGCATACTCAGTTACTAATTAATTTAATGGATATACTGAATGTTTCAGATTTAAATTTTCCCTGACAAAGGGTCAAAATATAACTTAATACATATTCAAGAAAAACAAGAGTACATGCTTTTTGTGCCACATTAAATGATAATCTTCATCACAAGATGGCAGCAAAACACTGCAAATAAACTCTGCATACATGTTATGTCTACAAAGATAAATGCACATATTCACCAGCACACCAAGGATCCTCAAATATCGTCCAAAGGCTTTTATCACATGCCTGACGAAGGGGTCCTGCGCAGTTCCCAAATGTTGCACTAGTTCTTGTGATGTGATCTTTCTGAAATAAAAGCCTTTGGACGATATTTGAGGATCCCTGGTGTGCTGGCGAATATGTGCATTTATCTGTGATGTTTCCAGTAACCAGCTGGTAGTCGCTACAGCACCCACTATGGATGAGCCTGGTTTCCAGGAACGTGTGCGATGGGACTATAGACAAGAATATCTACACAGATGTCTCGAACCATGTAATTTGTTGAAATAGCAAATGTTTCCATTAACCTTTTGATGTGTCATTTTAATGCAATTGTGTTTGGACAATGCATGATGTTTGGACAGTTACCGCTAGCAAACTCAAAATGTGTATTGACTTTAATTATGACACGTCTTAGGCAAAACTTGCCCATATTTTGCTAGCCACCTGTCAAGTTTAAACCTGCACAAATGTCATTTAAAGAAGGAAAGATGGAATTTAACCACTTGCCTACTGGACACTTTCAACCCCTTCCTGCCCAGGCCAATTTTCAGCTTTCAGCGCTGTCACACTTTGAATGACAATTGCGTGGTCATGCAACACTGCCCAGATGACATTTTTATCATTTTTTTTCAAACAAATAGAGCTTTCTTTTGGTGGTATTTAATCACCACTGGGGGTTTTATATTTTTTGCTAAATAAATAGAAAAAGGCAGAATTAAAAAAAAAAAAATAACGTTTTTATAGTTTGTTATTAAATTTTGCAAACAAGTCATTTTCACCTTAATTGATGTGCGCTGATGAGGCGGCAATGGTGGGCACTGATCGGCTGCATTTTTGGGCACTAATAGGCTGCACTGATGGGCGCTAATAGGATGCGCTGATGGCCACTGATAAGGATGCGCTGATGGCCACTGATAAGGCGGCACTGATAAGGCAGCACTGCTAAGGTGACACTGATAGGCACTGATAAGGTGGCACTGGGCACTGATGGGTGGAACTGATGGGCACTGAAGGGCACTAATAGGTGGCACTCATGGGCACTGATAGGTGACACTGATAGGCAGCACTGACGATGGGGCACTGTTGGGCATTGATAGGTGGCACTGGTGGGCACTGATAGGTGGCACTGGTGGTCACTGGTAGGTGGCACTGACCTGCACTGGTGGGCAATGGTAGGTGGCACTGGTGGGCACACATGCAAAAGCAGTGGCTCTTCCTCTTCGGCACTGATTTCCTTCTGACAGCAGCCGGCGAACAGTTTTTTTTTTTTTTTTCTTTTCTCCTCACGCTGTCACCGTGAGGAAAATAAAAAGCTGGTTACCGGCTCTGTTTACAGCGCGTGATCAACTGTCATTGGCTGACAGCTGATCACGTGGTAAGAAGCCGGGACCTGATCTGTGATCAGCCGAGTCTCATGGATTTGCTCATCACAGAGTGAGCCGCGTGCACCCTGCAGGGAATGCGCAGGCAGCTCATGCATGGGAGGACGTAAATGGACGCCCTCTCGGCAATATAGGCCCTTGCTGTAGCCGTCTTTCGGCCATAGTGCGGGCATGAAGGGGTAAAAATAGAACTACAGGTCCCTCTCAAAAAATTAGCATATTGTGATAAAGTTCATTATTTTCTGTAATGTACTGATAAACATTAGACTTTCATATATTTTAGATTCATTACACACAACTGAAGTAGTGCAAGCCTTTTATTGTTTTAATATTGATGATTTTAGCATACAGCTCATGAAAACCCAAAATTACTATCTCAAAAATTAGCATATCATGAAAAGGTTCTCTAAACGAGCTATTAACCTAATCATCTGAATCAACTAATTAACTCTAAACACCTGCAAAAGATTCCTGAGGCTTTTAAAAACTCCCAGCCTGGTTCATTACTCAAAACCGCAATCATGGGTACGACTGCCGACCTGACTGCTGTCCAGAAGGCCATCATTGACACCCTCAAGCAAGAGGGTAAGACACAGAAAGAAATTTCTGAACGAATAGGCTGTTCCCAGAGTGCTGTATCAAGGCACCTCAGTGGGAAGTCTGTGGGAAGGAAAAAGTGTGGCAAAAAACGCTGCACAACGAGAAGAGGTGACTGGACCCTGAGGAAGACTGGGGAGAGGGAAATGCCAAAATGCCTGAAGTCCAGTGTCAAGTACCCACAGTCAGTGATGGTCTGGGGTGCCATGTCAGCTGCTGGTGTTGGTCCACTGTGTTTTATCAAGGGCAGGGTCAAT
Organism: Pelophylax lessonae; assembly: GCF_965119305.1. Taxonomy (NCBI): domain Eukaryota; kingdom Metazoa; phylum Chordata; class Amphibia; order Anura; family Ranidae; genus Pelophylax; species Pelophylax lessonae. The sequence continues at coordinate 677,181,236 of NC_138768.1, read as the reverse complement.
GCAGCTAGCTATCAGTAAATTTTGGAGCACCTCATGCTTCCATCTGCTGAAAAGCTTTATGGAGATGAAGATTTCATTTTTCAGCACGACCTGGCACCTGCTCACAGTGCCAAAACCACTGGTAAATGGTTTACTGACCATGGTATTACTGTGCTCAATTGGCCTGCCAACTCTCCTGACCTGAACCCCATAGAGAATCTGTGGGATGTTGTGAAGAGAAAGTTGAGAGACGCAAGACCCAACACTCTGGATGAGCTCAAGGCCGCTATCGAAGCATCCTGGGCCTCCATAACACCTCAGCAGTGCCACAGGCTGATTGCCTCCATGCCACGCCGCATTGAAGCAGTCGTTTCTGCAAAAGGATTCCCGACCAAGTATTGAGTGCATAACTGAACATAATTTTTTGAAGGTTGACTTTTTTTGTATTAAAAACACTTTTCTTTTATTGGTCGGATGAAATATGTTAATTTTTTGAGATAAGAATTTTGGGTTTTCATGAGCTGTATGCCAAAATCATCAATATTAAAACAATAAAAGGCTTGCACTACTTCAGTTGTGTGTAATGAATCAAAAATATATGAAAGTCTAATGTTTATCAGTACATTACAGAAAATAATGAACTTTATCACAATATGCTATTTTTTTGAGAGGGACCTGTATAGGCAAAACTTTTTTTTTTCTCTTCTCATTTTGGATAGAGTAAGGGAGGGTTATACCCCTGTCCCTTTATTTTCTTCCATCTGTGTCCCATTGGGGAGATTTCCCTTCACATCCTGTCCCATAGCCAAACAAGTGAGAGGAAATCCATGCTAATTAAGGGAATCCCTTGGGGACCCACTGGCCACCAGAACCAGCGTCCCCACTAGAATATTTTCCCTCTATTACTTTTCAGGGGAACCCCCTAAATTTGCGATTTTCTTTTACTTTCAACGATAAAAGTAAACAGGACAAATAGAGAGGGTGAATCTCCCTAATGGGGGCACAGACAGCAATAAAAACTGACAGGGGTTCTAATCACTACAAATTCTGCATGAACATTCTGCACACTAATGGCCCGTACACATGATCTGAAAATCGGACGACAGATCGTCTGTTTTTCTTTGCATGCTAGTCGCATATTGAAAAAAAGAGTTTACTAAAGTTATGAGAATTCTCAAACAGAATAAAAAATTGAAAGTGATGTAATGTGTTGTAATGTATTTGTATTGTATTTTCAAACGACAACTTTACTAATTAAATGAAAATGGTACTAGAAAAATGTTCGTGCTTGTCTATAATATTGAATGAATTGATGTAATCGTCTCTTGAAAAGCTGTGTACAAACAATCAGATTATTGTACGATCGCTTCGAAAGCTGTGATTTTCAGATCGTGTGTACGGGCCATTAGTGCGCAGAGGGTTCATCCAGTATTTGTAGTGTTAATATGTGGTTACACATCTTTAGCACCTGAAAGTTTAAATACATGTACAAGCTATAGGGATTTGAGCACAGGTATACTGTATCTTGTTCTAATCAATCGCTACTGTCCAAAACTAAAAAAAAAAAAAAAAGTTTTGCCTTTAGTTGTACTTAACAAGTACTTTCCTCACACTGAAGCTTCAACTCGCTCATTAAACTTTAGGTGGTCTGAAAAGTATGATGCTAAAATGCACTGTAATTTCCTAAAAATGAGCAGCTTTCTCATTGTAATCATTGGGCCCAATACATTGACTGTGACTAAACTTGCCCTGTGTCTCTGCCACTGTTGCCTGACTCTACAATAATAAATCAGAATAAAGATTGTCAAAATGTCTATGTTGTTCCGATTACTTCTGGCAGAATGGAGTAGAATCTCTTGGGGGGCTGTGACTTCTTTAAAGCCTCTGAATAATCTTGGATTGGTCCTCGGAAAGATGGCATCAGGTTGGAGGAAACCTGTGCTGAAAGAAGTTCATAGTCGCCCATTGCTGACCTCTGCTTATGAAAAATGTTATTTGATTGGTTTAATTTTAAAAAAAAACAATTATATAGTCCAATGTAATAATTGGTGTACGAATATTTGTATGTAAAATTGAATGGTTTAAAAAAATCTGTTTTATTTTTATATGTATGCTGTTCTATATAATCGCTCAATATCATCTTGGCAAACTTAAGCCCCGTACACAGGATCAGATTATCGGACGATCTATCGTCTGTTTTTTGTGGCATGCTAGTCTGATGTGGAAAGTGAAGAGGTTATTTTCATACGAATTTTCCCGTACGACAGAATTCTACTTCAGAAGTGATTTCATGTGTTGGATTGCTTTGTATGTGTTCTTTCTTCTCTGAGCATGCCTAGTCTTGCTCATAAGATTTTTCCCTGTCGAAATCTGTACTGACTGCATGAAAATCGGGCGTGTGTTGACGGAGGACAAAAATTTTATAGCCTGCACATCAGGATTTTGTCAGCGGAAAAGTCGGAGTCGGCTGTCGAAAGCACCATACTAACAATCGGAAAATCGGCAGATCGGTCGTCGGACGAAATTTCCCTTCCGAATTTCTTATCGTGTGTACGGGGCTTTAGGGTTAGTTGCAGGTGTCCTTTATGTGTTTCATTTTGCCTGATTTCAACAGGGCTGCTGTGGACGTTATAATGTCCTTAATGCTCGATTTGCCTGGTCTTGCCCTATTCCATCATGGTTGCTGCGGGCCTCTGCCCATCCTGGGTGGGGCTTCCTGCATGGTGGTCTGATCGTGAGTGTTCCGGTGGATGTGTGGCTCCATTGGGATGGGCAGGCCGCAGGAAACCGGCTGCCCTCTTATCGCTGGCCATGGGTCGTTAAGCTCACTGATGAGAGATCAATGGCCAGATTAAATTATTAAAGCACTTGATGTGTCTAAATGCATTACATGATTTGACAAGTGTCAAGTATTTTCTTGAACAAGCTGAAGTTAGAAGCTGGTTGCTATGCACAGCTGCATTCTGTGTGCTCCAGTTTTAGTAAATCTCCCTCACCGGGTCGCTTCTGCAATAAAAGCTTACCTGGCAACCACTTTCTATTTTATATCTTTAGCTCCACTTTAAATACTTAAAGCCAGTGGCTTCAATAACATATGCAGATCAGGGGTTTTGAGCTCATTGGCTGCATTCTTGACTCATTGACCATTTTTAGAAGGCCAGCAATGGCATTTCTGTCAGAACAGGTTTCTTTTTAAAGTGGAGCTGAACTCTAAATGTGGAAATATGCTATGTTGCAGGACACATGTATTTGGTAATTGCACCTAAGCAGTACCCTGAAAGATTTCCTTCTGTTTGGAATTCCTCCTTAAAAATAGCAGCGCACTTCCTTGTATGTGAGGGTCTCATGTACTTCTGTGCCTACAGCCTCATAGCTGTATATCTGCGTGAGATATGGTGATGCCACTACTGAGCTGTAGAGGATTCTGCACCTGAAAATCTATACTGTATGCTTCTACCTGCTTCTGCTTCTTCTTGAATATTCCTCCCCCAGGTACGAGATCAGCAGTTTTTGGGGCACATGGGAGGAAGGGGTTCCCTCCATACACACACACAGTGCATAATAAGTCTGTAATGGAGGAGAGCTCAGCTGCACCCTGAAAGCATTATGGATGACTAGCCCTTTGCTTGCCCTTTTTTGGGCACATCTCCCAAAGTTCAGGACCACTTTAAGGAAAAAAAATGTAAAACACAACTAAAAACTTTTTTATAACAATTTTGTATTTCAAAAATTTACAATACAGTTTTCTATGTTTACGGACAATCAAAAATCCAGATAAGCTGCTAATGTGTTGTAATTATTTCAGTTCACTAGGTGGCAGCAGAGTAATTCTAAAGCATGTCATGTAAGGAAACGTTGAACCTTTATAGGTCTAAGAGCTATAAGTAGCATGGTCATGACATCCAAAAATATAATTGAATAAATTACACTATTCTTGTTTTTTAAATGTAAAAACATATTAATCATTTCCATTTGTTGTTTCAAGTTCTTGAATAATTTATTTCTCTTTTTATATAGCTCCAGGTTCTGGTTTTTCTACACTGGATGGGGACTTTAAACCAACTCCACAGGACAGGAACAGAGACAAGGCCGAGGGCAAACACTCCATGAATAAACCTGTATCAGTCTCTGTTCCATCTTCTATAACAAGACTAAATGATAAAGTTTCTGCTTCTGAGACACAGTCATTTTCAGAGAGACATAGCCCAGAGGTAATTGCACTGTTCACAACTGTATGTGTCTTTCTGACTGCAGAAAATGCTTTAATTAAAACCATTTCCATTTTTAACATTGGGCTTGAAAGCATGCAGCCATAACAAATGGTCCCTGGCCTTAATATGAAGTGCAGCGCTGTAGGTATTCGATAAGAACTATTCACATCTCATAAGTGCTAGAAAATTGTTTCTTGGCATAACTCACAAAAATAAAGAGGTTTTTATTTCATAGTTATGCTTTCACTGTATATAGTGATTTTCATTTATTTGTATTGATTGGCCATGCTTTTAATTGCAGGTATAATTGATATGTCATTTAGTTATATGTATTTACACATTTTAGAATTGTAACACATGCAAGACTTTTCATGCATGAGACCAAATCTGCCAATTGTATTGATTTGGCACCAGTGGATTATTTCTGGATCATTTGGGAGTACGGTGTTGTATATATGTTTGTGGTTGATTGGTTGAATGATGCGTTCAGTAAGTGACCTGAATTTCCATTTTGCCTGTTCAGTATCTGAATGAATATTACCATTGTGAGGGAGACCTATTTCTTATTCATACAATACAGGACACTGCCTTTGTTATCATTGGGTTATATGCAGCTACCTTCAAGTAAGCAGGCACTGGCAAAAAAAAAAGAAGGCTGCAAAAATGTCCCCCTATATAACCCCTTCCACTCTCAGCAAGCCTTTGTTTTTTTTACTAGTGTCTTTAGGTTCTTAGGTGGTGTTAAGCTACTCTCAGAAGAGCTCCTCCCTTCTGAGGGAAGCTTACTGTGACAAACGCCCATTTGCTGGGACGTTCGCCACGGGCTACTGGAGAAATTTGGAGGCCAGCCTCCTACCCACGGACTACGGGCCTTGGCTTGTAGGGGAGCGTGGCTCTGTGTGGGGGTGTATGCTGAGGGACCCTTGGAGTACTGTTACCTTGAATTCAAGTCCCTGTCACCCCAAGCGACACCAACTCTAGGCTTAAGCTGCCTACAACCAAGGACTTTACACAATGAAAGACTAAACAGATGCTAATGACATAAGACTCAGCTATGGTATACTGGGGGGATGTGAATGGACACTTAAAATAAGGTGTGTTGAAAATGGAGACGGGCAGTCTGGGAGCATATGTCTTCTGCTTTCATCTGTTTAGAGGTGGTGTGTGTTCACACTTCTAGGAATGCGTATTCGGCTATGTTTTGGGCTTGTTGTTTTGTTGAGTCAATTATGATAATGCTAATCCTGTCTGAGCCTGCCCTGTCATTCACCTAAGACTGTATATATTGGAAGTAAGTTGTTGAATAAAGAGTCTTTGTTTTTACCCTTCATCGAGCTTAGGCTGATATTTGGGGGGGGGGGGTTGGGGGCCATAGTCACTGCATCACATGAGATTTGGTAGACCTAAGACGGAAATACTCGGTCGAAGTATTGGGGGTCCGTTACACTGGTGGCAAGCGGTGGGATTCTTCTCCCGTATAGATCCCAAACCAGGAATGCAGTGAGGAGCTCAGCAGTGTCTCGATCTAAGGAGGATCTCAGGAGATGGAGCGAGCTAGCCCCTGGGCAGTGCCCCCATATGAGGTGGAGTTCCAGCGGAGACTACTGGCAAAGGAACAGGGCCATATGTCAGCCAAGGACAAGGTGGACCAGAGAAAATATGTAATGCAAGAATTCTGGCAGGAGTCCATGGAGGTAGCCCTAGTATGGGGGCCCATGCCACCCTGATTTTGCCCCTCCAGCAACCACGGGATGCCTCTGGAGGGGATTATAGTTGGTGCCCTGCCCAGGAAGACCCAGGATATTTCAACTGGGACGTAGGGCAGGAGGCCCTCTGGAGCACGGCACAGTCTGGGAAAAGACACCAGACTAACACAAACTCAAACCAGTTGGAGGTCTGGGGTCTGGTTAGTCTCCCCCAGGAGGGGGGAGGTAGGTGACGAATGCCCATTTGCTGGGACGTTCGCCACGGGCTACTGGAGGAGTGTGGAGGCCAGCCTCCTGCCCAGGGACTACGGGCCTTGGCTTGTAGGAGAGCGTGGCTCTTTGTGGGGTTGTATGCTGGGGGACCCTTAGATTACTGGTACAGTGCCTTGCAAAAGTATTCGGCCCCCTTGAACTTTTTGACCTTTTGCCACATTTCAGGCTTCAAACATAAAGATATAAAACTGTAATTTTTTGTGAAGAATCAACAACAAGTGGGACACAATCATGAAGTGGAACGAAATTTATTGGATATTTCAAACTTTTTTAACAAATAAAAAACTGAAAAATTGGGCGTGCAAAATTATTCAGCCCCCTTAAGTTAATACTTTGTAGCGCCACCTTTTGCTGCGATTACAGCTGTAAGTCGCTTGGGGTATGTCTCTATCAGTTTTGCACATCGAGAGACTGAAATTTTTGCCCATTCCTCCTTGCAAAACAGCTCGAGCTCAGTGAGGTTGGATGGAGAGCGTTTGTGAACAGCAGTTTTCAGTTCTTTCCACAGATTCTCGATTGGATTCAGGTCTGGACTTTGACTTGGCCATTCTAACACCTGGATATGTTTATTTGTGAACCATTCCATTGTAGATTTTGCTTTATGTTTTGGATCATTGTCTTGTTGGAAGACAAATCTCCCTCCCAGTCTCAGGTCTTTTGCAGACTCCATCAGGTTTTCTTCCAGAATGGTCCTGTATTTGGCTCCATCCATCTTACCATCAATTTTAATCATCTTCCCTGTCCCTGCTGAAGAAAAGCAGGCCCAAACCATGATGCTGCCACCACCATGTTTGACAGTGGGGATGGTGTGTTCAGGGTGATGAGCTGTGTTGCTTTTACGCCAAACAAAATGTTTTACATTTTTGCCAAAAAGTTCGATTTTGGTTTCATCTGACCAGAGCACCTTCTTCCACATGTTTGGTGTGTCTCCCTGGTGGCTTGTGGCAAACTTTTTAAACAACACTTTTTATGGAAAGTTTTAAGAAATGGCTTTCTTCTTGCCACTCTTCCATAAAGGCCAGATTTATGCAGTATACGACTGATTGTTGTCCTATGGACAGAGTCTCCCACCTCAGCTGTAGATCTCTGCAGTTCATCCAGAGTGATCATGGGCCTCTTGGCTGCATCTCTGATCAGTCTTCTCCTTGTATGAGCTGAAGGTTTAGAGGGACGGCCAGGTCTTTGTAGATTTGCAGTGGTCTGATACTCCTTCCATTTCAAAATTATCGCTTGCACAGTGCTCCTTGGGATGTTTAAAGCTTGGGAAATCTTTTTGTATCCAAATCCAGCTTTAAACTTCTCCACAACAGTATCTTGGACCTGCCTGGTGTGTTCCTTGTTCTTCGTGATGCTCTCTGCGCTTTAAACGGACCTCTGAGACTATCACAGTGCAGGTGCATTTATACGGAGACTTGATTACACACAGGTGGATTCTATTTATCATCATTAGTCATTTAGGTCAACATTGGATCATTCAGAGATCCTCACTGAACTTCTGGAGAGAGTTTGCTGCACTGAAAGTAAAGGGGCTGAATAATTTTGCACGCCCAATTTTTCAGTTTTTTATTTGTTAACCAAGTTTGAAATATCCAATAAATTTTGTTCCACTTCATGATTGTGTCCCACTTGTTGTTGATTCTTCACAAAAAATTACAGTTTTATATCTTTATGTTTGAAGCCTGAAATGTGGCAAAAGGTCGCAAAGTTCAAGGGGGCCGAATACTTTCGCAAGGCACTGTACTTTGAATTCAAGTCCCTGTCACCCCAAGCGACACAGACTCTAGGCCTAAGCTGCCTATAACCAAGGACTTCACACAATGAAAGACTAAACAGATGCTAATGACATAAGGCTCACCTATGGTATACTGGGGGGATGTGAATGGACACTTAAAATAAGGTGTGTTGAAAATGGAGACGGGCAGTCTGGGAGCATATGTCTTCTGCTTTCATCTGTTTAGAGGTGGTATGTGTTCACACTTCTAGGAATGCGTATTTGGCTACCCTGCCCCCAACAACCGCCCTCCCATTGGTCAATTGCAAAGTACCTGCAGTTCCCATTCAGGTCCTCTTTAGCCATGCAAATGAGGAATTGAAAATTAGTCATAGCTTGACCAGAAGGACTGCCATGCAAATGAGGACTTGAAAATGAGTCAACAGGGATTGGTCAGATAGCTTGACCAGAAGGACTGCCATTTGCAAGGAGACAGAAGCCCCAGGGGGCAATCAATGTACACAATAGTCAGACACAGAACAATGGTTCCCTAACGAGCCCTCAATACACATTACTCTGAGTGTCAATACATCCCTTAGCAGACAGCAGGTGAGGTCATTAGCACACCTGACAATAGGTGAATGGAAAGCCACCTCAGACCAAAAGCAACATTGTTTAGACAGCCCGTCTCCACATTGAACTTCCTGGAATGACCATATTAGGAGTTGGACTTCCTGCTCAGAGACCTCATGGCAAAGGGAACAAATGACCTTGCTGACAAATATGAAGCAATTCAACCCATCACCCATCTGTCCTTAAACTCCAGTGATGGGGAACACCATTTGTAGTAGTCCAAACCATTTTTCAGTGTTCGCCACCCTCCTGGTCACCCTGCATCCATAACAGATGCAGGGTGACTTAAACATAAGAGAGCCCCATAAGGCTGGGCATGGTGCCCCCCAACCTCTCAAAAGGAATTTGGGGTCCACAACCCCCATGCCCAAAGTGACTCCCGTCACAACACTCTACTAAATATGTTAGTGCTTCATGGCCTTTTCAGCATCAGGTATCTGTTTCTCAGATTTGCAAGACTGACACCTTGGCTTCTGTTTACATTACTGTATGTTACGTTCTGCCAGGTGGATGTTCAGCCCCCCCCCCCCATTGACACCAGTTTCATGTGTAAGGTGCTACAAGCTGCTTTCTGAAACTGTCAAGTTTGGACAATCCAGTTGTAATGATTAAAGTTGTAAAGTCTGCTTTTTGATTTATACCTACAGGTAAGTCTATAATTAGGCTTACCTGTAGCTTTAGTAAGTATCTCCTAAACCTGTACCGTTTAGGAGATATTTACTTTAGTAGTAGCCAGTGACGACATTAGCGCATGCGCACTGCATTCTGAATAGACGGTGCCATCCATTCAGAGCTCTGTGCCATGACCGTGACTTCATTGCAGGAGTGCAGACATTGCAGCTCGGCCATTGAAACTGCCGAAGTCCACAAACCTGGAAGAAATACCGGGTGAAGATAGAAGCCCCAGCAGTGGTGACAGCGCACCGCTGGAGAGCTTAGTTTTAAGATAAGTCTGACGTTATATACTAGTATGCAGTGTGTACTAGCACAATATGACATTATCCTGCATTATCCTTACACTACTGCTTTAGGGAGCCTGTGTCCTGTACTTTATGACTAAGAAAATAGGATATTTGGCTTACCAGTAAAATCAGTCTCTCTTGAAGTACAGTATGGGACACCAGTCTCTCCTCGCTGTTCTTATACAGTGCTTTGAAAAAGTATTCACACCCCTTGAAATTTTCATGTGACAACCAAAAACGTAAATGTATTTCATTGGGATTTTATTTGATAGACCAACACAAAGTGGCACATAATTGTGAAGTGGAAGGAAAAGGATAAATAGTTTTCAAATTTTTTTACAAATATCTGAAAAGTGTAGCGATGTTGAACCTAGAACTATGCAGGCACATCATATGGGAGGTCAGTAAGCCACAACACAAGGAGCCTCTACAGAGGTCCTTGATGCCTGGATGTTCAGGCCAAATAAAGTGGCATTAGAATGCGTCAGATGTGGGAGAATGCAACTCGACTATAACTGTAAAACACATTTGCATACCTAAATCATTTTTCTATTATTTTAAGAAGGTTTTTTTTAGGTACACAGTTTCGGTAATGCATTAATCCTATTTTAGTGGTATAATAGTATTCAGCAAGAACACTTGCTGACCGCAATACGTATATATATATATATATATATATATATATATATATATATATATATACATATACATTGCCATTTGCAACATTTATGGGGGATTATGGCTGCAGTGTTAGATTTAAGTCTCTGCTGCCTGCCTGCCTCTGACTACTAGTATGAGGAGACTAGAGTGGGATTTTGTGGTGTCACCACTGTGCTGCACACTTTTCTCCTTGCTGGAACCTCTGACATATAAATACAAAACCCTGCCTCTACCAAGATGACCGGGACATGGTGCAGAACAACACATTTTTCAGTTTGTCCGTAATGAAAAAAGATTAGTTGCAGGATGACCACAGGCAATACTAATGGATAATCATCTGCCAGCCTTATTGTGGGCACAACTTTCAGAGTTCAGTTCAGAATTTGTCAATTTCCAAAACTGGATTTGTTACACCACTCTTTTTTCGGGCTGCGTCTTTATATTTGATTGAAAAAGGCATTTATCATAGACTTTGAGAACTTTTGAAGTCTATTAAACTGAAGAGGTGTATACATGACTGGGGACAGAAGATGATGATTCACATCTAGAAGATGTACTTTTCTGATAATAGTTTGACATCTTATATATAGATGAAAAGAAAAATCTGAATACTAGGAACTCTTCAGATTTGGAAGGATTTGTTTTGCTATTATAACGTGATAGGTCATCGCAATTACAACTATTCCAATCATGACTCAGATGCACTTGGCCTTTTGCATGCAGCAATCAGCAAAGAATAGATTTGGCATCAGTATTAAACTGTAGAAAAATAGAAAAGAGAAGCCATTATTTTGCAAAAACCTTTCTTGCATATGCAAAATAAAACGGTGCATGTTAGAAATATTTATATAAGCTTATCAAGGAAATGTTAAACTAATTTTCAGTGCATCCAGAAAGTATCCATATCACTTCACTTTTTCCACATTTTGTTATGTTACAGCCTTATTCCAAAATGGATTAAATTCATTATTTTCCTCAAAATTCTACAAACAATACCCCATAATGACAAAGTGAAATAAGTTTGTTTGAAATCTTTGCAAATTTTATTAAAAACATAATAATTACAGCCTCAGATGTTTTCGAGTATAATGCTACAAGCTTGGCAGACCTTTTTTTTTTGGGCTGCTTCTCACATTCTTCTTTGCAGGAACTCTCAAGCTCCATCAAGTTGGATGAGGAACGTCGGTGCACAGCCATTTTCAGATCTCTTCAGAGATGTTAGGGTTCAAGTCTGTGCTCTGGTTGGGCCATTCAAGGACATTCACAGAGTTGTCCTATAGCCATTTCTTTGTTATCTTGGCTGTCTGCTTAGGGTCGTTGTCCTTTTGGAAGATGAACCTTCACCCGTCTGAGATCTAGAGCACTCTGGAGCAGGTTTTCATCAAGGATGTCGCTGTACATTGCTGCATTCATCTTTCCCTTGATCCTGACTAGTCTCCTAGCTCCTGCCGCTGAAAAACAACCCCACAGCATGATGCTGTCACCACCATACTTCACTGTAGGGATGGTATTGGCCAGGTGATGAGCAGTGCCTGGTTTCTTCCAGACATGACGCTTGCCATTCAGGCCAAAGAGTTCAATCTTTGTTTCATCAGACCAGAGAATTTTGTTTCTCATGGTTTTAGAGTCCTTAAGGTGCCTTTTGGCAAACTCCAGGTGGGCTGTCATGTGCCTTACTGAGGAATGGCTTCCATCTGGCCACTCTACCATAAAGGCCTGATTGGTGGAGTGCTACAGAGATAGTTGTTCTTATGGAAGGTTTTCCTCTCTCCACAGAGAAACACTAGAGCTCTGTCAGAGTGACCATCGGGTTCTTGGTCACCTCCCTGACTAAGGCCCTTCTGGCCCGATTGCTCAGTTTGGTCGGGGGGCCCAGTCTAGGAAGAGTTCTGGTGGTTCCAAACTGAAACCTTCAATGCTGCTGACATTTTTATGTACCCTTCCCCAGATCTGTGCCTCTACACAATCCTGTATCAGAGGTTTATAGACAATTCCTTTGGACTTCATGGCTTGGTTTGTGCTCTGACATGCACTGTTAACTGTGGGACCTTATAAAGACAGGTGTGTGCCTTTCCAAATCATGTCCAATCAACTGAATTTACCACAGGTGGATTCCAATCAAGTTGTAAAACATCTTAAGGATGATCAGTGGAAACTAGATGCACCTGACCTTAATATTGAGTGTCTTTGCAAAGGCTGTAAATACTTATGTACATGTGATTTTTTTTAAATTTTCAAAGATTTGAAACAAGCTCCTTTGAGGTTGTCATTATGGGGTATTGTATTGTATTTTCAGAATTTTGAGGAAAAAAAATCAATTTATTCAATTTTGAAAAAAGGCTGTAACGTAACAAAATGTGGAAAAAATTGAGGCGCTGTAAATACTTTCTGGATGCAGTGTAAATAGTTGCAGAAAAGATAAATTAGACACTTGAAAGCACAGGAATTGGTTTGTAGTTTTGCTATAGAATTAAATAAGTATATGCAACTGTATAATATAATTAAAATAAAAAAATACTTTTTTTTAACAGGAATTCTATAAAATACTAAATTTCCTTACAGTATGTTCAAAGATGGGGAAAGGCCATCATAATAGTATGCAACATTTATGTGTTTTGAGCCTAGTGGTTGATCAATTTGCAGGGCCACCAGATAATAATCGGATATAGTAAATGATTTTATTAGGGCCAATTCATACTATGTGTGGTTACCGGCACTTTACTGCGCTGTAAAACGCTGGTCACTGCAAAGACACACAGAAAAACAATTGTTTTCTGTGTGTCCCATTTGCACTGCAATGCAGCCTGAAGCTGCGATAAATGCAGACATGCTGAATTTTATTCCTGCTCACTGTACTGAATTGCCTGTCTGTACAGCAGCACAACACAGCGTCCTGCTGTACAGTGACATAAACAAACTGTACTTCTGTACACTTCAAATAAAGTTCAGCTGTCGGACAGGTAACGTGCTGCAGTTTATTTTCCAAAGCTGTCCATTCATTGTGAATGGGCCCCTTAGTGTCTGTTGAAACCAGTAGAAATCTAGCAGAACTTTGGGCTTACAGAGTAAAAAATCAAAATTTTGGGAAAACATATAAAACTCAATCCCACTCAGCAGTGCTAAAGCACTATACAGTGCATTTTAAGGTAATATTCCACCACAGTAATAATATATAGGGCAATATAAACCGATCAATCACCAAATATGTACACAATGATTGGATCACACAATACACTGTATAATCAATAAAGTCTCTAAGAAAGTGCAATTGTCCTTATTGGTAATGGTGATAGATGTTATTCCACGGTGTTCCAGTGAAATCAATAATGAGATATCCGCCACCTCACCACTTGTGCTCCCCCATCGGTAATGGGCACTCACCAGAAAACCATATGAAACTGCGCCTTAAGATAACCTCTACACTTCTCTCCACTCCTCTAATAATCTTAGACGCTCCTCCTCCACTGCATCATGTGAAGCACATACTGATCATTGGGACAGATCGCTCCATTAAGTTTGCCAGAGATAGCCCATGGCTAAACATCACCATCAGGGAAAAAGAAAAGCAGGGAGCCAATAGCGTGATACCGTTTAACACTTTATTGCAAACACACACACATGTCCCGCACCCCCTTTAGGTAATCAGCTTACATAAAATAGAACATGAAAAGGCACAGCATAAAATAATGGCTCCAAACGCTAAGTCCCTCTCACCCATTCGCATACCGCTCCACACGGTTGTAGATAGTGGGATCTGGAGGCTAAGCGTCTAGGTTGCCACAGAGACCGCGTGCTCACGCCCTGACGTACATTCGTCAACACGGACTTCTACGAAGGGGCGTGAGCATGCATGTCGGTCTTAATCCTAAATAGGATCATTGCAATTCCGGTCCGCCCCTTTGTCCTCCTACTTACAGGAAACAGGACATATGTTTTACACTGCTAAAAAACGTATATAAGACATTGATACACATATATACATTGTCCTTAAGGCTTCCCAGAGTAATTTACATGTTTTTTCAAATGTGCTATATATATACACATATATTAAGCTAATTACCCTAAGACAAAAGGATCAGACAATGGATAGATGAAGTCCGTTTGATATCTCAGGATACATGTTTGACTAATAGAGTGAAAAATACGGATGATAAACATCAGTGGGATTTCATAACGGACTATAATGTCCAGTATAAACAAATTGAAGATCTGATTTCAAAACATTGGAATGTTTTAAAGATGGACAGAGTTCTGGGTGATGTTTTACCTGAGAGCCCTGTCTTTATATATAGAAAAGTACCCACCATTGGGGACAAAATAGTTAGAAAAGTTTTGGACCCACCAAAGATACAAAAACTGTTTTGGAACAGAACTGTTTTTTTCTCCTGTCAGAGATGCAAGGCCTGCCGTCCGGTGAATACCAACTTTAGAGGATTAACTTCATTTACGTCGAATGCCAATGGCAAAGTGTTCGAGATTAAAGAATTTATATCGAGTGCATCCACACATGTCGTTTATGGACTGGAATGCCCATGCGGCTTAATTTATATAGGCCGCACTAAAAGAACTCTGTGCAAACGTATATCAGAACACATTTATAAAATCACGTTTGGATTCAAAGAGCATAGTGTTCCCCTACATTTTAGGGAAAAACATGGAAGGGACCCTTCTGTGTTGAAGTTTTGGGGCATTGAGAAAATGCCTTCTTCCTGGAGAGGATCCAATAGGGTCAGGGACCTATCGAAAAAAGAGACCCAGTGGATCTATATGACTAATGCGCTCAAGCCCAATGGACTCAACATAGATTTAGATCTTAATTGTTTTTTAAAGTGGAGTTCCACCCATTTTTTCAACATTATAAAAATCGATTATATTTCTCAAATGATTACAGCAGTTGCTAAATGTGATGTTTTACCTATCGCCTAACAGTATATAATGTTTCATAAATGATATTTCCTATACACTAACCTTTACTTCACAGCAGTAGGGGGCTCCCATCTTAATTGTGGGCACTTGAAGCCCACACGTCGCTACTTCCTACAAGCAGTGCTGCTGGTTACCCAGCATGCACCTCTGAATCCCCCGCATGTGTAATGGACCAACAGCGCGGCACGCAATAGCGTCCATCGTTGCCATCTCAACGGCGGCATCGTAGAAAGGTCCCGCCCCGTTGTTATGGCAACAACAACCGCAACTCGCTGTGCTAGCTTCTGGGCTCTGGTGAGGTAACAGTGAAGGCAGTGGCGTCACTATGGGGGTGCGGTCCGCACCGGGTGACACCCGCCAGAGGGGTGACACTACATGTTTCCCCAGCTGCCTGCAGTGCAGTCTTCACTTGTCACTCTGTGTTGAAGCTTTCGGCCGTACACTGCCCCTCCTCCTCTTGCTATGTTTTCCTTCCTGTACTCCTGAGGGGGAGGAGGCAGTCCGAGGCACCACGCTGCCTGGATAACATTCTCCAGGATAAGAGAAGCTGGCCGTCTCTTCATTGCACAGACAAAGGGGGGGGGAGAGAGAGAGAGACAGATGGAGAGGGAGAGAGACAGAGGGAGAGAGAGGGAGAGAGAGACAGGCAGAAGGAGAGAGAGACACAGACAGGGGGGAGGGTTGTGGACATTCTGCTGAGAAGTCCTTAGTGAGCCAGAGGGGGTTGTTGTAGCCGACTATTGGCTTCAGCAGCTGCAGCCTGGAGAAGCCGAGTATATTTGCTTGCAGGAACACCAAAGACAGCACTGTGCGTGACATCACTCAGTATCCTCCTCTGTCCTCCACGCTGGGTCTTCGGAGAGGAGGTGGAGTAAGAGATCCTAATTTAGGCACTGCACTAGACTGTGTTGTCGTTGGCTGAGATTTCTGGGTGGCCCTTACAGGAGCTTGGACCCCCTGGTCCTGGGCAGCGGGCACCTGCACAGTAGCTGGCACAGTTTGAGATAGGAGAGAGAGAGAGACAGGGACCTCACCTTGCACTCCCTGGCACGCAGTACACTGTAGCCTCCTCCACCGGCCGCTGCCTCTTCTGTTATGTAAACACAATGTTGGTGCTTGGCAACGGCTACCACGCATCATCAAATATCGCAATGTTTCCTTCCCACGGGCTCCAGGGAATGATGACTCACATCTCCCAGGAGCCCGTGCAGACACAGGAAGTGACGTACCTCGCCGCGGCGCCGAAGGAGGCAGAAAATTGCTTACCCCTAGCAACAGGGCAAGTGGAGCAAGAAAAAAATAAAAAAGTCACCAATACTGTGATCATTTGGGGAATAGATGCAATTTTTGTATTGTTGAAAAAATGGGTGGAACTCCACTTTAAGCAATTATTAGATTCAATCTATCGGTGTATGAGACCTCTGGCATTTGAGCATCATTATGATAGTGTTCTCCCAATATTGGCATTATTGATACATTTTTGTTTGTTTTTTCTATGTCCATATAGATGCATCTCTGCATGTTAACATCATTTGCAACATTGTAATAGATGCTTGTGTTGACATGTATGGATATGACACAAGCACATGTCTATCTGTGCATAAAAAGATTGAAATGATCTCCAGCATTGTCTGTGAATATGGTTATATTGGCATATTAATGTGCACTCCTTTTTGAATGTGAGTGATTAATTTTAATAAGCGTTTTAATTTTATTTCATGGTTATGCTGTATTATTAATTGTTGTTAGGATCATTTATAATTGAATTCACTTTGGGTCTCACAGATCAGACATATTTTGTTTGGCATGTAGATGTCACCCTAGAACAAGATGAACAATCCGGATCCTTTTGTCTTAGGGTAATTAGCTTAGCCACTTTACCACTGCTCACATTGCTGCTACTGCAGCAAGGTGGCAGCCCTGGGTCTGGCGATGTAGACCTACGTCGCCAGATACCTCCCTCTCTCGGCGGGGCGCGCGCGCCGCCAGAGGATCGCTCCCGCTGTGTTTAGACACAGCGGGAGTCAGGCCAGGGGAGGAGAGGAGGTGATCACCGCCTCTCTTCCCCGATCGTCCGGGAAAGACTGAGGAAATCTGCTTGTTTGTGTAAACAAAGCGGCGGATCTCCTCTGTGACAGGCAGGGACAGATCACAGGATTCAGCATAGCTGAACCTGCGATCTGTGTCTGTGTCACACAACCCCCTCCCCCCACACACATCAGTAAGCATGAGGCACACATTTAACCCCTTGATCACCAACAGTGTTAACCCCTTCCCTGCCAGTGTCATTATTACAGTAACATTGCATATTTTTATAGCACTGATTACTGTAGTAATGTCACTGGTCTACCCAAAAGGGTTAGTCAGGTGTGGGACATGTGTGTGTTTTTGCAATAAAGTGTTAAACGGTATCACGCTATTGGCCCCCTGCTTTTCTTTTTTCCTGATGGTGACGTTTATCCATGGGCTATCTCTGGAAACTGAATGGAGCTATTTGTCCCAATGATCAGTATGTGCTTCACATGATGCAGTGGAGGAGGAGCATCTAAGACTATCAGAGGAGAGGAGAGAAGTGTAGAGGTTATCTTAAGGCGCAGTTTCATATGGTTTTCTGGTGAGTGCCCATTACCGATGGGGGAGCACAAGTGGTGAGGTGGCGGATATCTCATTATTGATTGTAACTGGAACACCGTGGAATAACATCTATCACCATTACCAATAAGGACAATTGCACTTTGTTAGAGACTTTATTGATTATACAGTGTATTGTGTGATCCAATCATTGTGTACATATTTGGTGATTGATCGGTTTATATTGCTCTATATATTATTACTGGGGTGGAATATTACCTTTAAAATGCACTGAATAGTGCTTTAGCGCTGCTGAGTGGGATTGAGTTTTATATGTATTACATATTTTATATATTAAGACTGTCACACTTTTTGTTTTAGTATTTGCAGTTTACAGCGGCTGCTTCAATTTATTTTATTTAATAATTGTTTTAATTATTATTATTACTCACAGTATTGTGAAATCGTTTCACTGGTCCTACTGACCAGAACTGAGCGCTGGACGAGTGTTTGCTTGACCTTGTTTTTTTTTTTTTGTTTTGCAACCACTTTTTTACTATAGTTTGATATCTTGATATCTTACGTCTAGCAGCTATGGATGCTGTACTTTTCTTTTTAAAATAGACAGCTGGATTTAAAAACTGTTTTTACTGGTTCACAAGTTATACAAGCTGACTGTGATTTATCAAGCACTCTCACCGGTTTGGGCAATGTCTTAGAAAAACAGATTCGCACATAGTGGGACATCTGTACCTACGAGCAATACTTGAAGGATAAAATCATTACGAGGAGACTCAGGTGGGAGGTGACTCCACAGGATGGTTTAGATGACGCATTGTCTACCACTGAGTGGCTTGGTTTTTTTTAACCAAGTGGGTTTTAAATTTCAAGAATTGATATTAAAGCGTAAAAAGAAGAAAATGACAATGCTTGAGAATAAAATATCTGAGCTGCAATTGCAGTTAGAACCATATAAGGAATCACCTATAATTACTAAATGTAATGTTGACATTAAGAAAAAATTTGAAAAATTAGATCATGATACGCAGAAGAAAAAGGTTAAAAAATACCATATGGATGTATCGGATTTTAATTAGATTGAAATATATCTATGGCAAACATCGTCCTTTCCCTCTAGGGACCAAGCCCATCCCCATGTTACAGCTCACACAGTGGGACCTATGGCAGCTAACGCTGAAGGTAGAAATGGGATGCAAGTAAAGACCTCCTATAAGGCCCCTAAAGCCAATGCTTGGCAACAGGTGAAACCTAAAGATAAGGGGAGACCTATTCCGCAAGCTGGTCCCTATAATGGTGCTAGTCCCACGCCGTATCAAAGACATCCTGTGAATTATGAATCTGAAAAGAGGGGGAGAAATAATAATGAAGATCATCCATCCCCTTAGAGACCCGATATGCAAAATAGGTATGAAGTATTGAAAACAGTAGATAGTTATCAGCAATCCCCTTACTGTCCTTTTTTAGGTAGGGGAGGGAGGGGGAGGGGTCGAGGGAGAGGAGGTTGTCCCTGGAGTCCCGCACACTCACAGAGAAACAGTTGGGACGCATTATCCACAGTGGGAGAGAAACGAACAGCACCAATCCCAGATGCAGTACCGCACAGGGGATGTCGAGCAGGACGAAGAGTCCAGAAAAAGAAGGGAGATGGACTAAAAGGAATTTACAACCTTGCAGGAATGACCTGAATAGAAAGGAAATAAATGTGTTAAATGCTGGCCTAAAATGTGGGATCAAAAAACCCATAAACAAATTTAATTTTTACATGGACATTCAGAAGTACGTGAGGAAAAAAAACATGAAAAGGTATTTTCTGAATACGAATGCATCCCAGAATAGAAGCATCAATGTGAGACCAACACCATCTATTGGTGTTGATAGCGGATTGAAGAATAACTTGCTGTTTAATCCTCCACAGTCATCAAATCCAAATATTGAGGTATTTAAACAACTAGTGATCAGGGATCTTAAATTGATTAAACCTATAAGGATTGCAAACCCCAGATACATTCAGGAAGGAATAGAATCTTTAGAAAAAAAGAAGGATGTCGTCATCAGGCCCGCAGATAAGGGCGGAGGGGTAGTGATTCTGAGCAAGATCTATTACCATAACTAATTAATGAATATGCTAAGCGATACGAATACTTATGGAGTATTACCCAAAGACCCCACTTTTATGTATAGAAGAGATCTCCACAACCTGATCGAATATGGGTTTGATAGAAGAATTCTTTCAAAAATGGAAAAGAGGTACTTGGTTCCCAGCTACAGCAGAATTCCGACAATTTATACCTTGCCAAAGGTTCACAAAGACCAAGTTAACCCACCAGCAAGACCCATTGTGAATAGCATTGGGTCGGTAACAGCAAGGGTTGTGGAATACTTGGACAGATTCCTGCAGGCTAGTGTCGTAGGCACAAAAGCCTATTTAAAGGATACCAAAGATTGTTTGTGTACCTTGAAGGAGATAGTAATACCGGATGTACCAGAAGTTTTCTTAGTGACAGCGGATGTAGCATCCCTCTATACAATTATTCAACATGAGGATGCTCTCCTATCTCTGAATTGGGCATCTCAGAGCCCGGATCTCCCACATTGTCAGAAAAGGTTTTTGGGAATGGCACTTGATTTCTGCGTTTCCCGTAACTATTTCTGGTATGGTGGTCAATTTTATATTCAAAGAAGAGGTGCTGCGATGGGCGTGAAGTTCGCACCCAGTATCGCAAATTTATTTATGGGAGAATGGGAGGATAGACGTATTTACGTATATCAGAGGGAAGAGTTATTGATGTACAGAAGGTACATCGATGATCTCTTCTTTATCTGGGCTGGGTCTGAAACATCTTTACAAGATTTTACAAATAAATTGAATTCTACTCAGAAGAACATCCGTTTGGACTTTTCTTGGAGTAAGGAGTCGGTGAATTATTTAGATGTAAATATTAACATACAGAATCGCATATACAACAAAAGCATATTTCAAGCCAACGGATCGGAACGGATACCTGCCTATACAGAGTGGTCATCACCCGAACTGGTTAAGAAATACTGTAAACCCCCCTCCATTGCGGGGGTTACGTTCCGGACCCAGACGCGAAAAGTGAAAATCCGCGAAATAGAGAAACCCTATTAAAATGCATTGTAGGCATGTTTTTTTTTACTGTCACTGTACGTGTAAAAGCATTTTAAGGTCTTTAAACACACTTTTAAAACAATAGAAACTCATTTAAACACATAAAAGATACTGAGAGACATAGCAAGAGATATGGAAAACACAAAAATATTTCATTTTTAATGATTTAATTATTAAATTAACATTCCAAAAAACAAACGCAATATACCGGGACCGCAAAAACTGAACCACGATGGAGCGGGGGTTTACTGTATCCCAAAGAAGCCGATGTTGAGAATCCGTCGTAATTGTACCACAGATCAAGATTTTGTTCATCAGTCGGAGATTATAAAGAATAATTTGTTGAAAAGGATATAAATCATCCTCTATTGATCAGACGATAGATGAAGTCCGTTTGATATCTCAGGATACATGTTTGACTAATAGAGTGAAAAATGAAAAACCTCAGTGGGGTTTCATAACGGACTATAATGTCCAGTATAAACAAATTGAAGATCTGATTTCAAAACATTGGAATGTTTTAAAGATGGACAGGGTTCTGGGAGATGTTTTACCTGAGAGCCCTGTCTCTATATATAGAAAAGTACCCACCATTGGGGACAAAATAATAAGAAAAGTTTTGGACCCACCGAAGATACCAAAACTGTTTTGGAACAGAACTGTTTTTTTCTCCTGTAAGAGATGCCAGGCCTGCCGTCAGGTGAATACCCACTTTAGAGGATTAACTTCATTTACGTCGAATGCCAATGGGAAAATGTTCAAGATTAAATAATTTATATCGAGTGCATCCACACATGTCGTTTATGGACTGGAATGTCCATGCGGCTTAATTTATATAGGCCGCACTAAAAGAACTCTGTGCAAACGCATATCAGAACACATTTATAAAATCACGATTGGATTCAAAGAGCATAGTGTTCCCCTACATTTCAGGGAAAAACATGGGAGTGACCCTTCAGAGTTGAAGTTTTGGGGCATTGAGAAAATGCCTTCTTCCTGGAGAGGATCCAATAGAGTCAGGGATCTATCGAAAAAAGAGACCCAGTGGATCTATATGACTATGCGCTCACGCCCAATGGGACTCAACATAGATTTTGATCTTAATTGTTTTTAAGCAATTATTAGATTCAATCTATCTGTGTATGAGACCTGTGGCATTTGAGCAGCATTATGATAGTGTTCTCCTAATATTGGCATTATTGATACATTTTTGTTAGTTTTTTTCTTTGTCCATATAGGTGCATCTCTGCATGTTAACATCATTTGCAACATTGTAATAGATTCTTGTGTTGACATGTATGGATATGACACAAGCACATGTCTGTCTGTGCATAAAAAGATTTTTGAAATTATCTCCAGCATTGTCTGTGAATATGGTTATATTGGCATATTAATATGCACTCCTTTTGAATGTGAGTGATTAATTTTAATAAGAGTTTTTAATTGTAATTAATTTTATTTTAAATTTATTTTTTTTTAATTTATTTTTATTTAATGGTTATGCTGTATTATTAATTTAATGGTTATGCTGTATTATTAATTGTTAGGATCATTTATAATTGAATTCACTTTGGGTCTCACAGATCAGACATATTTTGTTTGGCCTGTAGATGTCACCCTAGAACTAGATGAACAATCCGGATCCTTTTGTCTTAGGGTAATTAGCTTAACCACTTTACCACTGCTCACATTCCTGCTACTGCAGCAAGGTGGCAGCCCTGGGTCTGGCGACGTAGACCTACGTCGCCAGATACCTCCCTCTCTCGGCAGAGCACTGTGTTTAGACACAGCGGGAGTCGGGCCAGGGGAGGAGAGGCGGTGATCACCGCCTCTCTTCCCCGATCGTCCGGGAAAGACTGAGGAAATCCACCCGTTTGTGTAAACAAAGCAGGCGGATCTCCTCTGTGACAGGCAGGGACAGATCACAGGATTTAGCATAGCTGAACCTGCGATCTGTGTCTGTGTCACACAACCCCCTCCCCCCACACACGTCAGTAAGCATGAGGCACACATTTAACCCCTTGATCACCAACAGTGTTAACCCCTTCCCTGCCAGTGTCATATTACAGTAACAGTGCATATTTATAGCACTAATTACTGTAGTAATGTCACTGGTCCCCCCAAAAGTGTCAAAAATGTCAGTTAGGGGTCTGATCTGTCCTCTGCAATGTCGCGGTCCTGCAAAAAATCGCAGATCACCGCCATTACTAGTAAAAAATAAACAATAACAATTACAAATCTTTCCCGTAGTTAGTAAACGCGATAACTTTTGCACAAACCAATCAAAATACGCTTATTGTGATTTTTTTTTTACCAAAAATATGTAGCAGAAAACAAATTGTCCTAAAATGTTAAAAAATTTTGATTTGTACATTTTTTTGGGGAATGTTATATATCAGAATGTGAAAAATATTTTTTTTTTCTTCAAAACAGATCAAATACCACCAAAAGAAAGCTCTATTTGTGGGGGGGGGGGGGGGAAGGACATAAATGTAATTTGGGTACAGCGTTGCATGACCGTGCAATTTTCCGTTAAAGTAACGCAGTGCCGAATCACAAAATATGGCCTGGTCAGGAATGGGGTAAAATCTTCCGGTCTTAAAGTGGTTAAAAATACGCTCATTGAGAATTTTTTTGTCAAAGACATGTAGCTAAATACATTCTGGCCTAAATATATGACAAACATTTAATATATTGGAAATTTTTTAACTGTCAAGGTAGAAAATATAAATTTTTCGCAAAATGTTCGCTGTTTTTTTTATTAATATCGCAAAAAATGAAAAGCGCAGAGGTGAACAAATACCATCAAAAGAAAGCTCAGTTTGTGGGAAAAAAGGACGTAAATTTCGTTTTGGTACAGCATTGCATAACAACGTAATTGTCAGGTAAAGTCGCGCAGTGCCAAGTTGAAAAAAGTGGCTTGGTCATTAAGCAGGAAAATCCTCCGGTCTTAAAGTGGTTAATATATGTGTATATATAGCACATTTGTGTGTATACAGTGGGTACGGAAAGTATTCAGACCCCCTTAAATTTTTCACTCTTTGTTATATTGCAGCCATTTGCTAAAATCATTTAAGTTCATTCTTCTTCCTCATGAATGTACACATAGCACCCCATACTGACAGAAAAACACAGAATTGTTGACATTGTTGCAGATTTATTAAAAAAGAAAAACTGAAATATCACATGGTCCTAAGTATTCAGACCCTTTGCTCAGTATTTAGTAGAAGCCCCCTTTTGATCTAATACAGCCAGGAGTCTTATTGGGAAAGATGCAACAAGTCTTTCACACCTGGATTTGGGGATCCTCTGCCATTCCTCCTTGCAGATCCTCTCCAGTTCTGTCAGGTTGGATGGTAAACGTTGGTGGACAGCCATTTTTAGGTCTCTCCAGAGATGCTCAATTGGGTTTAAGTCAGGGCTCTGGCTGGGCCATTCAAGAACAGTCACGGAGTTGTTGTGAAGCCACTCCTTTGTTATTTTAGCTGTGTGCTTAGGGTCATTGTCTTGTTGGAAGGTAAACCTTCGGCCCAGTCTGAGGTCCAGAGCACTCTGGAGAAGGTTTTTGTCCAGGATATCCCTGTACTTGGCCGCATTCATCTTTCCCTCGATTGCAACCAGTCGTCCTGTCCCTGCAGCTGAAAAACACCCCCACAGCATGATGCTGCCACCACCATGCTTCACTGTTGGGACTGTATTGGACAGGTGATGAGCAGTGCCTGGTTTTCTCCACACATACCGCTTAGAATTAAGGCCAAAAAGTTCTATTTTGGTGTCATCAGACCAGAGAATCTTATTTCTCACCATCTTGGAGTCCTTCAGGTGTTTTTTTAGCAAACTCCATGCGGGCTTTCATGTGTCTTACACTGAGGAGAGGCTTCCGTCGGGCCATTCTGCCATAAAGCCCCGACTGGTGGAGGGCTGCAGTGATGGTTGACTTTCTACAACTTTCTCCCATCTCCTGACTGCATCTCTGGAGCTCAGCCACAGTGATCTTTGGGTTCTTCTTTACCTCTCTCACCTAGGCTCTTCTCCCCCGATAGCTCAGTTTGGCCGGACGGCCAGCTCTAGGAAGGGTTCTGGTCATCCTAAACGTCTTCCATTTGAGGATTATGGAGGCCACTGTGCTCTTAGGAACCTTAAGTGCAGCAGAAATCTTTTTGTAACCTTGGCCAGATCTGTGCCTTGCCACAATTCTGTCTCTGAGCTCTTCAGGCAGTTCCTTTGACCTCATGATTCTCATTTGCTCTGACATGCATTGTGATCTGGAAGGTCTTATATAGACAGGTGTGTGGCTTTCCTAATCAAGTCCAATCAGTATAATCAAACACAGCTGGACTCAAATGAAGGTGTAGAACCATCTCAAGGATGATCAGAAGAAATGGAAAGCACCTGAGTTAAATATATGAGTGTCACAGCAAAGGGTCTGAATACTTAGGACCATGTGATATTTCAGTTTTTCTTTTTTAATAAATCTGCAACAATGTCAACAATTCTGTGTTTTTCTGTCAGTATGGGGTGCTATGTGTACATTCATGAGGAAGAAGAATGAACTTAAATGATTTTAGCAAATGGCTGCAATATAACAAAGAGTGAAAAATTTAAGGGGGTCTGAATACTTTCCGTACCCACTGTATATAGCACATTTGAAAAAAAATGTAAATTACTTTGGGAAGCCTTAAGGACAATGTATATATGTGTATCGATGCCTTATATACGATTTTTAGCAGTTTAAAACATACGTCCTGTTTCCTGTAAGTAGGAGGGCAAAGGGGCGGACCGGGATTGCAATGATCTTATTTAAGATTGAGACCGACACGCGTGCCCACGCCCTCCGTAGAAGTCCGTGTTGACGAAACGGTCTCCCTGGTGACCTAGCCTCCATTTCCGGATCTCACTATCTACAGCCGTGTGGAGCGGTATGCGAATGGGTGAGAGGGACTTTGGAGCCATTCTTTTACGCTGTGCCTGTTCATGTTCTATTTTATGTAAGCTGATTACCTAAAGGGGGGTGTGGGACATGTGTGTGTGTGTTTGCAATAAAGTGTTAAACGGTATCACGCTAGTGGCCCCCTGCTTTTTTTTTTTCCCTGATGGTGACTTTTATCCATGGGCTATCTCTGGAAACTGAATGGAGCTATTTGTCCCAATGATCAGTATGTGCTTCACATGATGCAGTGGAGGAGGAGCATCTAAGACTATCAGAGGAGAGGAGAGAAGTGTAGAGGTTATCTTAAGGCGCGGTTTCATATGGTTTTTTGGTGAGTGCCCATTACTGATGGGGGAGCACAAGTGGTGAGGTGGCGGATATCTCATTATTGATTGTCACTGGAACACCGTAGAATAACATCTATCACCATTACCAATAAGGACAATTGCACTTTGTTAGAGACTGTATTGATTATACAGTGTATTGTGTGATCCAATCATTGTGTACATATTTGGTGATTGATCGGTTTATATTGCCCTATATATTATTACTGTGGTGGAATATTACGTTAAAATGCACTAAATAGTGCTTTAGCGCTGCTGAGTGGGATTGAGTTTTATATGTATTACATATTTTATATATTAAGACTGTCACACTTTTTGTTTTAGTATTTGCAGTTTACAGCGGCTGCTTCAATTTATTTTATTTAATCATTGTTTTAATTATTATTATTACTCACAGTATTGTGAAATCGTTTCACTGGTCCTACCAACCAGAACTGAGCGCTGGACGAGTGTTTACTTGGCCTTGGTTTGTTTTGCAACCACTTTTTTACTATACATTTTGGGAATATTTATAGTTTTTATTGGTGCTTGTCAGGAAGAGTGCAGTACCCTGTCTATATATGACAAAACTATTTCTAATAGTCATTAAATTAAGCAATTTTAATGTCCTCAAAAGAAACACAGACCATGCATTGCACAGGAGTATAAAATATACAGCACACTATAAAATGCAGCGGTCAGGAGTATGTGTTGAGTATGTTGTAGGTTTACTCTGGGTTTTGTAATCTTGGATTGGGGCCTTGAGTTTGAATGTTCCAATTTGTCTTGGGCATGGTGCTGCTGTTTATTTCCAAAGCTGTCTGTTCAGTGTGAATAGGCCCTTAGTGTCTGTTAACACGAAAAGGGCCTATTCACACTGAATGGGCCATAAGTGTCTGTTGACCCTAAGGGCCCAGTCACACTAAATGGGCCATTATTTTTCAAAGCTGAATGCCTTCAATCCTGTGTCCGGACCTTGCTAGACTCCTGCAGCCTATGTGAGTGTACAGGTGTGTAGGGTGGTTATAAGCCAGGTCTGAGAGTAGCTCAGGGCAGTTGCTGCCATTTGGAGACAGAGCCTTTGTGTGAAGATAGAGGTTTGCTCAAGCCAGGAGAGGTGACCTACTAGGGGGAAAAAACTCCATGTTTCCGAGCTTTCCTTACCTGCAGGACTGGGAGAGTTAGGACAGCTAAGCAGGTCAACAGAGGACAGAGGGAGCTAAGGCAACTAGAGAGTCCAGAAAGGATATCTGTTAGGTCTCGAGTGGGGGGGGGGACCTGGGGTGCTGAGAGAACCCTATCTAGGGGCCAAGAGTGGGCCCGTGCAGTGAGGTGCTGCAAGTATAGGCTGAGTGAGCCTGAAGAGCCCATGGTTTGGAAGACCAGAGAGAGCAGTGGTGCTTCTGAAGTGCAGCCAGGTGCCTTAGTATTTTCAGGTGATCAACTGCAAGAAGCTGATTCTCCTGCTTGGGCAACCTTTGTTAAGTCTGTAATTTTTGTTTTATTAAAAGTAGGCTATCGGGCCCTTAAAGTGTTACTAAAGTTTAATTTTTTTTTTTTAAATTAAAATAACAAACATGTTATACTCCCCTGCTCTCACCTCATCTCAGGTCCCCTGCCGATTATCTTGCCTCCTCCTCCTCTTCTTTGTTTGTCCCCATAGCAAGCTGCTTGCTATGGGGGGCACACGGTGCCTGCTTGTTCCCAAGCTGTTTGTCTATGGAGCCGCACCACCCCCTACTTCTATTGAGCTTAGCCCCACCCTCACTTCCTTCTCCCTGCATTTTGTCGGCCGCAGATTGATTGTTAGAGTCCCTGTCTAAAGAAGAAGAGAGGGGAGAAGAGATGAAGCCATGCACATTGCTGAATCCCCCCCTCCTTCTTTCCCTTCACACAGGGAAGGGGGAGGACAGAGAAATATAAAATGTTTTTTACCTTAATGTAAGGAAAGCATTAAGGTAAAAAATGTTTTTAGCTTTAGTATCACTTTAAGGCGCAAGTTCGGAACGATATGTCTCATGTCTCACTAAAATGCATCTGCAGCTCTGAGTCTAATCTCTCCATATCACACTGTAAAATGGTCATTGTAGTGCCCCTGACATGGATGTGTAAGTGTATTGTCTTTGTTTATTGATAGTACCTGCCCCCTTACATTGATGGTCAGTGGAGCTGAGCCCCTTGCATTGACATTCAATAGAGAAGAGGCCCTTACATTGGAGGTCAGTGGAGAAGGGTCCCTTACATTGGGACACTAAACATCTTACATTTGTGGGCTATAGCACAGTGGCCCCTTACATTGGGAGTCTGATCCTTTCTGGTTACTTACCTAGAAGAGAAGAAATTCTTTTGGCTCTAGTAAGTCATGTAGATGGTGAAATTATGCAGGCACTATCTTGTGGGAAATCGGTCCACCCAATCACATGTGCTTCTGCAAAACAGCAGTAAACCATGATTCCCAAAATGGTACTGTAAATATTCGAGACATTAAAAAACTTTACAGTTCATCACTTCAGAGTTAAACCTAAATTAT
Source organism: Pelophylax lessonae (assembly GCF_965119305.1). Taxonomy (NCBI): domain Eukaryota; kingdom Metazoa; phylum Chordata; class Amphibia; order Anura; family Ranidae; genus Pelophylax; species Pelophylax lessonae. Next base: position 677,152,670 of record NC_138768.1, on the reverse strand, counting down.
GGTACTAAAATTATTCCTCTACCTATGGTGTGCGTCGGGATACTCAATATGCATTATGCAACCTCTTTAAAATAATCAAATTTTGTTGCTTTGCAGCCTGAAATGAAGACAGCCGCAGGCTTTTTGTTTTATCCAGCTGTATTTATTAGTGCAACTTATAACATCAAAGTGAAAGATATAACACCAACATGTCAGAAAAAAATTCAAAAACTGAATCACTGAGTTGGAAAAGGATCACCCCCTTATGTCAGTATTGTATTATATTGGACCTCATTTTGCTTTGATTAGAGCCTTTAGTCTGTTAAAAGTTGTGTCTACTAACTTTGTAAATCTAGACTTTGAAAAATTTGCCCACTCTTCTTTTCTTTTAACTGCTCAAGTTCAGTTAAATTTGATGGTGACCGTTTGTGGACTGCAGTCTTCAAGTCAATTGGGTTTAAGTCTGGGCTCTGAGTAAGCCATGCAAGGACATTCACTTTTTTCTCCTTCAACCACTGTGTGGTTATTTTTGCTGTGTGCTTTAGGTCATTGTCCTGTTGGAAGGTAAAACTTCTTCTCTTTGACAACTTTCTGGAAGGGCAGCAGGTTTTCCTCAAGAATTTTATGGTATTTTACCCCTTCCATTTTTCTTCTATCCTGACAAGTGCTCCAGTCCCTGCCCCAGAGAAACACCACCATAACCGGATATTACCACCTCCATGCTTTACTGTAGGAATGGGGTTATTTCGATGATGAGCTTTATTGGATTTCCGTCAGGCATATTGTTTGGTGTTGGGGCCAACAATTTTAGTCTCATCTGACCATAACACCTTTTTCCACGTGGTCAGAATCTTCAAGGTGCGTTTAAGGTGGTCAGATGAGACTAAAATTGAATTATTTTGCCTCAACATTAAACTATATGTCTTGTGGAAATCCAATACAGCTCACCATCCAAATAACACCATTCCTACAGTAAAGCATGGAGGCAGTAATAATCTGTTATGGGAGTGTTTCTCTGCAGCAGAGACTGAAACACTTGTCAGGATAGAAGAAAAATTGATTGGGAAAAATAGCATCAAATTCCTGAGGAAAATCTGCTGACCTCTGCCAGAAAGTTGTCATTCGGAAGAAGGTTTACCTTCCAATTGACCCAAAGCACACTGCAAAAATAACCACACAGTGGTTGAAGGAGAAAAAGATGAATGTCCTTGCATGGCTTAGTCAGAGCCCGGACTTAAACTCCACTGAAAATCTGTGGATTGACTTGAAGACTGCGGTCCACAAATGGTCGCTATCAAATATAAAAGAACTTGAGCAGTTCTGCAAAGAAGAGTGGGCACATATTGCAAAGTCTAGATGTGCAAAGTTAGTAGAGACAAATCCCAACAGACTAAAGGCTGTAATTAAAGCAAAATTTGATTCAACAACATACTGACATAAGTGCGCTGTTCCTTTTTCCAACTCCGTAAATCTGTTTTTGATTTTTTTTTTTCTTACATGTTGGTGTTACATCTTTCACTTGGTGTTATAATAAGCACTATATATATATATATATATATATATATATATATATATATATATATATATATATATATATATATATATATATATTACAGTAAAACCTTGGTTTGCGAGTAATTTTGTTTACGAGCGTTTTGAAAGACGAGCAACATTTTTTTTTTTTTAAATTTGATATACGAGCACTGTCTTGATATACGAGCAGTTTTATATACTATAAGCATGCCATCCCCTCTGTTAATGCCCTCTGTTACATACCATTATGTGTCCCAGTGATTGTACTGTATATAAAGATGCCAATTTATACTGTTTCCGAGTGTCTCCCTGCACTTACCGTATATGATTCCTCGTCCCTCTGTCTCTCTCGCCTCCTCTCTGCTCTCCCCGGCGGGAGGGGTCGATCACTCCTGCTGATGTCATCTGAGGAGGAGGGGAGGAGAGAAGCAGAGCAGGGCTGAGGAGTCACACAGTGCCAGACACGCTCTTATACAGTATAAATCGGCATCTGTTATATACAGTACGGACACAGGGACACATAATGTTATTTAACAGAGGAAATGGCATACTTTTACTGTACAGGAATGTACTTTATATATAATAACAGCATATCTTTATTTATACCATTAAACCATTAAATGCTTGTGGAACGAATCATCTAAGTTTCAATGCTTTCTTATGGGAAAACTTGATTTGATATACGAGTGTTTTGGATTACAAGCAAGCTGCTGGAACGAAGGAACGAATTATACTCGCAAACCAAGGTATTACTGTATATGTATATATATATATATATATATATATATATAATTTTTTTTTATATTTTTGTTTTAATAAATGTTATTACTATCACAAGGAAACTGGCAAACCCCCTCTCTGATAGATGACCCTAGGCCTCTCTGACAACATAGGGCCTAGCTTTGGGTCCTGTAAAAGGATACCCCAATTCTGTTGAATGATGTTTTCCATCTTTTTAAATATTGATGATGGTATTGAATGATGAACTTGACTTCAGAACTGGAAATAGAGGTTATGGATTTGTTTTCATTTTTGGTTGGGACTTGACATTCTAAAAATGCTGACTGTACTAGATCGGAGTCCTATCCTTTGTCCAAAAATTTTTTGAAAATAATTGTTTAAACTTAAAGCCCATTATGCCACTATTTTTGTGTGGTTGCATCTATACATGCTACAATGTTGGTTGCTGTTCGTTAAATTTAGCCTGTAGTAAGATTACCCTACCAGGCGGCTTGCTCCGCCCAGTTTCCACTCCGAATGGTTCCTGGTCTACCATCTGTTAGCTTAAATTCTTTCCATTCACCATGGATCGGGTTAGCCTGATGAAGGAGGCGGGGCTTCAGAAACACCCTGCGGCCTACCCCATCCCATGCCTGTGCAACAGTTTGTGCCAGCTCTGACAGTAGTGTGCGTGAGCTCCAGACGCCGCTGGTGAATTATCTTGACTCGGCAGGTCCGAGAGCGTGTGGGCCAGCAGTCTTCCATCTGATTGTGTCTCCATGGGCATCCCCACTATCCCTGTATGCTGTTCAATAGTTACCTTGATGTAAGTGTTTTTAATTGTATCAAATGTGGGAACAACAAAATTTATAGTGAAGGTATACTGGACAGCCACTGAAATATCTAGTGAATGTTTAAAATGAACAGACACACCAAGAGCAGTTTTGATAAAAAGCATAAAACAAAACTTTACTGGACATCAAAAATACATCACGTTCCTTACACATAAAAGTTGCCATAAACATTAACAAGACTTAAACATACACTCCTTGCTCTCAATATCCGGAACAGTACAATGAGGAGGTTTTTTGCTGCATGCCTTCCTTCAACAGCTCCAAAAATGAACCTCCTTTCCCCCATGCTAGAGACTCTATTTATAGTCCTGTAGACCAGAGACCACCCACAAGATGTAATCATTCCTCTTGACCACTCACAGGTTGTTTTGTGAGTGATGTCAGCAAGACATGGCTGCACTCCCCCCCCCCCCCCCAAAACCACATGGTCAATTTGATATGGGGCAGCCATCTTTACACACAACTTCAAAGCTCACTAAACCACCTGTGGGTCAGAGATATTATTACACATGTATGGGAACGTTTGTCATGAATCAGGTAAAAAATATCCACAACTGATACATTAGTTAGGCTTATTTGGTTTTACATTTTTACTTTCACCTGGCATCCTCCATTGCTGTTTTTTTGTCTTGTTTGAGGAAATCTCCACTTCCTGATTGAGGAGCTGCCTGTGACTGTGTGCAAGACATTTCCTCCAGCCCGAGGATTCATCTATGGAACTTTTCCCCTAATTTCAGTACCAACTAGGACTGTATGGACTTGACTTTGTTTTTTAACTTTAACAATTATTTATTTACTCTGAATGATACATTGTATGTGTTTGATCTCCATCATGGATAGTGAGCACTGATTCACTCTCTTCTCGGTAGTTTTCCAGAAATATTTATCAACAATCTCCCTCATGAAATCTATGAAGATAAATTAATTCCACTTTTTCAGCCGGTCGGAGCATTGTATGAGTTTTGTCTGACTTTTTCAGTTGACAGATCACACAAGTGAAAGCCAAACACCTGAAAGACAGCATGTGTATTGTACTTTGTGTGCTGCACTGCCTGGGATGGGCTACCTGACTAACCAAAGTTTGGGTGCCTGGCTGTTGATTAGCTTATTGTTAATTAGATCAACGTTTAACCACTTACGGACCGCCCACCGCCTATTTACGTCGGTACTTTGATGTTAAATACCGGGGTTATGGCAGCAGATAGCTGCCATAATCCCTTTATTTTTTTTAAACGGTGGGCGGTCCGCTTTGACATAAGGATGGTCCCAGTGGCTGTTTCCCCCACTCGATTACCTTTATGGGCGACTGGAGAGGTGCCCCTCCCTCCCACTGCTTCCCGGTCATTTTTCCCGCTTACCGGAGCTGTCGGTAGCGGGAAAAACGATTCGGTCCACTCTTCTCAGGCAGGAAGATGTGTGAGGGCAAGATGGCCCTCACTCGACTCTATACTCTAATGAAAAAAAGAGACTTTTTTTTTTTTTTTTTTAGTGTAGATGTGAGATCTGAGGTCTTTTTTACCCCAGATCTCACATTAAAGAGGTCATGTTTATTTCTATTACAATGGATGTTTACATTCCTTGTAATAGGAATAAAGTGATCCAATTTTTTTTTTTTTTTTAAAAAGACAGTGTAAAAAAAAAAAAAGATAAAATAAATAGGAAACAAAAAAATGTAAGTGCCCTGTCCCCGCTAGCTCGCGAGCAGAAGCAAACACATACGCAAGTCGCGCCCACATATGTAAACAGTGTTCAAATGACACATGTGAGGTATCGCCTGGATCGTTAGAGCAAAAGCAATAATTTGAGTCCTAGACCTTCTCTTTAACTCTAAACTGGTAATCTGTAGAAAATTCTAAATTGGCGCCTATGGGGATTATTAAGTATCAATGTTTGTCGCCATTCCGTGAGCGTGCGCAATTTTGAAGCATTACATTTTGGGTATCTATTTACTCAGCGTTACATTATCTTTCACATTATAGAAAAAAACATTAGATTAACTTTACTGTTTTCTTATTTATTTATTCCAAATTTTATTTTCTCCAAAAAATTCGCCATTTTAAGACCGCTGGTGTGATAAAAAATATTGAAATGATCTCCATTTTATTCTCTAGGGTGTCTGCTAAAAAATATATATATTTTGGGGGTTCTAAGTAATTTTCTAGCAAAATAAAAACAGATTTTTACTTGTAAATAACAAGTGTCAGAAAATGCCCATGTCCAGAAGTGGTTAATTAGGTTACACTGATGATATTACTGTTTAAAGTTTGCATTGCTTACGATAATTTGTTTGAACTCTTAGTACTCTTAGTACTCTATACTCTGCTTGGTATAAATTCAGTGTGAATTCTCAATAAAGTGTTCCGGTTTGCACCTAAACTTGTGTCGTCTAGTTCTTGGGTGCAATGCGGTAGTGCGGCTCCTCTGGGTCCAGTCATGTAGTACCACGTGACTGGAATGGAAGGGGTTTCGGCGACGCGCTCGTGCTGTGTTTAGACACAGCGGGAGGCGGGCTGCTGCAGGAGAGAAATCAAAGAAATTCTAATTTTCTTACAGATACCCTTTAATGTCATGCGCACTCTAGAAATTATAACAACAGGTGTCTTGCATTCTAGATAAACCATTGATAATACAGTTATGTTATCTATATTAAATATGTACACCATATGCTTCAACAGGGACTTCAGCTATCAAATTCGCCCTCACCAACTGCAAGACTGAAGTCTCTTCCTATGACAGCTGTTCAAAAAGACATGACGATCACAAAGGAAGATGCCTCGGGGGTACTTAAAGGTAGGCACATCAGAATTATTGTATTGGGGGTGGCAGAAAATAATATTACACATTTGTCCAATTCAACAGCCAGCATTCTTAACAAGGAAGATATGTGCATAGTAGTCTTGTGCTTAGCAGGAACAATGATATCAAGGTGATCCTACTTTTGGTGTTCGATAGTAAAAAAATAAAATAAAACAAAATAAAAAATCTTTCTAGGCTTCTAATATGGATTCCAGAAAACGGAGACCATAAAAGTAAAGGAAATTTAATTATCTTTTATCCAAGATATCCAAGAATGTGTTAGGCTATTTGATTTTGAAAGTAGAAAAGTGACTCAAAAAGAGAGCTTAGACATAAAGTGTAGGAAAACACAGGATTTAACATTGGAAATAACAGTAAAATATGGCCAAAAGGTTTTATTATTCCACCCTGTAGCAGACCAATTTTTACTAGTTTCCTTCCTTGCTAGCCATGTGACAAGAGACGCAATGCATCCGGCGGAGGCAGTGACGTCACTTCCGGTGTCTCCGTTACGCGGAAACAACAGTGAGGAGGCGATCAATCACAGAGCTTTTATTTATGTGCTATTTACAAAAAGCAGTTATGTAATTGATCCTTAATATATTAAAAGGTACCTGTTTTTAAAAGCATAATACGCTATAAGCATACCAATTTTGTTCATACATATTGGGAGTATGCGTTTGCAAGTGGAGGTTGGTCAAATTTGAAGGCAGATTACAAGAGGAGGCTATCCAGTGGGAGATAAACTGGGCAAACAGCAATAGATCTGCAAGGTGCAGAAAAACCTGTAGTGGGACTGAACTTAAGGTGTGTAGGCACACCCATGGCTGATGGCGTTGGGATGATGGCTATTTTGTACACAGCTATCGTTATATGGATGGACATCAGTCTCTTTTTTTATCTTCACCTCTGCAAGATTTATCTCACATAGCCAATTGTGATTTATCCTATTTTTTATTATTTCATTTTTATTTTTCTGGATGTTTATCACCAATTTTTTCACTAGATATATTCACTGGGCATAGTGATATATGGACTAATAGAAGGAATATTTTGTTCAATATTTTTTGAACAGCACACTATTATTTACTATACAGTGCATTGCGAAAGTATTCGGCCCCCTTGAACTTTTCGACCTTTTGCCAGATTTCAGGCTTCAAACATAAAGATATAAAACTGTAATTTTTTTTGAAGAATCAACAAGTGGGACACAATCATGAAGTGGAACGAAATTTATTGGATATTTCAAACTTTTTTAACAAATAAAAAACGGAAAAATTGGGCGTGCAAAATTATTCAGCCCCCTTAAGTTAATACTTTGTAGCGCCACCTTTTGCTACAATTACAGCTGTAAGTCGCTTGGGGCATGTTTCTATCAGTTTTGCACATCGAGAGACTGACATTTTTGCCCATTCCTCCTTGCAAAACAGCTCGAGCTCAGTGAGGTTGGATGGAGAGCGTTTGTGAACAGCAGTTTTCAGTTCTTTCCACAGATTCTCGATTGGATTCAGGTCTGGACTTTGACTTGGACATTCTAACACCTGGATATGTTTATTTGTGAACCATTCCATTGTAGATTTTGCTTTATGTTTTGGATCATTGTCTTGTTGGAAGACAAATCTCCGTCCCAGTCTCAGGTCTTTTGCAGACTCCATCAGGTTTTCTTCCAGAATGGTCCTGTATTTGGCTCCATCCATCTTCCCATCAATTTTAATCATCTTCCCTGTCCCTGCTGAAGAAAAGCAGGCCCAAACCATGATGCTGCCACCACCATGTTTGACAGTGGGGATGGTGTGTTCAGGGTGATGAGCTGTGTTGCTTTTACGCCAAACATAACGTTTTGCATTGTTGCCAAAAAGTTTGATTTTGGATTCATCTGACCAGAGCACCTTCTTCCACATGTTTGGTGTGTCTCCCAGGTGGCTTGTGGCAAACTTTAAACTACACTTTTTATGGATATCTTTAAGAAATGGCTTTCTTCTTGCCACTCTTCCATAAAGGCCAGATTTGTGCAGTATACGACTGGTTGTTGTCCTATGGACAGAGTCTCCCACCTCAGCTGTAGATCTCTGCAGTTCATCCAGAGTGATCATGGGCCTCTTGGCTGCATCTCTGATCAGTCTTCTCCTTGTATGAGCTGAAAGTTTAGAGGGACCGCCAGGTCTTCGTAGATTTGCAGTGGTCTGATACTTTTTCAATATTATCGCTTGCACAGTGCTCCTTGGGATGTTTAAAGCTTGGGAAATCTTTTTGTATCCAAATCCGGCTTTAAACTTCTCCACAACAGTATCTCGGACCTGCCTGGTGTGTTCCTTGTTCTTCATGATGCTCTCTGCGCTTTAAACGGACCTCTGAGACTATCACAGTGCAGGTGCATTTATACGGAGACTTAATTACACACAGGTGGATTCTATTTATCATCATTAGTCATTTATGTCAACATTGGATCATTCAGAGATCCTCACTGAACTTCTGGGGAGAGTTTGCTGCACTGAAAGTAAAGGGGCTGAATAATTTTACACGCCCAATTTTTCAGTTTTTTTATTTGTTAAAAAAGTTTGAAATATCCAATAGATTTAGTTCCACTTCATGATTGTGTCCCACTTGTTGTTGATTCTTCAAAAAAAATTACAGTTTTATATCTTTGTTTAAAGCCGGAAATGTGGCAAAGGGTCGAAAAGTTCAAGGGGGGCGAATACTTTCGCAATGCACTGTATATATTTGATTTGTATGGTGTGATTTGCATGAGTTGCTCAGAATGCTTTCAAGAGAAAGCCAGCTGTCAGCTGAAAAAAACAATACTGGGGTTATGGCTGATATCTTCAGCCATATTCCTGGTAAACCGCTTGCAAACTGCATGGTATATATATGTGTTGCGGTTGGCAAATGGTTAAACTATTCTTTTTATTTTTCTTCATTATTTCAACTGACATTTCTATCAAGATCCAACACTGTATTGCCTCAGGGCTAACTAGCAGTTTCCGGATCAGTTACCCTTGATGTACATCTTGGGAACTGGACCCTGTAGCAGTGGGATCCAACTGTAATGTTTGCTTCAGGCATTGGATGCTATGTTCTATGCTCACCTTGGCACATGGAGTGTCATTAGCTGCAGAGTGCTATGATTCAGGGCCGTGGTCCATTCCTGTAGCATTCAGATTCTGAAGACCCCTTGGTGGTATGCCTACTTTGACAGGTAAAATTTGGTCTCCTTCAGAAACCTGCAGCAAGGATAAGGTAAGACCAGTGTTCCCTGTATTTATAACCGAGTTCTGTTTTTACATGAGGGTGTTATTAATTTTATTGTGTTATCCACTTCTGTAAATGTCTTCCGATACATTGGGGGTACTGTTGGTAATGTTCTTATAACGTTTAATTTTTTACATTTGGCAGGTTTTTCCTAGACAGCGTTGTTGCTTGGGTGGTGACATAGCTGCACTGTGGCTTCTGGCTGATGCACTGCTGTCCACCATTTCCACTGAAAACACAATAAGCACATCTGCTGGTCTCCTGGCTGGCTGCTGTTCCAGAGACATAGCCAGTGGACATCGGTCAGTGCCTGGTTCGAAAAAAATAAACAAACCCCACCGCTGTGCCTGAATGGGGGTGCCCTCACCTTAAAGAGTTGGACCTCACTGTGTTTAATGGAGGTCAAACAACGCTTTTAATATATCCCAACGCACACTCCTAATGTTTCTGTAAGCAATTCAGCCAACCACTTCCTCATACATTTCCTCCTTTAATAAAGCACTTAGGAAACAAAGGTAGAGGAAAGCTCAAGCCAATGATCAAAGATGGCGCCTATACTCCTTCCAATGCAATGATAAAACTCCCCCCAACTACAGAGGTTATGGATGCCCTGAGACCCTACTGCAGCAACCTTTGCTCTCTCTGGTCCTGCAAATAAATATAGAACACAATCTTTCTTTGAGGACCCTGTTCTGCATTGGGGCTGCTGTTATGTGTTGATGCCCCAGAGAATTTACTTCGCTAGCTCTCTAGGATGACAGTGCTTTATGTGCATATGCACAGATTTTTGTGGTTGAAGGCTTGGTCTGCTGAGCTTGCTTGCAGAAAGGGAATTTTATGCATGCCTTTTGATAGTTATTGCCTGTTTGCTGAATCCCCTGATACATTTATCATATAAGTTACTGGGGGAAGGTACTTTTGCCCACAAAAATACAGCTTAAGCCTACCATTACAATAGCTACTACCTCTTTTTACTGAAAAGGGTCCCTTAACTCCACACAGGCATCCTTCTATAAGTCAGGGGTGAATCTGTCCTTTCGGTGTAAGTCTTGGACCCTAAAACCTACAAATATACTGAGAAGCCTCCCTCACTATGAAGGGGCAACCTCACTCTCTCCAGTGAGGGCTTGTCTTTTGGCATTTGCGCAGTGTGGATCAGAGCATTCCAGACCTGGATCCAGTCTGTCATTTCCAGGGGCTAGAAAATAAAAATTCTATTCCTGCTCCCTACTTGAATCCTACTTTCTAATCTGCCAGCTTCACCTCAAAGACAGTTTAACTTGTGGGGTGCCCTAAGTCAACTTCAGCCACAAGAAGTGGTAATCCTAGTTCCTGCAGAGGAAACGTTCAAAGGGTTTTACTCAAACCTATTCACAAACCAAACAGAAGCATTCCATTTTGGATCTGAAATCCCTAAATTAATATATGGGTGTCCTCAAAGTCTGCAAGATCAGTCATTGTTTCTCAGATCAGGGGAATTTAAGGCATCAGTGGACAAGGTGCCTATCTTCACATCTTCTCATCTTTCCTTCACGCCAATGCTTTCTATACTTTTCTGTGGGGAACGGCAGTTTCAATTTGTTGCCCTGCCATTCGAGCTCTCCTCTGCACCAAGAGTCTTTACAAAAATGCTTGCTTCTGCTAAGATCCCAAAGTATCCATGTCACAGCCTAACTGGAAAATTTTCTGCTGAAAGATTTCTCAGCCACGTTTCTTTTAAACATCCAAAAGATAATCCAGTTTCTTCAAAGTTTCAGATGGCTGATCAACTTCAAGAAGTCTGCTTCTTGGTCTTCCCATCATGAGTATTTGGGGCTGATCTTGAAAATTTGGCTTCCCCAGGGAAAAAAAAGTGTCCCAGGTAGGGAGTTTTTCACATACCTGTCTTAGTGATTGGCCTTAAAGTACAGTAAATCATAAAAAATTTTTTTTTTTCACTTTGAACAAAATAGGGAATGATTAAACCCCCCCCCCCCCGCTTTTTTTTTCTTTTGTTGTTTGTTAAGATTTGCCCTAATTTCCTATTTTAAGCATACCTCAGGAAATGAGAAGAAATCCAAAGAGACAGTTGTCACCAGACCGAGTATCCCCATTGAAAAATATCCCTTCAATTCATGTCCTCGTTACAACTTACATTTTTGAATTTTTCCATTGCTTTTAGTCCCAAGGGCAATGGTCACTAGGACCAAAAAGAGAGGATGCATCTTCCTAGTAGGGACACCAAAAGCAATACAATTATGACAGAGGTTCTACTCCTACCCTACCCTATTCTATTCAAATGTTTTAAAATCTTTACTTTAAGCTGCCCAGCCAAGACTGGTAGAATAAACAGAAGTAAAATGGGGGCCTGAATGAAGGCATGAATATTGAAAATATTCATAAATTGGGACATTTATTTTATAGCTGTTGAGTGAGTTTGAAGAAGATTGAATTCATTTATATGTACATTTCTTTTTTTTTTTTTTTTTTGTCTCTGCCTGAACTTTCTGATGCAGCAAAGTAAACGAAACATCTTGTGTGTTATTCTTGTAGAATAATTGCGGATAATGATTATAAATTGTGTCAAAAAATAGCATCTTTCTTTTTTAGATGAAGCAACTTGATTAGTTTAGAACCTGTTGTGCCTGTGCCTTAGAGAATTGTCATTGTAAGTCTTCACAAAGACAGTGAATTACTGAAATGAATGTCACTTTTCCTGACACTTTCCAATAAAAACTGTATTCATCAAGGCATGTATTAAGTTAATCTTAATCAAACATCAGCTAAATCACTCTTCTGTAAAGTATCCTTCTTTTCATTTCAGCTGCTCATTCACCACTCTGCATGCATCTGTCAAAATTATAGTTTGCTCAGCTGCCTTGCAGATGCATGTTTCACACATATTGTGGTCTGTATTTCGTACTATAAAATGCTAATACAGCTAGTAAAACACACATGTTTTGGAGTATCCCTATTATGAATAGAAACAGCTCTGTAAATATAAAGAGTCATTTGCTTAATTGCCAATTTTCTGTGTGGAAAATAAATATCTTTAAATTTATTCCTTAACAATTTTTTAATTGTTGTGCTGTCTACAATTGCATTTCAGACACAGACACGCCTAGGGGCCTTTATTTAAAGCAATGAATGTTTGATATGTGTATCATTTTATTTCTTTATAAATATGCTTTTTAAAGTATATTTAAAGATAAACATTTTTGTTATGTTTTGGATAGAGTAGCCTCTTCAGCCCTGGAAGGTTTACCCCCCTTCATGACCAGGCCATTTTTTTGAAATATGGCACTGCGTTATTTTAACTGACAATTGCGCAGTTGTGCGACACTGTACCCAAGTAAAATTGATGTCCTTTTTTCCCCACAAATAGAGCTTTCTTTTGGTGGTATTTAACCACTTAAGCCCCGGAAGATTTTACCCCCTTCCTGACCAGGGGTTTTTTTGCGATTTTTTTTTTTTTTTTTACTGCCTGACTTTAACGGACAATTGCGCGGTCGTGCGACGCTGTACCTAAACGAATTTGACGTCCTTTTTTTTCCCACAAACAGAGCTTTCTTTTGGTGGTATTTTATCACCTGTGCGATTTTTACTTTTTGCGCTATAAACAAAAAAAGAGCATAAATTTTGCAAAAATAACAATATTTTTCACATTTTTTTATATGAAATTCCCCCCAAAAAAATGTAAAAATCAAAATTTTTTTAACATTTTTGGCCAATTTGTTTTCTGCTACATATGTTTGGTAAACAAAATTGCAAAAAGCGTATTTTGATTGGTTTGCGCAAAAGTTATTGCGTTTACTAACTAAGGGAAAGATTTCTGTAATTTTTGGTGTTTTTTTTTAACGCGTAATGGCGGCGATCTGCGTTTTTTTTTGCGGTACTGCGACACTGCGGCGGACAGATCGGACCCTTGACTGACATTTTTGACATTTTTGGGGTTACCAGTGACATTACTGCAGTAATCAGTGCTATACATATGCTCTGTTACTGCAAAATGACACTGGCAGGGAACAGGTTAACTTTATTGGGGAGGGAGGGGTTAAGTGTGTCCCTAGGGGCGTGCTTTTTACTGTGATTGGCTGTGGCTACTAGTGTAGGAACAGTGATCAACGGTCCTACATAGTAGAACCGTATGATCACTGTTTCTACATAGGGGAGAATGACAGGCGGCTTGTTTACATCAGCCACCTGACTTTCTCCCTCTGCACCGACGATCGGCGAGTGACCGGCGGACATCGGGTCCGCCGGTCACACGCACTGACTTCCCTGTGAACGAGCCGCGGCGGGCGCGTGCTCGCCCGCTATTGGCTCACAAGGAAGTGACAGGCAAGTGACGTAGATCTACGTCACTCTGCCTGGCCGGGGCTGACCGCCGCAGTAAATAGTCGTGCAGCAGTCGGCAACCGGTTAATTACCTCCGCACTTTTTATTTTTTGTGCTATAAATAAAAAAAATCCCGACAGTTTTGAAAAATAAACAACATATTTTTTTACTTTATGAAAACATACCCAATAAAAAAAAATTTAAAAATAAAAGTTATTCATCAGTTTAGGCCAATATGTATTCTGCTACATATTTTTGGTAAAAAAAAAAAAAATCCCAATAAGTGTATATTAGTTACATAGTGTGTGTGTGTGTGTGTGTGTGTGTGTGTGTTTGCAGTACATCGTACACCCCTGTATGTTGTAAAATTTGTAGAGTGGTGAGTGGAGCCAAGTTAACCTACTTGAGTACCAACATCCAGGGCCGGTGCAAGGATTTTTGACACCCTAGGCGAAACTTCATTTTGCCGCCCCTTGGCTCCCCCTGAGGATTACTTTCTGATTAGCAGATATATGGACTGGTCATCTAATGTCATTGTGATTGATTGGACTATTGGTTCCATGTCTCAGTAGCTTATTCCAAGGGATGCTGTGTTATTCTAGCATCTATCTGCATGATTTAACAGTCATATGAGATGCAAATGTACTCTGTTCCCAGGTATTGATTCATTTCATTTCTTATAGGGAATATTTTTTTTACCTTTTCTGAGGATTATATATTTGTGTGTATGGATGTGTGGCATATTAGAATTTATGCGGTTACCTCTGTTCATCATATACTTATTCACTACTTATTGATTAGTGTTTAGCGCCGCTTGAGTTCCTTGAGCTTGAAGATCCTATTGCGATTTTGTTATTTTTTTTTTAGGTGGCTGCTTATTTATTTATTCATTAATTTGTTACTTTATTTGTGATCTGGCACAGGGTGGAGATGGTTTTTGATTGTCACAAGTGTGTTTCCCTTGGTTTTGGAAATGTTCACTAATTAAACCTAAATCATTTAGATTTTTTTTTCTTCAGTGCCGGTTCACACTATTGCGATGACAAACATCACATGTGATTCGGAGCTGCTCCTAAGTGACGGTTCACACTATTGCAATGCGGGAACGCTGCGAATCTACTGCGTGTTCCCGCATCGCATTCGCAGCACAGGCAGTTCACACTGCTATATGCGAATCGCTGGGAGTGTCAATTCAAAGTTAACGACACCCCCTGAACAGATCGCATATTGCAGTGCTATCTGACAGTTCGCACATGAATTGGATCGCACTGGTGTGAGCCACCATGCGATCCGATTCTGCTGTGGACAAAAAAAGGGTCCTGTGCAAGTTCAATGCGATTCAGATGTGAATTCAGCCATACAATCTGATCACTGTCAGTATGGTACAAAGACCAGAGTGGCTGCACAGCACAGGGGAGAGGGAGAGACTAAGAAGGGGAAACCAGCGGCCAGGAGCCCTAGGCGGCAGTGAGCCCTAGTCGACTGCCTAACTTGCCTAGTGGTAGCGCCGGCCCTGCCAACATCCCTGTATGTTGTGGTCGTTAAGGTGCCCATCTAATAGTTTTTTTGAAACTACTGACTCTCCCTGCTGATACCACTGCTTGTGGAAGAGAATTCCACATCCTTACCGCTCTGACAGTAAAGAACCCTTTACGCAATTTAAGGTTAAACCGCTTCTCTTCTCATTTTAGTGAATGGCCATGGGTCTTTTTAAATTCACTTTCCCTAAAAAGTTTGTTCCCTATGCTAGGGTCGCCAGTATGGTATTTGTACATTGATATCATATACCCTCTCAAGGGTTTCTTCTCCAGAGAGAATAAGTTCAATGCTTGTGGTCTTTCCTCATAGATGATGTCCTCCATTCCCCTAATTATCTTTGTTGCCCTTCTCTGGACTCTCTCCAGTTGGTTTGTGCAAAAGTTATAGCGTCTACAAACTATGGGATATATTTATGAAATTTTAATTTTTTTTTTATTGTTTTTACTAATAATGGCGGCAATCAGCGATTTTTAGCGGGACTGCGACATTGCGGCAGAAAAATCGAATACTAAGAGACGCTTTTTGGGGACCCGTAACACCAAAAACCATGATTAGTGCAGATACATGATTTCGCGCAGGAGGGCCATCCTGCTGCAGTATATCTGCGTGGGGCAGTCCAGAAGGGGGTAGAGAAGGGTTAAAAAAATGTTATTCTTTTTGTTGCCTGTGGGTAATTTTTTCTTAGTTTTCTGTCCCAGATATGAAACCGTAAATAAGAGGAAATCTTCCCAAAGTGAGGGAATTCCCCTCTTTTAAAATTGTCATCGGAAAAGATGTCCCCATTCAAAGATTTGCTCTTACCTTGTTTTGCTGTGACAATAGTCACCAGAACAAACAGAGAGGGTAAATCTCCCTTAGGCTGCATTCACACTTGAGCGTAGCGTTTTTTACCGCGATTTTTACCGCGATTTTACCGCGATTTTTCAGGCGTTTTTCATTGACATCTATCAAAAACGCTGGTAATCAGCCCAAAAAGAAGCTCATGTACTTTATTCAGCTACAGGCGTTTTGCAAAACGCTCAGATGTGAACAGGGGCCATTTAAATTAATGGGGTTTTACTTGTTGGGCGTTTTGGAAGCGTTTCTTTTGAGCGTTTTTGGAGCTGAAAACGCCCAGGTGTGAATGGAGCCTTAGACCTGATTCTTACAGGCAAATATAGGTCGGCAGCAGATTCCTGCAGCAAGAATCTCAGGATTCCTTCGGCTGGATTCACAGGTGGTTCCAGACCAGCGACAAAGCAGTGACAGGCTGATGAGAGTGGGTACCTGTGGCTAGGGAGAGACGACCAGCACTGGAGAGATGCATTAAGAACGGATTGTCTATTATTGATAAAAAAATGTTTATTAATTGAGCTGCCTAATTAGTAAAGTAGGTTTCCAAGAGACATGATTCTATTATTACAAAATAAACTAGTGCAGTGCAACCAATCTATATACATACATATAAATCTAGAACTACTGTCAAAGTCTGATAATCACTACTTGGGATTGTAATGTGACACTTCAAGTCTATACATTAATTGCAAAATGAAATAAAGATAAATCATAGCAAAAACTTCCTTTTCAGCCAATAAGAAGTTTTTTCGTCCCTTAGGGACTTCAAAAAGGTTTCAAGCCCCTCAAAGCCTCTTCAGAAAGTTTCTAGCAAGCTTGGTCTGGCAATCAGAGAGCAGGCTTCTCCAGACCTGCTGACAAGGCCCCTTCAGCATGAAGGTTTGCCCCCTTCCATATCTTGGGTGGGGGAACGTCTTTTTTGGTTCCAGAGCCGTGGACCTCCTGGGTGAGCGACCAGTGGGTTCACAAGGTGATTGTATCCGGTTCCAGTATAGAATTCCATTCTTGTCCTCCAGAAGGGTTCCTTCCTTCCACTGTGCACCTGCCCCTGAATCGGCTGCACGCTCTGTTGTGGGCAGGGCAGGACTTGTTGTCCCAGGGCATGATCGCCCCGGGTTTCGGTGTCGGAACAGAGTTTTTTTTTTTTTTTTATTCATACCCTGTCATGGTTCCCAGGAAGGAGGGCAGGTTCGTCCGATTCTGGACCTCAGGCTCTGAGTCGTTTTGTGTGGGTGCAAGAATTTAGGATGGAATCCTTCGGACGGTGGTGGTGTCCCTGCATCAAGGAGGTTCCCTGACTTCTTTAGACGTCAAAGATGCCTACCCGCACGTTCCAATTTTCACCTGGCCTCCGCTCCTCGGTTCTTCACAAAAGTTGGGATTGTAATGTGACACTTCAAGTCTATACGTTAATTATAAAATGAAATAAAAATAAATCAGAGCAAATACAAGTCCAGTGCTCCCCACAAAGCCAGTGATCTTCTGTTCCTTTCTTTCATCCAGTGATTCCTGCACCTCCACACACCAGGTAAAAAACCTGCAAATAAAAACATGCTCCTCTGTTATTTTTTCAGATCAGCTCATATGTGACCCCTCTTCACTCCTCTTCAGATCCAGATTGTACTCACCCTCCAGCTCACAATATACATGTATCCCACATATGGATTACATGAAATATATATATATATATATATATATATATATATATATATATATATATATATAAAAACAAAGCACTTCTAAAATCACATTAGTCGGCTTTTAGAAGCACTTTGTTTTTTTATTCTTGTAAGTGGATTTTATTGGAGTCATTTGAATAAAGGTTTAAAAACGGGAAGCACTATATATCCGACTTTCTATTTTATGAAATCCATATGTCGGATACGAGTATATTGGGAGTTGGAGGGCGAAAACAATCTGGATCTGGAGAGGAGTGAAGAGGGGGTCACCATTTGAACGCATCCGAATTAATAACACAGAGGAGCATGTTTTAATTTTCTTAAGGTGAGCAGGTTTTTACCTGGTGTGTGGAGGTGCACGAATCACAGAATAAAAGACAGGAATAGAAAATCACTGGCTTTGTGGGGGAGCACTGGACTTTTTTTTCTTTGATTTATCTTTCTTTCATTTTGCACTTATATGTATAGACATGAAGTGTCACATTACAATCCCAAGTAGTGACTTTGGACTTTCACAGTAATTCTAGATTTACGGTATATGTATGTATATTGATTGGTTGCGCTGCACTCGTTTATTTGTTTATTTTGTATTTTTATCATATGGTGTTGTAAAATTACTATAGAGCGTTCAGCTAGCAATTGTTGTACACTGTTTTTTACTTATTTTTATTTAATATAATATTAGGTGATTGGTGGCTGCACTGATTGAGATCAGATAGTTTGATTATTCTATTGTTACATTTGTTCTACTGAACAAATGTATTGTGTGTATGGTCTGCATTAGGAATCCTCATTCAGTAAAACCAGACCAGAGTCTTTGAAAATGAAATTCATAAAACACAATGATATGCAAGAAATTATTGACTGGATGTGGGCATTGTTGTTGGGAACCCCTGCCAATAAGCTGCTTGCAATGTATAAACTGCTGTCCCAGCTAGAGTGCATGGATTAACTTGACACTTTTTAGGTGTAATTCAGCTCCTGCTAGGAAACCACTGTTTGGTTCTTCATGTTCTTCTTAAATGTGGTTTATTGACCAATTTCTGTGAAGTGTACATCTTTTCAGCAAAAGGAAGACTTTATAAATCCATGTATGTCTTGAAAGAAAGGAGTCCTTAAATGGCACACTATGGATTGTGTCAGTGAATGGGATATTTAGAGTAATTTTCTGTGAAAGTAGAAAATACTTTACTATACCAGATATAACACAGCTGTGCTTTCTACCGGTTTTTGAGACAGGTTTTCATGTTGAAAAATATAATTATACTTTTGCTAAAAGGTAGATAAGCAAGATAGAGTGGAGGTCGGGTGATGGTAACCTATAGGGACTACAAAATAGTAATTTCTCTTCCGTTTATTGACAGACATAGCTCCATATTCTTTACCATATGGTTATGCTACCCTACAGGAGTAGGACTAGGCAGACAACACAAAAGCTTGTCTATGCACCGTGGGCTGTCTTCGGCTGGCATAATCCCCCACTCTGCTTAGAGATACTAAGTTTTTTGTTTGCCTAGTTCAGGAGTAGGACCTTTTCTCCCTGCCAGGCCCTAGGTCCTGGCATTTTTGGTCTATTTTTTTGCTGTTTGTTTTTTTTTCCTGTGGAGATCTTTTAACAACTGCCGGGCTGAGCGACGGGCTGAACTAGTTCTAGTGGTCCCCTCAGCCTGGCCAGCAAGAACGTGCAGACCATAGCTCCACGCTCGTTTGGCCGTGTCATAGCCCCACTGGACAGGGGCTGGCCCGCGAGTTAAATGTCTCACAAGGTTGCATATACGACCGGGTCTTGGCCTAAATCACAGCATTCCTTCTGGCTGACAGCTCCCCCACTTTTGTGGCGAGGAGGTTCTTGTCTGGGGAGTGTTACCTGCACACTGGATCGGTAATAAAGGGCCCCCTTCTCTCCTTGCCAGGAACAGGGTCCCAGGCAGGTTTAGCTGCCATGGTACTGTGGGCCATCCGCCTTTCCTAGTGGACACTGTGGGGGTAGCGTGTCTGTGGGTCTTCCCGCATCAGCGGCGGGCGGCCCCCCTTGGGGGGGTCCATTTGCGGCTTCCTCTGTGGGCCTCCTTGGTAGGGCGCCCGCTGGGTACTCCCTTGCGGGGTCCTGTCGGTGCCCTCCCTTTTTTTGCGGGCCTCAGTAGGCGCCCCGTGTGGCAGCTTGAGTTGCCGATCCCCTATGAGGGGTAAGAGTGGTATTGGGCATTGGCTTAGCAAATGCGCCCCCCGCCCTCTCCTGCCTCATCAGATCCTGCATCTGGTTTGGTAGTTGCAGATAGGACCACCATACAGGGCTGAGTCCACATTTCCCTGACCCATCAGACAGTGAGGATGATTCCTCTGTGGCTGCTGCGCCGCACAAAAAGGTGCTGGTAGATGCATTGATTGCGTCCATGTAGGAGCCATTTATGTTGAAGGATGCAGCCGAGGCTGCTGCAGACATATCTGTTCCATTTGTCACTTACAAGCCATCCCCTGCGTTTATGGTGTTCTCTTATCCAGCTTGTTTTGACAATTGTGTCTATAGTTGCTGGGTGCATCCAGTATGACCCTTGCTGGTCCAAAGACACTTTGCTGTCCGGTATCCCTTTGTAGAGTAGTTTCTGAGGAAGTGGATGGTCCCACCAGCGGTTCCCCTATTTCCAGGTTGACTAAGGCAACCATGTTTCTGGTGGTAGTATCCCCGGCTTTTTCGAAATCCAGCTGATAGGTGGGCAAAATCTCTAAAGCCCCTTACCTGCTACTATGGCTGATGCCTTATTGCTTTGGCCTCCATTCTGATGTCTCAGACACTGACTGACGGTGGGGGTGACGCTTTTGCGTCTGGCCATGAGGGGCGGGCAGTTCCCCCCTGCCGATGGCGAACTGGCGGATCGGTTTGTCCAGGGTCTGCAGTTTGTCTGCGATGCATTTTTGGATGCGGCTTCTGTGAGTCTCTAAGCTATCTGTCTCAGCACTGTTGCTTAGGTGTTTTTTGTGGCCAAATTTTTTTATCTGCAGATCAAACCGCCAAGAAAACCCTGACTGAATTGCCTTTTCAGGGGGAGCGCCTGTTCGGGGCTACCCTGGATGACATCATTAGGTGTCTTATGGGGGGTAAGAGTACCTTCCTTTCAAGGAGGTGCTTTGCCTGCGGCATGCAACTTCCTTTTCAGCCCATAAGAAGAATTTCGTCCCTTAGGGTCTTTAAAAAGGTTCCAAGCCCCTCTGCCTCTTCGGGAGGTTTCTAGCAGGCTTGGTCTGGCAATCAGAGAGCAGGCTTCTCCAGATCTGCTGACAAGGCCCCTTCAGCATGAAGGTTTGCCCCCTTCCATATCTGGAGTGGGGTTCGTCTTTGTTGGTTCCGGGGCCGTGGACCTCCTGGGTGAGCGACCAGTGGGTTCACAAGGTGATTGTATCCGGTTCCAGTATAGAATTCCATTCTTGTCCTCCAGAAGGGTTCCTTCCTTCCACTGTGCACCTGCCCCTGAATCGGCTGCATGCTCTGTTGTGGGCAGGGCAGGACTTGTTGTCCCAGGGCGTGATCGCCCCGGGTTTCGGTGTCGGAACAGAGTTTTTTTTTTATTATTCATACCCTGTCATGGCTCCCAGGAAGGAGGGCAGATTCGTCCGATTCTGGACCTTAGGCTCTGAACCGTTTTGTGCGGGTGTAAGAATTCAGGATGCAATCCTTCGGTCGGTGCTGGCATCCCTGCATCAAGGAGGTTCCCTGACTTCTTTAGACGTCAAAGATGCCTACCCGCACATTCCAATTTGCACCTGGCATCAGCGTTCTTAGTTCTTGATTAGTATATACTGGTATCAGTTCACCCTGAGAACACAATGCACTTTACTCATTGATTTGCAGAAATTGAACAATGGCTGGAAAATGAATTATTGGGGATTAGTTCTGGAAAGTGACATAAAGGAACAAACACCTACACAATATGGAAAGTTTAATGCAAGCCTAACCATCACACTTATGAGTTTGTTGGATGTCCCATTCCAAAGCCATGAGCATGTATATGGAGTCCACCCCCACCTTTGTAGTTATAGCAGCCTTTGCTTTCCTGGGAAGGCTTTCCATATAAATTTCTGTGTGTCTGTGGGAATTTGTTACAATGTGCAGTGTGTCTGTAGAAATGTGTGCCTAGTCAGCCAAAAGCGCATTTGAAGTTGGACGAGAAGGCTTGCAATTCGTGTTTAATAGGGTTGAGATCAGGGTTCCATGTACTTTTTACCATAAAGCGTATGTGCATAAAACATACTTTTTAGCTTAGACGTGTTTATAGCAGGACATATCAGATTGCTTTTGACAAGATTTAAAAGCCAAAAAATCAGAAGAATTGTCCTATTACTGAAACTGCTCTACCCTAAAATTGCCTATTTAGATATCAGGTTTGATAACTGCATTTTACATTGATTGCAAAAATTTACACTACCATTAATGCTTTGCCCTATAGGATAAGAGGCCTGTTACCATGATATCACAGGCTTTGCCATATGTGTACTGCTGACATAATTGAATATCAACCTAACATTACCTGCTGTCAAATGGATTTGAATAACCATGTACTGTAGTCCTGTTGGAATGAAATACAATGTGTTTTATTTGTTTAAAACACATTTTAGAATTAGGTTTTCCTGCTATTATCTAACTTGTACCAAAGAAGCTGAGGGTGCATGAAAATGCATTGTATGAACTATACTGATTCTCGTTTCAAATAAAAATAAAATCATTTGTAATCCTAGGCAGAATTATAAAATAGGTAAACAAAACACTTTTAGCTTGTGATCTCCTTTAATACCCATAAAGGATTTTCAACCGTTGTCCATCAATAGGCCATCAATAAACCACTTGTTCTGTTTAGTTTGATGTCCAATGTCTTGATTGAAAAGCGTGCTCAGCTTATAAGTAGACCTTTGCATTTACATTTTTAGAGCATAGCTGGCATGCCAGAGGGATCTTGAAACATTCTCACAGAAGCTAAATAAACATTTTATTTTTTGCTCATACACAAAAGCTTACATTGAGTATGTATGTGCACTAGTTTTGTATTGCAGTGTTCTAAAAGGTAGAAACAATTTTCAGTTGTACATGAAAAGCCACTTTTCCGCTTACTGTGATTTTCAACAACTATTTGTTAAAGAGATTAGTGCATAAACATAAATTGGAATTCCCCCTAAGCAAGCATTCATATACATCCAAACCTATCTGCATATTCCAATTTATCTACCTCATCCGCTTTTTCTACACTTTGCAGTAGGGGACAGTCACTTCTGATTTGTCGCACTGCCATTTGGCATATCCTTTGCTCCCAGAATATTCACAAAGGTTCTAGAACAAAGGTCTCACGCTCAGGAATTGAGGTCAAAGATAAATCTCCCAATATGATTCTCCAATTTCATTTGAGACATTTCCAGTACAACATCTTGTTGACTTGGAACAAGCATGCTCCATTATCTGAACCTACCCATGCTCCTGTCCAGCCAAGCTCAGAATTCACTAGCTTGATGGACCTTCAGCCCAGCTTTAACAAGGGGGTATTATTTACTTCCTGGTCAATGGAAAGTGATAACAACAGATGCTAATCTTTCAGGCAGTGTTCTAGTCTCTAATGGTTCAGGGAACATGGTCATCAGTGGAAGCCTAGCTCTCTATTAACATCCTAGAGCTCAGGAAAATAAGGATGGATTTTTCCTTCAGGGACAGCCAGAGGACGTTATGGCCTGTGGCCAATATCAACCACCAAGGGGGCATCAGAAGTCATGCAGTCATAAAGAAAGCAAGCCATGTAAATCTCATGAATGGAGACTTACTAATGTCCACATCCAGGGCCGCTGATAGGCCAGTACAACCAGCCCTGTTGTACCGGGCCCGGCGTCCTCCGCTCAGCAGGGGGGGCCCAGGCAGCTTTGCAGATGATCAGTGCAAAAAAAAAAGGTCTTTCTAAATTACATCCCTGCTCAGCTGCTCCTTCTAGCTTATGGGGGTGTATTATTACTATCTTCTGAGCCTCTCTTTGTTTCTGTATGTTGGTGGGAGTGGAGGAACTTTTTTTTCATTTTCGGGCGCATGCCCAGTGTATTCAGTTCCTGCTCTGCATAGACCGGCTGCTTAAAGTTCGGGTGCCTGCTGCTGTCTGTTTCCTTCACTGGCAGAGTGATATCCCTCCGCTCATCTCCCCACTCAGTAGTCGGCTTGAGAGAGATAAGGGAGTGAGAGGCTGTGAGGTGGGCGGCGGCAACAGTCACCTGACAGTGTCCAGGAGGAGAGGAAAGCTAGAATTCATAGTGGCTGCTTCAGCACAGGGGTGCCTGGGGGTGGGTAATATATTTATATCTTTATACATAGCAGTGATTGTAATGTACTATGTACTATGTCACTATCTATAACACACAGGCAGGTGCAGGTGCTCTATCATGGCTGGCTCTGTCACAGTGTTTTACATGACATGGCTGTTGGGTGCTGATTTTGTTAACTTATTGGTCATAAGTTAACAAGGTCAGCCACCAACAGCCATGTCATGTAAAACACTATGATAGAGCACCTGCACCTGCCTGTGTGTTATCATAATCCTGATGATTTTAAAATGCCTGTGTTGCTGTTATTAAGGCTTCTTAGGGCAGAATCTGCTTGTTCAGTGTGGGATCTTTCCACTGATCCCCCTGCTGAGCAGAGTGGGCAGATGATAGGTCATCAGCCCAGGACAAAGCCCACTCTGCTCGAAGGGCATCTGGTGTAAACAAACCAACTGTCTGTTTACATCTGACTTCCCTCCAATCGGATCCACTAAACCAGGGATGGGGAACCTGCGGCCCGCACAATCGTGACGTCCGGCCCCACTCCCCGTGCCGCTGTGTCAGAAGGAGCCGATGGCTCCGTCCTGACACTGGGTCTCCGAAAAGGGTGGACCCGAGGCGCAGAGCAGTGCGCCTCGAGCCCGCCCATTTGTGTGACAATAGCGAATAAAAATTCGCTATTGTCTCACGGATCCTCCTCGGCCAATGCCATTGCCGAGGAGGAGGCGGGATGCGGGAAGACTCTAAGAGACACGGGGGCTGAAGAGAGGAAGCCGCCGCTACAACAGGTAAGTCAAGTGCACTGGTCTGGGGGGCTTGACACGCTGTTCACTCTGCATTTTAAGGGGGCACGCTGTTCACTCTGCATTTTAAGGGGGCACGCTGTTCACTCTGCATTGTAAGGGGGCACGCTGTTCACTCTGCATTTTAAGGGGGCACGCTGTTCACTCTGCATTTTAAGGGGGCACGCTGTTCACTCTGCATTGTGGTCAGTCTGCATTGAAGGGTGCATGCTTTGGTCAGTCTGCGTTTGTAAGGGGGCACGCTGTGGTCAGTCTGCGTTTGTAAGGGGGCATGCTGTGGTCAGTCTGCTTTTGTAAGGGGGCACGCTGTGGTCAGTCTGCGTTTGTAAGGGGGCACGCTGTGGTCAGTCTGCGTTTGTAAGGGGGCACGCTGTGGTCAGTCTGCATTGTAAGGGGGCACGCTGTGGTCAGTCTGCATTGTAAGGGGGCACGCTGTGGTCAGTCTGCATTATTGTTTCAGGGCGGGGTCTTGGGAGGGACCAGGGGCGGGGTTGAGGGTTGGGCTAAAGGGGGCCCCGTCAGGTAGGCTGTAGGGGGCCCCATGATTTCTATCAGCGGCCCTGTCCACATCCCTTGAGTGGTCAACTGGAAGGAGGATAATGTCAGCCGCCCTTTGCCTGGATCAAGTGGAACGGGTCCTTCCCTCCAACATCTTGAACCTGATGTCAAAGATGTGGGACCCGGGTGTAAATATTCTGACCTCTAGATTCAACAACAAACTACCTCTGTTTGTGGCCAAGACCAAGGACCCTGTACACCAGCATCGGATGCCTTGAAAATCCCCAAGGCTCTGTTGAGGCTAATCTATGCCTTCCCTCCAGTGCAAATTCTTCACCTGCTTTACAAAATAGAGCAAGAGAAGAAACTGTTGATTCTCATTGCACCAAACTGGCCCAGAAGAACCTGGTGCACAGATGTACCCAGACTATTCTGAGACATCCCCTGGCCCCAGCTGGACTGAATTTCTGTCTCAGGGCCCTCTGTTTCATTCTGCTTCTTAATCATAGCTTTAACAGCATGGCTGTTGAAGCCCATGTCCTAAAGAACAGAGGGGTCTCTGAGTCTGTCATGCTTCCTTTCCTGGAAGCAAAAAAAAAAAAAAAAAAAGCTACTTTAAGAAAGAGCTATTATCAAACCTGGAAATCGTTTTTTGCTGGAGTGAACACAGGAACTTTAATCATAGAGATTGCTCTGTGCCTCTCATTCTGGCCTCCTTACAATCAGGATTCAATAGATAAGGCAGCTCATCGCTAGAGTTTGCGCTCTAAAGGTAAAAACTTCTCTTGCGCTTTAATGCACCCACTCCACCGAGTCCATTGGATATTTCTTGGCCATTCTGGAACCAAGCCTCTGTAGCCCAGCTTAGTAAGGCCACCACCTGGTCGACCCTCTGTTTTATTAAGGTTTTACTAGGTGGACGTACATACTTTTGGAGATGCAGCTTTTTGCTGTAAGGTTCTTTTGAAGGCTCATTTTGAAGTTAGGTCTGTTGACCCTTGTTGTTGGGCCTGTTGGCACAGTTTCTGTTTGTCTAGTTGCTGCCAACCCTTCCCAGTCATTGCTTGGGGACATCCCAGGGTCTAGGAATACTCTGTCCTGTACTGTGCAATTAACTAAAGAGGAATTTTGGCTTACCTGTAAATTCCATATCTTGGAGTACAGTAAAGGACATGGGTCACCCTGCCTTCTATTGTTTGGTTAAACTGGGTTTCTTGATACAAACTTGAGGTCTCACAGAGTGGGGTAAGGGTAAAGTGGAGGCACCCAAGGTTGTGTCCTCAAAAGCTTTGGCAATGTTCAATCACCTCAATAATTAGGAGCCTATAACCCATGTCTATGAATACTCAGCCTGTGTCCTGTACTGTACTCCAAGATATGGAATTTACATATAAGTCAAAATTCCCATTTTTTTCATGGCTTTACATTCCAAAGTCACTGGATAACAGTAGATCTTATGCATACCTTGTTAATTGGGAGAAGACTGTCAATAATCAAGAAAAGCAAATTTGTACAAAGACTATAAGGATGTTCTTTATAGATGGGATATGTCATCCAGTGTTCCCCACTATACATAGGGGTTCATTTACTAAAGGCAGTTAGTCTATGCACTGCAAGTGCAGTTGTGCTAGATCTGAGGGAAATCTGTGAAATTAGGGAAAGCTCTGCTGCTTTCTATCATCCAGTCTTGTGCAAACAACATTTTTTTATTTTTTTTTTCCTTGCATGTTCTCCTCAGATCTAGAGCAAACGTCACTGCAGTGCACAGAATATTTGCCTTTAGTAAATGAACCCCAAAGTGTTATTCCACTCCTATCATTTTGTGTCACTTGTTCTACGATTGTACCATTATTTAATTCAGTTTAAAGCAAAATTGCTGGTAGAAGGGTGTCTGTAGTTGGTAGTGGATCAGCACTGTTTTTACAAATTACCTCTGTATTATTCATCAAGAGTACACAAAAGACGCAATGCAGTTACACTGTGCATTACTGCTAACCTTCATTTTACTGGGAAACCTATGTACAAGAAATGTTCCTACTTTTTTGATAAGTGTTTTTAACTATACATACAGCTCCATACCTGGAAAAAAGCTGATCTAAAGGAAGGAATGTTTTGATTGATTGTCTAGCGTTTTCCATGGATAAGTGCTGGCTCTGAGGTTTTCTGATACATTGTGAGATACAATAATGCATGAATATTTGCTTAACAAATGGAGGATATATCCTTTGAATTATTTATTTACTAATGTCTTTGAGCAGCCTTGTACTGAATTTTTGTAAACTGTACAAAGTATCGACAGTAAAACAAACGATTTCATGATATAAAGGATAAGTCTACCTTTTGCAAAAACATAAAAAATAAAAATGCACATATATTTGCCGGAACATGTCATTGGACTAAAAATGCAGTTATCACCTTGCTTGTATTACATTGAGAGCTCTAAGGGTGGAGCCCTGCAGGTCTGCCGATTTCAAAGCTGTTGCAGGGAAGCAAAACCCTCACACGCTGTCAGAGAGGGGGCCTTTTTACAAGTAGGTGTGGGTTCGCTGGGTACCATGTTACACTCAAATTATGGGTGTAACATGGTGTTAAAAGTGTACTTAGCCTTTAAAAACATTTGTAAGGAAGAGCGTAAAGCGAAAGTATCTTGGTCTTCAGGCTGCATGCTCCAGAGAGCTGGTGATTGTCAATCACCAGTTCTCTGCTTCGCCCCTCCAACGCTCACTGGACTGGGCTGTGCAGGGGGCAGAAGTAGCTGGCTTAGGCTCTCAGCAGCTGAGAGCCTGAGCCAGCTGCCGATCCAGGCATCTGGGTGGATCCCTACCATATGGCCTGGATCGACTCTGTGATGTCAGAACAAACGGCACACATGTGATCCATAGGAAATGTACAGCCAAAAAAGCTTTGACGATACTTCTTTAAAAATTAATTCCACTTTTGTTGAGGAAAAAAAAAATTCCCTCTGGGTGATCTATGTTTATTGCAGGGATTTTAACAAACTTTATTGCAGATTCCTACCTTTTGTTATTCTAAAGAAATAGCTGTTTGTCTGTTTTCATGTGCAAAGTGGAAGTGAATAGGAGTGAAGTTTTCATTAGTGGTCAGCTGCTGCCCTTGCAGGGCTCTAAGGAGGGAAGTGGTAGGGTTTGCATCCCTATAGACATGAATAACCATCTGGGAGTATCTCACCAAAACTGAAATGTTTTGTTGCAGAGGATGCGAGAATGCCTAAAATCTGATTTGTATCTTAGTGCAAACTTCTGTGAAAATCAGTGAGCCAATCGCAGAAGCAGGAAATTACATTTCTCTAGTGCTCATCGACAGACGTAGTCCTCGGTGATACACCACCTTCGGGTTATGTTACCTCCGCAGGAGCAGGACTAGACAGGAAATTAAAAAGCTCTGGCCACACCCTAGGGGCAGTCCCAGAGGGTATATCCTCTCTCTCTCTGCCTCAGCAAATCAGTTATTTTCTGTCTAGTTAGGAGTAAGGACCTAGACACCTTGCTGGGATCTTAGGTCCTGGCAAGAATTTTTTCTTAAAGGATTTTTTTAGACAGCTTTTTCTCCAGTGTTCCTGTGAGATCTTCAAGCAAGAAAGCTGAACTGGGCGACGGGCTGGATGTTGAGATCCGGTGGTCACCCCAGTTCAGCCTACGAGCGCGTGCAGGCCATAGCTCCGCGCTGGGTCGGCCGCGACAAAGTCCCATTAAAAGGACTGAACCCGCGAGTTAAACGTCTCGCTGAAACGCCAAAGACCATGAGTCACGGCGTTCGTATCGGTCGACAGCCCTCCCGCCCCGGTGGAGAGGGGTACTGTCAGGAGTTGGTGCCCGCCTGGTTCCGGTATGGTGAGTAGTATGTTCCCCCTTTCCCCCTGACGGGTTTTGTGGTGAACGCGGGCCCCTCTCTGTATGGTAAGAAAGAGTCCTTTCTATCCTATAACATGTCACAGATCCTCCTACTTTGAGTGTGATTTTTTTGTGTACAAAAAGCCAGGAGGCTTGGTTTGGGAGCTAACAATCTATTGTATACATGTTTAAAAGATGTAATCTGTGGCATTCTGGGAATCTTATGGGTTAAGTATAAGCTACCTACCAGTCAGAAGCCACGGACATGTAGACTGCCTTCCAAATCAGATCTCCAGCTATTAGCAGGCCTCCCGAACGGCCATGCGGTCCGCCAGGGGCCGATACCGCCAACCACGCCATATCCCCAGGCAGAGACAGTGTTGTGTGCCCTGCAGCACACCGCCATTCAGCAGGCCGCCGCCATTTTTTCTTGCAGGATCGCACGAGCCGCCATTTTGGCGTAGCCTCGTGTCTCCAGCATGGGGGCGGCCATGTTTGAGGTGATCCTATACCTCGTGGAGCTTGGGGGAGGTGCCGGAAGGCGTGCAGAGGGGCGGAGCCGCCTCCTTTCTTCCTGGGCAGCCAGCCAAAAGACTTCCTGTTTGTCAAGACAGCGCTGTAAGCTGTTGCAGTTTAACTCTGAGCATCAAGTGGTGAGCCTGGGGGTCTATCTCTCTCTCTCTCGATCGATAGCTAGCAGGTAACACTAAGGGGCTTTTTTGTGGCGCTGGGGGTCAGAAAAGAAAAAAAAAAAAAAAAAAGTTTTTTTCTTTACTTTTGAATTATATTATCCAGGAAGTAACTGGAGTTATCATGGACCCTGCCACACATATTCCCCCACCTGTTTCCCTCGAGGGGGCCTCGGGACCCGCCGGTGCACAGAGTATAGAGTCATTTACAGCAATTTTGGAGTCTATGGTGGCTCGGGTGGAGGCGGCCTGTCAGGGACGGGGGTCAAGGAAGCGACCCCCGCCTACCCCTATACTATCTGACACCTCTGACTCAGATTCAGAGATGGTCACGGCAGTTGCAGGTTCCTCTGCAAGGGTTGCTATCCCAGGTAAAGCCCCCTCAGAAAGTGAGGAGGACGCTTCTTCTCTTGCTATTATTCAGGAAGAAGCATTGGTGGACGCACTAGTTGTGGCAGTGCAAGAAACCTTAAAACTTGAGGCTTTACCGGCAGAGGCAACTGAAACAGAGATGCCTTTTGGTACTAATAAGCCCATCAAGACCGCGAAGGCTTTTCCTGTACCTAAATGTTTTGGTAATCAGATTAAAGGAGAATGGGAACATTCTAAGCGTACCTTTACTATTTCCAAGCGTATTGCTAGACGCTATCCGTTTGAGGAATCCATCATTAAGAAATGGACGGTACCACCAATCGTGGATCCGCCTATTTCCAGGCTGAATAAAGCCACGGTTATTCCAGTGGAGGACACTTCGTCCTTTAAGGATCCGGTGGATCGAAAGATAGAAGCAGAGTCCCGCACTATCTTTTCTCTGATAGGGTCAGCATTTAGACCAGTAATCGTTATTGGTCTAGTTTCCCAGACACTTACGGAATGGGCGAAAATGGTACGCCAAGATCTTAGGGGAAAAGATATTCCCCAGGAGACATCTGATTTGATGGAACAGATCATACAAGGGCTACGGTTTATCTGTGACGCAGCCTTGGACACTACTCCCCTATTAGGGCATGCATCTAAGTTAGCAGTGATCCTCAGACGTGTGCTGTGGTTAAAATGCTGGTCAGCTGACCTAGGTTCCAAAAAGACCTTGACCAATCTCCCTTTTCAGGGGAATCGTCTATTTGGAGCCAACCTAGATGAAATCATTAAGGATGGCACTGGGGGCAAGAGCACTTTTTTGCCACAGGCTGCAAAAGCTAAGGGACCTCGCAACAAGCGAGGACCTTTCTTTACCGCCCATAAAGGGCGCCCGGCTGGTACTAGCGGGAAAGGCAAGACTCCTCCAGGAGGGTTCAAGAAGGGCTGGTCGGACAAGCAGAGGACCAACCCAGCCAAACCCGAAGTAAAGGAGTACACAGCCTGAAGGTGCGCCCCCACCCGGTTTCAGGGTGGGGGGACGTTTTCACCGGTATTCAGGACATTAGATCGAGCATCAACCACTACTACCGGTGCGATTCTTCCCTTCCAACATTTAAGTACCACAGGAAGCGGTAGTTACCGTTCCCTGAAAAGATCTTTTCCTTTACCTTTTCCTAAGATTAATCCCGATACCTCACAGGAATCGGATCTGGTTGACCAGATAGGCCAAGTAGCCTCTAGTCGGGTGACTTCGGTCCCTGAGGTTCAACCAGAAAAGATCACCTTTCCTGATAACTATCAGGTATCTGATAAATGTGTGGGAACAGAAAACGACCAGACTTTCTCGGATGGTCGGGGCCAGATAGCTCTAGGGACGCCTGGTTCAGATCCAATCAGCGCCAGTGGTCCTAGAAATTCTAGGCTGGCCTCCTCAAGCCGGCCTGGCCGACTTGGACATGTTAGTCGCAGACGTTCCGTGGGAACTTCGTCTCAGGGAGTGTCTGTGGTCTCTAGGACCAATTTACCTTCGTGCTTTACAGTCGCTGGTTTTAATGGCCTGGCCATTGAGACCCAAGTACTGAAGGATAGAGGTTTGTCTACTTCAGTCATTCCTACCCTTATTAAAGCAAGGAAAGCGACTTCCAGCAAAGTCTATTATCACACATGGAAGACTTATATTGCGTGGTGCGAATCTTTAGGATTTCCTCCACGTACCTATTCGGTGACTCGTATATTGGCCTTTTTGCAACAAGGGGTTGAGCAGAAGCTAGCCTTGAGCACCATCAAGGGTCAAGTTTCAGCATTAGCAATCTTCTTTCAGAAGCCTTTAGCTACCAAATCCTTGGTGCGGAATTTCATCCAGGGGGTGCGGCACCTGGCTCCTCCAGTCCGCGCGCCCTTACCGCCCTGGGATCTTAATTTGGTTTTGTCGGTTCTACAGAAACCTCCCTTTGAAAACATCAGGGAGATTCCCTTGCTTACTCTATCCCAGAAGGTGGCCTTCTTGGTGGCTATTACTTCTGCTCGCAGGGTGTCAGAACTGGCTGCATTATCATGCCAGTCACCATACCTAGTGATTCATAGGGATAAGGTAGTACTTCATCCTAAGCCATCTTTTCTTCCCAAGGTGGTTTCAGATTTTCATCTGAATGAAGATATTGTACTACCTTCCTTGTGTCCTCAGCCCAAGCATCATCGGGAACATGCGTTGCATTCCTTAGATGTGGTTCGGGCAATCAGGGTATACCTGAAATCTACGGAATCATTCCGTAAGACGGATTCACTTTTTGTGATCACGGAAGGCCCCAGAAAGGGTTTGCCTGCATCTGCCGCGACCATTGCCAAATGGATTAGACAAACGGTGGTACAGGCTTATTCTATTAAGGGTCAGAGTCCTCCGTTCCCTGTTAGGGCGCACTCCACTCGAGCGCTCAGTACTTCCTGGGCCTTTCGCCATCAGGCGTCAGTGGTCCAGGTATGTAAGGCGGCCACCTGGTCGTCGGTACATACCTTTACAAAATTCTATAAAATTGATGTGACGGCATCGGCGGATGCCTCATTTGGCCGCAAGGTTTTGCAGGCCGCAATTTGAGGAGACCGGTGGTCTACCTCGAGGGTTTTTTTCTGTTTAAAAAAAAAAAAAAAAAAAAAATTGTTTTCTCCTTTTTTGTTGAGTCTCATCATTAAGGATGAGCATTGTAAACTTCTAGTTGGCACCGGTTGGGCCTTCTAGATTGGGATTTGATTTCCATTTTCCCACCCCTCAGTTGTGATACTGCTCTGGGACGTCCCGAAGGTGGTGTATCACCGAGGACTACGTCTGACGATGAGCGCTAGAGAAAAATGGATTTTTGTAAAATCTTACCGTAAAATCCTTTTCTCTTAGCTCATCGACAGACGTAGTCCCCGCCCCTCTGTTTTGGAGTTGGGTTGGGTTAAATTCTCTAAGCACTGCTTTTTCACATAACTGATTTGCTGAGGCAGAGAGAGAGAGGATATACCCTCTGGGACTGCCCCTAGGGTGTGGCCAGAGCTTTTTAATTTCCTGTCTAGTCCTGCTCCTGCGGAGGTAACATAACCCGAAGGTGGTGTATCACCGAGGACTACGTCTGTCGATGAGCTAAGAGAAAAGGATTTTACGGTAAGATTTTACAAAAATCCATTTTTTCGGGGGGGGGGGGGGGGGCATGCCGTACACCAACTGTGTACAGAACACCACCGGATTGCTATATTGCATTTTACAGAAAATTACAGCACTGCAGATTGAATACCGTTATATTACAATATGGCTTGGGTTGCAATTGTATATGGAATATTATTGTTGTTGTTTTTTTTTTTTTTACAATTTTTTCCCCACGAAAGTGGAGTTACCCGTTAAGCAAATGTGAGTCTTCAGGAAAATAATCCATGAGATTATAACAAACTGATTCCTTTTAGCTTCATTTTACAGCATTGGTCACAAAAAATATTATTAAAAATTTGTTTTTTGGGTAATCCTCTCATTTAGATCTCAAGATTGGAGACAATGATGGCCATGGGAACACTGAATTACGTGTTCATGAAGAAGGTTCTCCATCGGTTCTCGAAATGATGTTAACCAATGTAAAGGAAAAGTCTGCCCAGGGAGAAAACAAAGATCCTTGCCTTTCAGAAACTTTTGAAATCTTTGACTCTAGTGAACAAGATAAAATGCTTGGTGGCAAGCATGCACAGAAGAAGGTAAGCATATTCCTGCCAATGTATATGTTTTGTAGTCTTCTCACAAGTTTCTGTAAAATTGAATTTTGTGGAACAAGGTAATATACTTTCTAAATTAGTCTCTGTATTCTTGCTCAACTGTCACTTAAAAAGCTTGATCCCAGTCACCTTTGGAACTTGTGACCTGTGCCTACATCTTCTTGCATCTTACAGATTTTTTCCTAGATTTCTGTGTAGCATTTTTAAAATTGGGCCAGGCTGGCAGGACTATGAAAACAGTATTCTCTAAAAAGTTGCATTTTAGATTCAAGGAGCAGACCTACAGATGTCAGTGCAGTGCACACACTGAAACCCCCCTTCTTCCCAACTCCGTTTCAGGATTGCCTGGACTTTTATAAATTTTCATGTAGCTTTACCCAATATGTGAATACATAATTCTTCATATAGGTGGGCATAACACAAGTTTGATAGATGTTTAAAACACTTTTATAATAGTTACATAGTTACATAGTTAGTGAGGTTGAAAAAAGACATAAGTCCATCCAGTTCAACCTATATTGTGTGTGTGTGTTTGCTTTTAACCGTACATTGTATACCTCTGTATGTTGTGGTCTTTAAGGTGTCCATCCAATAGTTTTTTGAAACTATCAATGCTCCCTGCTGATACGACTGCTTGTGGAAGAGAATTCCACATCCTTACCGCTCTTACAGTGAAGAACCCCTTACGCACTTTAAGGTTAAACCGCCTTTCCTCAAGATTTAGTGAGTGGCCACAAGTCTTATTGTATCTCCTTTCTCTGAATAGTTTGTTCCTTATGCTAGGGTTGCCAGTACAGTATTTGTACATTGATATCATATCCCCCCTCAATCGTCTCTTCTCCAGAGAGAATAGGTTCAGTGCTTGTAGTCTTTCCTGGCTGGACACTAGACTACTGGTTTCTCTACAATAATTTTGTTTAATGCTTTAGTAGCTGCAGTAACATTTTAATTTTACCAAATTAAGGTGACCATCCTATGGCCCGAGAGCCACATACGGCCCTTTAGTGTTTGCAGTGCTGCGTTCAAGCCCCAGCAGTTAGTAATGGTAGCCTTCATTTAATATCGGTAATCTCGAGCAGTCTCATGTAACATGCTAGTAGTCTCTTTTTCCTAGAGCTTGACATCCAGTCTGCAACCACTCCTGTAGCACAGCCACTGATCATTTCCTGTTGTACGTTTTCAGTCCATGTTTTCTGAAGCATTACAAATAATGAATATTATATACAGCCCCTATACCTCAAAAGTTGACCACCACTGGTCTAAGAAATCTAAATTCAACCATTCATGTGAGATGCAAGGCTGAAAACCTGGTATTCCTTAGACATAGTTAATTGTCAAACAGTACACTTGAGCAGTTCTAGTAAAGTTCACAGATATAGAGAAAGAGTTGCTTCTTCAAATTATAAAATCCATGCACATAACGGCAAAACAATGCAGCAAATCGTTGTTTCCTTAACAATAGGTGAATGAATCTCTGGGAGAACCTCCAGGCATTTGAGGGGTAATGGCTGTTCATTTATACACTCCCCTATCAGTGGTATAATGAAAAGGTACTGTGGAATTTTATCTGTATATACATACAAAATTTTGAAGCTTCACAATAACCATTGTGGTGCTGCCCAAGGTTACCAACTCTGGTGCATTTAAAAATTAAACAAAAACCATCATTAAAACATGTTGCATGGTTGACAGTTATAACTAATTAAAACAGAAATTACTTAATTGAATCAGAACCCTGCACTTAATAATAGGCATGTAATAATAATTCTTCAAAAATGAATTGTTTACAGTATATAGAACAGTGTGTTAAATATATGTATATATTAATCATACTGTACAGCAGTAGACTTAAGCTTATGTAGTAGTAGTAGTTAGAGCCACAAGAGCATTTTTTGCACTATAACCTGCTGCACTTTATATTATGGTATATTTTGCACATTATTAGGCACTATATGTACTTGTATTATCATCATTATCTGTCCTACTTCCACAGGGTATATGTATGATCACACTTGAGTTTTTTTGCACACTGAGTACTACACGGTCATCACGCATAGATTGAGAAATTGTGCTGCTAATAGTTATTTGACTATTCCATTTTCCGCGTTGCTCACCCCGAGGGGTTGCAGCAGTCTCATTCATTTAATATTTTGTAACACCACAGTTTTAAAATTTGGCACGAGTGTTTATCTATATTACTTGGACAGATAACACCTGGGTTAGGTTCTACCTTCTAAGGTCTTAATGCTACCCAGCCCTGTTTATAATACTTGGGTTTAGACTTAGCCAGACCCCAAAGAAGTTAAAGTTATTTTAGTAAGATTCTGCTTTTTCTCCACATCCACTCTTCTGAGTAATTCCACAGAATTATATTTATAGGAAAAACAGAGAATTCCCCTGGGGGTGGGACTTTTTAGGCACCAATTTGTAGAAAATAACAAATAATGGATATTTAGAATAAATTTTAATTAATAAATACATCCAAAAAGACAATTAACGAGTATATATGTATGCATTAAAAACAAACAAATGCAAGCGCAGGTGTATGTGCGATATGAACCAGAAAAACTCAACCAAAGGTAAGTGTAAAACTATCTGCAAATATGTCATACATGATATTGTATAAACAAATGTTTTTTGTCAGAATGTTATACATTATGTCTTTTTGAACACTTACAGATAGGACACCAGCTTTATCCCTGACGAAGGGGTCATAAGAACCCCAAAACGCGTCGGATCATCTGGCCCTTTGGTTGAGTTTTTCTGGTTCACATCGCACATACACCTGCGCTTGCATTTGTTTGTTTTTAATGCATACATATATACTCGTTAATTGTCTTTTTGGATGTATTTATTAATTAAAATTTATTCGAAATATCCATTATTTGTTATTCTCTACAAATTGGTGCCTAAAAAGTCCCACCCCCAGGGGAATTCTCTGTTTTTCCTAAGCTTATCGGGATGTGGCACACCCATTAGAGGTTCTCAGCGGGAACACACCTAATAGAATTATATTTATATATTGAATTTGTGAGGAATATTTATATAAACCGTATCCTGAATCCTGTTATATATGGTAAATCATGGCTATTAACCCTTCCAAGACATAGAGTGTACAGTTAAGTTCTTGATCACCTCCAATGCCAGCGTGTTTTCAGTGTACAATGCCTTGAAAAGGTATTCATACCCCTTAAAATTTTCCACTTTGTCATGTTACATTCAAAACCATAAATGTATTTTATTGGGATTTTATGTGATAGACCAACATAAAGTGGCACATAATTGTGAAGTAGAAGGAAGATGATAAATGGTTCCCAAATTTGTTTACAAAAAAATATCTGGAAAGTGTGGTGTACTTTGTAGAACCACGTTTCTCTGCAATTACAGCTGCAAGTCTTTTTGGGTATGTCTCTACCAGCTTTGCACATTTGAAGAGTAAACGTTTTGGCCATTCTTCTTTGCAAAATGGCTTAAGGTCTATCAGATTGGATGAAGAGCGTCTGCGAACAATAATTTTCAAGTCTTGCCACAGATTCTCAATTGGATTTAGGTCTGGACTTTAACTGGGCCATTCTAACATGAATATGCTTTGATATAAACTATTCTGTTGTAGCTCTGGCTGTATGTTTAGAGTGATTGTCTTGCTGGAAGGTGAACCTCAGCCTCAGTCTCTAGTTTTTTGCAGACTCTAACAGGTTTTCTTCTAAGATTTCCCTGTATTTGGCTCCATCCATCTTCCCATCAACTCTGACCAGCTTCCCTGTTCCTGCTGTAAATGGGACTTCTTATGGCTTTCTTTCAACAAATGCTTTCTTCTTGCCACTCTTCCATAAAGGGCAGATTAGTGGACTGCACGACTAATAGTTGTCCTGTGGACAGATTCTCTCACCTGAGCTGTGGATCTCTGCAGCTCCTCTAGAGTTACCATGGGCCTCTTGGCTGCTTCTCTTATTAATGCTCTTCTTGCCTGGCCTGTCAGTTTAGGTGGATGGCCATGTCTTGGTAGGTTTGCAGTTGTGCCATACTCTTTACATTTTCAGATGATGGATTGAACAGTGCTTCGTGGGATGTTCAAAGCTTGGGATATGTTTTTATAACCTAACCCTACTTTAAACTTCTCCACAACTTTATCCCTGACCTGTCTGGTGTATTTCTTGGCCTTCATGATGCTGTTTGTTCGCTAAGGTTCTCTAACAAACCCCTGCTTCACGGAATAGCTGTTTTTTTTACTGAGATTAAATTACACACAGATGGGCTTTATTTTCTAATTAGGTGACTTCTGAAGGCAATGGGCTCCACTAGATTTTAGTTAGGGGTATCAGAGTAAAGGGGGCTAAATACAAATGCACACCACATGTTTCAGATATTTATTTGTAAACAATTGTGAAATCCATTTATCATTTTCCTTCCACTTCACCATTATGTGCCACTTTGTGTTAGTCTATCATATAAAATCTTAATAAAATACATTTACGTTTTTTGGTTGTAACAAAATGAGGAAAATTTCAAGGGGGATAAATACTTTTTCAAGGCACTGAAGTTGTGCCTTTCCTTCGTTTAGGACTTGTCACAGTAATTAATCCCAACCTCTCTCCTGAAAGCTACCTGGGGTCAGCAACCTTACTACTAGATTTTGTCTTTCTCCATCAAATAGGACACTGCCCAACAATCTTTTGATTTATGGCACCAATTACAGAATGGCTTGGACAAAATATTATTTATTATTGCCTAAAGTAGAGGATATGTACTTTCCCCTCTTAACAAATTCTGTGTCACATCATGCTCAAGAAAACATATGGACCTATTGTCACTCCAACGTATGGATCCATACCTATTGGTATTGAAAAACAGAAATTATTTCCAGGCCTCAAACCAGGTTTATTCTTGACTGTTTCCCTAGGTTATGGAAATCTAGATTATTTTACAAAGGATTCTTACTTCCCCTCTTAGGTTGTTTTAATCTATCACATTAGACCTTGCAGTTTACTTATAGAAGGACTTATAAAAGGACTCTTGACTCTTCTAAAGGATGCTTTACCTTTTTCACAAGGCCTCCTTTTACCATCACTTACTTCGCTGGCTTTATTTGAGGTTGAGTTTTTTTTTTTTTTAGCTCCTTGAGTAGTTCTCTTGCTTTACCTTATTAAAGGTTAAACTGTTTTTTTTTTCCAGGCATATCTTTAGTATACCTACTTTAATAGGATCTTTTGTAAATGTGTGCTACACAGGTTGTTAAGCATGTTTTTACATCTGAAGAACTGCTCTCCTCGTATAGAACTGCTCTCCTACCCTTGCTCAGTCCAGGAAACAAACTCTTGAAGCTTGATACCAGACTTAATGCAAAAATGCTTGTAAAACACCTGCATTAGGGCCGGTTCACACTGGTGCAATACGGGAAACCCTGTGAATCCAGTGTGGGTTCCCGCATTGCATCTGAATCACACTGCCCTCTGCGAACCGCTGAGGGTGTCAATACAAAGGTAATGACACCCCCAGATTGGTTCACAGATTACAGTGTGAACTGTGAATTCGAAAAGGAATTGAATCGTATAGGTGTAAACATCCGATTCTGGTGTGGACCAAAAAAAGGGTCCTGCACGAGTTTGGTCTGAATGCGATGCAAATTTAGCCATACAGTTTGTATGGCTGAATTCACGTTGCACAGACATCACATGTGATCTGCACAGCAATGCGGTGTGAATCACATGCAATGTCTGGCATCGCACCAGTGTTAACCGGCCCTTACACTTGTAAAAACACCTAGAAAATGCTTCAAAATCATCAGGAATTTGCTCTGATCAGGTGTGAATGCAGGCTACTAGTGCAGTCAGCATCATTGCCTGAATAATTGCTGACTTAATATTAGGATGGGCCACTAAGAGCACATTTTGTTATAGTTAATCATATGCGTTTGAGCAGATCTACTTGCACTGCGTTAAAAGGAAAAGGAAACCAGAATCTCATCTGTGGGTATTAAGCAGAAAAGCATGCATATGTAACAAACTACGACTGAACAAATGTACATAGCGAAGTTAAAACCATAAAGGAAACAATGCTTTTTTTAATCACTTTCACATATCGATTACAATTTTTTTTCACTACTGGCTCACATTCATATTTACATGGCTATAAATGTAAAACAAAATAGATTTCCATTAAATGTAAAGCCAGAGCAAGCAGGAGATGTATTTGTTTCTTTATAATACCCAACCATGAAGGAAATCCTCAGGAGAAGATGGATGCAAGTCTCTAAATACTTCAAGCAGTGACAAGGAGAGCTGTGGGAACAGGCATTCAGCTCACTGCACAGATTTTATTGTTTTTTTAAAGCAGCATTCCAAGTAGGTTTTTAATATCTGGTGTGTAAACATTACCTATGCTGAAGAGTATGCCAGGGCTAAATTGCTGCTTTATATTTCAGAATGTATATTTATTATTGACTATCAGTCTCTGCTCTCTGTTCTGCCCTTCCAGCGCTCAATGGAGCGCTGGGCTGTGGAGGGGGTGGGAGCAGCGGGCTGAAAGGCTGAGCCATCTGCCGTTCAGGACATTATTGTCTGGATCCTTTTAATGCCTGGAGCGGTTCTGTGACATTGGCCAACAGCGGGTCACAGAAGAGCACAAGTAAGTGCGTGCACTCCTGTGACCAAAAAAATCTTTGGCCATACTTCTTTTAAATACCTTTTACATGTGTATCTAAAATAAAATACAAATAAAAGACAATAGTTCCTTGTAGAATTCCAGTGTGAAGGAACGTGAAGGAACGTTACCTCTGCTGCAAATGGCCAAAAGTAAATGCAATGGCCGCCATGTTCATTAGATTTATTGTCATACTTATAGACTACTTGGGCCTCTCTTGGTAGCTTGGCCTAAAAATTTAGTTAGCAATCCCCATGTCCTGCTTTGTTGCTAGGGGAAGAAAACCACCAGTTTCCGTTCCTGTAATGCCAGGAGTGAGTGCCCAATGATTTTCATATACGAGCAACAAATCAGGACATGGGGATTGCTGAGTTTTCGGCTAGGATTCTATGGGGCCCAAACGACCTACAGGTATGACAATAAATGTAATGAACGTTTTAAAAAGCTGCACAGTTTCTTTGCAGTTCTTAAGATTCAGAGTATTTGCACTGAGCTACTGAGAGCCTCCTCTGATGGCTAAACTGCAATTGTTGTTGAAAAAGATAACATTATGGAATTTTTACTTTCCTCTAAGGAAAATGCTTTAATGTATTTACTATTAAACATGCTGTCTTTTATAAGGGTTAAAGTGTTACTAAATCCATTACCCTGCAGTCACTATATCTGGTCTCCCACAGTACACAGAACATGGAAATACAATTATTTTAGTAAATATAAACTGCTATTTTTGACTTCTATCAGTGTCTGGTTATAGCTTGTAGTCGGAGTTTTCATACTGCACTGAGCTGTCCTATCTGGATCCAAGACCCCTGACCCTCTGTCTGTACAGTGCTGATTGGCCCTGCGCTGATCCATGCACTCTCCCAAGAAAAGAAAAAAACTCTCTAGCAATAAACACCAAACTGGGCGAGCGCAGCCTGACTCTGAATGCTCTGTACTATCCAGACCTGTTCTAAAGTCAGTGGAAGAAAAGGAGGATCTGTGTTTACAAGCTCAAACAGCCTTTTTACACAATGCGGAGGATTAACACCTTAGGTTGTACAGTGAGTATAACAAGCATGCTTTACTGCATACACACACTGTTATTACTGTTGTGGGTTTAGTAACACTTTAAGGGCCTGCATTTGGGATATCTGAAATGTAACGGTTTCCTTTTTGTTAACAAAACATTGCCATTTGTTAAAAATAATATTTCATAAAAATGAATGTTGTATTTCCAGCTTGATCTTCAAAAGAAGACAGAGGAGTTTCTGAATCTAGGAAGATCCCAATCAAGCAGGTATGTGGTTTATTTACATACTTTAAAACTGGAACGGCTGTGTTTAGGGAATAAGCATTTCGAAAATAAGAATGTTATCCTATCCTTATTTTAATTATGATTGTGCTAGAAAGCAAGCATATTTATTATCCAAGGGCACAATGAGAAATTGACTCCCTCTATTCTGTCTACCTTAAAGGGACACAATACTTTTAAAATAACATTTTCGTCACTGGTGCTCTGTAGGATATTTCCACTAATGAACATCTTCATTAACCTGGGTGTTGTTTTATCACTTATAGCCCATACCACTCTCCTAAATTGTAACAGAATAGTAGCCTTATTTGCTCTGATTGTACTAAAATTGCCAACCCTGTTAGGCATGAACAGCCCAGAAGTGCGTTTTGAACAAGACATCCACCCAGCTCTAGGCTTCTGCTTAGGTTGCTTTGTAGGGATTGACCGATTATCGGCAAAGCCGATATATCAGGGGCCGATATGCACTGTCTCCAATATATCGGAATCGTCCCCTGAGGTTACCGATATTGCTGATATTTCGGGAAAGTGCTTGTACCGGAGTGATGCCTGCAGCTAGAGGCATCACCCTGGTACATGTGTCCATAGCCGACGGTCAGCTGTCTTGTAATGACAACTGATGCGGCTGAGAAGCTGCTCGGCTGTCATTACAAGGAGTGGGAGGGG
This sequence comes from Pelophylax lessonae, assembly GCF_965119305.1. NCBI lineage: Eukaryota > Metazoa > Chordata > Amphibia > Anura > Ranidae > Pelophylax > Pelophylax lessonae. The sequence goes on along the minus strand of NC_138768.1, from coordinate 677,110,353 downwards.
ACGTCCCCCCCTCCCCCTCCCGCCACCTTCCGCGGCTTGCCCGGGTCACCCGTCCCACCAGGAGACCCGGGCAACCAGCCTGCACGGCCGCCAAAGACCCGATCAAAGCCGCATCCGGTTGTGATCAGGTCTCCATGTAAAAACCCGGAAGTAATGTCATGACCTCACATCCGGGTACTCGGCGCCAGAACTTGGTGTTTTTAATGCTTTTAAGTGCACAGGAGGGGATTGGGGTCTTATAGACCCCCAGATCCCTCCACAACAGTACCTGTCAAGTGTTAAAAATAAAATAAAAATATTTTATATCAGCCGATACCGGTATTCAATGGCCAAAATATGGTCGATCAGTCGATCACTATTGCTTTGTGAATCGTCTGGTTTTGACTACATGTATTGTATTTCTTAAGTGCTTATTTTCCCCTTTAACTGTTTAAACATTATACCTGGCTGCTTCTGGGTCATTGCACTTTATTGGTTTTATACTTTATTTTCCAACAATCTCAAAGATGGTGGTAAGATCAGTCTCTGTTGTTTCTCACTCCATTTTTCCCCTATAACCACTGTTTAGTACACTCCTTCTACCAAATTGACCCATGTCTAATGATTAGTGAATTCACAGAAAAGGATCAAATGTCATATTGGTTGCAGAAATGGTTTACAAGGAACGATGATATATATATGAAAGGTTTACACACTGCAACAAATTCAATAGATATAAAGACTCTGCAATCTCCAAGGAAACCTTAACCAATCCACACAGCATTGCTCCCAAGATCTTATAGGCTTGCTAAGGGCACTATGCAAGTAGAAACAAGGAGACAGTTCCTTGAGGTATTTTGCTGCATCTGAAGTATTTTTTTAAGATTCTGGTGAATACAAAAGTGGGATCACAGTTAATACCTGAGCCTGTTCATCTGGCTCATTTTGGTGCTAAATGCATCCAGGTATTAACTGTTTTGTTTATCGCTGTTTGAATAAAATATTTTGATGCAGTAAGAAACCTCTAAGAACCAGAGTCTAATTTCTACAGTGCCACAGCTGTTTGCTATTGTCCCGGGATTCAGTAAGTCAAAATGATTTGTTTTAAAGTCCACAATAGCGCATGAGCAAAGTTTAGCCTTATTATCGGTTCACACTATGGCGATCCGACTTCGGGGGCGACCTGTGAAGTCGCGTGCACCACGACTTCGGCGCGACTTGCATGGACTTCACATAATGGAAGTTAATGCAAGTCGCTCAGATGTCGCCCCGAAGTAGTACAGGAACTATTTTCTAAGTCGGAGCGACTTGAGTCGCTCCTATTAGAACGGTTCCCGTAGCACAGGATGGACCGCGACATGTCAGGCTGACAAGTCGCCTGACAAGTCGCGGTAGTGTGAAGCGGGACTTAGTGTGTCAGCAGTAATGCACTTTGTATAGTACCACTGATGGACATTTAAAGTTAAACTGCTATATTTAGTCACTTTCCCTGTAAAAGGAACCTCTTAGGACAATACATTAGCTTTCACATCCTGGAAGTCACTAATGCTAGTTTTCTGTGGAGAGTTCCTGGTGCAGAGAGTGATATCCTTCACTACCACAAGCCAACCACACACTAACCCTCCCTGCAGTCCTAACACTAATCAATGCAAAATCCCTTCTGTATTTATATTTAACCCCTTGTTTACTTTTTACCTTTCCCACGGAGGGATCCTTTGCCTTGTAGATTGAAGATGAACCTTTCCTGCACCAAACTCCCAGCACTGAAACCTGTGTGCACTAAAGGTTATCGTTGCACAACACATGGAAGCAGGTTCATTTTGGCATAGTCATTTCTGCAGCCTCATGTGACTGTGCTGGTCCGACTGCATCTAGGACTGAGCAATAAAGGCTTTAAATGTACCAGGTCACACCTTTTCTGATAGGTTCCATTTAAGCTATGAGTGGTGTGGTGCACAACTAAACTCCTGTAGATGATGCTTGCCTGTTAAGTACCCGAAACAGTTACAATAACTTAACAAACTGTGAAATAAATGTACATGTCAACCTCAATTCCTATAAGATGTGAATGCAATGAAATATATATGAAAGCATTCTCTGTGCACTCACAGCATCAATTATTCAACTGTTGCTGTTTTGTCTGCTGAAGATTTTTATCAGCTGCATTTAACTAAATAGATTACTAATGGATCTTTATTGTGAACATCGCTAGTTTACTTTTTACTCAATTTCTAGATTTATGCTGTCCAAAGTTGCAGTGATTACAGCAAAAAATCTTTACTATACGAAAGGTCCTGAAAATAGTTTCTTCTTCAACTGGTAAACAAGTTACTGGCTTTTTACCAGATATTTTCAGCAAAACATATGTCTTAGAAGCTTTCAGTTTGTGGTCTATATTAAGACAATATATAAACATTTATGGATTGCATCAGCCCCTGGCCTCTTAAACTTGAAAGGCTTCACTATCAAAATCTCACTAAGTTTCTTGTTCTTTCACTTACTAAGTCTGAGGTGGGGAGTCCTCTTCTTTGTGCTGCATAAAATAAATGAGGACTGCATTAACAGGAGCAAAACATCTTTGAAATCCCAGGAACAGTGAGCGAAGCTGGGAACATAATTGCAGCGATCTGACTGCCAGAAACGCCTGTAAATATAAGAAGCCAAAAGGGTTATTCAACCTACCTGGATCCAGGAAACGTGGACGTCCTCTAGTGGGCCCTGTGCTTGCTGTTCAGCACCGTGGAGCTCGATTGGCATTTGCCATTAAACACCAGAATTGGCAGGTCCACCACTGGTGCCCTGTGCTTTTTACAGATGAGAGCAGGTTTACCCTGAGCACATGTGACAGACATGAAAGGGTCTGGAGAAGCCGTGGAGAATTTTATGCTGCCTGTAACATCGTTCAGCATGACCGGTTTGGTGGTGGGTCAGTGACATTCTGGGGTGGCATATCCATGGAGGGATGTACAAACCTCTGCAGCCTGGACAATGGCTCCCTGACTTCTATTAGGTATTGCAATTAAAACATTGGACCCATTGTCAGACTCTACACTGGTTCAGTGGGTCCTGGGTTCCTCCTGGTTTATGGCAATGCCTAGCCTAATGTGGCGAGAGTATGCAGCCAGTTCCTGGAGGATGAAGGAATTGATACCATTGAATGGCCCCCACACTCGTCTGACCTAAATCCAATAGAACATCTCTGGGACATTATGCTTCAGTCCATTTGACACCACCAGGTTGCACCTTAGTCTGTTCAGGAGCTAAGTGATGCCCTGGTCCAGTTCTGGGAGGAAATACCCCAGGACACCATCTGTCGTCTCATTAGGAGCATGCCCTGATGTTATCAGGCATGCATACAAGCACGTGGGGGCTATACAAACTACGGAGTACCATTTTGAGTTGTTGTAATGAAATTTCAGCAAAATGGACTAGCCTGCTGCAACATTTTTTCACTTTGATTTTCAGGGTGTCTTTGAATTCAGTCCTCTGTAGGATGATAATTTTTATTTCCATCAAATTATGTGGCATCCTTTTTTTTTCTAACGTATTACCAAGTCCATATCAGTCTAGATATCCAGCATGATATCTTTCCCCATTGAGATCTGATGTGTTTTCAAAGTGTTCCTTCATTTTTTTGAGCAGTGTACAGTGCATTGCAAAAGTATTCGACCCCCTTGAACTTTTCGACCTTTTGCCACATTTCAGGCTTCAAACATAAAGATATAAAACAGTGCAGGTGCATTTATACGGAGACTTGATTACACACAGGTGGATTCTATTTATCATCATTAGTCATTTAGGTCAACATTGGATCATTCAGAGATCCTCACTGAACTTCTGGAGAGAGTTTGCTGCACTGAAAGTAAAGGGGCTGAATCATTTTGCACGCCCAATTTTTCAGTTTTTTATTTGTTAACAAAGTTTGAAATATCCAATAAATTTCATTCCACTTCATGATTGTGTGCCACTTGTTGTTGATTCTTCAAAAAAAAAAAAAAAATTACAGTTTTATATCCTTGTTTGAAGCCTGAAATGTGGCAAAAGGTCGAAAAGTTCAAGGGGGCTGAATACTTTCGCAATGCACTGTATGTTTGTGTGTATATATATATATACATATATATATATATATATATATATATATATATATATATATATATATATATATGCCTTTTCTTTTTTTTTTACTGTTTGTTTTGTTCTCGTGGAATGGTGGGATCATATATTGAGTGTATACACTGGATAGACTTGTAGATTCACTTAATGTATCTATTTGTGTATTTATATACAGGTGTGGCGCTGAATCACTATTGTTTTTGAATATTACTACTTTTACTTTCTCCATCAACTTATCGCCACACAGTTATTACTTTTATGTACTACTGGCTCCTCCTTTTTAGATTGTAAGTGCTCATGAGCAAGTCCATCCTGAACCTCTTGTTTTGATTTCTATTGTATTGTACTGCATTTCTTCCCTTTATATTGTTAAGTACTGTACAAACAAGTGCTATAAAAATCCTGAATAATAATGCAAAGGCATTATTATTTACAAACTACTTTGGCAGAATTGAGCGTCAGCCTGAGAGTGTATGAGGTGTAAGTTATTGAAATAAAAAAAGCTGGTGGGTTGGATATTATAACTTGGTTCTCCTTGTTTATGTTCTGATCCTACAGTGCCCACTCTTTGTACGGCCCGCCGCATCTTGTACTGTGCCGACCCTCGTGAAGCACTGGCAGAGCCTGAAGTGTCGAGCATCAGGCAGAGAAAGAAAAACAAACCACAGCGGCTTTGGTTTGTTTTCCTTTTCAGGAGATCTGGCCAAGAAATTATTTGTAATGGTAAAAATGCAATAAAGGATAAGTTCACCTTTGGAGCGTGTTACATGATCCACCCGATTTTAGGGTGGAACATGTACCATATTCCCAATGCTGCAACCGCTGCCCGCTGCCCCCTCCCTGTGGTAGCAGTACGGGGAAAAGTTCACCATACTAGCTGCCACCATTTGAAAAACAGCGCAGCTATGAAGGACTCCACCCACATGACAATGTCATTCAAACATACAACTTTGTGTGTCTGAATGAACTACAAGCCCCGACATCCTTAGAGGCTGTCAGCTTGTAGTTCTCAATGAACTACCATGATGCTGTGAAGTTGTCAGGGAGTATCAACTTACCTGTATGGGATGTACAGTTAAACCCATACACTGACAGCATGCAGGAGACCTGCATGGAATCAGCGATCTGCTGATCGTTGGCGCAATGCTTTCCAGGCTCCTGCAACAAAAAATAATACATGAAAAAATGTTTTTACCTGCAAAAAAATGGGCATCAATTATTATTATTTTTTTTAAAGTGAACTTATCCTTTAAGGTTAAAAAAACACTTTAACTGTACAATTCTGGACACAAGCAAAGTCTTAGATGGCTAAGTTATATGCAGCTGTTTCAAGTTGATTAGACACTGGCAAAGCAGAGCTGTTAGGACCCCCAAATAACTCCTTCCACACTCATATAAAAGACATAGAGCCAACCTGTAGCATCTCTATTGGTACGCAGTTCGGTGAATGGATTAGTCGCAGGATATTATACAGGTCCAGAGCAGTGGCGATCTAGATCAGTGTAATCCAGGTCCTTAAGGATACCTCAGAGCTTTGCTCTTGTGAATTGGGGGCACCTCATTCCCTTCATGAAAAAAAAAAACTGTGGCCCACCCTTCTCTAGTGGCACAGTAAGACAGAGCCCTGTCCTTTAATTAGCTATGGATGGTCCCTGTGCCACCACTCCATTGTCCTATCAGGGTCTCTGCATGCTACACTAGAGACTAGTCCTCTACTGTGAACTCTAGAGGAGCTTGGACTGCAGCACCAGAGAAGGCTGCACAATGCTCACAAATGTGTCACAACCATGGAGGCTGCCATTTTCTCAGGCACTTAGTCTGGCAGCTTCCTATTGTGGCCTCTAGGCAGGAAAGCAAGCTCATACACCATTTTGGGCCCTATTTCCTATTGTAAAGACTGCTGGTGTTCTAGCTCCTTGCTCAGCGGCGCAGGCTAGTCTGCAGATCATGATAAGCACCTGCAGCCTGAGATAACCCCTTCCGCTGCAGCTGCTCATGAGTACCCCTGTTGAGTCCACCTCACAGCTATAATGGCTTTACACAAACTTTTGCTATTGATTCTGGGGGGGTGGGGGCAGGCTATACATATGCGCCCCTGGAAGCCATATTCTGGATAGCCGGATAGCATGGGTATATGTCCTCCACCTGGGCCCATTTAGTTTATTGGGTAACTTCTCTGTTCTCTCAGGCAGGTGTCCCCTGGTACTCCTGCCTAAGCAGGGAGGAGACCTTCACTTCGATGGCAGAGTATATGGGAAGGATCACTGCCCTGTGAAAGACCTGAGGCCCTGGGGCAGGAAAAGGCCCCCCTCTAATTTTTTCTCCTAGGTCAGTTTCTGACCCTCTCGTGGCAACTGCCTTTCTTCCAGACAAGGCAGAAGAAGAAGAAGAGGACAAGCTATCTTTACAGTCTGATGATTCTGCATAGGAGGAGGCTACATCTGTTGTTATCTCTCCCAAGCTCAGGGACACCATTCTGTCTTGGTTGATGAGGTACATGCCTGATTAGAGCAGGAGCCGACTGTGCCTGTTTGGCCAAAGTTCACTAGTATGCAAAGTAGTAAAAGGTTTCCAAGGCACTCAAGATCTTGGTTGGCAATATCTGATTATAGGAGGGGTTTTTATAAAAATGGGTGTTAACATCTGTGGATCCTGCTATTGCCTGCCTTACCATGTCCCTAATGGTCCCAGTATTAGACTTTATAGTCTTTGAAAACTTGGTAGACTTGATTCTCTCAATAAGGTTTCTTTTGCACTATTATACACTGCCATGCAGCTTGCTTCACTTCATGGAAATTTGTAAGACCCTTGCTATCTGTTCTAAGTGTATGGCTCCATTCTCAAATCCTTCTGTCCTGCTGTGTTTGAAATTCCTTCCTGCAGCTTTAAGTTTTGTGCAGATGGTCCTTAACAGTGTGGATTATTCTTATATTTATAGCTAGTATTGGTCTGTGGAACTGGCATGTAAGAAGCTCCTGGAGGTGATGCAATTTTCAGGGAAATGTCTTTCAGTGCACATCTTGACTCCATCAAGGAGGTCACTGGCAGTCAGAGCAGACCAACAGAAGGCAAAGGCCTCTCTGGGTAAGTCCTCGTCTGGTTTTCAGAAGACTTCTTTACATCAATTCTCAAACCCTAAAGTCCAAGCCTGGCACCAAATTTTACTGCAAGTCCTGAACTTCCAAGCTGGCTAAGCCCAGCTCCAAAACCCTTTGCAGTGATGATCCACTCACTTTCTCCAAGCCTGTCTTGTCTGTCAGCATTTGTTGCTAACTATGTCTGAGACATCCTGAACCTTTGGGCTTAGAATGTCACCTCCCGGGGGTAGAGGCTGGAAGTTTGCTATCTTCCTCCACCTTGTGTCATACTTTCCAATCTGCCCTCTTCCTTGTAAGACTGAGGGATCTGCAGGCTACTGTGCAGCAATTTCTTGCATTGGGGTCATTGTCCCGGTTCCTTAAGAGGAAAAGTTGCAGCTTTTCTACTCCAACCTGTTTACAGTTTTAAAAGCCAACGGTCGTATTCGTTCCATACTGGACCTGAAATCCCTAAACATCTTCCTTCAGGTCCAGAAGTTCTGCATTGAGTTGGCCATGTCAGTCATTGCCTCTCTTCAGCAAGAGGGTCTTCTGGTTTCTGTAGACATACAGGATGACTATTTACACACCCCCATCTTTCCCCTTGGCAGCAGAAATGTTTGCATTTTTTTGGTGTGCGAGTGACACCTTCAGTTTTTTTGCAGTTTTGAGTATCAGGTGGATCCTCTACTTTCAGAAGTCTGCATTGAAATTGACTCGCTACCTGGAATACTAGGGTTTCTTGTGCATACAAACCAAGCTTGAGTCTTTCTCCCTCTGGAGAAGATTCCATCCCTCCACTCTCAAACACACGTTCTTCAATTCCAAAGACATCCCTCAGTTCGCTTTTGCATGAAGGTGCTCTTTTGAGGCAGTGCAGTGTTCATTTTCAGTTCAGGCTGCTGCATTCTGGCTGCATGGGTAAGCAGAAGCAATCTCTGGACACCTCATGTGTCTGTCTCCATGAACCAGGTTTTCCCTGGAATCCTAGAAATTACAATGGTTGCTAGCATTTTGGGCTGGGGGAGAATGTTTGACCATTCTTCCAGAAATGCATTTGTGAGGTCAGACACTGATGTGGACCAGAGGGCCTGGCTCGCAGTCTCCCATCAAATTCATCCCAAAGGTTTTCTATCGGGTTGAGGTCAGGCCAGTCAAATTCCTCCACCCCAAACTCACTCATCCATGTCTTTATGGACCTTGCTTTGTGCACTGGTCCAAATCATTTGGTGGAGGGGGGATTATAGTGTGGTTGGTTTTCAGAGGTTGGGCTTGGTCCCTTAATTCCAGTGAAGCAACTCTTAAGGCATCAGCATACCAAGACACTTTGGACATGCTTCCAACTTTGTGGGAACAGTTTGGGGATGGCCCCTTCCTGTTTCAACATGACTGCGCACTAGTGCACAAAGCAATTATTTATATGTATATATATTATGGCTTTGTTTTGTCTATTTACAAATGTTGAGTGAACTGACATGTGGGACTCATTGGGCGTTCTTTATACTATATTGGGTCCCTAAGATTAGGGAGTCAAGTCCAAAAAAGTAGTGAACCAAGTATAGTAAGGGGTATAAAGAAAATTTTCTTTCATACAAAGGTAATAGTAGACATAAAGTGGTGTTTAATGTTAGTCCGTGGGGTTTTTTTGCTAATAAAGATTAACCGCTTGCCGACCGCCGCGCGACTATTTACGGCGGCGGTCAGCCCCTCACAGGCAAAGTGACGTAGGGGTACATCACTAGCCTGTGAGGCTCTAGGGGGCGAGTTTGCGCCGCCGGGGGCGCCCTCCCACCCCAGCTCGCTGCCTAACTTACCCGCGCGTGTGACCGGCGGACCCGATGTCCGCCGGTCACTTGCGATCGTCCGTTACAGAGGGAGAAAGGCAGGCGGCTAATGTAAACAAAGCCGCCTGTCATTCTCCCCTGTGTAAGTGCAGAGATCATACGGTCCTGCTATGTAGGATCGCATATCTCTGTAGTTACACAAACAGCCACATCCCTTTAAAGTTAGAAGCACGCCCCTAGGGACACACTTAACCCCTCCTTCTCCAATAAAGTTGACCCCTTCCCTGCCAGTGTCATTTTTACAGTAACAGTGCATATGTATAGCACTGATTACTGTAGTTATGTCACTGGTACCCCCAAAAGTGTCAAAAATGTCAGTCAAGGGTCCGATCTCTCCGCCGCAATGTCGCAGTCCCGCAAAAAAAAATCGCAGATCACTGCCATTACTTGTTAAAAAAAAAATAAAACAATAAAAATGACAAAAATCTTTCCCTTAGTTAGTAAACGCAATAACTTTTGCGCAAACCAATCAAAATACGCTTATGTTTTTTTTTACCAAACATATGTAGCAGAAAACAAATTGACCTAAAATGTTAAAAAATTTTGATTTTTACATTTTTTTGGGGGAATTTCATATAAAAAAATCTGAAAAATATTGTTATTTTTGCAAAATTGTCGCTCTTTTTTTGTTTATAGCGCATGATCAAAAAATCGCACAGGTGATCAAATACCGCCAAAAGAAAGCTCTGTTTATGGGAAATAAAGGACGTCAATTTAATTTGGGTACAGCGTCACACGACCTCGCAATTGTCCGTTAAAATCACGCAGTGCCGAATCGCAAAATAGAGCCTGGTCAGGAAGGGGGTAAAATCTTCCGGGGCTTAAGTGGTTAAAGATAACCGCAAGTAACTTTTGTCACAAAAATTGAGGCAGGAGTGTATGAATCATTCAAGTAGCTGAAAAGAGTTGCATATACTTTGCAAGATAAAAAAAAAAATGTTTGTATATTCCTGTAATTGTATTCAGCTGTTTAGCTGGAATTCTGCTTTAACAATTGTGGGTAAACAGTAAACTATTTCTTTTATACTACAGATCTATATCTGCCCAACAAAACAAAAAGTCAGCCAAGCACAGAACACCAAATTCTGCTAAGTCACGCTATATGGGAACTTTAACCGTATTAGACAAATCCGTGTATGAAAATAATGGTGAGATCGAAGCTGCAGATACTTTGCGTGCCGCTGTTTACCAGGTAATTACTGATTGAACGCTTACTTGTGTAATTAAAATAATATTACAGAACAGAGAGCCCAATTTAAAATGAGGTCACTCAATACTTGTGTACTGTACTATCTGTATAACCTGTAATCTGTTTTGATAATTTAATCAGCAGGGTACATGTATCTTTGTTTTTACTTCTTAATAGTGTTCTTTAATATGAAATTGAAATACTTAAATCCTCTAGGTCAATGGAAATGTTTTTATCTTGTTTATTCATCTGACAATACCATACAATTTGTGCGGTGTCTATTGGAGCCCTATCAAAAGTTCTTTATTTTTGTAAACTGGAGATCCTAAAACTAAGGGTAAGTGCACACGGTACTAATGTATGAACATCATATATTCCTGGCAGAAGAAACGCAACCATGAACTGTAAAGCACCTTTTGAGTATTCATGCATACACATACAAATGCGTAAAAATTCTCCTAGCTTGTTTCTAATCAGGGGAAAGTGGTGAACATGCCTATGTGCATGTGTATGCGTAACAATACTGCAAGCAATGCAAATATTTGTGTTTTTTTTTTTTTTTTTTTTAATGGCCTGAATGCCTAAAAAAGTGGCATTTTTAAGACATCCTATGCGCAAGAGGTCTGACAGTATTAACATATCTCTTTAACCTTTGGTGGGGGATTTCAGATTTTCAGATTCTAAGAAGGGCATAGCTGGGGAATGGCGGGGACGTTAAACCAATCAATATTTATTTTTGGGTAGAAGTCTTAGCACATCTACATATTAAACCCAAAACCAAAAATGTAATGAATTGCAGCTTAACAGTCATTAGATGTGGTGGCTTTATTCGTTTTCTTTTTTTAGTACTTATGCACACTGCAGTTAAAAAAAAAAAAAAAACTGCATTTACAGGCATTTGAGCTTTTATTTCTCTGTCTAAAATATTGAGGAAGCTTGTGCTTTATTGTGCTCTTTTGCAAGTTTTTATTGAGCTTCTTTAACCACTTTACCACTGGAGGATTTTGCTGTCTTACGTCCAGGCCACTTTTTGCGATTCGGCGCTGTGCGACTTTAACTGACAATTGCACGGTCGTGCGACGCTGTACCCAAACTAAATTTACGTCCTTTTTTTTTTTTCCCACAAACAGAGCTTTCTTTTGGTGGTATTTGATCACCTGTGCGATTTTTACTTTTTGGGCTATAAACAAAAAAAGAGCGTTTATCTTGAAAAAAATAACAATATTTTTAACATTTTTTTCATATGAAATTCCCCCCCAAAAAAATGTAAAAATCAAAATGTTTTTAAATTTTTGGCCAATTTGTTTTCTGCTACCTATGTTTGGTAAAAAAAAAATCACAATAAGTGTATTTTGATTGGTTTGCGCAAAAGTTATTGTGTTTACTAACTAAGGGAAAGATTTCTGTCATTTTTGGTGTTTTTTTTTTTTGGCGGCGATCTGCAATTTTTTTTGCGGGACTGCGACATTGCGGCGGACAGATCGGACCATTGACTGAAATTTTTGACACTTTTGGGGGTACCAGTGACATTACTACAGTAATCAGTGCTATAAATATGCACTGTTACTGTAAAAATGACACTGGCAGGGAAGGGGTTAATTTTATTGGAGAGGGAGGGGTTAATGTATGCCTGGTGCTTACTAACGTGTGTGGGGGGAGGGGACTGTTTGACACAAGGACAGATCGCATGTTCAGCTATGCTGAACACTGCAATCTGTCACTCCTTGTCACTTAGGAGATCCGCCCGCTCTGTTTACACAAGCGGGCGGATCTCCACACTCGATTCCCCGACGATCGGGGAAGAGCAGCGGCGATCGCCGCCGCTCCTCCCCTGGCCCGACTCCCGCTGTGACTGAATACAGCGGGAGCGCGCCTCCGGCGGCGCGCGAGCGCCGCCTACAGGGGTAGGAGTCCAGCGACGTAGGTCTACATCGCTGGATGGAATTGAGCCACTTTGCCGCAGTACGGTCAACGTGACCGGTCGGCAAGTGGTTAAACTTTTTTTTTTCACAAACCCATCCCTCAGTTAATTGTTCCTATTTTTGTGCGTTTTTTGCGCTTTTTCATGCTTTATCGTATGTTTTTGGGCATTTAGGCATACTTTCTGCTTGTAAGCTCTTCTCAAAAACATGAGATTGGTGGGGGTTTTATTATGCCTGTAAGAGCATATGCCTGTAATCTGAAAAAGCCATAGAGTGCATGGACACATTGGCTAGCATGGAGGGAAGTTTCCAAGCAAAAAAAAAAAAAAGTGAGCTCAAAAAAGCTCGAAAGCCTGTAGTGGCAGCTTCTTTGAGATGCAGTGTGTATGAGCCTTTCAGGCTTCTTCTCCTCTGTTTTACCCTAGTGATCTGGCCAGTAACACAGCTCAATATACAGTACCACACCCATTAAACAGACACCATTCTGGATGAATGAGCACAGTGGGCAGATTTGGACAGCAGCATTGTCAGTCTGGGGGAGGGAAGTGAAGGAAGATTTAAATGCAGTAACAAACAAAGCCGAACTCCAGCTAGTACTTTATAATCAGAGTAAACTGTTTTTTTTTCCTTTTGGGATAATTGTTTTATATAAATAAAAGCTGATTATTTTAAGCACCCTGCCAGTGTTAAATGGTCTATCTCATCCCTGTAATAACAAAAGTGCTTGCTATCTTGAAAATTAGACTTCCTGGCCAGATCACCAGATGGAAATAGAAACTAACACAGCCATAACATCTAAGAATTAGTAAGCTGCAATATAATGATGTTTTTTGGGGGGTCTAATACTGCTTTAACATGTTAATGTAGTGTTGGAGATTGGTGGTATGCCAATGAGTAAATGTTTAAAGTAGAAGTATAGACATTTTTTTTTTCATTTTGGATAGAGTAAGGGGGGGTCAGGTTTTTTTTTTTTTTTTTGCTATTTGTGTCCCATTGGGGAGATTTACCTTCACTTCCTGCCCCATAGCCAAAATAGGAAGGGAGAGAAAATCCCTGCAAATTAATTAAATCCCTTTTGGGCCCCCCAGGTCACCAGAACTAGTGTCCCCATTAGAAGAGTTCCCCTCTTTTACTTTTCTGGGGACAACCCAAAATTTGAAATTTTCTTTTCCTTTTACTTTCAATAATAACAGTAAACAGTACTAACAGTGAATCTCCCTAACGGAGGCACAGCCAACTGGCAGGTGTTCTAATCCATCTCCACTCTATCCAAAACTAAAAAAAGGTTTTGCTATTTAGCTAAACTTTAAACTGAGAAAATGTACCATTTTAAGAAAAAAATAAGGTAATTTTGAAATTGATGGCAGCAACATGCCTCTGAAAAGTTGGGCAGGGCAATATAAAGCTGGCACTAAAAAGGAAGAGCTGAAAGAACATTTTGCAACTAATTAGGTTATTTGTCAAGAGGTCATTTACATGACTGGGTATAAAAAGAGTCTGTGTGTCTCAAAACTAAAGATGGGCTGAGGTTCAACAATCTATGAAAAGCCGTGTCTAAAAAAATTGATGGACACTTTTGGAATGTTCATCATCGTAAAATTGAAAAGACTTTAAATTTATCATCATCTACTGTATGTAATGTCATCAAAAGATTCTGAGAAATCTCTGTGCGCAAGGGGCAAGGCCAAAACGCAATATTGGATAACCATGATCTTCGGGGCCCTCAGGTGGCACTGCATTAAAAACAGGTATAATTATGTGACGGACATCACTGCATGGGCTCAGGAATACTTCCAATAATCACTGTCTGTGAACACAATATGCTGTGCCATCTAAAGGTTAAACATCTGTCTTGCAACGATAAAGCCATATCTGAACATGATCAGGAAAATCTGCTGTCTTTTCTCGGCCAAAGCTAATTGAACCACTTCAATGCAGGGCACTTTCACCTCCTTCCTGCCCAGGCCAATTTTCAGCTTTTAGCGCTGTTGCAATTTGAATGACAATTGCGCGATCATGCAACACTGTACCTCAACCAAATTTATGTCATTTTTTCCCCACAAATAGAGCTTTTATTTGGTGGTATTTGATCACCGCAAGGTTTTTCTTTTTTTTGCTAAACAAATAATAAAAGACCGAAAAATTTGAAAAAAAAAAAGTTTTTTTGTTTATGTAAAAATTTTTGTAAATAAATACGTTTTTTCCTGCACTGATGAGGCCGCACTGACAGGCACTGATGAGGAGGCACTGATGGGGTGGCACTGATGATGGGGCACTAATATGCAGCACTGATGGGCACTGATAGGCGGCACTGATGGGCACTGATATGTGTTAGCACTTTCACCTAGCAGCAAGAGGGTCGCTGGTTCGAATCCCAACCACGACACTACCTGCCTGGAGTTTGCATGTTCTCCCTGTGCCTGCGTGGGTTTCCTCCGGGTACTCCGATTTCCTCCCACACTCCAAAGACATGCTGGTAGGTTAATTGGATCCTGTATAAAATTGGCCCTACTGTGTATGTATGAATGTGAGTTAGGGACCTTAGATTGTATGCTCCTTGAGGGCAGGGACTGATGTGAATGTGTAATGTATATGTAAAGCGCTACGTAAATTGACAGCGCTATATAAGTACCTGAAATGAAATAAAAAAAATAAAAATAAAATATGTGGCACAGATAGGTAGCACGGATATGCAGCATTGGTGGGCACTGAAAGGCGACACTGATGGGCATAGGTGGGGGACACTGATAGATGGCAATGATGGGTGCTGGTGGGCGGCACTGATAGATGGCAATGATGGGCAGCCCTGATAGGGAGGGCACTGGCAAGCTCTGAGCACTGATTGGCATCCCTGGTGGCCATGGGTGGGCATCCCTGGTGGCCATGGGTGGGCAATCCCTGGTGGCTCTAGAGGCATCCTCCAAGGGTCTGCACTAAAAATCAATGCTCTGATTACCAGCACAGACCCCCCCCCCTTTCAGGAGAGCAACCGACCGGCTCTCCTCTACTCGTGCCTGTAGAGGACGGCACTTCCCATTTACTATGTGACCAGCTGTGATTTACCGGGATCGGAGATACGGTGAGTCAGAGTGACACACCGCACCACCGATCACCGCTCTGTGCCCCCCTCTATTTGTTCTGTTTACCATTATCACTGAAAGTGAAAGTAAAAAATATCCCACATTTTGGGTTGTCCCCAGAAAAGTAAGAGGGGAAATATTCCAATTGGAACACTAGTTCTGATGGCCTGGGGATCCCTAAGAGATTCCCTTAATTTGCTGGGATTTAAGGGACAGGAAGTGAAGGTAAATTTCTCCAATGGGACACAGAAGGCAAAGTAAAGCTAACGGGTTATAAGCCTACCTTACTCTATCCAAAATAGAAAAAAAAGTTTTGCCTGTAGTTCTACTTTAAAAGATAGGTACACCCTTAGAACATGTTACGCCTGTATTTAGGGTGTAACGTGTAACATGTTCTAGCATCCCCCCTCCCTGAGTTTAGAATACTCCTTTTACACTTATCGCCATATGCCCAAATCATAGAGAGAGAAAGCTGGATATAGCGTTTTATCTTTTAAACCAATCTGTTAATAAAAACACTCACATTTTCCTGGTGCTTAGAGTGCACAAAACTGTAAAACACATTCAGTGCTCACAGTGCAGGTATAAGACAATCAGACAGTATTCCCACGATATGCTCACAATGCACAGCGTGACAACAGATTGGCCCCTCCCCTACGCGTTACGCCACAGGGCCATGTCGTTTTCTTTTTACAGCATTCAGTCCTGAGGAAACAGGGCTATAGGCGGGGATAGGCAGCACTGTACATGCAAAACAGTCGTGTAAGGTAGCACTGTCCCTCAAGGAGAATGCAGCCCATATAATTTCTTGCAGCCCGAATTTTCCATGTGTTAATCCCATAGGAAGGGTCGGGCGGAGACGCTGTGACTCACAGCAGGCTCCAATATAGCAAAACCCTAAAACACTTAGCACAGCAGTGGTCTGAAACCGAGTAACAGAGTGCCAATGCAGGACCTAGTGAAAACAGATTACATTTCAGACAATCTTCGCCCCCAGGTAAGCACACTTCAAAGGGAGTCTTCAGGGACAGAATAACCTTAGCAGGTGTAGCACGGTAAAGTCACATTACAAGCAGGCCCTTTGTTTTCATCATGGCAAAGTCCAGGTATGGACATTAAGGTGCCGACTATCCAGAAAACTGCAAACAAGCATCTGCAGCTAATGAAGATTCTTGATTGAAATAAAATATCTTGATAACATTGAAAAAATGTCAAGCGAAATGGGTTTGCTTTTCTTTGAGGAGAAAAGACATCCATGCTTCTAGGACACTAGTAATAGGCTCAGGTGTGTTCAGGATCATAGTCCCAGCCCACCTGAGCAATCCCACCAGGAAGCCAACACTGCACACTGCCAATCATAGGCAGTGAGGCATTTAGGCATTTCCCGGTCTGTGCAGCTGCTGTCCTGGAAATGCCTCACTGCCTATGATTGGCAGCAGTGTTGGGGTAGTAACTCAAAAAATGTAATTAGTTATTAGTTACTAGTTACTTCTGTAAATTGTAATGAGATTACATTACTAGTTACTGCATTTGAAAAGTAACTTCATTACTTATTACTTTACTTTCCTCTTTCTTAATTTACCGTGTAGAAGAAGATACATAGACAAACATTTACTCTCTCTGCATAGAGTTTATTGTATAAATATTGAACCATATGAAAGAACAATATCCCCTTCTGCACAAAGAAATATGCCTCACTGTAAAATCCAGAAACAGGATAAAGAAGGCAATTTTAAAATTATGTTAACACACACGTTTCAAAACACAGGCTTTGGGAACCATGAGAACAAAACCTGAAAAAACAGAATAAAACATAAAGTGCAACAAAAAGTCATAAACTTCATCCCTCTCTATTCTTCGAAATAGCGATTGTATCGCGTAAGTAAAAGCCTTTCAAATCTTTTATCCGACAGCCTGTTCCTCCTTGGGGTCAGAACAATACTGCTCAGGCTAAAAAGCCTTTCCACCGGTGCACTTGATGGTATTGGAGTGTTGGTACTGCTTTGCAATTTCCTTAATCCTGGGGAACCTGGGGAGAACCTCCCAGTCAGATCCAGGCATTTTTAAGTACTCCATGACTTCAGTCTCTGCGGTTTAGGAAAACTCCTCTTGAAAGTCAAAAAAGTAATTTTGACTGGAGGTGGCAGGGCTCTGAACTGCTGGTTTCATCAGTGGCTCTTCAGGAATCCGGGCACAACACTCAGCAATTAGCATGGTTTTAACAGCATCTCTTCTCCTCTCATCTTTAAACCAGTGGACCTTTAATTTGGGCATTGTGACAGCAGCCATCAGAGCATCCTTGCTGTCCAAGACAGATGCAAATCTGTCTTTGATTGCCTGTGATATGAAATAGTAGGCTACATTAGACAAACATATACAGTTCAATTAACAGCTTTTACAGCCTCATAAATTATTCAATATGTGTCTACCTGTAAAATAGCACCAGGCATGCCAGCTGTCATCTGGGAAAGACCATCCTTCAACGCAAGCAACTTTGACATGAGAATCTCTAAGGTTGGCAGGAGGATGCCGTAGTAGCAATCCATCTTCTCCTTGTAGTATATCTATTGCAGCCGCTAGAGGACTTAACACTGCACAATATTCCTTCAGGAACTGATACTCTCGCTCAGTGATGCTCTTTACACTCAGTTTAGAAAAAATGGTGTTTAAATCTCTGGGATTTCTGTGATGAGAGACAAGGCGTCATGAGTTGAGTTCCAGTGTGTAGCAATGGGTATGATGAGCTTTCTTTTTAGCACATCCTCAACCTGGTCTGAAGCCACAGTAGAGTGACTAGTTTTTGTCCAGAGAGCTGCACACTTGGCAAGAGCACTTCTGTTAACTGCTTTACAGTCATTGTTACTGGTCAGCCATTTTTTGCAATGAGGTTTAGTGTATGTGATGCACAGCGCAGATGAGGCGGCAGTGAAAATGTCTCATCTGATTCTGTGGAGAGTGCTTCGGCAACATCAGTAAAAGTGACCTCCTCCTCCCCCTCCTCATCAGATGGCTTGTCAGAGTCAGACCCATCATCAGGATGGGATTCAAACATTCTAAAGGCTTTTACAAAATTGCTGCCATTATCAGTGACACATGCTGTTACTTTATGTGATAGTCCAAAGGATGAATGACCCTGTTCTATTTCGCTAGCTATGACATCGTAAGTGTGTCTTCCTCTCACTCTCTTGCAGGCAAAAGCAGCCTCCTTGCGTTTAAAACTAATGTTGTCTATCCAGTGCACCATCATTCCTAAATAACTTTTGTTGTTGGCGGACCAAATGTCCACAGTGGTACACACATGATCCAGGGACTTGAACGTTCTTTTAAGCTTCGATTCCATGTCGGAATAACACTTATCCATGTAATGTGAAAATGTTTTCCTGTCGGACGTTGGCTTGCGACTGCGAGCAGTGGGTATTTTATCTAGTATTTTTTTAAACCTGGGCGATTCAATGGTTGACAGGGGAAGCATGTCTTCTACAATGAACCCTGCAACTAGCCTGTTCATTTCGTTTTGTGTTACCTGCTGTGCTCCAAGGCTTGAGAAAAGCTTAGCTTGTTTAGGCGGGGTCGGCTGAGTGACTCCTTCAAGTGACCAGTGAGCAGGATCTTTTGCCACAAGTTTTGTATTGCCATTCTGGGCTGACAAATGCTTAGAAAGGTTGCGCATTGAGTTGACAGCAGTTGAAAGAAACTTGTCGCCTGGACATAGTGTGCATTTCACACGAATATTTTTGTCCTTTCAAGCAATAAACTGAAAGTAGTGTGAATATCGCCAGTGGCCGAACCCACCTGTCTTCATCGCCATCTGATCTCCATTCGCTACATCATCGATCTCTATGGAAAATGAAGAAAGGTTGGGACTTTAAATGAGAGACATGACATGACAAATATGAAAATACTACATTTATTGATACATGCAAAAATGAATAGGCATGGTGTATGAAATACTGACATGAGTAAACTGGATGGTAGATAACCCCCAAAATGGAAACTGGGGGGGGGGGGGAGGAGAAAATCCCCACATTCCCATAACTTACACAGTAGATCTGGCAGTGACCGGTGCTGGAGGAGGGGGAATGTAAAGCGTCTCCCACGGCAGCTGAGGGCGCATGGGGCCCGCGGATGGGGCGAAAAAACGCCACACACAGAAGGGAGTGTGGATAAAGGTTGGATTGTTGCTGGTGGCCACATGGAGGCGTGTTATCTGTGAGATGAATGAAATAAGTTTAAAGTAAGCATGTATATTATATTATATAAAATGCTCCATGCCACTTGCATACTGTGAATGAGAAAGTGAGAGCGTGAACTGATAGAAAGGGAAACTGTCTGGGAGGTAAGGTAAGTGCAGTGTAATATGAAGAAAGTAAGAAAATGAGTGATCATTCAGACTGGGTGTGAAAAAAAAAACTGAACAACTAAGGAGGTGTCATAATGGACCAAAATAAGTGCCATAAAGAAAAGTAAGGGGAAGGGAAGGGAGTAAGTGATAAAGAATACACCCAACTAACGGCAGTGCCTGGGTTGTTACAGAGGTGAGGTGGGGAAACTGCATAGAGAAGACCGGCAGGAGATGAAAATGAAGACTTACCAAGAGAGTGGATGCCAAGATAAGTATTATTTGGAATCTGGATTCGCCACAGCAGGCCGCTGACCCTGATGCGCCCAGTGTCAGTGCGAGGTGCCAAACCGTCCAGCGGGCTGCCTCAAATGCACTGGGGTGGAAATGCGGCTAGATGGCGTGTTGGCGCCAAAATTACGTCACACGCCTGCGCAGAGCGTGGCGCCGATGTGTGGTGGCGCCGCCCACCCGATCCCCCGCGCTCAGAGGAGATGACGATCTCTATGGCAACGTCGGCACACGCACCCATGCACACCACGCACACACCGCATGGCTTGGGTAACGCAGGAAAGCATGTTCCTATAGCCTATTAAAGTAGTGTAGTTACCAATATTATTAGTGTAATGCGTTACGTTACTTCGTTACCCATAAAAGTAATGTAGTTACTGTAATCCGTTACTTTGTAACTCGTTACCCCCAACACTGATTGGCAGTATGCAGTGTCTGCTTCCTGGGGGATTGCTCAGGTGGGTTGGAACTACGATCCTAAACAGGCCTGAGCCCATCACTATAGGACACTAGCAAGAAACTGATGAGATGAAGCATGATGAGAGTGGGATTGGTTATACCTGGCTGAGTAACAGTTTTTTTGTTTGCCATTGTCCAGTTCTTCTGTGGGCAGCAGTATAACCCGATTATCTCAAAATTCCTTCTATGCCTTTGTCCCTTAATGAACAATTAAGAAACTCTCTGCTCAGTTTTTATTGTAGTCTGTGACCCCATTTGGGTTGTTGTTGTTTGCATTATCATTGGGGCATTAAGTAAGATATAATTCTCAATGGGGTCTCAAATGGAAATAAAAGCAGACTACGTTTTTTAGCCCACTCTATTGAAAGAAAAACAAAGATACGTTTTAAGTAATGTTATGTCTTGCCGAAGAGATTGCCACTCTCTCCTTTTCTTGGTGTTCTCACTGGTACAAGAAATGGGGCATATTTTCCCTAGTAGGCATGCAAACAGCAATAAAAACCTCACAGAGATTTCAACTCACTATATAAAACATGGCTGGAGTTCCTCTTTAATTAAGCTTTACAGAGGCAGTCTTTTCCTGAAATTCTTCTGATTATATTAAAATTCTAATTAACTGATATGGTTTATTATCATACATTACTTCTCTAGCGTTATTTAAAGCAAAAAAAAAAAAGAATTGCAGTCTTAAAATCTGTCCTAAAAACTTTTTTAGACTAATAAAACTTTGTAGGTGCCAGCAACCTGGCACAAGATTGGGTCTCTTGTGATTTGCATCATCCTTGACAGTCATTTAGTGAGTATTATTATTAAATCATAAAGTCTATCGTTTCAGATAATAAATGTAGCTGGTAAAGCCTCTGCATACTAAATAATTATATGAAATTATCTTTTCCATCGCAATTGGGCAATACATAAAACTATATCTAGATCATTTCTGTCAGACTCTGCGTGCAATCAGAGCAGAACATGTAATAGAGGGGCCAGTGAACACTATGACCAATTAGGTGAAAAGTCATTTAGACATGCCTGAAAAAGGAATTAAATAATAATGTATAATGTGTAGATATCTCATGTACCCTGTTCTTCTTTTTAGAGTGTACCACGGTATATGTTAGTTAATTTCAAAATAATTCTCCCAGGGCGAAAACAGTAGATCTGCTCTCAAGTGGGATGATGCAGAACACTGTGAGGGAGATTTACTAAAACTGGTGCATTTAGAATCTGGTGCAGCTGTGCATGGTGGCCACTCAGTTTTTAACTTACGCTTATTCGATTTAGGCCCCTTTCACACATACGGTCCGTTCAGTTCATCATTTCGGTCACGTCAAAATGTATCAGTTTTCCATCCGCTTTTCATCCATTTTTCATCAGTTTTTCATCCGTTTTTCGTCAGTTGTCATCCGTTTTTCGTCAGTTGTCATCCGTTTTTCGTCAGTTGTCATCCGTTTTTCGTCAGTTGTCATCCGTTTTTCATCCGTTTTTCATCCGTTTTTCATCCGTTGTCATCCGTTTTTCATCCGTTTTTCATCCGTTTTCATCCGTTGTCATCTGTTTTTCATCCATTGTCATCCGTTTTTCGTCCGATCCGTTTTTTTAACGGATGAAAAATAGGGCATTCATCCGTTCAAAAAAACGGACATTGACGGAAGCGGATGAAAACGGATGTTAACCACTTTACCACCGGAGGATTTTGCTGTCTTACGTCCAGGCCACTTTTTGCGATTCGGCACTGTGCGAATTTTCCTGACAATTGCGCAGTCATGCAACGCCGTACCCAAACGAAATTTACGTCCTTTTTTTTTCCCACAAACAGAGCTTTCTTTTGGTGGTATTTGATCACCTGTGCGATTTTTACTTTTTGCGCTATAAACAAAAAAAGAGCGTAAATTTTGAAAAAATAACAATATTTTTCACATTTTTTATATGAAATTCCCCCCAAAAAATGTAAAAATCAAAATTTTTTTAAATTTTGGGCCAATTTGTTTTCTGCTACCTATGTTTGGTAAAAAAAATCACAATAAGCGTATTTTGATTGGTTTGCGCAAAAGTTATTGCGTTTACTAACTAAAGGGAAAGATTTCTGTCATTTTTGGTGTTTTTTTTTTTTTTAACGAGTAATGTCGGTGATCTGCGATTTTTTTTTTTTTGCGGGACTGCGACATTGCGGCGGACAGATCGGACCCTTGACTGACATTTTGACACTTTTGGGGGTACCAGTGACATTACTACAGTAATCAGTGCTATACATATGTACTGTTACTGTAAAAATGGCACTGGCAGGGAAGGGGTTAATTTTAATGGAGAGGGAGGGGTTAATGTATGCCTGGTGCTTACTGACGTGTGTGGGGGAGGTGACTGAGTGACACAGGGACAGATCGCAGGTTCAGCTATGCTTTTTTGTTCACACAAGCGGGCGGATCTCCAGACTCGATTCCCCGACGATCGGGGAAGAGCGGCGGTGATCACCACCGCTCCTCCCCTGGCCCGACTCCCGCTGTGACTGAATACAGCGGGAGCGAGCCTCCGGCGGCGCGCGCCGCCCACGAGGGGAGGAGTCCAGCGACGTAGGTCTACGTCGCTGGACGGGAACGAGCCACTTTGCCGCAGTACAGTCAACGTGACTGGTCGGCAAGTGGTTAACTGATGATCATCCATTGTCATCCGTTTTTACATAGAGATACATTGTTGTCCGTTTTTTCATCTGTCAACGGATGGATGAAAAACGGACAAACGGACCGCATGTGTGAAAGGGGCCTAAGCTTTGACACTAAAACCTGGAAGCTGATTGGTTTCTATGTAAAGCTACACCAGATTTGGCCCCATGCAGTTTTAGTAAATAACCCCCTGTATAAGTATATATTAAGAAAAAGTAATAAAACATGTTCTGCTACATCACTTTAAAAAAAAAAGCTGTCGAATACATTTGAAGATATATCATTGACTCCTTTGATGACTTAGTTACAGATGTTATCTACTCTCCGAAACATACAAGTCATGTTCTCAGTACTTAAAGTATAACTAAAGGAAAAACTTTTTTTTTAGTTTTGGATAGAGTGGAGAGGGATTAGACCCCTTGTCAGTTTTTATTGCTGTCTGCGCCTCCATTAGGGGGGATTCATCCTCTCTATTTGTTCTGTTGACCGTTATTACTGAAAGTGAAAGTAAAGATAACCCCTCGTTTTGGGTTGTCCCAAGAACAGTAAGAGGAGAAATGTTTCAATTGGAACACTAGTTCTGATGACCTGGGGAGATTCCCCTAATTTTGCGCTGGGATTTCCTCCCACTTCCTTTTTAGCTATGGGATAGGAAGTGACGTAAATCTCTCCAATAGGACAAAGAAGGTAAAAGTAAAGCTAACAGGGGTTAAAGCCTACCTTACCCTATCCAAAATAGAAAAAAAAAAAGTTTTGCCTATAGTTCTACTTTAAAGGATAGGTTCACCATTGGAACATGTTACACCTGTATTTAGGGTGTAATATGTAACATGTTCTAGCATCCTCCACCCCCTGAGTCCCCCCCCCCCCTCTCTGTGACAGTAAGCAGGGGTTCCAACCGTTCCTCTTCCCCACAGCCACTGTCACATTTAAATTGGCATGGCTGCGTGGGCAGTGCAGGGGGGGGGGGGGTCTGTGCATGAATAAACTACAAGTCCTGTCTAACACTGGCAGGCAGACAGACTTTTACTTGGTAATGAACTAGGAGTGCACTGACACTTCCTGCAGCTTTCTAATTGAAAGCCCTTACTGAGGTACAGGCAGAAAGATGCAGTCTGTGTCTGCAGGAGCCTGACATTGCACCACTTTGTAGGCTCCTGTGGGAAAAAATAATAAATGCTCATGTATTCATATTTCAAGCTGAAGAAATTCAACACAATTTTTACTCTCCAGCACATGCCACAAAGGGGACTGAGTAGCTCCACTTTTGTGGGAAGAAAAAAAAAAATAATTAAATAAAAACAGATAATCTAACATTGCTAGACAAGCCATATTGTAATTGAATGTTATAAAAAATACCTTTTCAAATTGAAGCACTGTAATTTTCTGTAAAATTTGATGCATTATGGCAACCTGGAGGCCTTCTACACACAGATGATGTACAGAACCACCCCAGAAATTGCACTTCCTGCTTGTGTGATTGGCTCACTGATTTTCTCAGACGTCTGCACTAAGATATGAGTCAGATTTTAGGCATCCTCTGGGAAAAAAAAAATAATAAAAATTGGTGAGATACTCCCAAAACGTTAATTACTTCTAAAAGGATGCAGACCATGCACATTTTCTGATTAGAACATTAAAGTGCATCAGCTGAATAATATTGAAAAAGGCACTCCTGTTTAGGATCACTCTGAACACAACAATAAAAGTGGCTATTGAACCGGGTAGGAATCTGCAACAACGTTTGGTAAAATTCCTGCAATGTACATTGGTCTTCCAGAGGGGATTTTTTTTCTTCTCAACAAAAATTAAGCTTACCTGACCTAACATGTTTCTGTTGTTATGACAGTGTTGAGGATTAGGTTATAGGACATTAGGATACAAAGTAAGTGTGTGTGTGTGTGTGTGTGTGTGTGGGGGGGGGGGGGGGTTATAAAGATAGCTTTATGATAGAGCATGAAATGCTGTCAACTTGTATTACCTGCATTCACCTTCAAATATATCAATGGATCAAAGTGTTTAATGGCTCAGCCCCTTGGATCCAGGATTGTGCACGTAGCCATTACTGCCCCAATCAGAACCCAGAACTCCCATGTGCTGTAAAAGTGCTGCCATGTGACAGTTGACTTGCAGTTGTACAATGTACAAATTAGCTGTAAAGGGTGCAGGACTTAATTTCAACTTGAAAGTACCATGTTTAGCCTTGTTCTGGAGAGCTTCAGAGTAACAAAGTGTTCAATCTAAAAGCTAACACAGGTAGTTGTAGGAACAACAAGACGTGCTATTATTTGTAGCATGGTCCAGGTCTGCAGAAGTAAACCCCAGTGCACAGATCACAGATCATTTGCAACTATAAGGCCACCAATTGTTTACTTTTTAAAACATATTGCAATCCGATTCATCCACCTACCATGCCCATTGTTTCTTTTCCACTGTAGTTTTGTTTCTATGTATGCCAGCTGAAGCCTGCGCCATTTTAGCTCCTGTCTGCTTCCTGCCCTCAGCATACTTCCATCCTTCCTCTGTGTCTGGTGCATGTGCAGTGGACCTGCTCACTCCGTTGATGCTGAGCGCCGATGTTACACCCCCTGTGACGTAGCTAGTCACATGTGGTGTATCAAGAAAATCTCAATGGGTCTGTAATCTTGCGAGATTACCTGCTGATGATGCAGGCATGGCACAAGAGGAATAGACGAACAGCCCGCGAAGCATGCCGTGAATGAAGGCAAAAATGCGCATGCGCCGGTGACGTCATTGAACTAAACATGGGCGATTTCTTCTAAAGGGCGCACATTAGAGCAATATGAAAGACATTCACATGTAAGTTACTCTAGGCTGCTTTACATGGAGAAAACTCTTGAATTAGGGTTTACTTCTACTTTAAAAAGATTTAGGGCTTATTCAAGCAAATATGCCTTTTATTTGCATTTCATCAGGATACCCCAATCATTCTGCACATTAGCAACAGAGGCACTATTCATACCAATGCATGTGTACTGCAGTACACTAGACAGGTAGGGCATGCCGCTTTTAAACTCATGGCCTCTGTGTAATGACCAAGTACATGTATACATTATTAATATTATCATCATTATTAGACAGAATTTATATAGTGCCAACAATTTGTGCAGCACTTTACAATATAAAGGGAGACAGTACAGGTACATTACAATAAAATAAAAAAGGGTTAAAGTGATTGTAAAGTCTTGTTTTTTTTTTTTAAAGCGAAGTTCCAAAAAAAAAAATTACATAAAAATACCCCTGGGACAGTCAGGGCTAGTACATTCCACAATGGATAGCCTCTGTACTGTCCCGGGTTGCACTTACTTGCAAGAAGAAATACTTACCTTGAAAATGTATTGTCCAGCGCTGCCATCTCAGGTGTGGGCAGCTTGAAGCCAGCGCAATCCTCTTCTGTGTCCTCTTCCGTCCTCTTCGGTCCCACGATGCACTGCACCGGCCCCGCCGTCACTTCCGGTGCGCGCGCGTCATCCCTCCACAGCTTCTGGGCATTCCCAGAAGCTGTTTAGAAGGGAATAACGCGCGCGCCCTGGAACTGACGTAGGGGCTGGTGCAGGCGCATTGATTCCTGGGAGCAATGACGTTCAGCTCCCAGGAATCATTGCAAAGCCAAAAAGTGACGACGGGCCGTGGCCGCCGAAGGGAGGAAGAGGAAGTAAGGTAAGTATATTTTCTTCTAATCCAAGGTAAGTAAAAATAAAAAAAAAATGCGATTATCCATTTCTTTTTAAGGTGACCCGGACCAAGAAGATGGACAGAAGTGTCATTTTAGGGTGGAACTCCACTTTAAATAACATGGTATACTTACCTGCTCTGTGCAGTTTGTTTTGCACAGAGCAGCCTGGATCCTCCTCTTCTCAGGTTCTCATTCTTGCTCCTGGCTCCTCTCTCCTATCGAGTGCCCCCACAGCAAGCAGCTTGCTATGGGGGCACCTGAGCCGAGCTACAGCTCCGTGTCTGAATAGATTCAGACATGGAACTGCCGTTCTGCCCTGCCCCTCTCTCTCCTGTTTGGCTCACTGACTTTGATTGACAGCCGCAAGAGCCAATGGCGCCGTGGCTGTATCTCAGCCAATCAGGAGGGAGAGTCCCGGGACAGCCGAGGGACTTGTGGACATCACTGAACAGAGAGGGGGCACAGGTAAGTATTAGGGGGACTGGGGAAGCTACTACACACAGAAGGCTTTTTATCTTAAGGCATAGAATGCATTAAGATAAAAAAAAACCTTTCTGCCTCTACAACTTCTTTAAGAGGGCCCTGTTAATTAGAGTTTACAATCCAATAGATCATGCTTCATACATTACCCTTTGTACATTCCAGCCGTTTAGTAAGTGAGCACACTTTAAGTCAGTTACTAATAGTGGCTATGGTTTTTACAGCAGACTATAACATAAGAATAAAAGGTTGCGTCACTGTAATGCAACCTCTTTCTCTTGAAGGCATATGTTTTATTCAGTTATATGGCATTAATTAATTTGCCAGTTCATGTGAACTGTCATGCATCCATCATGTGGAGTGTATACTTTTTTAAATTGTATTACCATTTAGTAGATACTGTTAAGTCTCGTTTATTTCAAATAGCAGAAATAAAGTCCTTTATTAATGGGCAGAGGAATGTTTACAGCAATGCCTGTGTTCTAGATTTCTTGCTGTGGGGCTTATGAATCAAATCATGCAGATGATGCAGTATAGTAGAATATGCTTACCCAAAACATTTGAAATAAAAAAAATAACAACATGAAAGCAATTTTATGTGTAACGAAAGATTAAATTTAATGGCATGCTTTTCTTGCTCTGTGTTTAAACTAAATTAAACCGGTTTATTTTCATGACTTCCATTTAACAGCACACATGCACACTTTTTCAAGATTTTTTATTCCCTTTTTTATTTTAGAAGTAGTTGCCTAGTATTACAAAACAGGACCATAAAGCTATCCAGCTTTCCCCGAGAGTGAGAGGATTTCCAAAAGGTCTGCATGTATGGAATTGTGTACATGATCAATATTCATGTGTACCTACCATCTTGCATGTGTGAATATATATATATATATATATATATATATATATATAACTTTTTTTTTTTTTCTCTATTGTTCATTGATAGACGCAGCTCCATATTCTTCTCAACCATTGGGTTATGCTGCCCCCTACAGGAGTAGGACACTAGGCAGGAAAAAACTTTACCATGCCTATGGGACAGTCCCTAAAGGCATACGCCCACTCACTCTGCTATAGGATTCAGTTTGATTCTAGTTTAGGAGTAGGACCTAGTTCCTGGCTGGGACTTCAGTCTTAGCTTGTTTTTTTTTATTTTAAAGGGAACCTTTGTTAAAATTTAAATTTTTTAGCTAGTTATGTTCCTGAGAGAACTGCAATCAACAGCCGGACTGGGTTTCGGACTGGATATCCTAGATCCTTAAGGTCTCCCAGTCTGACCAGCAAACATGCACAGGTTATAGCCCCGAGCTAGTCCTCGCCATGACAAAGCCCCAATGGACGGGGGCTGGCCCGCGAGTGAAACACTTTGCCGTGACGCACATGACCTGGTTTGACCTGAGTCGTAGCATGCCCCTTGGCAGTCAGCACCCCCACCCCGAGTGGAGAGGTAGTCTGTCTAGAGTGGCGCCCACCCGGTTGTCGTTGGTATGGTGAGTAGTGTCCCCCCCATAGCTCTTGCCGTCTCGGGTTGGACGTGGTCCCCTCCTTGGGATGGTCAGACCCCCGGGTTCCCTTCCATTTCCCCCAGCCCCTCTAATGGTCACGGTGGTCTTTTGGCCCAAATCTACCTCCATGCCCCCCCTCCTTCCCCGGGGTTAGGTAGGAGCTGGCTTTGCCTCTTGCTTCAGTAAGGGGGGGTGGATGCGATTGTTGCTGACCGGGCTGTCCGGATCGCACACAGGGGTTTTTGAGCAAGTTCCCAGCCCTTGGGTGTTGGTGACTGGGGCAGGGATGTCCTTTGGGCTCCCTGCGGTGATTATAGGCTTTGGGGGAGCGGATGTTTCTTCATCTGCGGGTCTGTGCCTCATGTGTCTTGGTCGGGCCGAAAATGTAGTCCACGGCTTTGTGGCCTACTCGCGGCTGTCCGGGAACCTGACCAAGCAGACCGAAATTAGGTGCCTGACCAAGCTGACCGAGATGAGGTGCCGGTTGTCCAGGTACCTGACCAAGCAGACCGAAATGAGGTGCCTGACCAAGCTGACCAAGATGAGGTGCCTGACCAAGCTAATCAGCGGATGCCTCATGTGGCCGGATCGGGCCAAAAATTGAGGCCACGGCTTGCGGCTTACTCGAGGGTGACGGAGCTGGCAGACTGATTGGCTGATCGAACTGACTGAGCTGACCGAAATGAGGTGCCTCACCAAGTTGACTAGCAGATGCCTCACGTGGCCGATTTGGGCCAAAAATTGAGGCTGCGACTTGCGGCATACTCGCAGCTGATGGAGCTGGCTGTCTGAGTAACTGACCAAGCTGTCGGAGCAACTGATCAGGCTGTTCGAACTCCTAACCGAGCTGCTGATCAAGCTGACAGAGCTGACTGCGGGTTTGCGACCAAATGTAGGCCGCGGATTTGCAACCTACCCGAGGCTGGCTGTTCGAGCTACTGACCAGGCTGTTTGAGCTGCTGACTGGGGCGATAGAGCAGCGGGTGGGCGTCTGCCCTCCCCCCCTCTGGGGGGATGGACATATGAACTGCCTGGTGCCCCCCATGGACTGGGGGGTGCCGTGGGGGCATGTTGTGTGGGGGTACTCTGCCTGTGCGTCTGCATCACGGCAGGCCCCTTTTCTCTTACGTCCTCTGACAGTCACCACCCAATGGTATTAGCCTTCACTAATGGGTAATGGCGCACTCTGCAGGAGCAGGCTAGGCAGATAATTGATTATCAGGTTAATACAAAAAAAGTTTATACCTCGGCTTGCCACTAGGGGGCCATCCCTCAGCCATTATCCTGAACCCAATCTGATATTACCTCAGTTTTATGCTGCCTAGCGTTAGGAGTAGAGTCTCGGTTTTCTTTATGTTTTTTTCTGAATTTATGTGTTTTTCTTTACACAATAGATTTTTCTTTTTCTCTCACTATCACTAGTTAGTCAGGGATTCCTTTCCTGGAGGACTACAAGTGACTGCAGCGCTGGGCCTCAGACTGGGTAATATAGATCCTTATGGAGTCTCAGCCTGCCAATGAGCGCCGCAGGTTACTGGTACGTCCAGGCCTCGCAACGACAGTGCCCCTCCATATGGGGACAAGCCTGCGGAGATGCATCTTCGCTGAGGATGTCTCAACCCGGATGACCCGCGTGTTGCCAGCGTCCCTCCATGGCTGACTGTACCCCCACTTAGGGTGGGAGGTCTCCCGTATCTGAGCAGTGCCTGCTTCTGGACCACTTTAGTGGTATGCAGATTCTCAGCTCTGTGTGAAACATCAGCCATGTGAGATTTTCTGCTCTGGTTCCCGGTCGGGCGCCATCTTGGATGTGGGCGACATGCTTAGTAAAGGCAGCGGCCATTTTCCCTGTGACTTTTGTCATAGGCTTTTAATAGACACCTTTTCTCTGGGCTCGAGGGCTGGCCTCTAGCGATGTGAGGTCACTTCCTCTTTCTTTACACTTTCTCCTGTGTAAAAAATGTGCTGACAGGCTGGGGATTTTTGCTCATATCTTGGATATTATTAGACCAAATTGAATTCAGTTATTTGCTAGAGTGTTTACAAAAGGGCCCTCATCTGTTAGTGCAGATTGTGGGGGGGGGGGGGGATCCGCGGGGCCCGCGGAACCGCCGATTTAAAGGGACAGCGTCCCTTTTTTAATTTTAAGGCAAAATGGACTCCCAGGAAAACAAATTCCCCGCAGACCTGGTGGGGGCTTCAGGTACACCTGAATCCTCTTCCATGGCCTCCTTATCTGCTGCCCTTGTGACTTTGGCGTCCCAGGTGCATCTGCTGATGTCAGAACGCTCTTCCAAAAAATGGCCTGTGCCCTCCCATTCCTCTGACTCTGAGCCAGAATTGGTTGCCACGGACGATGCCCCCCCTGGGGGGTCCCGGTCCCCCGCTTCTGAGCGGGATGAGAAGGAGGAGGGGTCTTCCCCCTCGGTAGCGTGGGAACTCGCTACGATGGACGCTATCATTAGCGCCATTAAAGACGCTCTTGTTCTTGAAGATGAGCCATCTCAGTCACGTAAGCGGTCTGCTTTTGGGTTCGACTGACCCCAAAAGTCTGGTCAGGCTTTACCTGCCCGGAGGAATTTCATGAGATTGTAAATGACCAGTGGTGGCGTATTAAGCACATGTTGGTGGTGCCTAAGCGCTTTGCCGTCCGCTATCCTTTCGCGGAGGAGGTAGAAAAACGTTGGATGGTATTCCCAAAAGTGGATCACACTGTGTCTCGGCTAAATAAGTCCACCTTGATGCCAGTGGAGAATTCCCCGGTCTTCCGGGATCCGGTGGATAGACGGGTGGAGGCACTCTCCCGTCACATTTATATGGTGGCGGGTTCCCTGTTGAAACCTGTTTTTGCCTCTGTGATGGCCTCTCAGGCGCTCACGGTATGGGGCAAGGGGCTTCACAGCACCCTGGTGGCAGAGTCGGCTTCGACTGTCCTTGCAATGGTTGATCAGCTCATCCAAACTGGGATGTATCTGTGCAACGCGGCTTTGAACGAAGCTCCCTTGGTCACACGGTTTTCGGCGGTGGGGATCGCGATCCGCCGCATTATCTGGTTGAAGAGCTGGTCAGCCCAACATACTTCCTTTTGTGCCTTCGGGACGCAAGAGAAGGGTAAACCCTTCCGACCCCCGGGCACACTTGTATAAAGTACTCGAAACCCATACTTGAGTAAAAGTACAAGTGCTCGATCAAAAAGTGACTTGAGTAGAAGTACTAAAGTATTCAACATTTTTTGTACTTAAGAATTGCAAGTAGTTTTTTTTTTATTATTTTGCTACTCAAGTACTGAAAGTAAAAGTACAAGTACTGTGTTATGTAGTTATTAAAGAAAGAAGTCAAAAGTTTGAACATCATATTGTTTTTTATTATTTCAAATAACCTAAAGGACAAATTTACAATTCCTTTGGCTGTAACTTTTTGTAAACAAAAACAGATAAAGTATGTCCCTCCCTTTCCCCTTTAAAGCATCCCTCCTTCTATTCCCTGCATGTTTTTTTTTTTTTTTTTCTCCACAGCTTATTGGTGCGCAAATCATATATAAACCAATGTGATATACAACAATATATTCCAATAATGAAATAAACGAAGAGTGTATGAAATTAAAGTCCATATATATATAATGCCATAATACCATATATATGTGACAAAACAAGATGAATATATTTTCAAAGGTGCAGGAATCAAACAGGTGCTATTCCATTTAACAGCACACATGCACACTTTTTCAAGATTTTTTATTCCCTTTTTTATTTTAGAAGTAGTTGCCTAGTATTACAAAACAGGACCATAAAGCTATCCAGCTTTCCCCGAGAGTGAGAGGATTTCCAAAAGGTCTGCATGTATGGAATTGTGTACATGATCAATATTCATGTGTACCTACCATCTTGCATGTGTGAATATATATATATATATATATATATATATATATATATATATATATATATAACTTTTTTTTTTTTTTCTCTATTGTTCATTGATAGACGCAGCTCCATATTCTTCTCAACCATTGGGTTATGCTGCCCCCTACAGGAGTAGGACACTAGGCAGGAAAAAACTTTACCATGCCTATGGGACAGTCCCTAAAGGCATACGCCCACTCACTCTGCTATAGGATTCAGTTTGATTCTAGTTTAGGAGTAGGACCTAGTTCCTGGCTGGGACTTCAGTCTTAGCTTGTTTTTTTTTATTTTAAAGGGAACCTTTGTTAAAATTTAAATTTTTTAGCTAGTTATGTTCCTGAGAGAACTGCAATCAACAGCCGGACTGGGTTTCGGACTGGATATCCTAGATCCTTAAGGTCTCCCAGTCTGACCAGCAAACATGCACAGGTTATAGCCCCGAGCTAGTCCTCGCCATGACAAAGCCCCAATGGACGGGGGCTGGCCCGCGAGTGAAACACTTTGCCGTGACGCACATGACCTGGTTTGACCTGAGTCGTAGCATGCCCCTTGGCAGTCAGCACCCCCACCCCGAGTGGAGAGGTAGTCTGTCTAGAGTGGCGCCCACCCGGTTGTCGTTGGTATGGTGAGTAGTGTCCCCCCCATAGCTCTTGCCGTCTCGGGTTGGACGTGGTCCCCTCCTTGGGATGGTCAGACCCCCGGGTTCCCTTCCATTTCCCCCAGCCCCTCTAATGGTCACGGTGGTCTTTTGGCCCAAATCTACCTCCATGCCCCCCCTCCTTCCCCGGGGTTAGGTAGGAGCTGGCTTTGCCTCTTGCTTCAGTAAGGGGGGGTGGATGCGATTGTTGCTGACCGGGCTGTCCGGATCGCACACAGGGGTTTTTGAGCAAGTTCCCAGCCCTTGGGTGTTGGTGACTGGGGCAGGGATGTCCTTTGGGCTCCCTGCGGTGATTATAGGCTTTGGGGGAGCGGATGTTTCTTCATCTGCGGGTCTGTGCCTCATGTGTCTTGGTCGGGCCGAAAATGTAGTCCACGGCTTTGTGGCCTACTCGCGGCTGTCCGGGAACCTGACCAAGCAGACCGAAATTAGGTGCCTGACCAAGCTGACCGAGATGAGGTGCCGGTTGTCCAGGTACCTGACCAAGCAGACCGAAATGAGGTGCCTGACCAAGCTGACCAAGATGAGGTGCCTGACCAAGCTAATCAGCGGATGCCTCATGTGGCCGGATCGGGCCAAAAATTGAGGCCACGGCTTGCGGCTTACTCGAGGGTGACGGAGCTGGCAGACTGATTGGCTGATCGAACTGACTGAGCTGACCGAAATGAGGTGCCTCACCAAGTTGACTAGCAGATGCCTCACGTGGCCGATTTGGGCCAAAAATTGAGGCTGCGACTTGCGGCATACTCGCAGCTGATGGAGCTGGCTGTCTGAGTAACTGACCAAGCTGTCGGAGCAACTGATCAGGCTGTTCGAACTCCTAACCGAGCTGCTGATCAAGCTGACAGAGCTGACTGCGGGTTTGCGACCAAATGTAGGCCGCGGATTTGCAACCTACCCGAGGCTGGCTGTTCGAGCTACTGACCAGGCTGTTTGAGCTGCTGACTGGGGCGATAGAGCAGCGGGTGGGCGTCTGCCCTCCCCCCCTCTGGGGGGATGGACATATGAACTGCCTGGTGCCCCCCTTGGACTGGGGGGTGCCGTGGGGGCATGTTGTGTGGGGGTACTCTGCCTGTGCGTCTGCATCACGGCAGGCCCCTTTTCTCTTACGTCCTCTGACAGTCACCACCCAATGGTATTAGCCTTCACTAATGGGTAATGGCGCACTCTGCAGGAGCAGGCTAGGCAGATAATTGATTATCAGGTTAATACAAAAAAAGTTTATACCTCGGCTTGCCACTAGGGGGCCATCCCTCAGCCATTATCCTGAACCCAATCTGATATTACCTCAGTTTTATGCTGCCTAGCGTTAGGAGTAGAGTCTCGGTTTTCTTTATGTTTTTTTCTGAATTTATGTGTTTTTCTTTACACAATAGATTTTTCTTTTTCTCTCACTATCACTAGTTAGTCAGGGATTCCTTTCCTGGAGGACTACAAGTGACTGCAGCGCTGGGCCTCAGACTGGGTAATATAGATCCTTATGGAGTCTCAGCCTGCCAATGAGCGCCGCAGGTTACTGGTACGTCCAGGCCTCGCAACGACAGTGCCCCTCCATATGGGGACAAGCCTGCGGAGATGCATCTTCGCTGAGGATGTCTCAACCCGGATGACCCGCGTGTTGCCAGCGTCCCTCCATGGCTGACTGTACCCCCACTTAGGGTGGGAGGTCTCCCGTATCTGAGCAGTGCCTGCTTCTGGACCACTTTAGTGGTATGCAGATTCTCAGCTCTGTGTGAAACATCAGCCATGTGAGATTTTCTGCTCTGGTTCCCGGTCGGGCGCCATCTTGGATGTGGGCGACATGCTTAGTAAAGGCAGCGGCCATTTTCCCTGTGACTTTTGTCATAGGCTTTTAATAGACACCTTTTCTCTGGGCTCGAGGGCTGGCCTCTAGCGATGTGAGGTCACTTCCTCTTTCTTTACACTTTCTCCTGTGTAAAAAATGTGCTGACAGGCTGGGGATTTTTGCTCATATCTTGGATATTATTAGACCAAATTGAATTCAGTTATTTGCTAGAGTGTTTACAAAAGGGCCCTCATCTGTTAGTGCAGATTGTGGGGGGGGGGGGGGATCCGCGGGGCCCGCGGAACCGCCGATTTAAAGGGACAGCGTCCCTTTTTTAATTTTAAGGCAAAATGGACTCCCAGGAAAACAAATTCCCCGCAGACCTGGTGGGGGCTTCAGGTACACCTGAATCCTCTTCCATGGCCTCCTTATCTGCTGCCCTTGTGACTTTGGCGTCCCAGGTGCATCTGCTGATGTCAGAACGCTCTTCCAAAAAATGGCCTGTGCCCTCCCATTCCTCTGACTCTGAGCCAGAATTGGTTGCCACGGACGATGCCCCCCCTGGGGGGTCCCGGTCCCCCGCTTCTGAGCGGGATGAGAAGGAGGAGGGGTCTTCCCCCTCGGTAGCGTGGGAACTCGCTACGATGGACGCTATCATTAGCGCCATTAAAGACGCTCTTGTTCTTGAAGATGAGCCATCTCAGTCACGTAAGCGGTCTGCTTTTGGGTTCGACTGACCCCAAAAGTCTGGTCAGGCTTTACCTGCCCGGAGGAATTTCATGAGATTGTAAATGACCAGTGGTGGCGTATTAAGCACATGTTGGTGGTGCCTAAGCGCTTTGCCGTCCGCTATCCTTTCGCGGAGGAGGTAGAAAAACGTTGGATGGTATTCCCAAAAGTGGATCACACTGTGTCTCGGCTAAATAAGTCCACCTTGATGCCAGTGGAGAATTCCCCGGTCTTCCGGGATCCGGTGGATAGACGGGTGGAGGCACTCTCCCGTCACATTTATATGGTGGCGGGTTCCCTGTTGAAACCTGTTTTTGCCTCTGTGATGGCCTCTCAGGCGCTCACGGTATGGGGCAAGGGGCTTCACAGCACCCTGGTGGCAGAGTCGGCTTCGACTGTCCTTGCAATGGTTGATCAGCTCATCCAAACTGGGATGTATCTGTGCAACGCGGCTTTGAACGAAGCTCCCTTGGTCACACGGTTTTCGGCGGTGGGGATCGCGATCCGCCGCATTATCTGGTTGAAGAGCTGGTCAGCCCAACATACTTCCTTTTGTGCCTTCGGGACGCAAGAGAAGGGTAAACCCTTCCGACCCCCGGGCACACTTGTATAAAGTACTCGAAACCCATACTTGAGTAAAAGTACAAGTGCTCGATCAAAAAGTGACTTGAGTAGAAGTACTAAAGTATTCAACATTTTTTGTACTTAAGAATTGCAAGTAGTTTTTTTTTTATTATTTTGCTACTCAAGTACTGAAAGTAAAAGTACAAGTACTGTGTTATGTAGTTATTAAAGAAAGAAGTCAAAAGTTTGAACATCATATTGTTTTTTATTATTTCAAATAACCTAAAGGACAAATTTACAATTCCTTTGGCTGTAACTTTTTGTAAACAAAAACAGATAAAGTATGTCCCTCCCTTTCCCCTTTAAAGCATCCCTCCTTCTATTCCCTGCATGTTTTTTTTTTTT
This sequence comes from Pelophylax lessonae, assembly GCF_965119305.1. Taxonomy (NCBI): domain Eukaryota; kingdom Metazoa; phylum Chordata; class Amphibia; order Anura; family Ranidae; genus Pelophylax; species Pelophylax lessonae. Next base: position 677,073,677 of record NC_138768.1, on the reverse strand, counting down.
TTTTTCTCCACAGCTTATTGGTGCGCAAATCATATATAAACCAATGTGATATACAACAATATATTCCAATAATGAAATAAACGAAGAGTGTATGAAATTAAAGTCCATATATATATAATGCCATAATACCATATATATGTGACAAAACAAGATGAATATATTTTCAAAGGTGCAGGAATCAAACAGGTGCTATTCCAAATAATAGGTGCAGACTCCCACCACCTTGTGGATTTCCCCCTTAGCCAGTGGATGAAGGTAAGTGCAAAATAATATCCAAATAGACTCTTTCAGTGAAACAAAACTGCAAAACCTGTGCTCTCAACTTCCAGTGAAAAAAGCAAAATCAGCCTCTTACCAGAAAAAAGGTCTATGTACGCTTGTGACTCTCCTTGGTTGGTGGAGGTTCTCTTTCCCCTTAACAGCAGATATGTAGACCATTTTATTTATAGATACAGTAACATTTATTTTCTTATGCGCTGATTTACACATGGCATTATACACATTTTTTTGAACTTCATGAAACCTGCCATCTACTGTTCTGGCAGTGGTCATTTTTATAATTGTAATGTGTAACTATGCAGCACAAAAAAAAAAAAAAAATATCAGAGTAGAAGTATTGAAATCATCGAAAAAATGTAGTGAAGTAAAAGTGAAAGTAGGAATAAAATATTCTACTCCAGGAAAGTACAGATACCGCCTTTCGGTACTTAAGTACAGTAGTGAAGTAGTTCTACTTAGTTACTATACATCTCTGCCCCCGGGTGGCCAGAAGAAACCATAGACGGGTAAGCCAAAAGCCAGACAGTCTGGCTCGGCGGCCCAGTCCACCTCTGCCTGAAGAGACGCCCTCACCTGTTGTAGGGGTGGGGGGACGTCTGCTTTGTTTTCAGGAACCCTGGTTATCCAGCATTCAGGAAAGGTGGGTTCAAGAGCTGATTCGTTCAGGGTACAAGATTGAATTCTGATCTCGCCCCGCAGACAGGTTCTTCCCGTCCAATCTCCAGCTGTCTCCCGATCGTCTCAGAGATCTCATGAGGGCCGTGCACAATCTGCCGGCCCAAGGAGTCATTGTACCCGTTCCCTCACGGGAACATTTTCGCGGTTTTTACTCCAACCTATTCACAGTGCCCAGGAAAGTGGGCAAGGTACGTCCAATTCTGGACTTGAAATCTCTGAACCGCTGTGTGCGGGTGCAGAAGTTCAGGATGGAATTCATCCGGTCGGTGGTAGCATTATTGAGACTAGGGGACTTCCTGGCTTCAATAGACTTGAAGGATGTATATCTACACATCCCGATTTTCGAGGGTCATCAGAGATGTCTCCGCTTTGCGGTGGCTGGGGAGCACTATCAGTTTGTGGCGTTGCCTTTCGGTTTTGCTTCGGCTCCCAGGGTCTTCACCAAGGTGTTGGCTCTGGTTCTAGCTTTACTGCGTTTTGCGGGGCATTGCGGTCCTCGGTTACCTAGACGACCTCTTGTTAAGGTGGAACTCATGGGTGACCTTGTCGAGCGATCTGGCAGTGACGGTTCAGACACTCCAGGAATTAGGGTGGACCATCAATTTTCAGAAGTCAGCACTGACTGCCTCAAATCGTCTTTAGTATCTGGGGATGGTCCTGGATTCTGCTCGATCTCTGGTCTGCCTTCCGGAGGACAAACTCAGGACTTTATGGGAAGAGATCAGGGCCCTCAGGCTCAGCGATCTCTCCTCTTTGCAGACCTGCATGCGAGTTCTGGGCCTGATGGTCTCAGCCTTCGAAGCAGTTCCATTTGCTCAATTTCATACCAGGACTCTGCAAGCAGAGATCCTGGACAGGTGGGACAGGACACCTCAGTCCTTGAAAAGGAGAATTTCCTTGAGTTGCCTGATGAGGTTGGATCTCTTGTGGTGGCTCCAGTCGCTGTCTTTGACACAGGGTCAGTCTTTCCGGCCTCTGTTGTGGATGATTCTCACCACAGATGCCAGCCTGTCGGGCTGGGGAGGAGTTCTGGGCACGCTCTGTGCCCAGGGGACCTGGTCGGCAGGGGAGACCTCGCTGCCGATCAATGTCCTGGAGCTCTGGGCGATAAAGCTTTGCCTATTCCGGTGGTCATCTCAGCTTCAGGGGTGTCCGGTCCGGGTACAGACGGACAATGCCACAGCCGTGGCATACATAAATCACCAGGGGGGCACAAAGAGTGCCCGGGCAGCCATGGAAGTGGTCGAGATCCTGTCTTGGGCCGAATCGCATGTATCACATTCCGGGTGTGGAAAACTGGCAGGCGGACTATCTGAGTCGCCAGACCTTGGATCAGGGGGAATGGTCCCTGCATTCCGGAGGTGTTTCACCTTCTGTGCGCCCGTTGGGGGACCACGGACGTAGATCTGTTTGCGTCCCGTCTCAACAAAAAGGTGGAAAGGTTTGTGGCCAGAATTTGCGATCCTCTGGCGGACGCTGTGGACGCGTTGGTGGGACCTTTGGCACCGCTACCGGCTGGTCTATGCCTTTCCTCCGATCCAACTACTGTCCAGGTTCCTTTGCAGGGTGGTGTCGGAACGGTTGTCAGCAATTATAGTGGCCCCAGATTGGCCTCGACAGTCCTGGTACGCGGACATCGTCCAGATGGTCGTCGAACCTCCCTGGCGACTTCCGCTGTGAGACGATCTTCTGTCTCAGGGACCGATCTTCAATCCTGCTTTACAGTCGCTGGCTTTGACAGCATGGCTGTTGAAAGCCAGGTCCTGAGGGATAGAGGCGTTCCACAGGTGGTCATCCCTACCTTGTTAAAGACTCGCAAAGCCGCTTCCAGGAAGATTTATCACCGCACCGGCAAAGTCTTCTTCCTCGATCCTTCTCAGGGGCGAAGGTCTTGGCCTTCCTACAGTAAGGAGTTGATCAGCGTCTGGCCCTGACTACAGTCAAGGGTCAGTTGTCGGCCTTGGCCATCTTTTTTCAGCGACTGTTGGAGTCGCATTCTTTGATCCGCACCTTTTATTCAAGGGGTGCGGCACTTGGCTCCCCCGAGGAGGGCTCCTTTGCCTCCCTGGGATCTGACTCTGGTTTTGTCGGTGTTACAAACACCTCCTTTCGAGAACATCAGAGAGATTCCTCTGTCTGTGTTGTCACAAAAAGTGGCCTTTCTGGTGGCCACCACGTCGGCTCACAGAGTGTCTGAATTAGCGGCCTTGTCCTGCCGTTCTCCTTATCTAGTACTTCATAGGGATAAGGTGGTTCTGCGACGAGTCAATCTTTTCTTCCCAAGGTGGTTTCTTCATTCCACCTTAATGAGGATATTGTGTTGCATTCGCTGTGCGCACGGCCCAAGCATCCTAAGGAGTTTGTCTTGCATTCTCTGGATGTGGTCCGGGCGGTCAAGGTCTACCTGTCTACCACAGAGTCAATTCGGCAGTCTGACTCTCTATTTGTTCTTCCTGAGGGATCTCGGAAGGGATGAGCTCCCTCCGCAGCGACCATTTCTAAATGAATCAGACAGACGATTGTTCAGGCCTATTCTATCAAGGGTCAGGTTCCTCCTTTCCCAGTAAAGGCTCATTCTACTCGAGCTGTTAGTGCCTCTTGGGCTTTTCGCTATCAGGCGTCTGTGGCTCAGGTGTACAAGGGGGCGACATGGTCATCCGTGCACACTTTCACAAAGTTTTACAAAATTGACGTTTTGGCATCTTCGGATGCTTCCTTTGGCCGCAAAGTTTTGAGTGCGGCAGTTGTTTGAGGGGACATTAATTTTAATGTCTTTCCTTTTTGGGGTGTTTTTTCTGGGTTTGTTCCAGTTTTTTCTGTGGGCTGAGGTTGTTACTAGCCCGGTTATTTGCATTACCTTCTTATCTGGTTGCATTGCTTTCCCACCCCTCATACCTGCATTGCTTTGGGACGTCCCATTAGTTAAGGCTAATACCATCGGGCGGCGACTGTCCGAGGACGTGAGAGAAAATAGAATTTTTGTAAGAACTTACCATAAAATTATTTTCTCAGAGAGTCCTCTGACAGTCGCCGCCCCCACCCCTCTGATTTTTGGATCTAGGGGTTGTTGCCTTCCGGTACTGCTTGCTACGAAACTGAAGTAATATCAGATTGGGTTTCTGGTAATGGCTGTGGGATGGCCCCCTAGTGGCGTGCTGAGGTACAAACGTTTCTTTTTTTGTATTAACCTGATAATTAATTATGTGCCTAACCTGCTCCTGCAGAGTGCGCCATTACCCATTAGTGAAGTCTAATACCATCGGGCGGCGACTGTCAAAAAGGCTATTTTTTCCCAAAAAATTGCATTTGGAAGACCGCTGCACAAATACGGTGTGATAAAAAATATTGCAACTGATTTTCGCTTGTAGACAACAAGTGTCAAATATAGGCCCAGTCTTAACCACTTTACCACTAGAGCATTTTGCTGTCTTACGTCTGGGCCACTTTTTGCGATTCGGCGCTGTGCGACTTTAACTGACAATTGCGCGGTCGTGCGACGCCATACCCAAACAAAATTTACGTCCTTTTTTTCCCACAAACAGAGCTTTCGTTTGGTGGTATTTGATCACCTGTGCAATTTTTACTTTTTGCGCTATAAACAAAAAAGCGTTTATTTTGAAAAAATAACAATATTTTTAACATTTTTTATATGAAATTCCCCCCAAAAAAGATGTAAAAACCAATTTTTTTTTACATTTTTGGCCAATTTGTTTTCTGCTACCCATGTTTGGTAAAAAAAAATCGCAATAAGCGTATTTTGATTGGTTTGCGCAAAAGTTATTGCGTTTACCAACTAAGGGAAAGATTTATGTCATTTTATTTTTTTTTTTAACGAGTAATGGCGGCGATCTGCGATTTTTTTTTTTGCGGGACTGCGACATTGCGGCGGACAGATCGGACCCTTGACTGACATTTTTGACACTTTTGGGGGTACCAGTGACATTACTGCAGTAATCAGTGCTATATATATGCACTGTTACTGTAAAAATGACACTGGCAGGGAAGGGGTTAATTTTATTGGAGAGGGAGGGGTTAATGTATGCCTGGTGCTTACTGACGTGTGTGGGGGGAGGTGACTGAGTGAGCCAGGGACAGATCGGATGTTCAGCTATGCTATGGTTCTGCGGCGATGTACCCAAATAAAATGTATGTCTTTTTTCCCCACAAATAGAGCTTTATTTTGGTGGTATTTGATCACCACTGCGGTATTTGTTTTTGTGCTATAAACAAAAAAGCCAGACATTTTTGAAATAGAAAATATTTTTCACTTTCCACTATAAAACATATCCAATAAAAAAAAAAATGTAAAAAAACTAATTTCTTCATAAGATTAGACCAATATGTATTCTGCTGCATGATTTTGGTTAAAAAAAACAAAAAAAAAACAATATGCGTATATTGATTGCTTTGCGCAAAGTTATAAGGTCTATAAACTATGGGATATTTTTATTTATTTATTTTTATTTGTTTTTTACTAGTAATGGTGGTGATCAGCGATGTATAGTGGGATTGCGATATTGCAGCGGACATTCTGACACTAACTGACACTTTTTGGGGACCTGTGACACTAATTCAATGATCAGTGCTAAAATTATGCACCGTTACTGTACTAATGACACTGGCTGGGAAGGAGTTAAACATCAGGGGTGGTCAAAGGGCTAACTGTGTGCCTACCTGGTGCTTTCTAACTTTGTGGGAGGTGCTTTTACTAGGGGAAGGTATTGATCCATAGAATCCATATAATCAATGCCTTCCCTACTGACAGAACGGGGATCTGCCTTGTTTATGTAGGCAGATCTCCGTTCTGCCTGTGTACCGAGTGATCAGCAGGTGCCGGCAGACATTGGAAACACAGCGGGAGCGAGTTGCCGGCGGCGCACACTTGCGCCCGATACCCAGAAGTGCAGGATTGATTATATATGTGTGATCCTGCGCAGCGCCACCACTGTAGCAGTAAAACTGCTATAAGCCGGTCGGCAAGTGGTTTTTTGCACTAACATAACATTTTTCAGGACAAGCTTTCAGGGGATGTCCCCTTCTTCAGGCTCCATTCACACCTGAGCGTATCATTTTCAGGTGTTTTTTCTGGCTTTTTACAAGCGTTTTTTGCAGGTGTTTGGAGGCAGGCATTGACATCTAAAAAAAACGCTTGTAATCTGTCAAAAAAGAAGCTCATGTACTTTTTTGAGCTTCAGGCGACAAAACTCTCATATGTGAACAGGGACCATTGAAATTAATGGGATTTTTCTTGTTGGGTGTTTTGAGACTTCAAAGATGAGCGTTTTACGAGCTGAAAAATGCTCAGGTGTGAACAGGCCCCCTAGGGTCCCCGCAGTACTAATTCACAAAAGTTTTAGCAGAATGTTAAAAAAAAGACAATCTCTGAGGGAAAGGAAAAAAATAATAGAGTAGAGAGAGGTTAGTTACTGGGGGAAAAACATTTTGGCTGGAATTCCACTGAAGTTTATCCCTTGAATTTACTAAATTGTATAGAAACTATTAAATATCAAGATTTTATCATTCCCAGGAGATATTTGCCTGCATCTGAATGTTATTTTTAAATAGAAAAGACTAATCTTAGTGAGATATTTATAAGGTTTATGAATCTTACAGTCGGCACCCCCAACTTTCCAGCGAATTCTTGTGGACATCTCTCCATGTTTTTTTTTTTTTTTTTTTGTGTTCGAACCAATCCACATTTGGCAAAGATTCACTCAAAACATGCATTTGTGTTTATCAGCATTCACCCTCTGTTATATTCACAGATGAGCTAAATTAATTGAGGGAATGTTGCCAATGAGTGTAGATATATTCAGTATGATGAATGTGCCGGGTTTTTCTCAAGGTTTATAAATAGGCTCATAATCTCCACAAATAGGAAACAGACCTCAAATAGCAATCTACACTGGAAAATCAACAGCAGCAATCTGGCTCATTGTTACGGGCAACAGCTCCACTGCGTTATTAACCATTTGCCTACTGGGCACTTTCACCCCCTTCCTGCCCAGACCAATTTTCAGCTTTCAGCCCTGTATCACTTTGAATGACAATTGGGCGGTCATGCAACACTGTACCCATATGAAGATTTTTTTTCACACAGATAGAGCTTTCTTTTGGTGGTATTTTAACCACTTCAGCTCAGAAAGGTTTTACCCCCTTATTGACCAGGCCATTTTTTGCGATACGGCACTGCATTGCTTTAACTGACAATTGCACGGTCGTGCGACGCTGTACCCAAATAAACTTGATGTACTTTTTTCCCCACAAATATAGCGTTCTTTTGGTGATATTTGATCACCTCTGTGGTTTTTATTTTTTGCACTATAAACAAGAAAAGAACTACAATTTTGAAAAACAATATTTTTTACTTTATGCTATAAAACATACTGGAAAAAAAAATGTAAAAAATCTAATTTTTTCATCAATTTAGGTCAATTTGTATTCTGCTTCATATTTATGGTAAAAAAATCCTAATAAGTGTAAATTGATTTGGTTAGCACAAAGTTATAGCGTCTACGAACTATGGGATAGATTTATGGACTTTTTTTTTTTTTTACTAGTAATGGCGGCGATCAGTGATTTTTAGCGGGAATGCGACATTGCAGTGGACAAATCTGACACTAAAGCCCCGTACACACATGTACCGATTGTCGGCCGTAAATATTCGGCCGATGACCGATCGGCCGATTGTAGGCTTGTTAGTATGATGCTTTCGACAGCCGACAGCGCATTTTCGGCCGAACAGAATCTGTCGTGCAGACTTTAAAATATTTTTTGGCCGTCACCAGAACGGCCGATTGTTCGCCAGTCAGTACAGATTTCGGCCACAGACAGCAGATTAGTAAGACTGGGCATGCTCAGAAAAGAAAAAAGACAAGGAAAGTTAACCATCACATGACATCACTTCTGCAGTCGGCTGTTGTTGGCCGACAAAATTCGTGTGCAGTCTTTTGCAGTTTTCAACAGACACGACAGCCCAGGACAAAAGACGGCCGATCGTTCGGCCGAAGATCAGTACGTGTGTACGGGGCTTTAGTGACACGTTTTGGGGACCAGTGACACCAATTCTGTGATCAGTGCTAAAAAAAATATAGATGACACTGGAAGGGAAGGGATTAGCACCAGGGGCGGTCAAGGGGTTAAGTGTGCTCCTAGGGAGTGCTTTCTAACTGTCGGGGCAGTGGATGCACTAGAGGAAAAGAGAGATCTGTGTTTCAGCTTAGCTGAAACACAAGATCTCTCTCTTCCTCTGCAAACCACCGTTCTGCCATTCCGCCAAACGATCGGTGGGTCCCGATCAAGACCCACTGATTGGCTCCCGTCGTGTCCAGTCACAGCAGGAGTGGCAGGTGCACACCCCCCAACATCTCCTTCACAATGTCTTGTGTGGAACCGTGCATGTTTAGCCTTGTTGGGCATATGTATGGCCGGAAAGCCGCAGCCCAGTTGTCCCTACCTCTTCTTTTGGATTGGGGAAAGGGATTGCGGCATACAACTGGGACGTACATATAAGGGGCATTGCGGGCCTTTCAGAGTCAGACACCACCATTCATGTGTATAGGAAGGACGTGTGGTGATCTTTGGTGACCCTGGTATGTGGAATGCAATGTCTGGCACTGCTTCTGACTACATCTATTTTTTTTTACATCTTATCTTTTTATATTATATACATTTAATGAACAGGTTGGATGATCCCTTTGGTTACCTGATGATCTTTCACATTGTAAATCCTCACACCGTGGGAAATCCCCTTTTGTTGGAAATTTAGTGCTATACAACTGCCCTACCTTTGATACAACGATTGATCCTGCCTAAGCTGGATATTTTCTACCTTGATTGTTTACAGTTAGACATATGTAACCAAAACCCAAACCTGGGTTTTTCTCCTCCTTCTGTTACGAGTATATTGTGAGGTGAGCTTCCATATATTAGCAATTACGGAAAGTTAAGGGCTAATGCAGCCTTTATGGGATGTGGATGTAATACACATTTCATATATATTTTTTTCATATACATATTTCCCTTAGATGGTACAACATTATTATTATCATGCAGATTTATTTGATTGAGTCATTCCACATGCTCTGGCATCATTGCGAGGAAGAGCCTTTATGCCTCCCTCTTTATCCCATAAGTGGGGATGTGGGGTATGTGTCTTCATATACTACTTACCTCTTTCTGCTTTTAGAAGGTGGTGTGTCTCGCTTTCTTCACTTTTTGGTTTCAGTTCCATCTTCTGGTATAGAAGGGACACTCTATTCTACTATATCATGGTGTGGGTACCGTGTGGGCCCCCACATATTTCCTTGGCTTCTTTGTATGCTGCTTTCCACCTTAGACCTTGAGTAAAGTTCAATTATTTTTAGTTTACTGATTAGTGAAAATTGTTTAAATATGTCATGAAATGTGCTTATGGTTGTTTTTTCTATCCATTTAGAATACTAAATGAGCTCCCAAAGAAACGAAAAAAAAAATCTGATATTGATGCTGACCTATTCCAACTGTGCCGGCTACCACTAATGGGCCCTGGGTTGATCCCAGTTAGTGTTAGCCTGTGGTCTGGTCAGTTATTCAATCACACTAGGTTGATGTTATATGATATGTATTGTGTCTTGTTTTTTGAATAAACTTTTTGGATTTTATACACGTGTGCCTAAAAAGTCCATGTTTCTCTTTCATCTATATAATCTCCTGCACAAAATGATGTACATGTACGTGATCTTGTGCAGCCGGGCCACCCTGCCGCAGTATATTTGCAGCAGGTGGTCCGAAAGTGGTTAATGACCACTGGGTTTTCAATTTTTTGCTAAACAACGAAAAAATTGTGAAAATTTAGAAAAAACATTTTTCATAGTTTGTTATAAAATTTTGCAAACAGGTAATTTTTCTCCTTCACTGATGTGCGCTGATGAGGCGGCACTGATAGGTAGTACTAATGGACACTGATTGGTGGCACTGATGGACACTGATTGGTGGCACTGATGGACACTGATAGGTGGCACTGATGGGCAGCATTGAAGTTCACTGATAGGCGGCACTGATGGGTACTGATAGGTACCACTGATAGGTGACACTCATGATGAGGCACTGATTGGCAGCATTAATTGGCTCTAATAGCACTAAAAGGCACTGGTGAATACTGATTAGCGGCACTGGTGGGCACTGATTGGCAGCACTGGTGGGCACTGATTGGCAGCACTGTTGGGCACTGATTGGCAGCACTGATGAGCACTGATTGGCGGCACTGGTGGGCACTGATTAGCAGCACAAGTGGGCACCGATTAGCAGCACTTGTGGGCACTGTTGGGACCGATGTCTCTTTAACAGAAGCTAGTTATCAGCTTTCTTCTTCTCTCCTCACACTGTCAGTGTGAGGAAAGAAAAGCTGATAACCGGCTTATGTTTACATCCTGACAGCTGATCAGCTGTTTACATGGTACAGGGCCCCTGTGATTGGCCATTTACCCCAATCACAGAGCGCACCATCCACACGCAGCAGGGGGCGCTCAGGCAGCTCGAACATGGAAGGGCAACCATGTACGCCCTCCCAGGAAAAAAAAAGCCAGAGCTGTAGCTGTCTTTCAAGGGCTTAAACTAGTTTTATCTAGTCTTATAGGAGTCAAACACCAATCAATTGAAGGGGATTTTTTAGCATTGTGGTATCATGTATCATGACCTCTAGGATCTAGGATCCAATGTTTAAAATGTAGTTCCTTTACAGAAAAAGAGAATTAATAATTCTTTTTTAAACCCCAGGTTATGAATTCCATAGGGGATTACACAAGATACGGCACTTTGACAAACATTCTCCAAAATGTGTATCTGTTATTAGTAGAAGTACCTGTATTGGTATAAAATCCTGCAGAGATAACAGGTGTTTATCCTGTTTTATACAATGTGTTGTAAAAGTATTCCCCATGGACTTGTCTACATTTTGTAATATGGAGTTAAAGCCTTTGTTACCCCCAAAACTTCATATTCCTGATGTGCCTGCTGTACCATGTACTTGTATGAGAAGGTCTCCTGTTCTCTTTGTATTGCTTCCTTTGTGTGATATCCCTGGTGTTCCTGCCAGTCCCTCTGCTTTCTTACTAAAAACTGACCACACTAGGTAGGAGAGCACAGCATAATCCGTTCTCTAGCTATGCTGGGAACTCAGTGTATTTTTCTCCAATGATCAAACTTGTCCTGACACACCCCTGCTGCACAGCCATTCACTGGGGACAGTGTAATAATAAAAAATAAATCAATTAGGAAAAAAATGTAAAGCGCCCCGTCCCTCCGTGTTCCTTTGCAGAAGTGAATGCAAATGCAAGTCGCACCCGCATATGTAAACAGTGTTCAAACCACACATGTGAGGTATCAAAGGAAAGAAGGAAAAAAAACCCACAGGGATTTTTTAGGCCAACCAGATAGGAGTAATCAAGAGAATAGAAAGTGTATAAAATCAACAATTTTTATTTAGGAAAATTTCTTCCAACATGAATAAAAGGTGAATATGATCACCGATAGTAGTATAAAAACAAATACAGTATCAAACCTCTTAATGGTCAGATATGCTCATAGTCTGGAACATAAAGTTGGTCTTCTGCAGTGGAGGGCCAAACCAGTTCATGATACATAGACATGTTTCAAAATCTACAATCATTTCTTCTTCAGGGGAAAAGACAGAGCACAATCTCTTTTCTATAAATATAATATATACATATTAGCATTGTACAAAAAGTGAAATACATAGGTATAAAGCATCCATCTATATGTAGGGGAACACAGAATCGGTCTGCCATACTCAAAGTGTATCGATGTATCAATAAATAACTGCACGTAATAGCCTACAGCTCCTAAATCTGCCCCTCCCAAAAGGGGCAAAAATCGCCCAAGCTTTCAAAGCGTGCCACTTGACTGATCAGGTATGCAATGTAAGACAAATATACAAGGTGTGGTCCCATTGGCATGCCAAAAGAAGGAGGGGAAGGCTGCTTACAAGGATTACCACAAAGGAGGAGCCATCCTGGGGCAGAGAGAGAAAAAAAATGTAAATATAAGCATTTTTATGTAGTATATATGATGGGGATTATATGAAAGGACTCCTATAAAGTGCTCATATCATAAGAGAGAAACTTGCATAAATAGCCAGACCACCAATCATAAAAACCCAGATCCAGAAGTCCAGAGCGGTAGGAAGCTGCCCATCTGTATGGGAAAAAGAGTCCCTATTTATGTATTGTAAATCATTAAGCAAGATACAAATGCGCCTCATCTGTGTGGTGTCCCCATTAGTCAAAAAAGAACTTAATTAGTGGGCTCTCTCTATACACTCCCAGTGCATAGAAGAATCTCCCCATCAAACAGGCTCCATTGTGATCCCCCGGCCTCTATGGCGTCCGTTGTCACCGCGCATGCACTGCATGGTGACATCGGACGCCAGGGGGGCGCTCCAAGCAGGAAATTTGGTGTCCCATGTGCGCAGATCGGCGCCCGGAAATGACACGGGCCCGACGAGCGCATCCCGTTGCCCAATAGCTGCAGGCCTCATCTGTCAGATAGACACAGCGGGGCCTGCGCGTGCCAGGGAGCAGGCCAACCGCAACGCCAGGGACATACAGGTGCCAAATTTTGAAATTCAACAGGAGTAGATTTTAGGGTAAAGGAAACACCAAACAGAGAAAAGGGGGGCTGTGAGCCAAGGAGGAAAAAACAAATATATGCACATATATGCACATCTCCATCTATCTCCAGTATATCTATTAAAAAAAAAAGTATATTTAAAGGTAAACAAATACCAATGTGAATATCAGTAGACCAATTCCATGTGTATCCACAGACACCAGGTAAAATCTATACAGCAAGAGAAACCATACCATCAATTACATCACAACAAAGCAAGTATAAACAGAGAATGCAATCCTCAAATTAGATGTATAATGGCAGTAAAAAATAACAAAACCAAAACAGTTGAAAAAAAAAAGAAAAGGAAGGGAGTAAAAAGAGGGGGAGGTGAAAAAAAAGGGAGAAAGAGAAGAGGGAAGAGGATATACTACATAAAAATACACACTACTGCTTGGAACTCCAGATACAACTTTATTCTGATAAAAGTCACAGAGACATTTCAAAAAGTAGCCAACGTGTTTCAGGGGTCTGATAATGCCCCCTTTATCAGGGCTTGTTTGACAACAATTGGTATAAATTAGAAGTGAACTGGACCTTTTAATGTAATTTGTGTGATTATAAGCACAGGCCTTGTTAGCAGCTGGTTTGGCAGTTTGGTTTAGAAATATCTGACTTTTTTAGGAATAAAGTTGTATCTGGTCCTCTTAGCAATAATGTGGCACTTCAGTTTCAATTTTTTTTTTTTTTACATTACACTAAAGGAGACCATGAACTTTCTCTGGGGTGTAAAAGCTGCCTGCATGGGTCTCAGATCATTTACATCAACATCAATACCTAAGATACCAGTGAGATAACCCAACTGGTCCAACTCTATTGTGCCACTTTCCTCCTCTAGATAGCAGTAGAACTTGACAGGAGTTCTAACTGTATAACTGATAAATATTGTTTTTCCATTGCTTCCATACCTGTACTGAAAGTTTATTGTAATGCTCTCAGATAAAATAAGCTAATCTAATTGGTGCTGCACATTCAACGATTGCATAAGCAACTTTTTTTCACCAAGCACTATTCTAAAAAATAATTCTTAGCAATTTCTATTGGTGAAATGATTAAAATAAGGTATTCTTAGGATTATGGTGCTACAATCTCATTCGCTTTTATTTTGCAACATCACATTTTACACCTCGAGAAAATAATGATTAATATTTAGAAACAAGTGGATGAATATTTGCTGGGTGCGTCTAATAAATGCAACTGCATTTTTTTGTATTGCAGAACTGGCTGGAAAAGAAGAAAATGTTTCTTCAAGAAGATAATAAAATGAAAATAGCTGAAGAGGAGCAAAAGAAAGAAAAACTAAAGCTGGTAAATTTTGCATGTGACATTGCTGTTCTTAAATGTACTGTCTACCTGTTTGTTATCTTATAGTAAAATATGTGTTTTGCTGTAAATTTCTGTAACTGATTTGATATGTTTACAAAGAGGCTGTGCTTGTTTCCATTCCCTTTCTCCATACCCTGTAATTGCATTTATTTCAGTCATTGTACATTCTTGCAGCCAGTCAACCCATCCTATCTACACCTCTATGTGAGCTGAATAAACACCATTAAACCCACTAAAAGTATCTTTATAAATACTAAATTTGGTAATCTGACTGAAATCAACCCAATGCATAAGCTATACAAGGCTTAAAGTGTTACTAAACCCAGGAACCTGCTTTCACTATATCTATCTGGTCTCCCACTGTACACAGAACATTGAAATGCAATCATTTTATTACAAATAAACTGCTAAATACCTTTTCTCATTAGCAATATATAGTCTTGTGACTTCTATCAGTGCCTGGTTATAACTTGTAGGAGGAGTTTTCGTACTGCACTGGCTGTCCTATCAGGATGCAGGACCATTGACCTTCTGTCTGGACAATGCTGATTGGCCCTGTACTGATCACATGCACTCTCCCAAGAAGAAAACTTTCTAGCAATACACACCAAACTGAGCATGTGCAGCCTGCCTCCAGTAACCCTGTCTTTTCAGGACATTTTATGGGGACAGTGCAAGAAAAGGAGGATCTGTGCATACAGGATCAAACAGCCTTTTTACACAATGCAGAGGATTAACAAGTATGTTTTATTGCACATGCACACTGATTTTACTGTTGTGGGTTTAGTAACGCTTTAAAGCTTTGGAGTCTGTGAATAAACTTTCAACTTATTTTGTAAATTGTTACTTACCAAATAAAAGTTCTTCATCACAATGTCACTATTTTCCATTTAACTAGAGTTTACAGGCAGGCAAAAGGTACATTTACAAATAACTACTGTTCAATGAAAAGTGCTTATTCTTGAGTTTAGTCCTACAAGCTTGGGATATGAACAGTATTATTTTATGTGGCCACCATATGTTTATTATGCCCATTCTAAATTGTTGATATATCATGGTGATGCGTAAATCCTAGGAAACTATTTACCCAATAAATGATCCTTTGTATGCCTGAAACTTTGCATACACTATTAGCGCAGACAGGGCCAGCCTTGGGTGTTCAGGCACCCTGTGCAAGCTAATCCTATGCCCCCCCCCCCCTTCCCATCCTCACCCCGCGCCCCTTGGTCACCTAAACATGGCTGTATCTATTGAAAAACTATTAAAGAGTATAATTGCTGCTAATTGACTGCAAGTGGGTGCAGCAGCAAGATAAAAACAGGAACAAAAATCAGCGCAAAAATACTCTAAATATTTACCCTAAAATGATATATAAATATATCATCCAAATCTGTTTCTGTTGTAAAAAGTACACAGTGCTAAATTAATAATTAAATCTGCATGGCTACTACAGTATACATATCATATACCACTACTAAATAAATAACAATTAAATATTCATAACCTCTACAATGTGCAAAAAATAAATCAATATAGCGTGATTCCATAAAATACATAGGCTTTTATTTAAAGTGGAAGTTAAACCCTCCTATCGTTTTCAGCCAAAGGAGCTGCCATCTTGGCGTCTGTTTAATTTTCAACTGCCATGGTGCTCCACATGTGACCAGTTATGACACCAGCCATTGGATGGTTTGACAGTTTGGATGAGAGCACATCCTATGTGACAGTTAGCATTTCCAGCACGCCGGGAATGTAACTGTTTTTTTTTTTTTTAACTATTATACCCTTGGGTTTACTTCCACTTTAAGTCTGGTGAGTCAGTTTGGGGTGATTGGTGGAAGCAAAATAGGGTGCTTTTTTGGCGTACACCTTCCATTGAAGATTTGTCACCATAAATATTTATTTGCACTTTTTTGCACATTTTCTTGCACCTTTTTTGCACTTCGTTGAACTTTTCTTGGAACTTTTTTATGATCACTAATAACTTAGCCCCCCTTACATTAGAGAAACCCCCCCATGGAGCCCCTCCCTTACATCAGAGACCCCCCACAGAGCCCCTCCCTTACATCAGAGACCCCCACAGAGCCCTCCTTACATCAGAGACCCCCCACAGAGCCCCTCTTACATCAGAGACCCCACACAGAGTCCCCCCCTTACATCAGATGCCCCCTTACATCATAAATCCCCCCACAGAGCCCCCCTTACATCAGAGACCTCCCACAGAGCCCCCCCCTTACATCAGAGACCCCCCACATAGCCCCCCTTACATCAGAGACCCCCTTACATAAGAAACCCCCCACAGAGCCCCCCTTACATCAGAAGCCCCCCCACAGAGCCCCCCTTACATCAGAGACCCCCTACAAAGCCCCCCCTTACATCAGAGAGCCCCCCCTTACATCAGAGAGCCCCCCTTGCATCAGAGACCCCCCTTACATCAGAGACTCCCCAGAAAGCCCCCCTTACATCAGAGACCCCCCCACAGAGCCCCCTCTTACATCAGAGACCCCCCACAGAGCCACCCTTACATTTGTTTTATTTACTGAGGCAGGAGAGAGGGTGAGCTTACTTACCCCAGGATGGAGGCTCAGGCTGTCTGTCTGCAGCTTTTCTCCTCTTGGTTTAAACTTCCCACCCACACCTCCCCGGGGAGTGTGGACGAGGCTGACCCAGGAGGAGAGGGGCGGGTGGAGGAGGAGAAGGGGCGGGAAGAGGATCTGAAAATCTCTCTCTCTCCTCTCGCATCCCTGCAGAGAGGAGGAGGGGGATCTCTTAGTGGCGTCTCTGAGGCTGAGCTGTGCGAGAGATACACTGCTCAGCCCTGCAGTCCGGAGGAGACACAGCAGCAGGTAAGCGGCGGCCGCGGCCTGTGCTAACCCTGTCCAGGCCGCGGTCGCCGCTTACCTCCCGCTGTGCGGCCTGATCATCAACCGGCCACGGAGCGGATGGCCCCGATGGCCAGTCCGGGCCTGCCTGTGAGTAACTGACTGCGAGCTGTGATGGCCGCACGGCGCCCCTGTTGCCCATGGCTCCCTGTGCGGCCACACAGCTCGCACACCCCAAAGGCTGGCCCTGAGCGCAGATTGTAGGCTGGAAATACAGCATTGGGGTTTTTTTTTATATTTCCTTACTCACATTATAAAGCACTGCACAATCCAAGCACGGTCAACCTTTTTTTTTTTTTTTTTTTTTTTTTTTGTGTGTATTTTTTAAAATTTGGTATTCTTTATAACTGAGACTTTTGCAACACGTTTTGACTCGTTAAAGAACCCCTGGAAATCTATTTTGTAAGATTTGGGATATTGAAAAAAGTTAAAATTAAGTTTGGCCAGGGCTAATGGAATGAGATATCCCTAGGGGAATGCAGGCCCTGTTTCCAGTTCATAATCATGGTGTTCCAAATCGACCAGCACATTGTGCAAAAGTACTGTCCACGCTGAGGATGTGGCCATCGATGGAGCTGTAGAGATGCAACCTGATGGAGCTTTGTATTTTATGCTATCTTTTAGAAGGACAAGGTGAGCAAAGCAGCCATTGCATGTCTAAAAACCAAAAGGCATCTGGAACATCAAGAGGGCAGAAACTGAGAGCCTTGCATGAATACTTTGACTCAGAGAATGCTCAAACCTCTACACAGGCCACAACCAATATAACGCCTCTGCGCCATACCTCTTTATGACATGCATAACCCAAAGAAGGGAAGGAGGCCACCAGCCAATCATGAGACTTTACTTACCTTAAGAGCAAACTGCCAGACAGCTCTCCTGTTCACACCCTGAGCCTGTCCCACCTTCCTTCTGAAGCTGACACCTCAGCGTCTAACTCCTAAGTGGCTTTACCACTACTACCTGAAGAGGTCTTCCATTATGTCCTACGCTCCCTCTCCACCAAGAGTGATGTAGAGCAAATGGCCACCTGAATTGAAGGTGTCTTGAGGCTGCAACTGAAAAAAAATATGAGATAAAGTCACAGACCCCAACTCTAGATTGTCCTCACTGGAAGTATACAACTCACCCTGGATGCAGGTTGCAGACCCACTACAGAAAAAATATTTCCTTCCTGCAGTTAAAAGTTTTGACTGGGCAAACTGCAGTAGAAAGAAAAATATAAGGTTATAGGGAATCCCCAAAACCACCTCAGGGCTGGAATTCAGTTCCTCAGTCATGACACTCCTTAACTCTTTCTGGTTCACTCAGTAATTGCTGGAAATTTTTTTTACTTTCTTCTTCTCTACTACTCAGCTAAATTTTAGCTGTTCTTGCTGATTGCCCTCTTAGACAGACAGTTGATTAGAAGTCTGAAAACCTGTATTCTGTGCCATTCTCTATGGTTTCTGTTTTTCCTCTGTACTGGGACACAACAGCTTTGAGCAGTCGATAACTGGTTGTTTTGAAATGAGTTCTCTCAATCCCAGATCTCAAGATTGACTGACTTTACTTTAGGTCCTTGCCAGATATTGTATGCATGTTAGTTTATATCTTGCTGATTCCTGACACTTTTTGCAAGGTGTATTATTACTTGTGACACCTTGCCTTGCCACAGAATGTTTACGGGCCAGAAGGAGTCAAATTCAATGGTCTCCACATCATGGAGTTGTGCTTAATAGGTGTATTAACACTTACATAGAAGTTTTTCAGTGGTTACACTTACTGCTTTAAAACAACTGTACCCACAACAATATTTTGCAGCACACCTTAATAAATCCCTTCGACAACATTCTGTACAAGATGCCAGGGATGGGTCCTGGAAGGCAAATATGTGTCCTCATCATTTCAGTTCTGGTCGCTCAGATGGCGTATTAAGGAATTCTCACCCATGCAGGGTAAGAGGTTCGGGATGATCCGACAGAGAGGAAAAGCTGATTTGCAGCTTTCCCAGGATTGTTAAATACTTATATGGGACCGGAATTCAGAGGCTCAGAGAGATTTTTGGGAGGGCAAGGGCCTCCAACCCTGATTAAGGGTACATTGATCATATAAGGGTTAACCAGCCTGCAAGAGAGGGCTGATAAGGGCAGGAAGCTAACACCATGTGTCTATGAAATGTTGAGTGGAAAAGGATACAGTTGTGAGAAGACTGTGTACTACCTGGCTACTGGGACACTGCCTGCACTTCTGTGGACCTTTCCTAGACCCTAAAACAGGCAGGAACCCTAAACCCTGAGTAGGGTACAAGGTTTATACTGGTGGTGAGCCGTATGTTTGCTTGAGTACCACAAGCATATGGACCGTTTGTTTATGCTGAAGGAAGCTGCTTTGTTTTACTGTTTTTTTTTTTAAAAAAAATAGCAGACTATTTGCTTTTACCACAAGGAAGGCTAGTGATCCAAAAACCCAAAATATCCCAATACCCAAATCCCAGATGTGGTTGAACGAGAAATTTAAAAATTTCGGACACGACAACCAATCCTCAGACACCTCCCCTCTAACAGTATGAAATATTCATAAAGGCTGTATAAGAGGAACCATAGAACAGGGCTTTAGACCTAAATTAATCAAGGCTAAAAAGGTCCTGACCTCTTTTTCCACCTCCATAAGATCAAAACCTTTTTTAGTAAAATCTTGGCACAATCCGCAGTTACTAAATTGCATCTATGCACAGAACTAAACAGTAGTGGCCATTCTAGGAACAATATATAGGAGGGACACGTAAGATACCACAGTCAAAACGGGGGGGGGCACTCATAATTTTCCCCACTGAATCATACCACTGAAAAAAACTAAAGTATATATATATATATATATATATAAAAGGTTACAAAATATACAAGAGTAATGCAGTATGCAATGATACCTTTTTATTGTACTAATCTAACACTTAAAAGCTTTCAAGAGTTTTCCTTTTTTCCTCAGATATTGCCTTAGCTCTGAGAAAGAGGAAAATTCTTAAAATCTTTTATTTATAATTTAAAGCAATTTCAGCAGTTTACGCAGTAATAACCCCTAGTATTGGTGCCAGTTTATGCAGTAATAGCCCCTACTATCAGTGCCAGTTTATGCAGTATGAGCTCCTAGTATTGGTGCCAGTTTATGCAGTAATAACCGCTTGTATTGGTGCCAGTTTATGCAGTAATATCCTCTAGAATTAGTGCCAGTTTACGCAGTAATAAACCCTAGTATTGGTACCAGTTCACTCAGTAATAAAGCCTAGTATTGGTGCCAGTTTACGCAGTAATAACCCCTAGTATCGGTGCCAGTTTATGCAGTATGAGCTCCTAGTATTGGTGCCAGTTTATGCAGTAATAGCCCCTAGTAAGAGTGCTGGTTTATGCAGTAATAGCCCCTAGTATTTGTGCCATTTTATGCAGTAATAGCGCCTAGTATTGGTGCCAGTTTACGCAGTATGAGCTCCTAGTATTGGTGCCAGTTTATGCAGTAATAGCCCCTAGTATTGGTGCCACTTTACACAGTAATAACCCCTAGTAAGGGTGCTGGTTTATGCAGTAATTATTAGCCCCTAGTATTGGTGCCAGTTTACATAGTAAAGCCCCTAGTATTGGTGCCAGTTTATGCACTAATAACCCCTAGTATTGGTGCCAGTTTACGCAGTAATAACCCTTAGTATTGATGCCAGTTTATACAGTAATATCCATAGTATTGGTGCCAGTTTACGCAGTAATAAAGCCTAGTATTGGTACCAGTTTACGCAGTACTAAAGCCTAGTATGGGTGCCAGTTTACGCAGTAATAGCCCCTAGTATTGGTACCAGTTTATGCAGTAATAGCCCCTAATATTGGTGCCATTTTATGCAGTAATAACCCCTAGTAAGGGTGCCGATTTATGCAGCAATAGCCCCTAGTATTGGTGCCAGTTTATGCAGTAATACCCCTTAGTATAGTTACCAGTTTATGCAGTAATAACCCCTAGTATTGGTGCCAATTTATGCAGTAATAAAACCTAGTATTGGTGCCAGTTTATGCAGTAAAAAAAGCCTAGTATTGGTTCCAGTTTACGCAGTAATGACCCCTAGTATTGGTGCCAGTTTACGCACTAATAAAGCCTAGTATTGGTGCCAGTTTACGCACTAATAAAGCCTAGTATTGGTGCCAGTTTACGCAATAATGACCCCTAGTATTGGTGCCAGTTTACGCAGTAATAAAGCCTAGTATTGGTGCCAGTTTACGCAGTAATAACCTATAGCATTGGTGCCAGTTTATGCAGTAATAACCCCTAGTATTAGTGCCAGTTTACACAGGAATAAAGCCTAGTATTGATGCCAGTTTACGCAGTAATAACCCTTAGTATTGGTGCCAGTTTACACAATATTAACCCCTAGTATTGGTGACAGTTTATGCAGGAATAGCCCCTAGTATTGGTGCCAGTTTACGCAGTATTAGCCCCTAGTATTGGTGCCAATTTATGCAGTAATAGCCCCTAGTATTGGTGCCAGTTTACACAGTAATAACCACTGGTATCCGTGCCAGTTTATGCAGTAATAGCTCCTAGAATTAATGCCAGTTTATGCAGTAATAAACCCTAGTTTTGGTACCAGTTCACTCAGTAATAAAGCCTAGTATTGATGCCAGTTTACGCAGTAATAAAGCCTAGTATTGGTGCCAGTTTACGCAGTAATAACCCCTAGTATTGGTGCCAGTTTATGCAGTAATAACCCCTAGTATTGTTGCCAGTTTACGCAGTAATAAAGCCTAGTATTTATGCCAGTTTACCCAGTAATAAAGCCTATTATTGTTGGTAGTTTATACAGTAATAAAGCCTAGTATTAATACCATGCTCTCAGCACAGAGACATGCCATCCACAGTGATAAAAGTGTTAAGGCCAGCCGCGACAGTCTTCACATTTTTATCAACTTAATGGGAGATCTTTATGATTTCTCCGCGTGTCTCTTGATGCGCTACAGTACAGCGCACCTCTCCATCCGGGACCCCTTCCCTCCGCCACACACTGTAGCGAAACAAAGTAATAAAGCCTAGTATTGATGCCAGTTTACGCAGTAATAAAGCCTAGTATTGATGCCAGTTTATGCAGTAATAACCCCTAGTATTGTTGCCAGTTTACGCAGTAATAAAGCCTAGTATTTATGCCAGTTTATGCAGTAATAAAGCCTAGTATTGGTGCCAATTTACGCAGTAATGAAAAATAAGAAAAGATGCCCCAGGGTTTTTTTTGGCAGCAAATGACTATTGAAAATACATTTTGTAAAAATATTTGATTTTATTAGACAAGTTGTTAAAAAATTATTACACATAGGGTAAAAAATATGAGCTCTGGTTACAATATCAAACAGTCCAATGTAAGAACAAGAAAAAAATAGAACAATACATACGTGGTCACATGATCACTACCAAAAACTGGTACTCAGACGCTTTTCGAACCTATTGTAGTGGTGGTCTTCTTCAGGGAGATTGTGATATCTACAAAATTCATTGTAGTGTTAAAAATGCAATATACAAATCATATTAGATTAGCTATAAAAATATAGCCCGTATATTTACCATTGGTGAACGGATGGAAATCTTGCATCCAGAGATTTTTATTGATCCAGATCCGTCCTTAAAGAGCCCCCCAGGCACCCAGGGTGGATGAAAAAAAGAGACTGGCTTGCAGAGGATCACGTTAGGAGCTACCTGTGAGGCAGTGGGAGGCCTACTGTACCTGCAAAAAAATATTCCCCAACATGAAGGATATATGCCATATGTATAAAAGTTGATCAAGAGGGGGGGACTATCAGACAGGATGGCTTGGTAAGAGCATCTGGGGTGGTCAACCTATAAAGTCATATAGCAGAAATTAAGTAAATTAATACACTGAAAATTGTGAAGATAAGTGGGTGTTAAAAGGCAGTAAAAGAAGGTGGTATAAAAAATACAGATATACAAGTTGCCTGAAAATGTGAATCGTTGTGGCCTGGCTGATAAGTGTATCATACAATAACAAAGAGATGTGTTGGCCTTTGAAAATGATGTCACAGATCTACATATGAAAAATGAGGTACAGCCCAACACACGATGGAATAAAATGTAAAAATAACAATAAATATGGGGATGCTGGAGAATAAAGATGAGTTTTAAATGCAGTGAAAAAGAACATGGGTAAAAGAAAAAGACATATAGATTATGGTAGCAATAATAATTGCAATGATATTATGTATATAAATAGTACTGTGGATTGACTGCATAAGCAGACCAAATTGTAAATCTCAATTCAAGTATTTAAAGTGGAGGAGCCCCAAAGGGCCATAAAGTAAGAGAAAAAGAAGAAAATCAGAACGATTGTAAGGGGATTTCTACTCACATAGACCGCCACAAATGGCACTGATCCAAGTCTCTCTCTGCACTGAACCCAGCAAGGGTTTTCAAATATCTGCTGTGAGTTTGTATAGTCACCCACAATTGTTTAATTGAAGTAATTATGCACAATTTGGTGCAGGTGCCCCCCACTCCTCTTCATGGTGCCCAAGGCCGTGCATGGCGGTCACCGCATGATTCTCTCAGCATTCCGGAAGGCCAGGCCCCAGCCTCTTTCGTCACTTCTGGTGCTATTGCATAGTCCAATGACGCAGCACACAGGCCCGGCACCATCCAAGTGGCGCCGCGCATGCCCCACCTACCCATCAAACACGGAAGTGATCGCAGGACGCCGCCGGCACGAGAAGGCCGACTCCCCCCAGTCGAGTGATTACAGTGGCCAGGAGGTCAGCTGAAGAGGCCTAATAGAAGACGATCAAAGTCCCCAAAGAGGCCACCCCTACCCCCATGCTAGTAAGGCAGTCAATTCAAATCCATCTTGGATTGAGGGGAAGGCAGACAAGGAGTTCTAGAAAACAATGAAACTGTCACAACTGTGGCAATAAATTAACACAGTTATTTGTCAATGTTTGTATCAAAATAAAGGTATTTATAATAATGTAGTATTAAATGATGAGAAAAAAGAAAAGGAAAAGAGCTGTACACAATGTACAAAATACAATTAAGATGCAATTACAAATACTTTGAATTATTTCATATTGGTTGGCCTGTCTGTCTGTCTGTTGGTCTGTATAAAGGATCCTAATTGAGTATCTCAACGTCACAAAATTGATCAATGTGTTTTGCCTGATGCAAAACCTTTAAGATATGGCACATAAGATTTCGATTAGTTTAAACCTGGGGGGGGGGGGGGGGTGGTGGCTCTTAATCTAAAGATCCACCTTTGTTCGTGTTGCAACAGAATTTTATTCCAATCGCCTCTACGATCAGGAATAAAATTCTGGGTTTACGTAGTAATAGCCCCTATTATTGGTGCCAGTTTACGCAGTAATAACCCTTACTATTGGTGCCCATTTACGCTGTAATAAACCCTGGTATTGGTGCCAGTTTACCCAGTAATAAAGCCTAGTATTGGTGCCAGTTTACGCAGTAATAACCCCTGGTATTGGTGCCAGTTTACCCAGTAATAATGCCTAGTATTGATGCCAGTTTACGCAATTATAAAGCCCAGTATTGGTGCCAGTTTACACAGTAATAGCTCCTAGTATTTATCCCTGTTTACATAATAATAACCCCTAGCATTGGTGCCATTTTACGCAGTGATAGCTCCTAGTATTGGTGCCAGTTTAAGCAGTAATAACCCCTAGTATTTTTGCCAGTGTATGCAGTAATAGCCCCTAGTATTGGTGCCAGTTCACACAGTAATAGCTCCTAGTATTGGTGCCAGTTTACGCAGTAATAACCCCTAGTATTGATGCCAGTTTATGCAGTAATAGCCCCTAGTATTGGTGCCAGGTAATACAGTAATAACCCTTAGAATTGGTGCAAGTTTACACAGTAATAACCCCTAGTATCGGTGCCAGTTTATGCAGTAATATCGCCTAGTATTAGTTTACCCAGTAATAGCCCCTAGTATTGGTGCCAGTTTACACAGTAATAACCCCTAGTATTGGTGCCAGTTTATGCAGTAATAGCTCCTAGTATTGGTTCCAGTTTAAGCAGTAATAGCCCCTAGTATTGGTGCCAGTTTACCCAGTAATAGCCCCTAGGTTTGGTGCCAGCTTATGCATTAATAACCCCTCGTAATGGTGTCAGTTTACGCAGTAATATCCCCTAGAATTAATGCCAGTTAATGCAGTAATAACCCTTAGAATTGGTGCAATTTTACACAGTAATAACCCCTAGTATTGGTGCCAGTTTACTCAGTAATAGCCCCTAGTATTGGTGCCAGTTTACACAGTAATAACCCCTTGTATCAGTGCCAGTTTATGCAGTAATAGCTCCTAGTATTGGTGCCAAATTACGCAGTAATAGCCCCTAGTATCAGTACCAGTTTACCCAGTAAAATCTCCTAGGTTTGGTGCATTAATAACCCCTAGTAATGGTGCCAGTTTACACAGTAATAACCTCTAGTATTGGTTCCAGTTTATGCAGTAATAGCCCCTAGTATGGGTGCCGGTTTACGCAGTAATAACCCATAGTATTGGTGCCAGTTTATGCAGTAATAACCCTTAGTATTAGTGCCAGTTTACGCAGTAATAAACCCCTAGTATTGATGCCAGTTTACGTAGTATTAAAGCCTAGTATTGGTGCCAGTTCACACAGTAATAAAGCCTAGTAGTGGTGCCAGTTTACGCACTAATAAAGCCTAGTATCTGTGCCAGTTTATGCAGTAATAAAGCCTAGTATTGGTGCCAGTTTACCCAGTGATAAAGCCTAGTATTGGTGGTAGTTTATACAGTAATAAAGCCTAGTATTAATACCATGCTCTCAGCGCGGAGGAGATAGGGAAGAATAGTGAGACCTGCCATCCACAGTGATGAAAGTGTTAAGGCCAGCCGCGACAGTCTTCACATTTTTATCAACTTAATGGGAGATCTTTATGATTTCTCCGCGTGTCTCTTGATGTGCTACAGTACAGTGCACCTCTCCATCCGGGACCCCTTCCCTCCGCCACACACTGTAGCGAAACTAAGGGGGAAGGCTGCTACAGCGCACCTCTCCATCCGGCACTCATGCCCCTACAGCAACCTTGGAGGAGCGAGGGCCACAATGAGTGGAGAGGGCACATGACAGGTCCATTTCCACTCAGCACATGCAGAGCAGACACGGACACAGCCCGCTCTACTCTATGAGCCCTCCGATCCACCAAGACAGAAGGGGACAGATCCCCTTCTGTTTTTTTAGGTGGATCGGACTGGATATAGGCGGGTGTAAACAGACACAAGTCCGTTTACATCTGCCGCCCTATAGAGGTGAATGGAGGGTTTCGATTTAGTCCACCTGAAAAACAGACAGGCAGACCCAATTAGACCAATCATGTGAAAAGGCTGCTTTTACACGGATGCACTGTGGTTTACTTATGCCTTATCTGACCTCAATCTTCACTTATTCCTCAGGATTCCTGCAGGTATCGCTGGCTGCTGCTGTCCCCCAGGAAGGTATGGCTGGTGGCTGCTTGTTAGGAACGCTCCCTGAGCACACTGATGTGCTGTCATGAGTCTGTCATCTAAAGGGTTAACCTACTGCAGACTAATCGCAGTAATTATCCAAAAATATATATAAATTATGTAGCGCCAAAGGATAAATACATTCAATATACACAAAATGTGTCAATTAACCAAAATGGAAATATCTGTAAATGAATAAATACATATAAAAATGTATCACAATCAAAGTGCTGAGGAAATCGTGGTTTCGACGTAACGTGTACGGGGGAGAATCCTGCACACGCTGTAGCACCCATATCGCTGTCCATGCCCGCACTGGCTGAGTGCCAGTACACGTGGTTTTTGGTTTTATTTACCCCAATAAAGTATACGTTACAGAGAGCACTAGATCGCTGTATTTATTTCACACATGTATCGTATTGTGACGATGGAGAGAGGAGTGTGAGGAGGCGACCACCCTATCCCCTTCAATGTGTCAGCGACACTGCAGATTTTTTACCTGAAACACCTTTATACAGAGGGAGGACAGGAGGAAGTTACCTATCCACGCCTACTGGCACCTGTGTGTGCAAGAAGCGGGTTTGGCTCATTTATAATTTGTGAGCCAAACCAGGAGGTGAGCGGCCAGCATTACCATTTATGCACCAAGGCACTTTTTAGTTATTCAAGCACACGCACTTGGTCTTTTGATACGAACACAGAAGATATCACCCATTTTTTATGGACTTTTGTGCACCTATTGCTAATTCACACTAGTATATGCATATGCGTGATTTATATTTGCACGAGCACCTATTGTGACATCAGTCATTTATTATAACTATTGTTTTATCCACCGATATAGCCTTTATCACTTGGAATTTTTTATCACATTAATTTAGAGCACTTGCACTTTGATTGTGATACATTTTTATATGTATTTATTCATTTACAGATATTTACATTTTGGTTAATTGACACATTTTGCGTATATTGAATTTATTTATCCTTTGGCGCTACATAATTTATATATATTTTTGGATCATTTTTGGTGTTAGGTTAATGCACTTTTATGTTGGCAGCCATTGGTCCCCTTATCTGGCTTTTTAGCTATTAATTGGGGTATTAGTTTTTTTCATTGGTCAGCGCTGATTAATCACTCTTTATCTAATCGCAGTAATTGGCAACAGGCTTCCTTATTTAAACACCTCAGCAGCGCTATGTCTTTGCTGTCTTGTCTGCAGCTCCTCCGGTGTTCCTGAAACCTGCATTCTGTTACCTGCTTGATACCCGTTTTAACCTTTGGCTTGTTCCTGACCTCGTTGACCTGCTGCCTGTCCTGACCCTCGGCTTGTTTGACCATTCTCTCGGATCTCCCTTGTCTGCTTATCTGCCGTCAGATCTTGACCGGTTTCCCCCTTGGTGGGGCGACCCTGAGGACTGCGACCTGGTATTCACAGGCAGTGAAGTCCATCCTCACCACTAGAGGCTCTGGCGAATACCGGTGGATACTTAGATTCCGCACCTCAGGTTAGCCTCCGTCACTTACCTTGGGGTTTCCCGTCTAAGCTCTGCCCTCCGGCACACATGGGGCCTTCCTCTGCCATCAGGCTACCATTTGTATCCCTAACACTGCTGCTGGCTGTCCTCCAGGGCGAGTACGGCTGGTGGGTACTGCTGGCAGATACTGCTTGCTGGTACTGCTGGCTAGTACTGCTGGCTAATACTGCTGGTGGGTACTGCTGGTGGGTACTACTGGCTGGTACTGCTGGTTGGTACTGCTTGCGGGTACTGCTGGCTGGTACTACTGGTGGGTACTGCTAGCGGATACTGCTGGCTGGTAATGCTGGTGAGTACTGCTGGTGGGTACTGTTGGCGTATACTGCTGACTGGTGCTGCTGGCATGTACTGCTGGCGGGTACTACTGGCTGGTACTGCTGGCAGGTACTACTGGCTGGTACTGCTGGCGGGTACTGCTGACGGGTACTGTTGGTGGGTACTGCTGGCTGGTACTGTTAGTAGGTATTGCTGGTGGGTTCCCGACCCACCGTTTCCGAGTACGAGTGTGACAGGTCACAGGAGCCGGTGCTGGAGGAACTGATACTTACTGTATCCCTCCTGTGACTGTCACAGGCGGCATGCATTTGGTATCACTCCGGCAGTGACAAGAGTCGGTGCTATACAGGAAGCATCAGCTGTGCTTCCTCTAGTGCTGGCTCCATTCTTTATAGTGATGCTCGGGAACCTGCAATCTGGGCTTACCAACTCACCAACCCAGAGCAGGAGGTGGCCGGGATCCTGTTGGGGGGGCACAGTGTAATGTTGGGGGGCCAGGGCCCCTCTGACACCCCACTACCCCCCCCCCAGTGACGCCACTGCTAAAAAAGGAAAATTCCTAAACAAACAATAAATCTTTCATGTTGGACCCTGGATTGAAACTATGATCTTTTCTCCTCAACCTTTCCATGCCACAAAAACAAATAATATCTTAATTTGTGATGTCATCTATATCCATTGTTCGATCACATCTCCTTGGTCTATGTGTGTGGGCAAAGGATAGTGCTACATGTAATTTCTCTTCATCTCTCCTTGACCAAAAAAAAAAAAAAACGCACATCCCATCGTGCATTGCAAAGTTAGTGGGGGATGTGGTGATGCTAAAAAGACAGGATGGTTTGAGAGGAGCTGGTGTACAGTGTGCAGAACAGGTTAAAGTTTTGAAAAGACATGCAGGAAGTTCCTGCTCAGTTAGATTACTACCACCCCCTGTGCCTTGGATGATGAGAGAGGAACTTCTCAGGGAATTGTTGTTTCTGAGCCTCTAAACAGTAACTTTAGGTAAGGATCTGAAAAGCAGGATACTTTCATCAGGTAAATGGATAATAGAGTTTTCTTTTGTACATCTGTACCAATTGTAGTGCTGAAGATTTTCAATTTAAAGCTCAGCAAACAAGGACAAATAAGTCCTACAAATATTAAAACAAACCTGGTAGAGCCTCAGCCAGAGACCTGAGGGAGACACAACTTCAGTTGTTCATCCCACAAATTGGCAAATGCTCCGTGGGAAACAAACCCAAATATAATTTGCGTGATGTTTTCAGGACTTTTAGAAATTGCTTTATAACTTATACTCTATGCCAGGTTCGCAGACAGCCAGTCCTGTTTCACAGGACAGGGTCCAATATCTGAATTGTTGAGGCATCTCTTGTGTAGACCCCATTCACCATTTTAGATTTTATTACCACTTGTGTTGATTTGTCTTTGCACACTTTAGTAATACAAAATTATCTGCATCTTTTTATGTCACGTCATGTGCTATGCAGGTCATCAAATGAAAATATATGAAAATTACCATAAAATGCAATTTTAAAATGTAATTTAATGTAATATTTTAAGAACTCTATTGTGAAGTACTGAAGAATATGATGGACTATATGAAGTCAAGTTAATAATGACCATTTATAAAAGTGCCATTTTTTTTTGTATGTAACTGTAACCATAGGTTTACCTGGATGATGTCTGTAAGCAAAAGCTAGCAGGGAACTTTTTTGGATTATCCTTAAGTTGAAATGACTTACAGTAAATGGCATTATATAAGAATTCTACCAGGTGCTACTAAAGTGCTATTCCTTTTCTTGTGATGTAAGCATATAAGGGAAATATATATATATACATACTGTATATATATATATATTTATATATATATATATATATATATAATTGCAAAATATATAAGGCATACTGTGTATTAGTGCCCCATTGTTTTAACTACTATTTCAATGCAAAGGATAAAGATCTGGACAATTGGGAATCCTTCAGAAGATGCAGTAGCAGTCATTGATATGTATGTAGAGTGGGCAAAATGGAAAAGGTGGGATCTCATTGAAATTGATAAAAATGAATACAATTAGTGCTTTGGATCTGAGGTTGAAAATCTTGCTGAAGTTATTTGTCTTTGCTTATCTGCTGCAAGTATTGTAATTTTCACATCTTTGGTTGTATTGGCTTTCTAGCAGACACATTAGCCATCACATGATATCTAGCTATAGTGGAAGTCCAAGAAGTCAACATAAACACTATAACTGTATACCCCACATCCATGTACTAAAATTCTAGAGGGCCAGTTGTGCAGCTGTTACACTAAACCACAAATACCATTGTGTTTGCAGCAGAATGACATGAAGAAAGAAGAGGCCATGGCTGCTTTCATGGCCTGGAAATCAGAAAAGAAAAAGGAAATAAAAGAAATTCGAACAAAGCAAAAACTGGAAGAAAAGAAAAAAATGGAGGAACTTCAAGATATTGCACGCAGAAAAGAGGATTGCCGAAAGGTACCAAAATTATACTGGTTCTTGTTTATTAAATATATATGATATTTATATTTTATATAAAATCATTATCTTATTAATAAGAGTACCAGTTTAAGCCACTCTGCCCCACACATGCAGTAAAGCCAATAAATACAGGATTTTGCCCTAGTAATCTAAATTGTCACTGTGAATTTTGTTGGACAAAGGGAGGGTCAATGTAGTAATTTGTATAGCCAACGCACCTCAGTCAAGTCACCCATGTTCTCTGTGAAAGTGTTTTTCTGTGCATGTATGTATACTATATCCAGACTGTGTACATGCTTCAGTAGGAATGCAATTATTGTACTCAGCACTTAATGAATACCTTCACGGAGGCTAGCAGCTTCTACCCTCATGCCAGTAAAGTCATGGGAAAGTGTGCTGCTTCTGCAGCTTCCTCTATTCCTACCTATAATCTATCAAGTAAAAAGCTGTCAACCAGGCTATGCCAGCCTTGTGAATAACACAGAAAATGTTTTCTAGGCTTTTGAAAAGTGGAAAGAGTCAAAGGAAGATCATTTGAAAAAAAAAGCTCTTCATGAAAAGTATCTTGAAATGGAAAAAAAGTTGAAGGAGAAAAATATAATCACGGAGAAAAAGAGCAACAGCATGACTGCTTTTAAAACATGGTAAGAATACTTACTGTATGATAATCACACATAAATAAGGTATAGTATACCACTGTGTTTCTCCATGCAGTTTTAGCATCAGGTCTGGTGTATAGAACATGAGGGATCCTGAATTCTTTACCATGTCAACAGTGTTTATTACAAGTATAAAAATTCCAATATATTCTTAGCTTAACGGTTTACTCCAGGCAAGCATGAAAGGCTGACATTTTAATAGACACAGGGGACACAGCCTACCTGCATGGTGGCACGGTGCCTCAGATATTCATCCAAGCATCAGTCTGCTGTCCTGCCCTGTAAATCCCTATAGTTGTCAGCAACCTAACCTCCTGGGTCTTCCTGTATCTGAGCCTGAAAGCATGTAGGCTTAGGAGTCCCAAGTTCCCAACTGGGGTGACATACGGTATGTCTTTATATATGTGTCCATTCAGACTCTGCATTCCTCTGGGACAGCCCACTCTAATTAGGCCTTTGGCATATTCAGAAAGAAATGATGGGTTATTTTTCCAAATAGGGGACCCGGTTTAACTTTTCTAAACAAACACATATTCTTAAATATAACTGTTATAGTAGCTGTTGTATTATTGTAATTGCTTTTGTACAAGATTATGGAAGGATGTGTGACTACTTTGCTAATGTGCCAAGTGTAGGAATGAAAGAAAAGAACTTGTGCTGAAGGATAAGAAAAAAGAAAAAAAGAATGAGAAACTAAAAGTGGAGAAAACAATATCAGAGAAAAAAGAGAAGGAGCAAAGGGCTTTAGAACTATATGAGGAATGGCTGGTAAGTAGTATGATGGCAATAAAACTTCATGTTTTATTCACTTATATATCATTATACCTAATGCTTATAGTTTTTTTCATTATTCCAAATGTTCAAAGTGGAACTGGAATTACATAAATTTTTTCAGCATCACAGCCCCCTCCCCCCCTCCAGGGGGGAAGGAGGAAAAGCAGACATATGCAGTAGGGATAGACCGATTATCGGCAAGGCCGATATATTGGCGACCGAAATGCACTTTCCCTGATATATCGGTATCGGCCCCGGAACTGACCGATATTGCCGATATTTTTGTGATGTCATTCTGCCTTCTTAGGCCGCCTCCTTCGCCTTGGACAGTCTTGTACCAGCCAGCCAACCACATCCACAGGCCCTGTACCAGCCAGCCAGCCACAGGCACTGTACCAGCGAGCCAGCCAGCCACCCACAGGCCCTCTACCAGCCAGCCACAGGCACTGTACCAGCCAGCCACCCACAGGCCCTGTGCCAGCCAGCCACCCTCAGCCCCTGTGCCAGCCACCCACCCACCACAGGGTGCCAGCCAGCCACCCACCACAGGGTGCCAGCCGGCCGCCACCCACCCCAGGGTGCCAGACAGTCAGCCACCCACCACAGGGTGCCAGCCAGCCACCCACCACAGGGTGCCAGCCAGCCAGCCACCCACCACAGGGTGCCAGCAAGCCAGCCACCCACCACAGGGTGCCAGCAAGCCAGCCACCCACCACAGGGAGCCAGCCAGCCACCCACCACAGGGTGCCAGCCAGCCAGCTACCCACCACAGGGTGCCAGCAAGCCAGCTATTAAGCATTAAACAAAAATTAACATGTTCAGTACCAGATTTGTGTCAAAAATCGTCTTTATTTTTCAAAACTTTAAATGTACAAAATATCGGCCGATACCAATACATTGTGACCAAAATATCGGTATCGGCCCTGAAAAAACATATCAGTCTATCCCTAATATGCAGTACCAATCCAAAACCTTTGCTGCTTTCGCAAACTTCTCTTTTTCTTTTTTAGGCTGGTACATTTTGGCCAAACATTTGTTCACATCTGAGCATCTCAACAATATGAGCTTGTTGGACATTACATTCCAAAGCCATTGGCATTGTTATATAGTTGCCTTTTCTTTGTGGCTATTAAAGCCTCAAACTTTCTGTAAAGGCTCGCCACAAAATTTTAGAGTGTATTGGTGGTGTTTTTGGCTTATTCAACCAAAAGAGCATTTGTTGTGTCAGGTGATGTTAGACAAGATCTGACTCACAATCAGCATTCCAGTTCATCACAAAAGTTTTTAATAGGACTGAGGTCCTGTCTCTGTGCAGACTCCTCTTTTTCCTCCACAGCAGCCTAATTTAACCATGTCTTTATGGACATGGCTTTGTGCACAAGGGCTCAGCGATGCTGGAACAGAAATGGGCCTTCCCCATACTATTGGCTCAAGGTTGGATGTATACTGTTTTCTAAAAATATCTTTGAGCTGTGGCATCAAAGTATCCATCAGTGTAAACACCTGAACTCAGTAATTTGGAAGACTGTTCACATACAGTACTTTTTGGCCATATAGTGTATATAACCTTGGTTCGCGATACCTCCCTGACAGTTTTATTTTATTTTTTTTTTTTTAACTCTATACAATTTAACCACTTGACCTTCGGAAAGGTTTTACCCTCTTCATGACCAGGGCATTTTTTTTTTTGCTATTCAGCACTATGCACTACGCTACTTTAACTGGCATTTGCACGGTCATGCTGCACTATATGCAAAATTCAATTTATATTTAAACAAACAAGCAAACATGTTTTTCTTAGTTTAAGTTAACTACTTCAATACAGGGCACTTTCAGCCCCTTCGTGCCAGGCCAATTTTTAGATTTCAGTGCTGTAGCACTTTGAATGACAATTGCGCAGTCATACAACACTGTACCCAAATTAATTTGTTATCATTTTCTTCACACAAATAGAGCTTTTTTTATTTGGTTGTATTTAAGCACCACTGGGTTTTTTATTTTTTGCTATAAAAAAAAAATGAAAAAAGACCGAACATTTTGAAAAAAAATGTTTTTCTTTGTTTCTGTCAGAAAATTTTGTAAATAAGGAATTTTTCTCCTTCACTGATGTGCGATGATGAGGCTTCACTGATGGGCACTGATGAGGCGGCATTGATGAGGTGGCACTAATGTGCAACACTGATGGGCACCAATACGCAGCGCTGATGAGAACCGATAGGCGGCAATGATGGGCACTGATGGGTGGCACTGTAGAGCACTGATAGGTGGCACTGAAAGGCAGCACTGATTGGCATAACTGATGGGCACAGACTGGTGTCACTAATGGGCACAGACTTGTCACTGATGGGCACAGAGTGGCATCACTTATGGGCACTGTTGGGGTTGCATTGTAATTAGGTCACTGATGATCAGTGCCCTGATTACCTTTACACATATTCCCTGTGAGGAGATGCTGCTTATCAGCTCTCCTCACCTCACACTCTGTCAGTGAGAGAGGAAAAGCCAATAAACAGCACTTCCTTGTTGACATATGATCGGCTGTGATTGGACATAGCCGATCACATAGGTAAAAATCCTTGGCTCTTTGCTAAGATCACGTCACGACCCCCCCCCCCCCACGATTGCGGCTAAACTGAGCGCTGTCATATGACGTTGTCCCAGAACGAGAGCCGCATCGCTCTGCCCGGCCATCATTTGTCCGTGGGCGGACGGCAAGTGATTAAGGTCAAAATGCCTTCTGCTACATTTCTTTGGTAAAAAAATAACCCAAATTAGTATACATTGTTTAGTCTGTGTGAAAGTTATTGAGTCTACAAGCTATGGTATACTGTATATATTTGAAAATTGATCAATCCTTATGTACTGACTACCTATCTCATTTCTTGAGGCACTAAAATGCAAGAACAGTACAAATACCCCCCAAATGACCCCTTTTTGGAAAGTAGACAGTCCAAGATAATTAGTAAGAGGCATTTTAGGTTGTATTTTTTTGGAAAATGAAGAAATTAAATAACATTTGGGCTTTATTTTCACTTTCTTTTTTTTTTTTTTTTACATAATGTCACTAGTGCAGTATAATATTATCATATGACTGGTGTGGTGATGATCGGGGATACTGACTGGTGACAGTAAGTAAAAAGAATAATGATAATATTTTATTCAATTTAAAACACTTCTAATAGTATAATTTTTTTTTGTTTTACAAACTTTGGTCAGAGTAGTTCAGTGTCACCATAGTGACACTGTACTACTCTGGGGGTGATCAGGGTTTTTTTTTTTTTTGTTTGTTTACACTGGTATTGCTTGTAACAGTGATGATCACAGTTATAAGCAATAGTTAACTGTCATTAATGGTTTTCCATTCATGATAGCTTGCTTACTGTTGAAATTCTGTGATTGGCTACAGCTAATCATATGGTACAGGGTGCCGTGATTGGCACATGTACCATGTGATAGCTGTGGGTCAATCACAGCATCACAATACAGCCAAGAATGGAAGCCATTTATGGCTGTTTTGCTGACATTGTATTCATGTGATCAATATGACCAGTCATAGTAATTACATGATACCCCAGCCACTGTGAGTCGTGTACTGAGTGCCGTTAGCACGCTAGTGCACGTGTGCTAGGCGACATACCAGTTAATATCAACTTTGTCTGTTTTTACTATCTATATACATATTTTGTAGTACAAACATTTAATACCTGGCAAAGTATTCCTCCAAGCACTATTGTTAGCTAAATACAGATGTTAAAAATAATCTTCACTGATGTAGTCATCTAAAAATGCCATATAATGAAGCTGCATTTCATGTTGCACTTTTATTTTTAAATGCCATTTTCAAACGAATTATTTACCTTTTATTGACTTCAGTTTGGGTTCGAGAAATTTCTCTTGCCAACCTGCATGGCTGCAGGGTGATAATACAGACACTGGTCTGGGGGAGGAGTTTAGCCAATCATGTTCTACCCACTCAGGAATGCCCACTACATGGCTTGAAGATGTGATGTTTCTGTGGATGACACACAGTGGCGCTGCTTCAGCTCTGTGGGTTTCTACATAAAATGACCACAGGCGATCAGTAGAATAAACAAGTGATTTCATATGCAAAGTCTTGAAATTCATGTAACAAATCTATTCCACAACTTAATTGGACGTAAGAAGTATAAATAAACCCGAACCAATGTGATTCAACAAGAAGTAATTCTTAACATTGCAAAAAATGTTTACTAATGTGTTGTTATTACAGGAAAAAAAAGAGCAACAAGAAAAGATTGAGAAGAAGCAGAGAAAGCTGCAAGTAATTTTAGATGATGATCCTCCTCCTCCATGGAGTCCTCCGGGAAGAACTATCCCAGCAGGCAGATGACCGTTGCCTCAATTCTCTCCATTCTACAAACTGAAATATGAATATTTCTTAACATTTTACAATAACTTATGTGTGCTTTCTTGTTTTGATTCCAAGCATTTAAACATCATTGTGTGTGATATTGACTTGGGGATGTTACATATCATGTCAACAGAAAATACATGGCAAGCATTTTCATGTCTTGTGCTGTAAAATATTGCCTTCCTATTCAGTGTAATCTGCGATTGGAAAGCCTACGACTCCAGCTGTAGAGACGATTGGTCTGCCAGCTTTGGCATGTTCTTTAATTTCCTCAACAGTTCAATTAGCACTGTCGAATGTGTATGCAGTCTTACTATATTGCCTCATAAATATTGTATCTATAGAAAGGGAGTGATCCCTTTTTGTTTTTGAAAACCAGTGATCCATTTTTAAAGGAAATGGTTGGAACCCCCTTAGCACTGGTCAGTGGTGACTGTCCTGCATCTGTATAGCATTAAAAACATGCTGCACAACATTTAGCTTTTATTAACTTTTAAATCTTTGCAAAAAGTCAACATGGCACCTGTTTTCTGCAACTTTGTTTTCACATTGAAGCAGACAAGTGCTTAATCCCCCTCCAGCTCTGACTGGTCAGAATAGTTTGTGCTCTACAGAGTGAGACCCGTAGCACACCATTCTACCTAGGGAAGAAGGGTTTTCCAGTTAAAGGGACACTAGAGTTGGGTATAAAAATTTTAGCACAGTATTTTACAAAGATCTCCCCTATTATGTTTACATTTGGAGTCTAACTTCAGGGCTTTCCTCCTCTTATGTGATATTTGAGGCAATAGGTGCTTAAAACATCAGTCCCATTTTTTAATAAAACAAAAAATACAATAACGCATTTCTGGTATACTGAAAACTTAGATTTTAGAGACTTTATATAGCAGTGCTGGAATAGGTGACACTGCTAGCTTAAGTAAGGTAGAATGCAGCCCGACCATTTAGAATTCGACTCCCATTCCACCACCTTGATTTTTTAGATTATAGGGTTTAGCCATTTTAATTCTAGATAAATTATTAAACACAATTCAATTTTTTATATGGATTTTTATATAGAACTAGCATAAGTACCCGAAGTTAGCCTTATTATTAGCCTCCTGTAATCCTGTGCAGCCTGATTAGGAGAGAGCGGGTCAGTGCTGTGGTACAATCTGAGCTCTATTGCTTACAAGAAAGATGCATACAGTATAGGATACCGCAGAGATGACTACCACGCCTTCATTGTTCTGCAACAGACTGGGGTGACCATATACTGCATAAATTAAATATGTACTTTGCCCATATTTGCAATGTAAGAGTTTCACTTTACTGCAGGCACATCAGTCATGTTGTAATCAAATTTATAGTACTCCATTGTCACTACAATCCAGTGCCAGAGCCCCAAGAAATATCCAGTAATTGTGGGTATAGGGCACATATGGCATTTCTTTCTTCCTCCTACACTACAACGCTTGGTTCTTGACTGGCCAATTGTCAGGCCCAAGTACTGTCATCAAAGAAAACTCGATGATAATTTCCTATGCATAAGTGTAAAGACCCAAGAGGAAAAAGTCTCTCAATAGCAAAAAAAAAGGTTAGTCCTCTTCAAGCCTTGCTGCCCTCTAGGACTGGGGTTGTCCTCAGAACATTGTAGCGATAGATAAACAAAGAGGGCGCACTGGCCTAGTGTATTACCCAACACAATTTTTATTATAAATAAAACTAAGTAAATATCTACTTTACAAACAGGTGTATAATAAAAGTGCTCATCGGGCCACTGTTTGTGGCTCCACTCTCCCAGGCTTGCCAAACACTCAAGCTCAGGGGAGAACCTCACCAGGGTCCCTGCTGTCTGACACATCTCGAAGGTGAGTCCTTCATCATCAGAGCCAAACAGCAAATGATCATACAGCCTTAATTATACCCTCAGTAACAATTCGATCACGCCCACAGCACGAGAGCCAAGACTCCTCCCAGAAGGTAGAACAAGGGGTAGGGAAAAAAAAACACTACTATATGAGAGGCTAGGTCACCAAACTTTTTCAAAGGAGCTATACAGAATATCATCTAGGTGTATGTGGAACCTGAATGGGCAAAAGAGGAATGTAATAAAATATATAGTGATAAGTAAAGTAATATCATGATGAAATATGCAGATAAAATTATAGGAAGATATATTGCAAATAAAGTAATATATTGCAATCAAAGATATATTGCAATCAAACCTCCAATACAATTAGACCTTTGTGTTGCTCTTAGTACAGGCAGACAATTGCTCAGAGGTGAGTAACCACTATCTTGTCCCATAGATATGTCTCAATAGATGGAATGCATGCCAATTTTAGCAGCCGGAACTGTGTCCCGGAAGTATTGTCTTGTGGGGACATGGAGAGCAAGCATGGTCATGGGTATGCTTTGCGTTTCTTGAATCTTCCAGAACATATACAGGAATCTTTAGGGGCTCTTCTGGAAGATTGTAGAAGCAATGGAATAGAAAGGCAAGTACAGTATACTTACTGTGCCCAGGGTTGCCAGCAGCATTTTTGACAGACAAAACAAGGTACATTTACTGACGGAGCACATTTCCAACTGACAACCTGAAAAATGACAGAACTCCTAAGATAATCAATATTTAAACAGTATAAACACAATATGGATACATTGACAATACAAATAACAAGTAATTTGCCTGGTGTACACTTACAAAAGTCAACAGAGCATGACAAATTATCATCCCCTGATATTTACAGACGGTTGTAAAAGCCACTGATTTTTACAAACTGTCAGTAAATTTACTGATGGTTGGCAACCCTAACTGCACTTGCCATAAAGTAATACCTTTGCCTAGTATGGACAAAGTATAGTTTCCTGTTTTATACAGCACAGTTTGCAGAGAGGTTCATGACCCATCTGGGAGGTGTGCATTGACCGCAAGACTGGTGGAACAGAACTTAAAAGCTTTTGGCAGCTGTGTAACTGTTTAACCACTTCTGGACCAGAAGATTTTCCCCCTTAATGACCAGGCCATTTTTGCGATTCGGCACTGCGTTATTTTAACGGACAATTGCGCGGTCGTGCAATGCTGTACCCAAATAAAATTGATGTCCTTTTTTCCCACAAATAGAGCTTTCTTTTGGTGGTTTTTGATGGTTTTTGATCACCTGTGCAATTTTTATATTTTGCGCTATAAACAAAAAAAGAGCGACAATTCTGAAAAAAAAAAACAATATTTTTCACTTTCTGCTATATAACATTCTCAAAAAAATAAATTTAAAAATCAAAATTCTTTAATATTTTAGGCCAATTTGTTTTCTGCTACATATTTTTGGTGAAAAAAAATCGCAATAAGTGTATTTTGATTGATTTGCGCAGAAGTTATCGCGTCTACTAACTACGGGAAAGATCTATGTCATTTACATTTATTTTTTTTTTTAATACTAATGGTGGCGATCTGTGATTTTTAGCGGACTGCGACACTGCGGCAGACAGAATGGGGGGCGGCGCGCGGCCGACGTATGTCTATGTCGGTTTTCACAGGAGGGCCGCCCTGCTGCAGTAAAAAGGCGGCGGGCGGTCCAGAAGAGGTTAAAATCTGACTGCTCTACTGACAAGAAACATAAATCTGCTCCTCTTAATTCCACTAAGCAAAAAAGTCATAAAGCAAAGACCTTCTGCTGTGTAGCTGGCAGTGCATGTACAGTATCTCACAAAAGGGAGTACACCCCTCACATTTTTGTAAATATTTTATTATATCTTTTCATGTGACAACACTGAAGAAATGACACTTTGCTACAATGTAAAGTAGTGAGTGCACAGCTTGTATAACAGTGTAAATTTCCTGTCCCCTCAAAATAACTCAACACACAGCCATTAATGTCTAAACCACTGGCAACAAAAGTGAGTACACCCCTAAGTGAAAATGTCCAAATTTGGCCCAATTAGCCATTTTCCCTCCCCGGTGTCATGTGACTCGTTAGTGAGTTACAAGGTCTGAGGTGGGAATGGGGAACAGGTGTGTTAAATTTGGTGTTATCGCTCTCACGCTCCCATACTGATCACTGAAAGTTCAACATGGAACCTCATGGCAAAGAACTCTCTAAGGATCTAAAAAAAAAGAATTTTTGTGCTACATAAAGATGGCCTAGGCTATAAGAAGATTGCCAAGAACCTGAAACTGAGCTGCAGCATGGTAGCCAAAACCATACAGCAGTTTAACAGGACAGGTTCCACTCAGAACCCGCCTCGCCATGGTCGACCAAAGAAGTTGAGTGCACATGCTCAGCGCCATATCCAGAGGTTGTCTCTGGGAAATAGACGTATGAGTGCTGCCAGCATTGCTGCAGAGGTTGAAGGGGTGGGGAGGTCAGCCTGCCAGTGCTCAGACCATATGACACACACTGCATCAAATTAGTGTGCATGGCTGTCGTCCCAGAAGGAAGCCTCTTCTTTAGATGATGCACAAGAAAGCCTGCAAACAGGTTACTGAAGACAAGCAGACTAAGGCCATGGATTACTGGAACCATGTCCTGTGGTCTGATGAAACCAAGATAAACTTATTTGGTTAAGATGGTGTCGTGGGTGGTGGCAACCAGGTGAGGAGTACAAAGACAAGTGTGTCTTGCTTACAATCAAGCTCGATGGTGGGAGAGTTATGGTCTGGGGCCGGTACTGGGGAGCTACAGTTTATTGAGGGAACCATGGATGTGAGCATGTACTGTGACATACTGAAGCAGAGCATGATACCCTCCCTTCAGAGACTGGGCCGCAGGGCAGTATTACAACATGATAATGACTGCAAACACACCTCCAAGACTACCACTGCCTTGCTAAAGATGCTGAGGGTAAAGGTGATGGACTGGCCAAGCATGTCTCCAGACCTAAACCCTATTGAACATCTGTGGGGAATCCTCAAATGAAAGGTGGAGGAGCGCAGGGTCTCTAACATCCACCAGCTCCATGATTTCATCATGAAGGAGTGGAAGTGAACTCCAGTGGCAACCTGTGAAGCTCTGGTGAACTCCATGCCTAGGAGGCTTAAGGCAAATATTGACACTTTGGGCCCAATTTGGACATTTCCACTTAGGGGTGTACTCACTTTTGTTGCCAGCGGTTTAGACATTAATGGCTGCGTGTTGAGTTATTTTGAGGGGGCAGCAAATTTACACTGTTATACAAGCTGTACACTCACTACTTTACATTGTAGCAATGTGTCATTTCTTCAGTGTTGTCACATGAAAAGATAGAATACAATATTTACAAAAATGTGAGGGGTGTACTAACTTTTGTGAGATACTGTACATGGAATGGCCCTATAGAATCCTAATGCACAGGGAATTATTAACAATATTTACAAAAATGTGAGGGGTGTACTAACTTTTGTGAGATACTGTACATGGAATGGCCCCATAGAATCCTAATGCACAGGGAATTATTAAGTGAAAGACAAAAAATGTATACATTTTTAATAACTGTTCATTTAAAATCATGCTTCAACGTGTTTTTGAGACCTTTGTACCAACATACTGATTATTTTATGTGATTTATCTTTGCTTTAATTTATTTTAAATGTATTTTAATATTATGATGTCCATTGTGTTTTTTATTCTAGTTGGTCACATTTATAACTTCATTGCAATATTCTACTTGTCACACAAAACATTTACTTTTCTGAATAATGCAGAATGCGTTGGCTGTCACTTTATGTAGGGAAATTGCTGTGTGA
Organism: Pelophylax lessonae; assembly: GCF_965119305.1. Taxonomy (NCBI): domain Eukaryota; kingdom Metazoa; phylum Chordata; class Amphibia; order Anura; family Ranidae; genus Pelophylax; species Pelophylax lessonae. The sequence goes on along the minus strand of NC_138768.1, from coordinate 677,031,514 downwards.
TGCTCGCCTGTTCTGTGGAGTGACGCACGTGGAATGGCTGGGTTTGTGAGCACATGCAGACAAGAACAAAAATATTTTAATGTTGTCTCTCTGTGGGTTACTGAATTTATTTACTTTGAAAACAGATTTAAAGAAGCCCTGTTAAAAAGAAAGCAAACATGTGGGCGGCCTTTGCATACTAAAGCAATAATGCTTGAATATGAACATGACAACCTGGCAATTAGCATTTTCAGAATGAGATCAGCAATTTCAGACCCATAGTCCTTTCATCACAGGTTTTATCTTGCTGAATAGCAAGTCAGCAGTCAACGCTACACCACTCTGACATTCTATTTATAAAATGCAGGGCACAATGTGTAGCCTCCAATGTCTTTCTTTGGAGAGTGTTGTCACATGACCCATTGCAGTTCATTCATTTATTAGAATAAGCGTGCCTTTGCTTGCTTCTAAGCCATGACGCAAAATGCATTTAAAAAACACAAAGCACTACTTTATCGATGGCCATGGTGTAGCTTTTATTAGAAAATTGGAGATATGGCTGCATGATAGAACAGCAGGGCTGCTGCTTTATAAATGGTCCCTTTAGTGTACCCAGCAGGATAGCAGCAAACTATGGTCACCTTGATTTTAAAAGGTCCAGTTTGTCATTACCAATATACGGACTATAGATCAATATGCAAGTTTTGACTTTTCCCAACCATCAAAGGTTTCCAATTTCCTCTGTGGTTAGATCACTCACTATGGACGTGTATGTATGTTACTCTGCTGCTTTATAAATGGGCCCTTTAGTGTACCCAGCAGGATAGCAGCAAACTATGGTCACCTTGATTTTAAAAGGTCCAGTTTGTCATTACCAATATACGGACTATAGATCAATATGCAAGTTTTGACTTTTCCCGACCATCAAAGGTTTCCAATTTCCTCTGTGGTTAGATCACTCACTATGGACGTGTATGTATGTTACTCTGCTGCTTTATAAATGGGCCCTTTAGTGTACACCAGCAGGATAGCAGCAAACTATGGTCACCTTGATTTTAAAAGGTCCAGTTTGTCATTACCAATATACGGACTATAGATCAATATGCAAGTTTTGACTTTTCCCGACCATCAAAGGTTTCCAATTTCCTCTGTGGTTAGATCACTCACTATGGACGTGTATGTATGTTACTCTGCTGCTTTATAAATGGGCCCTTTAGTGTACCCAGCAGGATAGCAGCAAACTATGGTCACTTTGATTTTAAAAGGTCCAGTTTGTCATTACCAATATACGGACTATAGATCAATATGCAAGTTTTTATTTTTCCCGACCATCAAAGGTTTCCAGTTTCCTCTGTGGTTAGATCACTCACTATGGTATGGACTTGTATGTTACTCTCCGGCCGCAGCTGGCAGTGGTATTTGTGACTAGGGAATAAACAGGTAAGTGACTTTCAGAATCCCTTTACATGTTTACATTAAGGTTAATGCGAAAATAAGGATGTCTTGCACCACATGGGTTAACATGAGAAGAAAGTCTAGATGAGAACCACTCACCAGGATATGTCTTCTGATGGATGTTACACATACAGTTTTTAAAGATGACTGAATCTTACCTTAAATAAAACAGTTAAATGCATAGTGCTGTAACCCATACCTGGCAATTAGAAACACTCTTTTATTGTTCTTTCTCTTCTGGTGTTGAAAAGTAAATTTACTGCTATGGGCTATTGCACTTTTTTACTGCCATTTTGAGTTCTAAAACCATTTTTTTTCTCCTTTAAATTATGATATAATACATAAAGCAGCCTGTCAAACAAACCTGAAATAATGATTATTATTAGAAATATTCAGGGAATGGAGTATATGTAAAGGGGAAAATTGAGTATATGTAAAGCAATCAGAAAGGTGATTATTACAGCAGTCTGGCATGGGCTGAGTGATGATTAAAGACAAGCTGGTGATCCTACATGCTGCCAATTTACGGTATTTAAATGTAAAATTCAAATGTTCTTTCAGCAGATTTGGAATGTTTAAACAAACATGATTATGGAAATTGCATTTCTGCAATATGTACCTCATTATATAATTATACATTTGCTTTAATGATTGTAAATGGCCATTTTCACCAGATGTAGTGAACAAAGGTTTTCCAGTTACCAGTAGCACAGCTGAAGCCTTACTAGAAGAAAAGCATGTGCAACGTGCTTTGCCGAAATCCTATTTAAAAATGTAAAGTGCATGTAAGTTAGTTTATCTTCAATAAGAATTGTCTGTGTTTTCCAATTACCATACATAATTAAGAGTAAGTTTGTAGGGGGTGCCAGACTTATGGGAAAGTCAAACCAGTATACATTATAGTACTATTTAATACAAATGCTTGCTTCTGACTTTTTACTGGGTGTACATTGACTTAAAGTGTTACTAAACCCACAATGGTAAAATCAGTCTGTATATGCAGTAAAGCATACTTGTGGAACTTGTGCACACTGTGGAACCTAAGGGGTTAACCCTCTGCATTGAGTACAAAGGCTGTTTGATCCTTCCTTCTCCTGATAAGACAGAGCCTTGGGGGTACTCTGCACATGCTCATTTGTGTGTATTGCTAGCAAGTTTTTTTTGCCTTGGGAGAGTGCATGTGATCAGTACAGGGCTGATCAGCACTGTCCATACAGAGGGTCAGGGTCCTGCAGCCCCATAGGATGCTCAGAGTAGAATGAAAACTCCTCCTACAAGCTTTAACCAGACAATGATAGAAGTCACAAGACTGTTATATACTGCTGATGAGGAAAGGTACTTAGCAGTTTATATTTACTACAATTATTGAATTTCCATGTTCTGTGTACGGTGGGAAACCAGATATACTGAATGAGGGGTCCTGGGTTTAGTAACACTTTAAATATGGGCAAAAAAAGTATTCACAAATAGCAAAATAAGATATAATGACCAAAATACAATATACAGTATCCCAAACACCCTCAGAGTGGGGAAGGGTTAGAACCCCTATCCTGTTTTTACTGCTACTTGGGACTCCATCAAAGCGGTTTACTCTTGCTTCCTGTAAATCTAACAATGGTTTCACCAGAGAGAAAGTGAGAAGAAATCTGCAACAGGTACAAAGGCAGAAATAAAAATCATTCATGAGTTTTAGTCTTCCCCAACTCTGCCAAACAAAACATGTTATTCCTGTTTGTATTTCTTTTTGGGACAACCTTTTTCTGCTTTGAAAACTACAAACCTCTCTGAGATCAGGCAAGCTGTTACTAATGTATTTTTAGTCCTCTGTGTGCATTTCTAATTTAGTTTCGCTTTGGTCTTTGGGGCCCAATTCTGGGCAAAGTCCTGTTACTGTTACAAGTTACTGCTACCGCCACTCAGGGGTTGCAATTTAAATGTTCTTCCTGAATGAACTCTAAGGTAAACAAAGTGTTGCTGAGTGACACTAAACACCTTCAGACAGTGCAGGCACAGCAGTTTGCAACCTTTGCCTTGTTGGGTAGACAGGAGGAGCAGAGTGATGTCACTCTCTTCCATCATAAGTTCTGCCTTTCGGTGGCAACACACAGCCAAACATTCTACCTGTATCATCCTCTCCCCAAGTAACTCAACAGCCTGCAATCCATCCTGACCCACAGTGGGGCCATGCTTTATTATTGTGGTACACCAAACCAAAGGCCCGACATGATGCTGCAAGACTCAGGGAAAAGATACATTTTCCTTATGACTGACACCACTCACGGTACTTCATGGCATGTGGCACTGACAGACCAACCACATTCTGCTCACCAGTGCCCTTCAAAGCAGCCCAATGCGCTACAAACCAAGACCAACTGGGAGGAGCTTGAGGAGAGTAATGTCTTCCTTTCAAAAGGGGGACAGGAGGAGAGCCTGGAGAATTGCCTCAAGAGTCTTCTTGACTCCTGCTGGTAACACCATGTGTCATTGCACAGTCTGAGTCTGAGTTTTACTCTGTTATGGCCTGGTATTGGAGTTATACAGTGCTAGACTCTAGAGAAGCCCTTGTGTTCATCACTGAAGGTCCAAAGTTCAGCATGTTTCTTAAAAACATGCTAAACAATGAATCTTAATTAACATGCAAGCTGCCTTAGCAGATTACATATAAAACTATATCTTAATCATTTTCAGATACAGTTTTATGTTAAAACTGTCCAAGGCTTATAAAATACATTTTAAAAGCCTCAATGAGTGAAGGGATAGTTTATCTCATCTCTTTACTATGAATGCAACCGCACTGCACAGTTTATCCACTGGTACGATTTCCACATTGTCACGTTTGCACATTTGTTGTCCATATATTCTCATGATTGTCTTTCGTTTTACCTTGTAACGTCTGACCATTTGTTGCTTACCTATTGTAACATTGAAAGTGATACTAAAGTCTCATTTTTTTTTTTAGTTGAAAATAACAAACATGTTATACTTACCTGCTCTGTGCAGTGGATATGCACAGAGCAGCCCAGATCCTCCTCTTCTCGGGTCCCTTTTCGGTGCTCCTGGCCCCTCCCCCCTGTTGAGTGCCTCCACAGCAAGCAGCTTGCAATGGGGGCACCCAAGCTGAGCCAATGGCACTGCGCTGCTATTTCAGCCAATGAGGAGGGGAGTCTGGGCAGCCAAGACACTCCTGCAACGTCGCTGGATCTAGAAGGACCTCATGTAAGTGTTGGGGGGGGGGGGGCTGCTGCACACAGAAGGCTTTTTATCCTAATGCATAGAATGTATTAAGATAAAAAAACCTTCTTCCTTTACAATCACATTTGTTACCTGTATATTGTACACAATTGCCCATTTGTGACCCATATATTGTTAGGATTGCCTTTTTTTTGTATTGTCAAGTTACCACTGTTTGGAGGGCCATAGTACCAGACTTTAAACCCCTGTAGTAAAGCAAATCTCCTGCGCTCAAGTAGAATCTGACGGAGTAGAGAGAGGTACATTTCGAACTCAGGTACTAAAAAAGCTACTGGTCTTGCTGCCCCCTCAGGATCAAGGGTATCCCGAACCAACTGGGAGAAAAGACAAAAAAAAAAGAAAAGAGGGCGCACCGACCTAGTGCATTACCATTAAAACCATTTATTAAAATATTAAAAGAATACTCACAAAACTGGTGTGATAGTACACACATCAACATAGCATATACAATCTTCCTCAGAAAGCAGCATTTTTTCCGGCTCTGAGGAAGGGGGTTCGCCCCTGAAACGCGTCAGCCCAGCCACAGCAGCCCCATGCGACCATCTGCATGCCTATTCGCTACATTTGGGACCTTGGCTACCTTGGAGATTGTATATGCTATGTTGATGTGTGTGCTATCACACCAGATTTGTGAGTATTCTGTACACCTTTTAATATTTTAATAAATGGTTTTAATGGTAATGCACTAGGTCGGTGCGCCCTCTTTTCTTTTTTTTTGTCTTTAAAGCCCTGTAGACCTGTCTAATTATGCCCTGTTCACACTATATACAGAGAATCAGGTTTTTCAGAAGTCATGTCCCTAATAATAAAGTAAAATTAAATCAGAGAGGTGCATAGAGGATAATTTTCTTGTTAAATAATAGTAGCAGGAATGATGATAGTTCTAGACAGAGAAAAAAAAGATTGCCATATGACAACTAATCGGACTAAAAAAAAAAGTCGAAGGCCAATACTTCCTTTGCAAGTTGAACTCCATGTAAAAGGTATCACATATATTTGCATAAAAATCCTAATATAGTCTGGTGCACAGGTGTCAAACTGTTGCCTTCCAGCTGCCAAACTACAAGTCCCATGAGGCATTGCAAGGCTGACAGTTACAACAGCTGGAGGGCCGCAGTTTGACCCCCCTTGTCTAGTGGATGAGGTATACCAACCAGCACTTACCTTATTTGTTCTTAACCATGCTGGATCTTCAGAATATGAGAATAATTTTATTAGCAATTACAAGTTTTACATGTGGCGGACAACTTGGGTTTACAAATTAGCATTGAATCTCTGTACACTGACATTAAACGTTTAATTTAGTAAAAGCAAATAGGCTGCTCACTTTCTTAACATTGTGAATGTGGTAAAAATACACTTTGCAAAGAGTTATCAAAAATGTGCAAGGAAAAAATATATATATTTTTGCTTCCACACAATTGGATGATGAAAAGTCATCAGAGCTTCACCTCACTCACTAAGCTAAGTGAAAATTAACTTGCAAAGTGAACACCCTATTTGTCTTTACAAAAAAAAAAAAAGCCTTATTATCTCCTTTGAGCAGATGTAGAAGCTGCTAGTTGCATGTCCATGATCTTTAGCTGCAAATCGTATTTCCTGGTTTTCCAGTTCTGTAAACCCATCAAGTGACAAAGTGATGGATAATATTGGTAAGAAATGTCCCAAGTGGACGGTGACTAGGAAAAAATAAACCCGCTAAGGTGACATTATGCCAATTACATTGATTGATTGCACTATTTTCTGTGTATTGAGTAGCTGGAGAATACAGTACTTTGGCTCCATCTCAAATTCCATTCTTGATTGTCTTGACTAGTCTGATGATAATACAGTACAACACAAAAGATATTTTAAAAAACTGGAAATATATAAAAATGACATTGTCCATACTAGTTATACTCCTAAATATACTAGTAACCTTTTAAATAAATCATCCCCATAGACCAAATCAAACTATGGTAGGAAATAATGGAAAAACGATATATGAAACCATTAATAGAAGGTGTCAGCGTTATAGCAAATGGATTCCTTTATCTATAGTGTATTGAAAAAATAAATAAATAAGTTCTTTGCTTTAGAACCTGCTTCAATGATCAAATTGTGAACATAAATCCTTTTTCCATTGTAAATGATTATGTAGTTCTGTTTCTAAGGGGTACATAAAATTATGTGTATGTTTATAGTCCACTAACGTATTTAAAATAAGCTATTCGCTTCTTCAGGAGACTTCAAATGAGAGACCTCAGAGATGAAAATTCCACACATCACTTTTCAGGTAACTTCAGGTACAATCATTTTTATTGAAGATTCAAAGGAAACTCAATGCAAGAGTTGCCCATGCAGGGGGGCCTTTTACAGTCATATAGAGATGAAAATCAAATGTAAAAAGGACTGAGTATTCAGAAAACTTGCAACTCAATCACCCAGCGCTTTGGTAATGTATGTGGCAATATGTCATGTGCGCATAGACCATAAGATATAAGTCATTAAAACTATAAAAGCTGCTGCCTCATAATAAAAGAATACATATAAGGTGCATATCAACCAAGTTAATAAACACAGGCAGCGCTAGCAATATAAAATCATACGATAAGATCAATAAACCCTGTGTTAGCAGAGCTGACGTCATTAAACAGTGTATAGCGTCTTAGAGTCCTTATGGGTGCAAGAGTCCATCACCAAATAGCCTTCCAGTGGGATCATGGAAAGAAACAACACACACCGACATCAGTAAATAGTTGCTTGGGACATGCCTCCACCTCACCACGTGCAACCCCAAAGGTAATGCTCTTACCAGCACTCACTGTACATGGAGCATGTAGACAGATGGTATATCTCCCATAGATCCTCAACAGACTCTATCCTTAATCACACCGCTTCTCAGCCGAAATGTCCTCAAACCATCCAAGCGTGTAAGGGAGTAAGAAAGATGCAAATAGGGCAATATTGTTTGACAAAAAATGCACCTTTATTAGTAAAAACCCGCTCCCATTACACTCACAATGGCATAAAACATCAACAGCATATCAATAGCATCGGCATTTAGGTTACCGTCCAGCTGCTTGTCGGTCTCCCGCTCGCTGGGTGGCGTCCCGGAAGTTACCGCTCCTCGAGGTTAGACGGCGTCCTGTTGCCTGGGTGACCGCGCAAGTCACCGCCCTGACGTACGTTTCGTCAGACGACTTCAACGATATCACTGATGTCGGTGTGTGTTGTTTCTTTCCATGATCCCACTGGAAGGCTATTTGGTGATGGACTCTTGCACCCATATGGACTCTAAGACGCTATACACTGTTTATTGACGTCAGCTCTGCTAACACAGGGTTTATTGATCTTATCGTATGATTTTATATTGCTAGCGCTGCCTGTGTTTATTAACTTGGTTGATATGCACCTTATATGTAGAGATGAAAATCACTTACACCTTCAAACAGCAATTGTGGAAAAAGGTGGGTGCGCGCATGGCAGTGTAATGAATGATATTTTAGACCCGTGAGGACGTCAGGTGACGAAACTAGTAGGGCGGGGCTAGGATGCCGAGAAACACCGCACGTATCGTACTCCACGGCTCGGAGAGAAAGCCAGAGTGGAGGAGCTGGATGTCAGTGATCTCAGTGTCGGGTAGACACCTTAACTTGTAAATGTAATATTATTTTTAATAAACAATTTGATTTTTTACAGAATTACACTATTGTTGGCATTCTTTCCTCATCCTGCAAACATTTTTGAGAGTAAAATGTCCATGAAGATTTATGATGGCAGCTTCAATATAAACTGGAAAATATTTACTAAGTGTGATTGCTGGTTTATAATCTGACCAGCTCTCCATCCAGTGAGTCAGATTTGGTGGAAACGGTGGAGCACAATTAGTGTTATTTCTTCACATGTGGGATCACTGAGGATTGTTTATTGACTGAATTTATCGAATCACATTTCTGCACTTCTTTCACTTGGGATGTTTTTTAACTTGGGATTTTTTTGATAGACTATTTATTGATTTATTTATTTATTGAATAATTTATTTATTTAGTTTTGTTTTTTATCACTAGGTTGATGAAAACATTCTTGTGATTATTGTGATCCTTTGCATTTGCGCTTTTTGGATATTAGTTGCCTACTACACTTTTAGGAATTTATTATCTTTAGGCACTTGTGCACTATCAATTTTTTATTTTTGATGTATTTTTTCCCTTTATAATTCTTTGGATATTGGCATTCACATTATCATACATGTATAGATTATTTACACAATGCACATAATGATTTGTTATGATTAATTATTTATTAAATGTTTTATATGAGTAAGCTTTTACTTAATATAATCATTTTATTTGCACACTAGCACTTTTCACATTAGCCACTTTGGGACTAATACAAATTTGCGCCGATCACATTACCTTTCCAATATTTTAGAGGTTGAACAATTCAGCGACACAGCAAAGACCGTTGGCCTTAAAGTGGAAGTAATCCCTCCTATTGTTTTCAGCCAAGGAAGCTGCCGTCTTGGCTTCTGTTTGATCTACAGCTGCCATGATGCTGCACGTGTGATCAGTTATGACACTAGCCATTGGATGGTTTGGCAGTTTGGTTGAGAGTAAAACCAATGGGAGTGTTACATGTTCCCGGCATGTGCCAGAACTGTTTTTTGAAACTGTCAAATGGATGGGTTTATTTACGCTTTAACAACTGAATGAGTCAAAAGACCCAGTTATAAGAACATGTGAGGAAAGTGATTAGAAGAAGCCAGAAAGGAGAGTAGAGAAGATGAGAAAACAGAGAAAGAAGAGGAGAGGAAAAAGAGAATAGATAGAAAAAAAAGAGGTGGTATGGGGGGATTCCCATAGGCCCTGGTATTATTCCACTAGGAGGTTACAAGGTGCCATAACTGGTTGGGTGTATTGTGGGGAAAAAGCATAAGATAGCCAAGGTTTCCATATTTTTAGGAATTTACAGTGGGAGTCATGCAAGATGCTGGACATCTTTTCATTGATCATATAGCGGTCAAACAGTCTTTCACTGCTGCAAAGGAGACCGTGTGTTTCTTCCAGGCCCTGGCTATGATATGCTTAGCCACAATAAGCAAGTAGGTGGCCCATTTATGTTGGTAGGAAAATAGATCCTGGACAGGGCAGTGCAATAGGGGCAGAGTTGCATCCTTGAGGATGCATAAGTGAAAGAAGTTATGCAGAAGTCCCAAAATCCCAAAAAATCTGGTTAGGTGTGGGTAACTCTAATAAATCTGGAGGATATCTCTGTGTTCTTAATGAATAGATGAATATGGTAGTGCTGCTCACAAAAGGAGGAAAAAAAAAGTGTAAAAAAAATATTTATGTACCATACATAAAATGTAGTGTCAAATAAGGTAAGTATCTAATAAAGTCCAATATTCTGCAGAGATGCAGTCTCTGATTAAGTGCAAACAAGGGGAATACATGAATGGATGAATGAATGAGGTATCGCTGCTAAAAAGGAATCAATATGTAAAAAAGAGTTTAAAAACATACATTAAGTACCATAAAAATAAAATATATTTTGTGCCAAATAAGGTGAATCTCTAATAAAGTGCAATGTAGTGCAGAGACACTGTCTCTGATGGAATAAAGTGCAAATAAGGGGAATAGATCCAAAATGAAAAAGCAAATAAATAACCACTCTGAAAGTGCAAATGTATAATAAATAAAGTCCAAAAGAGTCACTATCAAAAAAGCAGCCAGTGAATCATTTTGTGTGTGTCCGCTCCTTGTATAATGTGCCACTATCACCAGGTGAAATGTCTGCTCACCTCCACAATTCATCCACTAAGGATCTCACGCAGTTAGAAGGTACATGGAATAATGCCCTCCATTCAGTAGGTCACTCCACTATACTTGGTGTTACTCCAAGGAAATTTGTTACACGTGTGAAAAAAGAAGACAATCTCCAATGGTGCAGTATCGACACATTCAGGAGGAATAAACCCAGATACCAACTTTAAATATTAAACTCACATTTAATAAATTAAAAGACAGCTTTAACAATCACAAATCCAAACGGTCACATCAGAAACGTCAAACCTGCCCACCGCTTGATACCTCTACGCATTACGCCATATCCATCATTTCACACGGAATAATTCACTGGCTGCTTTTCTGATAGAGACTCTTTTGGACTTTATTATACATTTGCACTTTCTGAGTGTTTTTTTATTTGCTTTTTCCATTTGAATCTATTTGCCTTGTTTGCACTACATTGCACATTATTAGAGATTCACCTTATTTGCCACAATTTATATTTTATTTTTATGGTACTTAATGTATGTTTTTTACACTGCCTTTTTTACATATTGATTCCTTTTTAGCAGTGATACCTCATTAATTCATTTATTCCCCTTGTTTGCTCTTTACTTAATCAGAGACGGCGTCTCTCACAATATTGCACTTTATTGGATACCTACCATATTTGGCACTACATTTATGTATGGTACATATACAGTATACATATATTTTTTTTTTTTTACGCTGTCTTGTTCCCCTTTTTTTGAGCAGCGCTACCATATTCATCTATTCATTTTTTTGTATTTGGGAACGCATTCGGGTGGTAGCAGCAGCTTTTATCTATTTTACCACGCTTTGGTTTTTTTCAAGAGTAGCACATAATTATATTTGATTTCAATATATCACTGTGTTATTCACAGCCCCTAAAACATATATCACTATATGAAGGATTTGCGCGTGCTATACAAGCTGGAATCCAGTACCATATGGAAATTTCAACCCTTTTTTATATGGCTTTTGATCATAAATCTACAGTAGATCAATAAACCTATCATCAGCAGTTTCTAACAAAACCAGGTTTTTTTTTTTAGTCATATCTGTGATTTAAGGCTGATTAAATCTGGTTGAATATGCCTGGAGATTGCCACATGCATTATCAGTGTTATTCATATGCGACTAAGAAACCTTAGTTTTCCTGAAACATATACTTTAGCATTATGGCAAAAAATCGAATAATGGCAGGGGGCTAGCAAAGTGTATTTTTTTACTCTAGAGATATAATTTTTAATAAGAGTATAGCATCAAGTCAATAGAACTCTTGGCATATTGATCTGGTCAGTTAAGTAGCAGAGGGGGTTGTTAATCAGTTTCAGCTGTTTGGGGTTAATGAAATTAACAACAGGTGCACTAGATGGGCAACAGTGAGACGACCTTCAAAACAGGAATGGTTTTACAGGCGGAAGCCATTGACTTTTTTTTTCCCTACTCATCTTTTCTGACTGTTTTTCACTAGTTTTCAATTTGGCTAGGGTCAGTGTCACTACTGGTATCATGAGGCAATACTTGGACCCTATAGAGGTTCCACAGGCAGTCCAACTCCTCCAGTATGACACATTAATACGTGCCATTGCCAGAAAGTTTGCTGTGTCTCCCAGCAAAGTCTCAAAAGAATTCAGGAGATTCCAGGAGACAGGCAGTTACTCTAAAAGAGCTGGACAGGGCCGTACAAGGTCCTTAACCCATCAGCAGAACTGGTATCTGCTTTGTGCAAGGAGGAACAGGATGAGCACTGCCAGAGCCTTACAAAATGTCATCCTGCAGGCCATTGTGTAAATGTCTCTGATCAAACAATCAGAAACAGACATAATGAGGGTGGCCTGGGGTCCTGACGTCCTCTATGAGGCCCTGTGCTTACTGCCCGGCACTGTGGAGCTAAATTAGCATTTGCCATCGAACACCAAAATTGTCAGGTCTGTCACTAACGCCATGTGCTTTTCACAGATGAGAGCAGGTCCACCCTGAGCACGTGTGTCAGGGTACTTCCAATATCTTGGCTAATGTCGTGGAAAATAAATAGGCTTGTACTGAAAAGTACAAATGGCCCGCTCTTTTGCATAACGATTTACCAAGCACTCGGCGATAAAGAAAGGAACAAACGCGCTGGGTCATTTCAATGCCATCTGCCAGGTCTCTCTCCATTGGATATGTATGTGTGTGCATGTGTATGTGTATAAGAGCTAGTGTTTGTGTGTGAGAGTTTATGTGTCTCTTCAATGGCTATGTGAGCTTGTGTCTGTGTGTGTGTCTGTGTGTGTATGTGTCAGTGTGTGTGTGTGCCTCCTTCTGAGTTCTGATGTGTTCTGAGCAGGGCTTGTTTATTTACAGCAAGTAAGTGAGTTACAGGGAGTGGCTTCATGGCCACCAATCACAGATACGTATACATTCAAAAAGCACAATAGAAGCTGTGGAGTACACGCCCATAGATGGACAAGAGTGAACAAAAGACTAAACTGCCAGAAAAGCACATGGCTTTTCATTGTTCATTCATGTCAATCCATAAACATGAGTCCATTACCTGTTGGTGGGTTTCCATCAAACATGATTCATATATATAAACCAATTTTGATAGTGACCATTCTATTTGTTCCAGTTGATGAGGTTTTATCTGCATAAGATAATAGCAGCAGCCCCCCCCCCAGTCACACCGATCGAATGCGACCATAAGGAAACGTCTATTAATCTTGGTAAAATAAGAGTTTTCCACATCACAGACCTATCTCAGCAGCGCAGGGCCCTGAACCGCAGACATAGACCTATGCGATGGACTCTCTTTACTACAAGTATTTTGCCATCTCATCCATTGGAAGATTTTCACCAGCAAGTCTTTCCTACAATGACAGTTAAAGTGATAATCGCTGTGAATAGCGATTATCGATAAAACCGACACTGGGAGACATAATGACTATTTAAACTAAAATCAAAATTTCCACAACAGCTCCTCCTCTTTGTCATATGCTCCCATGTGTCCCTTGATGAATCTTCTTCTTCTTCTTCTTCTTCTTCCAAAAAAACAGAACAGTTCTTCTCACGATAAAAACAATCCATTTCAAAAAGTTTATAAAAAGAAAAAGATAACGGGTAAAAACAATCCATCGAAAGGAAACTACACTTGGGTTCCGTTCTTCGGGAGATGACTTCAGAGGGAGGGCATGAGATGATGGGATGCGTTGACCAGCGGTCGGGCTGGAGTCCTTGGCGTTGGATGCAGGGGGGAATCTTGGGGCGTCTCGTCTCAGCAATCAGGACGAGATCATCTGCTCGGGCTTTGGTGACTCGGTTGACCAGACAACAGGATCATATAGGAGGAATAGAAACAAGAACAACATAAGTATATATACTTCTATTTCCTTCAACCAAGATCCAATGGAGAACAAAAAAATCCCCAGAACCTCCCAAAGCATTAAAAGGATTCCAACCCTCGTTAGCTATAGCTCTGGCTCTGCCTTGCAATGAAGTTACCTTATCCATATGGGCTTGGACCTTATCACTGCTATTGCTATGCCGGAACAGCAGTCTTCCCCTACAGAAACCCCCCTTGGAAGCTAACAGAAAATCTAGTACCATTTTCTCCTACAGTAAAAAACACCCGGGGTTTCGTTGGTGAGATGACTGCTATACCTGTCTTACAGGTTGTAGATCCTACAAATCTAGTTCAGGTGCCAAAACTAAAGTTAAAGCCCAGCCGTGGACTACCTGATTGTCCCGATACCCAAATTGTATTGACAAGAAAAGAACAGGAGCCAGAGCTAACATTAAAACTATAATTGATGTTACCCTCTAGGAATGTGTCATTAAATTCTGTGGGCAAGTGTCTCTTGGTTGTCTTCATGATGATACGAACGTCTGCCATCGCTGGGGTGTAATAGCTAGGTGGGAGTTTGGAGCACACCCAGCCATTAGACCTGTTTGCCGTCTTGGCCAGCTGAAAATGCATTACCCTTGCTAAAACACACTTGCTAAATATGTAAACAAAAAAACGATACTCCTCATTATCATTCTTGGATGGAGTTGAGCAGCTTTTTGCAGTGGTCGGCATGGATCCAGAACCTCAAGGAAGTCGGCGTTTTCAGCTGAACCTGGTAATTCCTCCGCTCCAATCCCGTCCCTTGACGTTTACTCAGTCACCTGCTTGGACAGAATGTACACCGGTTATCGTGTCAGGGTCCGGGAGAGACTCCCGAACCCTATGATGGACCTTTTGGAGCTCCCGTTGCCAGGACTGCACCCACCCCGTCAGCTGAGAATGTAAAAATGACAGCTGCTGAGGAAAGCACAATCCAGGCTCTGGTTGACTCCTGAACAAAACTTTGTAGGGTGATAACCCATGGGACATTCCTGTTGGGGTAAAGAGCAATGAGAAAACATTCGAGCCGTGGCTCTTTCTATTCAGCCGTTCAACCTTACCTCTAATCCCTGAAGCGCCGTACATACCTCTAAAAAGATCTGACTAGTGAAGTGTGATCCGCGATCTGACTCGATCGTTCCAGGCAGCCCCCTTGCAACACTTACCATCTGGGGTGTAGTACCTGGAACCATCGACAAAAAGGTTAGCAACTGGAATGGGGGTCTCCTTCACCGGACTGACAGCCGCTGATTGCCACTCCATCAAAGAAAGACAATCGTGTTGTTCTTACTAAAGTTGGAAATTGATGAGAGAGAGAGAGAGAGAGAGAAAGAGAGGAAAGAGAGAGAGAGAGAAAAAGAGAAAGAAAGCGAGATAAAGTTTTGAAAATTACCATTTTTCTGCACGGCCTTCTCCCCCCTTCTCTTCCTCCTTAACAGGAAGAAGAGACGCAGGGTTCCAAAATAGTGCATCGTTTAAGGTTACGAGGACTTTGGGGGTCCTTCAATGTCTGTATTCTCTGAGTGGTTAGATGTTGGGTACCTAGAGAAATGCAATGACCTAAAAAAAAAAACAAGCTTCTCCTTGCAAAGCTGGCCTAGCCTGCAATAGAGAGGTTCAGTCACTGACACTGTCTGGCCTGTGAGACCTACAGTGGGAGTTGTCTTCCCTGGAAGGGGAACCTTGCCTCTAGGGTCTTGAGGTCTTAAGACCATTTTGGCTGCATCGGTGTCAGCGAGGCAAGGGAGGGGCTATTTTAGTTCCTCTAGGATGTGAGCTGACACCGGTTTATCAACGCCTTATGATAAGTCATAGTCGTTTCTGACCATACCTACCTTGAATTTTCCGGATCCTCCGGAATAAATTGCCACTTACCCCACGGACCAGCTGTGTTGGTAGGACAATTATGCCTGATGTACCCTGACTTTCCACATCCATAGCCGACCTGTTAAAAGAGCTTCTAGTTTGCCACAGAGTTAGAAGGAAAAGGGTTCAGCTGTCATGACAGGCTGTTGAGAGATAGAGACACTGTGAGGTGGGAGGGCGTTACCAGTACCAAAGTCTGCACTGTGAACTGAAGAAAACGGAGATTAAAGTGCAGAGACAGTGACAGGTTCAGTGTCAGCGGATCTGGCTCGTCTTATTAAAGTTAGCCCAGGAAGAGCTTCCTCCACTTCTCTCACCAGATCTCTGGACTCGGCTATCTCATCAGGCCAAGTGTACATAATGCGGTTCTTCCGGACTGAACCCGCCTCATGCACACCTTGCTGATTGACCATAATAGATCTCTGAAGCCACAATTGCGCTACACTTAGCATCTCTGTTGCCTGGAGCCTAGTTCTGAATTCAATAATGAACTCCTCCCATCTCCAGACATCAAAAACACCTTCCAAAGGGATGTACCAATGTTTCCCATGGTTATTCCCCTTCCTGAGGGGTCTCATGGCCCGAGCCCCAAACTCAGACTTCATGTACCGCGAAAGTTGTTTGGCTAGCCTGGGGGACCTGCGTTACCCCCCATTGCATGGATAAACCATTAACCATGCCGATTCGAATCGCTTCCTTGCACCTGGTTTAGGAGCAACACTGCTAGGTGCCAACTTTGACAGTGTTGGCCTGCTTCCGGACTCCGGTTATTTTACACGGCCCTGCGCCGGTCAGCTAGAAGACTTCAACCCGGTGGCTTCGTACGGCTATACAGCTCATCAACCCCCACTCGCTCCCCAACTCCGATTATTATACACGGCCAAATGTGGGGCGGGTTTCGGTATCTACTCCTCACACGTTGAAGGCTGAAACAAGCGTGTCGCAATCACCCGTTTCACGTAGACGGCTCAAAGTACACACGTTCGTTTCGACCTAACCCGTGCAGCTAAACAACCCCGAAAGTACAATGAAAGTCCTCCCTATACAAACCTTGGCTTCAGTCTATTCCTTGATGTTGCATTAAAAATTTAAATTAAGATGCCGGTTACTGATTGCACACTGGAAGATATAACTTCTCTACCTAAAATCCAGCCTGCAGTACCGAAAACTACCTCTGTGAGAAACCACCGCTCAGTACAAAACAACCCTGAAAACTGAATCCAATATCAGTCACTCCACAATGTACTCTTATCATTGGAAAAAAACTTAGTTACAACAAAAATGAGTAAAAATACACCATAAAAACAGCTTAACCAAAAACTTACAAAACAAATAAATAGTTACCCCTGAAAAACAGACAAAAACACAAAAAACAAAAACTGATGGGTTGGATATGTATATATCTGTGCTAAATATGAACAAAAAGATGAACAAAGCTAGCTAGAAAAACAACTGCCTCGATGCCAGATTTCAATTAAAATGAAAAAAAACATTACTTTTAAACTGAAATACAGTGCAAAAATAACATCACAAAGTTGCCATTTAAAACTACCAAAAAAGAGAAAAATGTTTTAAAGCTCAAAATAGCATTTCAGCCACATGAGTCTCAACTCCATTTAACAAAATAGCTGCCAAGCACATGGTCCACACAAAGGAAATGACATCACAAAATGGCTGCCATCCGAGCACATGGTCCACACAAAGGAAATTACATCATAACCACATGGACAAAATGGCTGCCATCTGAGCACATGGCCCACACAAAAGAGTTGCACAAAACAAAGAGTTTGCGCAACCATGTGCTTCTTTGTACACAACAACAAAAGACAGGAAAAACAGGTTTTACAGCTGTATTCAGAGACAATAGCTATCCTGGTGGAAATGCTGGTTTTGGGGGCTGCACAATACAATCTGCTACTTAAAAACAGAAACTCAGTCCAAAACTGTCTGCTCTATGCTCAATTCAAACATCAGAGTCCAAAGCAAAAACCCAGTTTCACTAATAAACGAGTTCCCGCCAAAAACCAATCCAGCACACACACCAACCAATCTGCGGAATATATTGTTATCTCATCGAACAAAGCTGATATTACAACAGATGTTACAAGGCAATATTTAACACATATATCACAACCCCAGGATGTATTAACTGAGAAACTAACAGACCTGATCCCTAGCCACAAATATTAATAGAAATAACCCCATCGTTATATAAAAGAGCGAACGCTGCAAATTAAAAGGTTCTTTTGCTAAGCTTTTGTTTCTAACTTCCACAGCGGACAAAGAAAGTAAGCCCTGGTTTAGAACAACAACAAATTTTCAAAAACTGAAATGAAGTGTCTTACCACACGGCGCCTTTGTTGTAACAAAACTGGACTCACTTCCCTCCTGTTTGTCCGCTGAGAAGCTAGGAACGATGTGTTAGGGCTACCAAGCTCGCCATTACTGTCGTGGAAAATAAATAGGCTTGTACTGAAAAGTACAAATGGCCCGCTCTTTTGCATAACGATTTACCAAGCACTCGGCGATAAAGAAAGGAACAAACGCGCTGGGTCATTTCGATGCCATCTGCCAGGTCTCTCTCCATTGGATATGTATGTGTGTGCATGTGTATGTGTATAAGAGCTAGTGTTTGTGTGTGAGAGTTTATGTGTCTCTTCAATGGCTATGTGAGCTTGTGTCTGTGTGTATGTGTGTGTGTGTGTGTCTGTGTGTGTATGTGTCAGTGTGTGTGTGTGCCTCCTTCTGAGTTCTGATGAGTTCTGGGCTTGTTTATTTACAGCAAGTAAGTGAGTTACAGGGAGTGGCTTCATGGCCACCAATCACAGATACGTATACATTCAAAAAGCACAATAGAAACTGTGGAGTACACGCCCATAGATGGACAAGAGTGAACAAAAGACTAAACTGCCAGAAAAGCACATGGCTTTTCATTGTTCATTCATGTCAATCCATAAACATGAGTCCATTACCTGTTGGTGGGTTTCCATCAAACATGATTCATATATATAAACCAATTTTGATAGTGACCATTCTATTTGTTCCAGTTGATGAGGTTTTATCTGCATAAGATAATAGCAGCAGCCCCCCCCCAGTCACACCGATCGAATGCGACCATAAGGAAACGTCTATTAATCTTGGTAAAATAAGAGTTTTCCACATCACAGACCTATCTCAGCAGCGCAGGGCCCTGAACCGCAGACATAGACCTATGCGATGGACTCTCTTTACTACAAGTATTTTGCCATCTCATCCATTGGAAGATTTTCACCAGCAAGTCTTTCCTACAATGACAGTTAAAGTGATAATCGCTGTGAATAGCGATTATCGATAAAACCGACACTGGGAGACATAATGACTATTTAAACTAAAATCAAAATTTCCACAACAGCTAATCAGCGAATTCGCGCATTGGCGCGAACACGCATGTGCGCCCAATCACGGGCGAACGCAGTCCGAAATGTGCGTGCGCCAATGCGCACGCGCATACGCAAGTGCGTAATGGCGCTTGGCGCTAAATGGCCTATTTAAAGCCAGCAATCTCAACAACTAGTTGCTGGATGATCAACAGCCTCCCGTGTTCCCTGTGCCTTGTAAACCTGCTGATCGTGATTCCCTGTTGCCAACCCGGACTGTCTGACGTGGTTTCTCCTGGCTCCTGACCCCTTGGCTTACTCCTGGATTCCTGTTGTCTTCTCCTATACTTGACCTCGGCTTGGCTCTTGACTTCTCTACAGCATTCTCCCAGTCTGTTCCTGTCTGCATCCTACTACTGCTAAGTGTTCCGGACCTGCTTGGAACTTCACAACAAGCTTTGTTCCTGCTTCCATCTGGTCATCCCAACCGGCAACCCGTGCAACTTCGGGCACAGCACTCCCTGTCCCACTTTCAGGGGTACTCTGCACCTAGCCGCAAGGGGGAGCCCTCTCTACACTCCGGCTTCGGATCAGGTACGTGACAACGTGTGATAGACGTGAAAGGGTCTGGAAAAGCCATGGAGAACGTTATGCTGCCTGTAACATCGTTCAGCATGACTGGTTTGGTGGGGGGTGATAGTCTGGAGAAACATATCAATGGAGGGACACAGAACTCTTCAGGCTAGACAATGGCACCCTGACTGTCATTGGGTATGGGGATAAAATCCTTGGACCCGTTGTCAGACCCTACGCTGGCGCAGTGGGTCCTGGGTTCCTCCTGGTGCATGATAATGCCTGGTCTCATATGGCAAGAGTATGCAGCCATTTCCTGGAGGATGCAGGAATAGAAACCACGGATTGCCCCCCCCCCCCCCACGCTCACCTGACCTAAATCCAAAAGAACACCTCTGGGACATTATGTTTTAGCCCATTCGACGCTGCCAGATTGTACCTTCTGTTCATGAGAGGAAATACTCCTGGACACCATCCGTTGTCCCATTAGAAGCATGCCCCAACCTTGTCAGGCATGCATACAAACTACTGAGTACAATTTTTAGTTGCTGCAATGAAATTTCAGCAAAATGGACTAGCCTGCTGCATAATTTTTTCAGTTTGATTTTCAGGGTGTCTTTGAATTCAGCCCTCTGTAGGTTGATCATTTTCATTTCCATCAAAGGATGTGGCATCTTTTTATTCCTAACACATTACTCAGTCCATTTCATTATAGATATCCAGCATGATATTTTTTCCCATTGAGATCTGATGTGTTTTCAATGTGTTCCGTTAATTTTTTTTGAGCAGTGTACATCTGTGGCAATGCAGAAGGTTCCACACAGACATGCCTCAGCTTTACCTATGGCCCCTATGCAAATTCCTATCACATTTATGACAGCCAGACCTACCTAAAGTCTTTTAGAAGTCTGCTTTACAGATGGGCAATGGATTCAAGAGGAAGAGGTCCATTCTTATTCAGTACAGGTTTTCTTTAATGCTTTGTACCCTATTAACACAATAAACTACTTTTAGCACTTAAGTTGGTTTATACTCCTGTCTGTCTTATAACGCCATTTAAATATCCTTTTTTATATATAGTCCCAGTCCCAATGCTAATACATTTGTAATAGCTTATTAGTGTTACTGCTGTGTGATTTTAAACCATCAGATGGTAATAAATGAGTCACAGGCTGATGGATGGCTAACAAAATGAGAATGATTACCAAATTGCAAATCTAATTATGTCACATTATTATTTGGCAAAATTTTGATTTTAAACATAAAAATATTAAATCTATTTATAATCTTCATGAATCTAGGAACCAGAACTTTGCAGCTGGCTAAATGATGAGACCTAATTGAAACATGCTTGGATCATTTTCTCATAGTCTTCATCTTACAGTTGTTCCAGATTAATATTAGTTAAAATACTCTTGGCATTTCAACTCCTACGAATATCCATTTACATAATTGCAAAACATTCCAACAGCACGTTGCACAGCTCTTCTGGCACAATTAGTTATGTAAATTATTTTCTGTGAACAGGGCATTAACAGCATTGTGAAAGTTCTTGTTTTGTTTCTTCCAAGCAGCTAAAATAGTTTCATGTTTTACTGGATCTATGATTATACTTTGTTGGCAAATTAGGCAGATTCAAGGGTATAACTACAGCCATAGCAGACCTAGTGGCTCTCGAGGGGCTCAGCAGTCAAGCTGCTCTGATAAAAGGGCCCAAGGTTCTATAGGACAGGGACTCTACATAAAGACTTGCAAGTTTGAAGTTTGAAAACATTAAAGAGCTTACACTGAATACAAATCCTTAATATGCTGGAAAGTCAAGCAATCTGATGTTTTAAAGAGCTGGCAGTTTGTCACTAGTCAAATTGAAATTGTTTAAAATATAAGGGGTACTAGAAACCAACAAGCCACATAAATATAATTCAACATTTAATGAGTATTAAGACCCCAAAGCAAAAAAGCGAGATTGCAGATTACCAGTCCTTTGGTTCAGTGGCTGCATTTGTCTTCTTTTTAAGGGCTTTTTTTTTTTTGTCTTTTTTTTTATAGTAATCCAGTTATTCACTTCCTGTCCTTGGGTCATAATTCAAGCTAAAACAACTTTGGGTCCATAGCAGGTGGTAGCTGGGAAACCCAATAATACAGACAAGGTTAAATTGGGTGCCACATCCCCATAGACTTGAAATTATCCAAAAGAAAGCTAGTTATGGACTTTTTAGACACCCCTAGGATCACAACCGATTATTAAAATAATTATTTATTTTATTTTAGGTACTTACATAGCGCTGTCAATTTACGCAGCACTTTACACGTATATTGTACATTCACATCAGTCCCTGCCCTCAAGGAGCTTACACTCTAAAGGTCCCTAACTCACTGTCAGGCATACACATAGTAGGACCAATTTAGAAAGGAACCAATTAACCTACCAGCATGTCTTTGGAGTGTGGGAGGAAACCCGCACAGGGAGAATATGCAAATTTCAGGAAGGTAGTGCCGTGGTTGGAATTCGAAACCAACAACCCTAGTACTGCCAGGTGGAAGAGCTAACTACTTAGCCACTGATTGTCCCTACAACATCTTTATTCAATCTAATAAAAATAAAAAAAAACATATTATTAGGAAGTGAACATTCTGTCTTCACATTAATTGGAGGTAAGAGCACTCCTATATATAGGAGTGTAGGTGTATAATTGTATTATTATATAATGTATTATTATTTTGTCTCCAAAAAGTGAAAAAATATATACTAGTACATAGCCAGTGATGTCATAAAAAAAAATCAGCCAGGGGTATCCTCATAAAATACCAAGGTCACCCTTGGAGTTGAATTTCCAAAAATAGTTATATTCTAGGCTACAGATGAACTCTCCTACCTAGCTTTTTAATTTAAATTTTCTTTATTTTTATATTTTTTTAAATTTATTTTACTTTTAATTAAAGATTTACATATATCTCGTCTCGTTATTGTATATAATTTTTTCCTTTTCTGGTTACAATTCAGTGTACATTCTTGTGTTTTTGTTTTTAAACATATCTTTTATACAATACTTTTTTTATGTTTGGGGTTCATTTGGGGTTGTGCTGCACTATTTAAGGTATATTTAAAATGAAAATCCCCCGTACTCTGAAAACATAAAGTAAATCATTAAACAATAATCCAGCAAATGCTGCTACTTAAAGTGATAAATAACAAAATAGGTGAAGTACAAGTATATTAAATGATCTCATATATGTGAATCCACAGTAGCGCAATAATATCACCAAATCAAATCAGTGATCTAAATATATTAAGAAATTATAGTGCGAAAAACAAAATTAAGAAGTCCCATAACTGTCCTCTTTAACCACTTCTGGACCAGAAGGATTTGCCCCCTTAATGACCAGGCCATTTTTTTGCGATTCGGCACTGCGTTACTTTAACGGACAATTGCGCAGTCGTGCGATGATGTACCCAAATAAAATTGATGCCCTTTCTTTTGGTGGTATTTGATCACCTGTGCGATTTTTTTTTTTTTCTTTTGTGCTATAAACAAAAAAACAGTGACAATTCTGGAAAAAAAAACTGTATTTTTCACTTTCTGCTCTATAACATTCCCCAAAAAAATTTAAAAATCAAATTTTTTTAATATTGTAGACCAATTTGTTTTCTGCTACATATTTTTGGTAAAAAAAAAAAATCGGGAAAGATTTATGTAATTTTTATTGTTTTTATTTTTTTTTTACTAGTAATGGCCAGATTGGGACATTGCGGCAGACAGATCGGACCCCTAACTGACATTTTTTACACTTTTGGGGGGACCAGTGACATTACTACAGTAATCAGTGCTAAAAATATGCACTGTTACTGTTATAATGACACTGGCAGGGAAGGAGTTAACACTGTGGGTGATCAAGGGGTTAAATGTATGGGGGCTGGGCTTATGGAATGACCATAGAGACCTGTGATCCCATATAGAAGGATCACAGGCGCTCACTGATCATTCCAGAGAGAAGAATGGTCAGCTGTATTTACAACAGCTGACCGTTCTCTCTCAGCAGGGAGCAATCGTGGGTGCCAGGCGGCAATTGGAGCCACCTGCCCCGTGCATCAGAGTCCCCTCTGCTGAGTGGAGGTGAGAGCGCACCGGCGCATGCTCACCCCCTATCTGCAGGCACGCGACCGACGCAGCCCTACGTCGTTTCGCGCAGAAGGGCCAGCTTGCCGCAGAATATCTGCTACGGGCAGTCCGGAAGCGGTTAAAAAATAATAATTCCAAACTGAAAAAAAAAAGACCTCAGTGAAATCTAGTTACGATAGGTCACCAAAAAACTCCACCACCGCTGTGTATCATTTTCAACCCACACCCTTTAGATGGGAACTAGCCAAATAATGTTGCCCCCCTATTCTCATGGTTGGGCAAATAAGCTAGGAAAATCAACTGATGGAAGATTCCTTAGTAAGCCAAACCATTTCTCCTCCTCTCTTGCAGCAGAAGTATACATCTGTGGGTATACACCTCCGCACTGGCTAACGACCATTCGGGGAATGCCACTCGCTCTCACAATGTTAATGCGATGATTCTGACTGGCGTAGTCATGTCCCGACATGTTTCAACACTTCCAACTTCGTCACAGGGCAGGAGGGGTGGAGAAATGGATTGGCTTATTAAGGAATCTTCCATCAGTCGATTTGTCTAGTTTATTTGCCCAACCATGAGAACAGGGGGCAACATTATTTGGAATTATTTTTTTTTTTTTTTAGAGGACAGCTATGGGACTTCATTTTGTTTTCAGCGGTCAGAAGTAATTCTTGACCATTCCTCTTTACAGAACTGTTTCAGTTCAGCAGTATTCTTGGGATGTCTGGTGTGAATCGCTTTCTTGGGGTCATGCCACAGCATCTCAATCGGATGCCTGACTGGCCCACTTAAGAAGGCTAGTTTTCTTCTGTTTAAGCCATTCTGTTGTTGATTTACTTCTATGCTTTGGGTCATTGTCCTGTTGCAACACCCATCTTCTGTTGAGCTTCAGCTGGTAGACAGATGGCCTTAAGTTCTCCTGCAAAATGTCTTGGTAAACTTGGGAATTCCTTTTTC
This sequence comes from Pelophylax lessonae, assembly GCF_965119305.1. Lineage (NCBI taxonomy): Eukaryota > Metazoa > Chordata > Amphibia > Anura > Ranidae > Pelophylax > Pelophylax lessonae. The sequence goes on along the minus strand of NC_138768.1, from coordinate 677,006,799 downwards.
CTTCGATGATAGCAATCCGTCCAGGCCCTGACGCAGCAAAGCAGCCCCAAACCATGATGCCCCCACCACCATACTTCACAGTTGGGATGAGGTTTTGATGTTGGTGTGCTGTGCCTCTTTTTTACCACACATAGTGTTGTGTGTTTCTTCCAAACAACTCAACTTTGGTTTCATCTGTCCACAGAATATTTTGCCAGTACTGCTGTGGAACATCCAGGTGTTCTTGTGCAAACTATAAACGTGCAGCAATGTTTTGTTTGGACAGCAGTGGCTTCCTCTGTGGTATCCTCCCATAAAATCCATTCTTGTTTAGTGTTTTATGTATTGTAGATTCACTAACAGGGATGTTAGCATTTGCCAGTGACTTTTGTAAGTCTTTAGCTGACACTCTAGGATTCTTTTTCGCCTCATTGAGCAGTCTATGCTGTGCTCTTGCAGTCTAGATTAAATATTGTTCTTGCCTTCAATTCCTCCTAAAGAAGCGTGAAACTGTGAAACATGTAGAAGCAAAAGGTAGAGTGTTGGAACTCACCAATTATCTGTAATGATGTTTTAAAAACACCTACAGTCAGGTCCATAAATATAGGGACATCAACACAATTCTAATATTTTTGGCTCTATACACCACCACAATGGATTTAAAATGAAACAAACAATATGTGCTTTAACTGCATACTTTCAGCTTTAATTTGAGGTTATTTACATCCAAATCAGGTGAAAGGTATAGGAATTACAACAGTTTGTATTTGTGCCTCCCACTTTTAAGGGATCAAAAGTAATGGGACAATTGGCTGCTCAGCTTTTCCATGGCCAGGTGTGTGTTATTCCCTCATTATCCCATTTACAAGGATCAGATAAAAGGTCCAGAGTTAATTTTAAGTGTGCTATTTGCATTTGGAATCTGTTGCTATCAACTCTCAATATGAGATCCAAAGAGCTGTCACTATCAGTGAAGCAAGCCATCATTAGGCTGAAAAAACAAAACAAACCCATAAGAGAGATAGCAATTAGCTGTGGCAAATCAACTGTTTGGAGCATCCTTAAAAAGATAGAGCGCACCGGTGAGCTCAGCAACACCAAAGACCCGGAAGGCCACAGAAAACAATTGTGGTGGATGACCGAAGAATTCTTTCCCTGGTGAAGAAAACACCCTTCACAACAGGGCCAGATCAAGAACACTCTCCAGGAGGTAGGTGTATGTGTGTCAAAGTCAACAATCAAGAGAAGACTTCACCAGAGTAAATACAGAGGGTTCACTACAAGATGTAAACCATTGGTGAGCCTCAAAAACAGGAAGGCCAGCTTAGAGTTTGCCAAACAACATCTAAAAAAGCCTTCACAGTTCTGGAACAACCTCCTATGGACAGATGAGACCAAGATTAACTTGTACCAGAGTGATGGGAAGAGAAGAGTATGGAGAAGGAAAGGAACTGCTCATGATCCAAAGCATACCACCTCATCAGTGAAGCATGGTGGTGGTAGTGTCATGGCGTGGGCATGTATGGCTGCCAATGGAACTGGTTCTCTTGTATTTATTGATGATGTGACTGCTGACAAAAGCAGCAGGATGAATTCTGAAGTGTTTTGGGCAATATTATCTGCTCATTTTCGGCCAAATACTTCAGGACTCATTTGACGGCGCTTCACAGTGCAGATGGACAATGACCTGAAGCATACTGCGAAAGCAACCAAAGAGTTTTTTTAAGCAAAAGAAGTGGAATGTTATGCAATGGCCAAGTCAATCACCTGACCTGAATCCGATTGAGCATGCATTTCACTTGCTGAAGACAAAACTGAAGGGAAAATGCCCCAAGAACAAACAGGAACTGAAGACAGTTGCAGTAGAGGCCTGGCAGAGCATCACCAGGGATGAAACCCAGCGTCTGGTGATGTCTATGCATTCCAGACTTCAGGCTGTAATTGACTGCAAAGGATTTGCAACCAAGTATTAAAAAGTGAAAGTTTGATTTATGATTGTTAATCTGTCCCATTACTTTTGGTCCCTTAAAAAGTGGGAGGCACATATACAAACTGTTGTAATTCCTACACTGTTCACCTGATTTGGATGTAAATACCCTCAAACTAAAGCTGAAAGTCTGCAGTTAAAGTACATCTTTTTTGTTTCATTTCAAATCCATTGTGGTGGTGTATAGCAGTGGTCCTCAACCCTGGCCTACAGGGCCCACTAACAGGCCAGATTTTCAAGATAACTGAAATACATCCCAGGTGATATCATTTGCTGCTCAGTGATTGCAGTATTCTAGTCTGCATCTCCCCAAGGTAATACCTAAAATCTGGCCTGTTAGTGGGCCCTGTAGGCCAGGGTTGAGGACCACTGGTGTATAGAGCCAAAAAGATTTGATTTTTTTTTTTTTATTTAATATATTTTTATTGAAAGAAATAGTGCAATACAGAACATAAGCAATAAACATGGCTTAAAAAACATATTGAGGAACAGTCAGTCTTAGAAAAATATCACTGTTGGAACATCATTCGGCATGAAAAAGATATGGGCAAACTGAAATAAATCATCAGATTATATGAACAATACCAATATAGAGCAACAAGGTATTCCTCATGTAGAAATCATAAAAAAAGGTAAAGAGGGGAGAAAGGACAGAAAGGGTTAGAGAGGGAAACAAAAAAGAGAAAAACACAGCAAGCAAGGGAAAAAAGGAGTAGGGTAAAGAAAAAAAAGAGAAAGCGTAAGTAAAAGTCGAAAGTGGAAAGTATGCAGGCCACAGATGTTAAAAGAAAAAAATTATAACATAAGTTTAAATATAACATAGCGGGCATTGAGAAGAGGAGGAGGGGATCTCTAAAAGAAAAATAGAGAACATCACTCAAGTAACACAGGGTAGGTAGTAATAGTATTGGTATTCCAGCAGGAAACAATGTAAGCACTAAACATTATATATAATGGCACAATCGGTGAGTGGTACCCTAGATTAAGACTCATCTGATTAGGGGGGACCCGGAGGGGTTTGGGAAGCAGATAGATAAGTATGTAGGGGTAGTTTTAAACGTGGTCCACATGGACCAAGTAGCACGAAGAGAGTCTAGCTTGTCACGAGATATATGTGTGTCAAGTAGTGCAGCGCTATAAGCAACAAAGTTAATAATACTTAAAAAATTATATAAATGGATATACAATTAATAATGGTGCAATCAAAAAATGAATCAATTGCACTAAGTCATAAGTCCATTCAGCATATGAAGATGGTGGAGAGTCCACTTAAGGGTGAAGATCCCAAGATGTGAAAAGTAATGGAAACAAACAGTCACCCGTGCGGATAGGCAAGATGGCAGCTTACCGCAATGAGTGGGCCTCCAAATTAATGGATGGGCCACTAAGAGCATAAAGTAACAACTCCTATGGACTGGGTTCTCTCCTCTGCATGAACGGACCAAGCTTCGCTAGACTGCATCAACCCCTCACTCGCTCATAGATCCAGAAATGACTCCGATATGTATGGCAATATGTAGAGGATAAAAGCATTCATAGCGTAATCCCGTTTGACAATATAAAACAGCTTTATTTAAGATTCTACTCACATGGCAGTAGATCAACACACACGAGTAACAGGTAAAAAGCGGCGTCCCGCTATAGTTGATACAAAGCCGGCGTCTTGGGGGCGTGGCAAGCGCGATGTCCGGAACCTCACACGAGATATATGAGAAAGCTCTTCAAAATAACAAACTTCATCAATTTTCCGTAGCCATTGATCAACAGGAGGGATAGTCTAGCTACCCCAGAAAAACGGGATGAGAGCCTTGGCAGAGTTCAGTAGGTGTGGCATAAGTGAGCGTTTATAGCGAAGTATCGGTTTCGAGCTGCAATAGAGTAGCACAGTCCAAGGATCTGAAAAAAGAGCCTCACCTGTAATATCTTGTATGATGCGAAGTACTTCCACCCAAAATAGCTTAATTAAAGGGCAGTACCACCATATGTGAGCATGAGATGCGATGTCTCCACAACCCCTCCAACATAACGGGGTGTTAGAGGGAGATTAGATTAGAATTGTGTCAATGTCCCAAGATTTATGGACCTGACCGTACACTCCTTTGTATACAGTTTGTATGGGGTGCTCTTTCCTCCAATTAATGTGAAGACAGAATGTTCCATTTTTAAAAGAGATGTATGGGAAAGTTCTTTTTTTAGATTTACACTTACCTAGGTGGATGCTGCATCTGTCCCCGGCACCTCTGCACTGAAAACCGAGCGATTGAACTCTTCCGATTGCTTGGTTCTGACAGCTACCCGAGCAGAGAACTGCTGACTGTCAGAAGCTCTCTGCTTTGCCCTCTCCTCGCTCACTGGAGCGCTGAGCTGTGGAGGGCGGGGAGTGACCGGCTCAGGCTCATAGCGGCTCGCTGAGAGGCTGAGTTGGGTGTTGGTCCAGGCACCTGGTGGATCCTGGCTTCCATTGTCGTGATGGCGCAGTGCCTGGACTGACTTCTGGTATATCAGCATAGAGCGCACTTCAGTCCGCTCTCTTTTGAAAACGGGTCACAAGAGTGCAGAACAAACTGCACTTCTGTGATCCATAGGAGATATACAGCCAAACATGCTTTGGCTGTACATCTCCTTTAATTATATGTCTTTATTATTGAATTGAATAAAGATGTTGTACATTTAGCGTGGTTGTGATCCTTGGGGTGCCTAAAAAGTCCATATCAACTGTAGCTTTCTTTTGGAGAATTTCCTGTCCTTTGGTGACAAGACTCACTCACCAAATGGTATCTCTAGGAGCAGTATTGTCATACTAGGCCTTTCTCCCTGTTGACACCTCCCCATCTCCATTTAATGGGTTTCTATCATCCACAGGTACTGTATTTTTGTGTATTTGCAGAAAATACTTAGCTAAAACATGCAGCCACCACATTGAAGGAACTGGTAGGATGCAGTATACAGTATTTGTTATTAGGTCGCTTTAAATAAACTACAGTGTTTCCTCCAGAGATCCCAAAAAGTTTCTTTCACAAGGTGCAGCTTTATAATGCTATGATGTGAAGATTAAAGGGGTACTAAAGTCTGACAAATAAAATATTAGGTAGAGGGGTTTTTTTTTTTTTTTTTACAAAACAGGCAATGACAGCCCAAAAATCTTTAATGACCCCTGGTGATTAATTCTGCACTATTTACAGTACACGGCTCTATTTTTGGTTTTCCAAGAATAAAGAGTGCCAGAGACAATGTAACTTCTATGTGAATCAATGGCCTTATAATGGCCAAAGAGCATCGGCATGAGACCCAATAAAGATGGTGGAGGATGTGGCAGTGACAGAATCCTGGACCTACCATTGCTGATGGACAGCGCAATAGGAGGTAGGTTTTACAAGTGTGCAAGTTTACTGAGCATTTTATGTCAAGAACTCACTCCCACCAATGTAGGTTTAACACTGCTTTGATAAACTCTTGTGAATCTAAGTCGAAATGTTTTAGATTTGGATTAAAGAATGACTTTCTAAGTTATTTCTAAATCCATAAGTAACTTGGCAAATGCGTCAAGTATGAACAGGCATATTTGATAAATGCTTCTTGCCAAATACATCTGTTGCTATCACATGAAATCTGCTAATAGTAATAGATACAGGCAGCAGGAAAAAACATTTTGCACAACGATGCTTGCTCACAAAGCATTACAGGCTTAATAACATTTATAGAACTTGTTGTTTAGTAGTATGTAAATCCTATATTTACTAACGTGTCATTGGCCCACTAAAGTTATCTTTGACCTAGGCTTGCTTTAAAGTGTAACTAAAGACAATTGTTTTTTTTTTGGGGGGGGGGGGGGGTTGATAGAGTGTCATTAGAACACAGTTCGATTTAATTGATGCCTCCTATTAGGGAGATTCACCCTCTATGTTTTTCCTGTTTACCATTATCATTGACAGTGAAAGTAAAAGAAAATCCGTAATTTTGGGTTGACACGAGAACAGTAATAGATTGAAAATCTTCCAATGGGACTGGTCACCTTGGTGGCACCCTGGGATTTCCTTACTTTGGAGGGATTTCCTCTGTTTTAGCTATGGAACAGGAAGTGAGGGGAAATCTCCCCAATGGGACAGAGACAGGGGTTATGCCTCTCCTTTACTTTATCCAAAATGAAAAAAAAAAAGGTTTAGTTTTACTTTAACTGCTTAAGGATAGCCCCCCACGTACATATACTGTGGCAGGGCAGTCCTTAAGGTGGTTGGACACAGTGGGAGCCAATCAATGGCACCGGGAAGTCCGATGCCCGCTGGCTCCTCACAATCATTCCCGAGGCTGGCAGGATGGCGATTTAAAAAAAAAAAATGTATTGGATGTGTTTTATAGCAGAAAGTAAAAAATTGCATTTTGTACTCACCGTAAAATCCATTTCTCTGAGTTCATCGACAGACACAGGGCTCAATAAATCATAACTACTGGGTTGTTTCACCTTCTGCAAGGAGTAGTACTAGGCAGAACAAAAAACCTGGATACACCCATGGGCCATCCTCAGCTGGTATATAACCCCCTCTCTGCTATAGGTATTTAGTTTAGTATCAAAAACTCCTTAGAGGGGTGAGTGCTGTGTCCGTTGATGAACGCAGAGAAATGGATTTTACAGTGAGTATAAAAATCCCATTTTTTCTTTTGTTTATGGTCAGGCACAGTGCTCCATAAATCATAACTACAGGAACATCCAAAACCAGTGCCAAAAGTAAAATGAGGGGTGGGGAAAACAACCCAAGGCTAAACACAAGAGCCCTAACTGGGTCACAGAAGCCCCATCTGAAATAAAAATGTAAACAAAAAACACCCCTCAAGAGGGATCAGCCCCTATTAAACAGCAGCCTGAAAAACCTTGCGGCCAAAAGAAGCATCTGCAGATGCCAAAATATCAACTTTGCTGAATTTGTTAAAATGATGCACCGACAACCAAGTGGCGGCCTTGCAAACCTGAGATATTGACGCTTGATGACAGAAGGCCCAGGAAGTACTTAGTGCCCAGGTAGTATGTCACCGTATGTCTGATCCATCTGGAGATGGTAGCCAATAAAACGGCCAGCCCTTTTCTTGGTCTTTGTGTAACCACAAAGTCTGACCTCTGAAAGGACTCCATAGCTGCCAGATACACTTCAATCGTCCGAACCATATCCAAGGTATGCAAAGCAAATTTCTTGGGATGAGCTGGCTTGGGACACAAGGAAGGCAACACAATGTCTGCATTCAAATGGAAGTCAGAGACAACTTTGGGCAGGAATGACGGACAGGGACGAAGAACTACTTTATCACTATGGACCACTATATAGGGAGTACGACAGGATAATGCCGCCAGTTCTGATGCCCTGTGGGCCAAGGTAATATCCACCAAGAATGCCACCTTCTGGGATAACAAAGGCAAGGGAATCTCCCGAATATTCTCAAATGGAGGTTTCTGGAGAACCTAGAGCACGAAGTTTAAATCCCAAGGCGGTAAAAGAGACCGTAGAGGTGGAGCCACATGTGGAACCCCCTGAATGAAGGTATGAACTAAAGAGTGCGTGGCTAGGGGTCACTGAAAGAAGATTGCCAAGGCAGACACCTGGCCCTTGATGGTACTCAAGGACAACTTCTGCTCAATGCCCTGTTGAAGAAAGCCAAGATCTGAGCCACAGCAAAGGAGCGAGGATGAGAGCCAATCGATTCACACCAAGAAATCTTTGCTTTCCATGTATGATTGTATATCTTGCTAGTAGTGTAGCCTGGGAGTGGACTACAGTTATCTTACACTGCAAACTTGTCCTCTGCCTTCCCAGACTGTCTCTATATTCCCTTAGTGCTGGGCTCAAATTACATGCATCATACACCTGTGACTGGAAGAGAGTATTATGGGAACTGTAGTCTCCTGATCATACATCACTGAACTGCAGAACTATACATGAACTACAACTCCCAGCAAACCATCTGCTCCAGGGGAGAATTGTGGGAGAGACTATAAATGGATCTGCTGACCAGGCCCATGTTCTCTTGCTTCCCAGGATCCATCCAGAGTGCACTAGTTCACCTCTGTGTGGGAGGATTGCGTCCTACCACGTAACCCACAGCATTTGCAGCTCCAGACCAGTCGGGACAGACTTCACTCGCTAGAACCAGGGGTACCTCAAGCAGCATTGCTGATTGCATCAAGGTCGAGTGACTCACTGAATCGGCAGACTACAGCCATCTCAGTCCGTTTGTGGCACTGAGAGTCGACTTGAATCGCTTATCAACAAGTCATCAAGGGTCCTCAGGATAGGTGAGAGGGCACTTGCCCAAGATCCAGTTACCAGCCACTAATACATCATTCTGGGCACTGTATATGACACCTTATACTTGGATTGCTAAGAGGATTGCCACTAGTCAGAACAAGCTACCCTGCATTGATTGCTTAAGGCCCGTACACACGTGCAGATTGTCGGCCGAAAAGCTTCGGCCGACGACCGATCGGCCGATTGTAGGCTTGTTAGTATGATGCTTCCGACAGCCGACAGCGCACTTTCGGCCGAAAAGAATCTGTCGTGCAAGCGTTAAAATTTTTGTATGCCGACACCAGAGCGGCCGATTGTTCACCGGTCAATACAGAATTCGGCCGACAGACAGCAGATTTGCAAGACTGGGCATGCTCAGAAAAGAAAAAACACAGGGAAAGTTAACCATCACATGACATCACTTCTGCAGTCGGCTGTTGTTGGCCGAGAAAATTCTTGTGCAGTCTTTTGCACTTTTCAACAGACAAGACAGCCCTCAGACAAAAGACGGCGATCGTTCGGCCGACGATAGGTACGTGTGTACGGGGCTTTAGAACTACGCTATACTTAGGAATACTTTGTTTCTTTGAGCACCAACTGCTGATGAAGATAATTGCAAGGCCTTGCATTCTGGACACTGCTATTTTATTGCTCTTAAAGGGGACACACTACTAGTATGTCTAATACTTTATCTCTCATTGGGATAAAGGCATTATAGGCCAGCCTGGGGTTCCCCTTTTAGCAGTAGTATCGCACACAGCAACCAATAGCTTTCTATTTACATACTGTTTATTGTTATTTTGTGTATTGGCATCATTTACTTGTCATTGCTAATTGTCATGTAACTGCTTTAAGAACCGAGTCTCGGTTGTTTTTCCAGAACTCGGCTGACTAATACCCTTTTAAGACTCTTTCCTTGATTAAGTACATTTGAGTGAGCTAAAGCAATATGTATTGTGTCAGTGTGTTATTTAAAGGTATACACAACATGTCTGAACCTAGATTGTCAGGAGGGCTGGAAAGTTCACAGGGTCAAGGCGGCACAGAATAGCATGCAATTTTAATCGACCCTCAAGGGGGCAGTGCTACAATAGGGATCACTGATCCAGACAAACTTCTATCATTCAGTACCTGGCTTTTAAAAGCTAAGCCATTACAACTAGTGGCTGTAAAGTAGGATGGTTGATCAGCCCTTGGGCAAACTGGTCCTCTCTAAGAGGTAGCCTCCAAGGGACGTTTACGGCCACCAGAATTTTTGGAAGACCATCACCCTTGATTCTTTGCAGCTTGAGCCAAGGATGGTGCTGGCCTTACAGTGCCCCTAGGATCTCTGCGGCATCTGCGAGAGGAAACCATGACCTCACCATGAACCTTGGTATCCTCACGTGGAGCTGAACCTGCTGAAGGAGCTGCATGCAGGACTGTGCAAACAGAACTGTCTTGAAGGTGGATATCACCAGACTGTCTGTGTGACAGTAGCCAATGAATCACGGCCTGCGGTTCCCAAAGTTTGTGCAGAGGAAGGACTACCCTGGTCCAAATTAAAACTAGACCTAGGTAATTAAATTTCCTGGACGGGGACAGGGTGGACCTTAGGTAGTTAGGACGTCCCCTGAACCTTTGCAGAAATTATATCCACACAAGGAGACTCCGGGTCTAAAACCCCGGAAATGGATGAACTCTGCCCCCCTACTTTGGTACCCAAAAAAGGATAATTTCGTAGATCCCCTTAACACTCACAAAGGAGGTCCATGCACCAGAAACTAGCGAAGATGTTCCACCACCCCAGTTATGGATGATGGCAGACCTTTGTGCTGAAGGGGTCTTGTCTGCAGGTCCAGAGAAGCCAGCTTTAGGCTTACCAGATCAAGGTTGCTTGAAACCTCCCAGAGAAGACTTGAAAGATCTATTTCCCTTGTCTGCAGCCCCAGGAGCATGAAAGAAGTTTTTATGAGCTGAGAAGGAGGACCCATGTTTGAGACAAAGCTCCTTCTCTTTCCTAGACTGTGGCAGGAAGGTGCTCCCCCCCCTCCCCATGAGCCCCCTAATGATGTCATCCAGAGTAGCCTCAAACAGGCGACCGCCTTAAAAGGGCCTTAAAAGGGCAGATCGATGAGAGCTTGCAGACAAATGTTTAAGCCACAGAACGCACCTAATCCCTACCGCTGAAACAAAGAGCTTGGACAGTACTGGAGCCGCATTCAAAGATGCATCACATAAGAACTGCAACCCCTGGACCAAGTTGTCTGCCAGATCAATGTAAGCAGAGGGAACCTGCTCATTACCCAGACCCTGACGCTAAAGCTTGGCCCATTCAGTTAGGGTCTGAGACACCAAGGCCTAGGCCAAGACTGGTCGCAATGCCAAACTAGCCATAGTAAACATGCGGCACGCCACAGTCTCCGCTTTCCTATCAGCTGGGTCTTTAAAGGACTGGGATTCCTCTACTGGGATCATGGTTGTTTTATTCAACCTGGAAACAGGAGGGTCCACCACTGGTGGACTAGACAAGTGATTCCTCAAAGGGGTAACATACTGAGAAGTGTTTGGAGATCACAAAGGGTTGCTTTGGTTGCCCCGCCTCCTTATAGATAAATCTGTTAAAATAAAGAAGATAAGGAAACACCTTAGCTGTACTAGGTGACTTGTGTGTATCAAAAGGGACAGCCACATCATTGGCCATAACAGCCACATCCTCCATTTTTAAAGTCTCATGCACTGTAGTAATAAATGTGTCCACCAGCATTTTCTCATTCGCTGCTGTGACCATGGAGGGATCATCCTCACTTTTGGACGGATCAGGGGGCCTGATATCAAGTCCCACCAAATGGGGCACATCCACGGCAGCACCAGGCTCAGAATCAGATGAGCAGGAGAAGGCGGGGGACACTTCCTCCTGGGCCTTTGCCCACACGCCACTTCCACCCAGGATAACAACGACAGTAGGACAGCTGTCAGCGCAACAATGGGGAGTTGAGGTTCCGAGGGACCATCAGGATAAGGGAAACCCTGCAGCACAAAAAAGTTTTTGGCACCACTATGGATTCCTCACACCTATTAATTGAGAGAGAGAACAGGGACCCCCAAGGACTCACCACTTCCAGCCGGAGGAGTGCCGCAATTCTGACCCAGCAACTGCCATCAGTGCTATCAAGTTCATATATTTGGGGAAGAAGCATGAAGAGGAGGAGCCCTGGCGCCACCACAAGGCTCTGGCTGTCTCCAGCATCATGTTGGACTAAGGGAAAAATGGCCGCCATGATGTCACGGTGGTCTGAGGGGAGGCCTCGGGCCTGTAATTGTAATGTACACACTCACAGTGCTCTAAACTGCTCTGCTCTAGACGGTCATCGTTGTTGTGACTAAGTCAGGAGTGGGACTGAGACTCTTGTCGGGAGCCTGCACAGTGCTGCTCTGCTCTGGACGATCGCCTGAGGACTTAGAGGAGGCCTGTAATGCTGAATGCACGCTATGGACTTGACTCACTTGTTTGCTGGGAGCAGAAGCAGACCAAGCTCCGTGGAAGCCAAAAGTTCCGAGGGTAAACTTCCCTGCCTCAAATTTTCCTTTCCTTTTCGTTTGTGAAAGAAAATGGAATCGATTTTCATCATAGTTTTTGTCAGTGGACGAAAATGTGGTGTACTTTTTTCGTTTCATTATTGTCACTGAAAAAATGCCGCTGACGAAAACTTTGATGAAAACTTTTTAGTTGACAAGAATAACACTGCTGCCGAGCCCCAGTGGCCTAGTACATTCTGGTCTTATACATACCAGCACTGCAGTAACACTTGGGGATGTGGCGAGTCCCATAAGTGCAGTCCAAGCTGGTGCAGTGGCTAGCACAAGTAGCGTCCCAAGGCCACCAAGAAATAGAAGATGGCCCGTAGAGGCCATAGTGTCCTTTCTGATGTGCTTGCAAATCCTGTTTGGCAGCCCACAGATTCTGCAGCACCCGTACTCCCCCCCCCCATTCACTGCCCAACCCGGAATTCAGTTGGAAACAGCAAATTGAATCCCCCTTTATTTTTATGGAGCTGTTTTTCACAGAAGATCTGTATTGATCAATTGTAGACCAAAGAAATATATATGCTGAGCAATTTATTGCCGCCAATCCAAATTCAAGCCAATTCGCATAGAAATGTATCACGGTCTCCGAATTAAAAACATTTTTCAGCCTTACTCTCAAAATGGGCATTACTAAAAAGAAAGAGTTGTGGTCATATTGGTCCACAGACCCGATTCATGATATCCCTGTGTTCTGTGCTGCCATGACCAGGGGTAGATACAATATGAGAATATAATGCGATTTATGCATTTCAACAAAAATTAACTCTGTCGTCCTCGGTGTGACCCTGGATATGATTGGCTCCACAAAATTCGGCCCCTCATAATTCACTTTAACCAGAAATTTGCAGCCTTGTATACACCCCAAAAAATGTCTGCGTAGATGAGTCTCTCATTCATTTTTCTGTCCGTCTTACTTTGAAACAGTTTCTCCCAGTAAGCATGCTAGATATGAGATCAAAATGTATAAGCTCTGTGAGAGGGCAACATGCTATACATGTCAGTTCCAAATTTACACATGAAGCCCTGCGACTGCCCAGACTACATAGGGAGCAGAGTCAAGATTGTTTGGGACTCTGTGTCTCCCTTGTTCCGAAAAGGGTACCACTTGTACGTGGACATTTTTTTTTTTTTTTTAACAAGCCTGACACTTTTTAGACACCTTTTTGAATTTGAAATTGGCTCATGTGGCTCCATGCGACCTAATTGCCAGGGCTTCCCCCAACGGCTTGTAAATACCCAAATAAGACAGGGAGGGGGGGGGGGGGTGACCTGCTTGAGAAATTAAAAATTGCTTGCAGTGAAGTGGAGGGACAAACTGGATGTTTTCGTCCTGTCTTCCTTTCATGCACAGATTTCTTCATCCACATCGACTGGGCTGAATAAAAAAAAAAGAAGATTGCATGTATGCCCATCATTGGAAGTGGATGGATGCAGGGCCATATAGTCTAATGGTGGGCATACCACACACTTTTTTCTGGCAAGAGATTTCAATAAAAAAAATTGTTGTAATGTTCAGTCCTGTGTTTTATTGTTAATCGTTGTTTGGTTTGCAGGAACGCCATTCAGCTGCAGCACTGGTCTGTTTATTCTGACAGCAGCAAGGTGTGCTTTCAGAATACATACATCAGTGATTGCAGCGCTGTAGAAGGAGATTCCTCATCCGCAGTTAAAAAAAGAACGTATATGTCGAAGCATGTAGGCCTGAGGTGGTCAGTGAGCCGATCATGCTTATGCTTCATCATATATTTTTTCACTTTTTTTGGCAGAGATTTCATGTACATTCAGCATCTACAGGCAAAATGATAAAAAAGAACATTGCATGTATGCCCATCATTAGAAGTGGGTGGATGCAGGGTGGTATATTCTGATGGTGGGCATACCACACACTTTTTCTGGCAGAGATTTCTTCATCCACATCGATCAATGTGTATGGAGGAATTGGATAGGTTCTCTTTTTTGTTAAGGCAACAGACTGCATAAAAGAACATTACATATATTCCCAAAAAGGACCTGCAATGTACTGATATGTCGCTTGACTTTGAATGATTATACCAGGAAGATACCTGCAGGTATAGGCATCATTTTGGTATCATTTTTTTCAGCCAGTGGTCGGCTTTCATGTAAAAGCAATCCTGGTGGCTAATTACCTGCTAGATTGCTTTTACAAGTAGTGGGAGGGAACGTGTCCCCCCTCTCCCCCCACACTGCCTTCCACTGTTTTCTCTGGCTTTCCTGTCGCACTGGGAACCCTGTAAGTGGCTTTGCTCCCAAAAAGTCCCACACATCTGATATCCCCATACTCAGGAGAAGCAGCATATTGTATTTTGGGTTATAATTCCAGATATACCCATGGCATGTGTGAGCAATATATAATTTAAGAGACAGCTTTGTGTAAAAAAAAAGATTTTTTTCATTTTCCAGAAAATGGTGGCAAAAAATAAAATATTCCTTGGATTTAACATGCCTCTCAGCAAATAGCTTGGGGTGTCTACTTTCCAAAAAGGTGTCATTTGAGGGGAGGGGGGAGGGGTTGTACTTCCCTGGCATTTTAGCACCTCAGAAAATGTGATGGGCAATCAGAAAGTTAAAGCTGCGTAAATTCCAGTATATATACTGTACCATAGTTTGTAGACGCTATACATTTCACACAAATCAATCAATATACACTTATTTGGTCTGAATTCATGATGAAATTTGTTTTTTTTTAGTATATTTTAGCTTTTTCAAAATTTACGGTCTTTTTTTGTATATAGCAAAAGATAAAAAACCCAACTGCTACATCTGCAGTGGTGATTAAATACCATCAAAAGAAAGCTCTATTTATGTGAAAAATGGACATATATTTGGCTTGGTATAGCATTGTATGACCACACAATTGTCAGTTAAAGGTCAAGTGGATAATCTATGGGTGAAAAAAGGAAACCCGTTTGGAGGTTAGTAGCTGGCAAAAAAAACTACTTATATACACAACACCTAATACATTGTGCACTCAATTTCTACATTATCTTATATGTTATACAAGACATTATTTATATAAAACAACAACCTATTTAAAAGTAATATAGTTGCATATTATAGCTCCTAGTACCACTGTCTGGTCCACATATGGTATCAATTTCCTTGGTAGCTTATGTTCTGGAGTGTCGTATTTGGTTATATTCAAATTATACAAAGAATAACTGACTGGGAAGGGAAAGTTTGCTGACATCTCATATTGCATTACCAGCTGAAAGTCTGATTAGTTGGCATTTGCAAGCCTAATAATATTCGGCAAGGCTTTTTGAGAAAAACAGCCACAACTGTGGTATTGAGCAGAAAACCGAAAATGTAATATATTACATCTTACTGATCATTAGCTACCCCCCTGCTCCTCATGGCTAAATCTGGGGTGGACCCGGGCCCCTCCCTGGGACGGTCGGACCCCCACTAATCTGGGTTCCCCTCTGTTCCCCTGTGCACCCTCCCCCTGTGGTGTCCCTCTCCCCCCTCCCTTCCCCCTACGGGGGGTACTGCTTGCAGGGTTAAGGGGTGTGCACTAGGTACTGAGGAGTTGGGAGAGGAGAGGGGGATGGGGAGTAGAAGGAGAGAGGGGGTAGAGAGGAGGGGGTGTATGGAGAGGAAGGAGGGGGAGGAGAGGAAGGAGAGGAGGGCGTGTATGGAAAGAAAGGGGGGAGGAGAGGAGGGGTGGATGGATAGGAGGGGGGAGGAGAGGGGGGAGAGAAGAAGTGGAGAGGAGGGGTGTGTGGAGAGGGGAGGAGGGGGAGGAGAGGAGGGAAGGAGGGGGGTGGATGGAGAGGAGGGGGAGGAGGAGAGGAAGAGGGGTGGCGAGGAAGAGGGGAAAGAGAGGGGGCTGGATGGAGAGGGGGCTGGATGGAGAGGGGGGGGGGAGAGAAGAGGTGGACAGAATTAACTAGTCACATGACACCGGGGAGGGAAAGTTGCTAATTGGGCCCAATTTGAAAACCTTCACTTAGGGGTGTACTCACTTTTGTTGCCAGCGATTTAGACATTAATGGCTGTGTGTTGAGTTATTTTGAGGGGACAGCAAATTTACACTGTTATACAAGCTGTACACTCACTACTTTACATTGTAACAAAGTGTATTTTCTTCCATGTTGTCACATGAATAGATATAATAAAATATTTACAAAAATGTGAGGGGTTTACTCACTTTTGTGAGATACTCTATACTGGCTGTGTCAAGTAAAATAAAAATCTGTGTATTTATACAGATATAGATACTGACTGTATAATGTACTATCATTTTCCAAGGTTGAGTACAAAAGTATTATACTGTATTATATGCATTTCAATATTTTGGTCTCACTGACAAAACCTTATTTTCCTGACAGCCCTGGTAATGCTGCAAGCTTTAGTGTTTTAGTCAGTTAGACACTCAATTTCCCATGCATGCTGTCAAGTGCAATGAAAAGTATCACACTTTACTGCTGTCATTTTGAGGAAGCAGATAAGCAATTTGAAAATGTCATCATATTCTACAGCAGCCTTTCTTAACCTTTCAACCTGAAGGAATGCTTGAAATTATTTTCAAGTCTCAGAGAACCCCTATGTAAAAGATTTTTAGTTCTGCATTTCACAATACATTAGCATGATCAGTAAACTGCAGATACAAAAATATATAAATATAGCTCTTTAATTTGAAACCTATACTTATTTTTTTGCTGGTCATTGTAGTGCCACCTGATATGTTAGAAGTCATTGTAAAAAAAAACCTTCTCACCTTGTTGGTCAATGTAGTTTTCCTTTACAAAGGTGGCTTACTCTGGAAAGGGAGCCTTTCTGACATTGATGGTCAGTGGAAATGTTCTCCCTTACATTGGGAGATAGTTACCCCATCAGTCAGTAGTGATGGACGACCATCGGCCGGGGCGGTTCGCGAACGTTATCCGCAAATGTTCTCAAATGTTCACGAACCGCAAGTTTGCGGCGGGCCCCATTGACTTTAATGGCATGTGAACTTTAAAAACCTTCAGGTCATATTTGCAGCCACAAAATACTTACTAGCTGTGCACAAATAGTCCCACAACATGGACACTGTCATAACAGAAGTATTGCTATTGGAAAAGTTGCCCTAAATACATTTTTTTTTTTTCAGCAAAAAACATTTTTTTTTTTTTTTAAATCAGCCAGAACTGACAGCAGCCGGTAAATACATGTCAAATACATATAGGCTCCATTTACAGGTCTGTAAAATGGGTCTGCATCCGTTCACAATTTGGTGGAACGTTTACAGACCCATTGATTTTCAGTTCCAGTCTGAAAAATTAGGCATTCACAGAATACATAATTAAGTGTCGGTCAGTACAGGCCACAAAAATTAGCCAACAGGTTGTTCACCTCACAGCAAAGAAAGTTGTCTTCTGTGGCTGAAGGTACATTAGGCATTTACAAGATAAATAAGTAAGTGTCGTCCATTCCAGGCCTCAAAAATTAGCACACAAGCGTTTACCTGACAGCTAAGAACGTTGTGTTCTGTGGCTAAAGGTACATCAGGCATTCACAGGATAAATAAATAAGTGTCGCCTGGCCATTACAGGCCCCAAAAATTAGCCCACATGCGTTTACCTGACAGCTAAGAACGTTGTGTTCTGTGGCTAAAGGTACATCAGGCATTCACAGGATAAATAAATAAGTGTCGCCTGGCCATTACAGGCCCCAAAAATTAGCCCACATGTGTTTACCTGACAGCTAAGAACGTTGTATTCTGTGGCTGAAGGTACATTAGGCATTCACAGGATACAGAAGTAAGTGTCGCCTGGCCATTACAGGCCCCAAAAATTAGCCCACATGCGTTTACCTGACAGCTAAGAATGTTGTATTTTGTGGCTGAAGGTACATTAGGCATTCACAGGATACAGAAGTAAGTGTCGCCCAACCATTACAGGCCCCAAAAATTAGCCCATATGTGTTTACCTGACAGCTAAGAACGTTGTATTCTGTGGCTGAAGGTACATCAGGCATTCACAGGATAAATAAGTAAGTGTCTCCTGGCCATTACAGGCCCCAACAAATTAGCCCACATGCGTTTACCTGACAGCTAAGAACGTTGTATTCTGTGGCTGAAGGTACATTAGGCATTCACAGAATAACAGAATATATAAGTAAGTGTCGCCCATTCCAGGCCCCAAAAATGAGCCCACATGCGTTTACCTGGCAGCTAAGAACGTTGTATTTTGTGGCTGGAGGTAGATTAGGCATTGACAGGATAAATAATTGTTGGCCATGAAAGGCACCAAAAATTAGGCATTCAATTAACGTAAAATGCCTTTTATGCCGCTGTATTTACCGAAAACAAGGACCATGAATTGTCGTGGGTGGATGGCGGTCTGGCAGATATTTGTGGCCTGTCATGAGGAATTTGAATCAAACATGGTCTACTGGTCACATGTGTTGAATTCCTCTGAGATCCATGCCTCATTCATTTTTATAAATGTGAGATAGTCTACACTGTCATGAGCTAGACGAGTGCGCTTATCGGTCACGATCCCCCCTGCTGTCTTTTCGGACAGGACACTGGACAGGGGGCAAGCCAACAGTTCCATTGCAAATTGTGCAAGCTCTCGTCAGAGGTCAAGCCTGCCCACCCAGTAGTCCAGGGGTTCATCACTCCTCAGAGCATCCACATCGGCCGTTAACCCGATGTAGTCGGATACCTGTCGGTCTAGGCGTTCCCTGATGCTGGATCCGGAGCACAGCTGTCGATGGGTCAGCTGAAAGAATGATCTCATATCTGAAGTGCAAGACATCTTCAAAACGCCCTCTTCTTGCAGGCGCTCTTGGATTGGTACCCTTAACTGTTTCTCTGTGAGTGGAAATTCCTCTGCCAGCGCACGCAAAAGCAGAATGCAGCATTTCTCGAAGCAAGGCCTGGAAGTGCTACATTCTGACAGCCCTCTGTGATGGTGGTAACATTTCTGCCATTTTTTGTTTGTACTGGGGGTCTAAGTACGTTGCCACCCAGTACTCGTCCTTGCCCTTTATGATTTTTATACAAGGGTCCCCCTTAAAACACTGGAGCATGAAGGCCCCCATTTTCACTAAACTGGAAGCGGTGTAGTGGCCTGGCTCCTGCTCATCATCCAGGATAATGTCATCCTCGTTCTCCTCCCCCCATCCACGGACAACACCAGGGATCCCAGAAAGGTTTGAAGCATGCTCTTCTTGCTCCTCCTCATCCACCCCGACACCACCCTCCTCTGACTCCTCTTCAGACTCCTGTTGTTGACTTGTCTCAGATGGAGTAGCACCCCCTGGGAATTCATTCAACATTGCGACTTCCTCATCTTTCTGCTCCTCGACGGCTTGATCAATGACACGACGCAATGCATGCTCCAGAAAGAAGGCATAAGGTACGATGTCACTGATGGCGCCCTGGCTGTGACTGACCAGTTTGGTGATCTCATCAAATGGCTGCAGAAGTCTGCATGCATCGCGCATGAGCAGCCACTGGCGCAGTGAAAAAAAACCAAGCTCCCCAGAACCTGTCCTGCCGCATAGCTGGTACAAGTGAAGAGAAAGACAGGCGCCACTGTAGTTAGCCAAAAATGTTTATTGCACAACATACATAATAACTTACACATAGGTAAGCTCCAGTCCGTAAGGCAGCACCTCCAGCCGCACGATCCGGCCGTCCACCGGCCCGGAGGTGACGTCACAGGAAGCTGATCAAAGGACCTGGTAACACTGGAAGCCGCAGTGGAACGCAGGCTCCCGGAAATGAGCGACGCTTGAGGAAGGAGCCGAGTGCGCATGCTCCGAAACGCGTTGCGTCATTTCCGGGAGCCTGCGTTCCACTGCGGCTTCCGGTGTTACCAGGTCCTTTGATCAGCTTCCTGTGACGTCACCTCCGGGCCGGTGGACGGCCAGATCGTGCGGCTGGAGGCGCTGCCTTACGGACTGGAGCTTACCTATGTGTAAGTTATGTATGTTGTGCAATAAACATTTTTGGCTAACTACAGTGGCACCTGTCTTTCTTTTCACTTCTGCCAGCGGATTCTTTCGGAGTTTTTCCTGCCAGGGCTGCCTCGTACTTAGCCATCCGGGACAGTTCAGACTAAGAAATTGGAGACATCCCCTGCACCCCTCTTACAGCGGTGGACTCCTTCCCTTCTTACTTGGTCAGAAGCGCCCAACAACTATTTTCCTTGGGCATAGTTGGTACAGGTAGTTGTTTACTGCACGTTTCTGATGGAGCAGGCTATCAAGCATATACAAGGTTGAGTTCCATTGCGTCGGGCAGTCACAAATAAGACGCCTGACGGGCAGATTGTGTTGCCGGTGAATGTCAGCAAGGCGAGCCATGGCTGTGTAAGATCTTCTGAAATGGCCCGAGATTTTCCTGGCCTGCCTCAAGACGTCCTGGAATTTGGCAACGAATCGCTGTGCGACCAAGTTCAGGACGTGTGCCATGCATGGCACGTGTGTAATTTTGCCCTGTTTCAGCACGCTCAGCAGATTGGCACCGTTGTTGCACACCACTTTACCAACTGTCAAATTGAGCGGTATCAGCCACTGATCTGCCTGTGAACGCAAAGCTGAAAGGAGTGCAGGACCAGTGTGGCTCTTGGCTTCCAGGCACAACAGATGCAGCACAGCATGGCAACGTCTCACCTGGCATGTGGAATAGGTTCTGGGGATCTTGGGCGGTGCAGCGGAAGAGACGGTAGCAGTGGAAAAGGAGGAGTCAGCCGAGGAGGAGAGGGAGGATGGAGTAGGAGGAGGAGAAGAAGAGGCAGGCCTGCATGCAATCCCTGGTAGTAAAACCAAATTTTCACGGGTGCCAAGGGTTACATGCTTGACACCTGTCAGAATGTTCACCCAGTGGGCAGTAAAAGTTAGATACCTTCCCTGCCCATGTTTGCTAGACCACGTGCCTGTGGTCAGATGTATCTTGGCACCGACACTGTGTGCCAGAGATACATTCACTTGCCACTGAACATGGCCATATAGCTCTAGAATGCCCTTCTGCGAGAAATATTTCCTTCCTGGGACCTTCCATTGTGGTGTTCCAATGGCCACAAATTTCCGAAAGGCCTCCGAGTCCACCAGTTGATATGGCAGTAGTTGGCGGGCTATCAGTTCCGAAAAGTCAGCAGTCAACTGTTGGGCAAGAGGGTTATCTGGCGTCATCATTTTGTTACGCTCCAACATTTGGGCCACGGAAGCCTGCCTTTTTCCAGAACAACGTGAGGACGGCATGATGGAAGGTGGAGTGGAGGACAATTGTGAGGAGAAGGAGAAGGAGAAAAGGCTGGACAGTGAGAGCCTGGAGTGTGGCTTTGTGGGTTCTGACGGCGTTGCTCCCACTGGGCTCGATGATGGGAGTCCAGGTGCCTTCTTAAGGCGGTTGTCCCTAGGTGAGTTTTGGGCTTACTGCGACTTATGCGTTGACTGCAAAGACTGCAGATGGCAACACTATTGTCAGCAGCGGACACGTTAAAAAAAGCCCACACTGCGGAGCCATGTGCCGGCGTCCTGGGAGATGTGACTGTACATGGTTGATGGCTCACTCCTGATGCATTAGCAGTCTGCTGCTTTGTCCCTCCTGTGCAATGTAATTTCCGCCCCTGCTTCTCCTCCCTATCTGCTGGTCCATCTCTGAACTCCCCTCCTCTTTCTCTCTTGTGGACGCCCAAGTGACATCCATAGACACGTCATCATCAACGTCACCTTCCCCACCACTAACATTCGAGATCTCGGAGTAGGCAGCAACAGCGGGGACCAACCTCCTTTGGCTGATCTGGGTACTGTCGTCAGACTGCTGGGTGGCGGCTGTTGCTACCTCCCCTTCCTGATCCGATGCCAAGAATGGCTGCGTGATGGATCGGAAAATAATTCCAGTGACTCAAGCGGAGGGTATATGGTGGTGGTGTTGGTGGTGGTGTCTTTGGAGGTGCATACAGCAGAGAGTAAAGAGGGTGCAGATAGAGAGGATGAGGAGGGTGCAGAAGAGGAAGGCTGAGTGAGCCACTCAACCAAGTCTGTGCGTCCTTTGACTTAATCGAACGCACCTTCTGAAACGTCACCCTTTGGCTCCTGCCTACTGCTCCTGCCCTACCCCTGCCACCCCTGCGTAAGGGCCTGCCTCTTCCTCTGCCTGTCATTTTTTAAATTACCCTGTGACAAAAGTCTCTAGAGAATTGCAATATATGTGGAATAAGGTATATAACACCCTGCTTCAATCTGTGGTTTTGGGGGCCACTGGTCTATCACACCAATTCTACAAAAAATGGCCAGTAAGTTTGGCACTGTCTGTAGCAGAGTTAACGCAGCAAAAGAGGCAATATTTTTGCAGGACACAAATACACTTATAAAAGTATACTGTTAGATAACACCCCGCTTCAATGTGTGGTATTGGGGGGCCACTTGTTTATCACATCAGTTCTACAAAAAAATCGGCCAGTAAGTTTGGCACTGTGTGTAGCACAGTTAACGCAGAAAAAGAGGCAATATTTCTGCAGGACACAAATACACTGTTATAAAAGTATAATGTTAGATAACACCCCGCTTCAATATGTGGTATTGGGGGGCCACTGGTTTATCACACCAGTTCTACAAAAAATTGGCCAGTAAGTTTGGCACTGTGTGTAGCAGAGTTAACGCAGCAAAAGAGGCAATATTTTTGCAGGACACAAATACACTGTTATAAAGGTATACTGTTAGATAACACCCCGCTTCAATATGTGTTATTGGGGGGGGCACTGGTCTATCACACCAGTTATACAAAAAATTGGCCAGTAACTGTTGTCACTGTGTGTAGCACAGTTAACGCAGCAAAAGAGGCAACATTTTTGCAGTACCCAAATACACTGTTTTAAAAGTATATTGTTAGATAACACCCCACTTCAATCTGTCGTTCACACCGGTTATAATACTTTTTTTAAAGTGCTTTTGTCACTCTTTGTAGTTGTAGTATCACTGCAGAAACGCTCACCACACCAGTCACAATGCTGCACAGTACACAATACAAATCCACTATAATATGCTTTCTATATTATAAAGTATATTATAAGTGTATTACACCCCTATATAGTGCACTGCATACCAAATGTGTCACTGACAATCTGTCCCTGCTCCCCACAGCAAACCTCTCTCTACACTGACAAAAGAGACAATTGAGATATAGTACACCTATACCAAATACCAGTCCTTGAAAGAAATTTTGTGGTCCTATAACAGAGCGATCTGTGTCACTGACAGTCTGTCCCTGCTGCACACAGAAAACCTCTCCCTACACTGACAAAAAGCAGAATGAAAAATGGCTGCCAGCTCAGGTCTAGGTAGGGGGTATGTCCATGTGCTGAAATGTCTCAATTGGCTGTCCTGTTCCACCTGATGGATGGGTCAAAGTTCTCCCCAATGTAAACTAAAATGGCCGCCACGAACAACGCCATGTTCGCAATATCGCCGGACTGCGAACGAGCAAAGTTCGCAGCGAACCGACCGCCGGGCATACCACAAGGCCTTCTCTATCAGTCAGTACCTAGATGCCGGTGGCCGTCGCCCCTAATGGTACAATAAGGACAAAGAGGAATCTTCCTGGGGAATTGTGACTATATAGGCGACCAGACATCCAAACAGAGTATATGAAGTGTTATCAGTGAAATATAACTTTATTATGCAAAAAGATAAAAGAAAAATATACAGTTCAAACTGACAAATCCATTTAGAATGATAAAATCAAACATCACGGCTCAGAATACATGGTCCTGGATAGGAGATGGTGATAGAATGGATGCGTCAGTTTGAACTGTTCATGTATTTTTCTATTTTATCTTTTTGCATAATAAAATTATATTTTATTGATAACACTTGATATACTCTGTTTGGATGTCTGGTCTCCTACATAGTCCCAATTCCGCAGGATTCCTCTTTGTCCTTATTGTCCCCTACATTGGGCATATAGCCAACAGTAACCATGAGTGCCTAAAACATAGAACTGTCTTGCTCCAGGCAACTGACACATGATTATACTCTTATCTCTTAGCTGTACTAAAGCCACTGTAAGTTTTTCAATAGATAAGAGAACCTTCCTGCAATGATTCTGTGATTCTGTGTGCTTGTTTTTCTCTTCCTGCACACAGGATGGGTATATATATATATATATGTGTGTGTGTGTGTGTGTGTGTGTGTATATAATAATGTGGTGCCTATATTTAAAAAGGGATCAAAGTCTTCACCAAGTAACTATAGACCTGATAGTTTAACTTCTATAGTTTGGAAGATACTGGAGAGTTTAATAAAAGACCACATAGATGAGGTCTTGGTGGAAAAAAATATTTTAACCACTTCAATACAGGGCCCTTTCACCCCCTTCTTGCCCAGGCCAATTTTCAGCTTTCAGCACTGTCACATTTTAATTGGCAATTCCGCGGTCATGCTACACTGTACCCATATGAAATTTTGTATAATTTTTTTCACACAAATAGAGCTTTCTTTTGGTGGTATTTAATCACCACTGGGTTTTTTATTTCTTACAAAAAAAAGAAAAAAGACAGAAAATTTTGAAAAAAAAAAAAAACGGAAAATTTATATCAAATACTTACCGTAATTTTCCTTTCCTGATGGACTCCATGGCAGCATACGTATCGGGTTTGGCCCCGCCTCCAAACCTACCCATAGGACATCACTCCCATAAATCTTTGCACCTGTTCAGCACACGTGTTCTGTAACTATCCTCCTCAGAATCCGGGAGGGAACTCCTGCTGCCATGGAGTCCATCAGGAAAGGAAAATTACGGTAAGTATTTGATATAAATTTTCCGTTTTCCTGACAGACTCCATGGCAGCATACGTATCGGGAAATAACTCGCCGTACACAAAAGGGTGGGCAGGTGCTGAAAAACAAGTTTAATTTTACTCTGTCAAACAGACAGGACTTGTAAACCAAAGTTAAGAGAAGAAAGAGCCGCTGGCTCAACACAATAGTGAGACAAAAAAGTATTTATAGAGGACCAGGATGCTGCTCTACAAATTACTTCAGGCGAGACGTGTCTGGACACTGCCCAGGACGTAGAGACACTCCGAGTTGAATGAGCCGTAATCGCCACTGGAGGGGTCAAGCCCTTAGCCCTATAAGCCCATTGGATAGTTTGGATGATCCAAGAAGAGATAGACCTTGAAGAAGCCCGAAGACCCTTGTTCTTTCCACCGAAAGTGACAAACAAATGATCTGACTGTCGAAAGGAGACTGTAGCTTCCAGATACTGCTTGAGGCAATTTCCAACATCCAGCGGATGAAATGAAGAAACTATGATGAAAACTATATGAAAAACTGAAGTAACCTTCGGTCTAGCCTCCAGCATAGGGATTAAGACTACCCTGTCTGGAAAAAAGGTAGGAAAGGGCTCCTGTGCCCCTAAAGCTCCGATTTCAGAGACTCTCTATGCCGATGTAATGGCTACCAGGAACATGGTAATCAATGTAAACTCCTTGATGGTAAGAGTTTCATCTGTGTCACGTAGTCGTTGTGATAGAAAGTCCAGAACTAAGGGGAGATCCCACTTAGGAAACCTTGGCTTTTTCTGGGACCTGAGTCTCATTGCCCCTTTGAAGAATTGTCGGACTAGCATATGGGTAGCCCAAGAAATGCCTGTAAAGGCTGAAATAGCCGACACCTGAACTTTCAGAGAACTCAGTGATAGAGGAAGAGCTAGACCAGACTGTAGAAAGCTTAGCACATCCTGAATCCTGATGGATAAATGAGGGTTGGACCTAGTAGCCAGATGCGAGGAAAATCTTGACCTAATTCTCTCATATACTTTATTAGTTAAACTCCGTCTGGCACTCAAAAGTGTAGAGATGGCCTCTTCAGGGCACCCTAAGGCTTGTAGCCTTCCCCCTCAACAGCCAAACCTTCAGATGCAGCCGAGCTGGACAAGGATGCAATATGGTGCCTTGAGATAGCAGATCTTGCCTGGGAGGTAGCAGGATCAGATCCTGAACACTGAGGAGTGTTAGAAGAGGGAACCAGGGCCTGTTGGGCCAGAATGGAATCACCGCCACTATTTCCACTGCTTCCGACCTGAGTCTCCGTAAAAACTGAAGGATTATGTGAACTGGGGGAAAGGCATATGCCCTGTTGAACCTCCAACAATCCGTGAGGGCGTCTATCCCTAGAGCTTAAGGATCCCTGAACCTCGCATAATATTTTTTCAACTTGCGGTTGCGAGGAGAGGCAAAAAGGTCTACCTCTGGGGAGAACCCCAGGCTCAGGATCCACTCGAAGACCTCTTCGTGGAGAGACCACTCGTTGTTGTCCAACTGCAAACGAGATAGAAAGTCGGCTTGGACATTTTGGACTCCCGGAACGTATACTGCTGACAGGTCGGACAAATTCTTTTGAGCCCAGACCATAATTGGTTCCACCTCTCGCAGCAAGGACCAACTGCGTGTCCCTCCTTGCTTCCTTATGTATGCGACTGCTGTGGTGTTGTCCAGTCTTAGCATCACTGGAAGACCTTTTTTCAAGTGAGGAAACACTTTTAAAGCTTGAAGGGCCGCCCGTAGCTCCAGAATGTTGGACACTATACCCTGGGAGGGGAACTTCCATTTGACCTGAGCCACTTCCGAGAGGCAATGAGCCCCCCAACCTGTGCTGCTGGCATCTGATGTTACCACAACCCATGAGGTTTGTACAAGAGAATGGCAGCATAGAAGATGCTCCCCTGCAGCCACCATGGAAGACTTGCTCTCATGGCCGGGGTCAGGAAGATGGTCTGATCCAGATGCCAGGTGTCCCATTGACGAAGAAAGCCTTTTTGGAATGGCCTCATTCTCCATAGGGCCCACTTTACCATGGGAGCTATAGCCACCATGGTCCCGATAATTCTCAGGCACTGACGTGCTTGGAGGTGAGGTGATGAGAGGGCATGGAGAATTCTGTCCCTGACCACTGTGATTTTCTCCTCCGGAAGGGAGACTGTCGCTGTCAGTGTATTGAACAAGGCCCCGAGGTAGACGAGGGACTGGGTGGGAATAAGATGACTTTTCTCCAGATTTAGCAGCCACCCAAACATCTGAAGGGTGGACACCACTTGGTCCAGGTGCATTAACAGCTGAGATTTGTCTTGGAACAGGAGGAGCAGATCGTCCAAGTAATGGTGCAAGCGAATGCCCTTTGTTCTTAATAGAGCTACCACAGCCAGCAAAACTTTCGAGAAGGTTTGTGGAGAAGTGGAGAGCCCGAAGGGGAGACAAGTGAACTTAAGGTGTAATTGATTGATGGAAAACCGGAGGTATTTCTGGAAATCTTCTGCAACAGGGACATGGAAATAGGCGTCCTTTATATCTATAGACACCATCCAGTCTGCAGGTTGAACCGCCTGTTGGATTGAAAGAAGAGTTTCCATCTTGAACCTTTCCTTTCTAATAAATTGATTTAGAAAGGTCAGATCTATGACCGGCCTCCATGTTCCGTTTTTCTTGCGGACCAAGAAAAGAGGGGAGTAGATTCCCTGGCCGCACTCTGGTTCTGGTACGGAGACGACAGCCCCTTGAGAAACCAGTGACTCTATGTAGGAAAATAGTGCCTGGTGCTTCTATCCTAAGGGTGGCAGGGAGGTAGGAAGAAACCTTGGTCTTGGTGTTTCTCTGAAAGTCCTTTTGTGCCCGTACGTGACTATCCTGACAGTCCAGGAGTCTCGGATTGAGGCCGCCCAGGCATGCCGGAAGTGTAGCAACCGAGCCCCCACCCGACATGCCTGAGCGGGCCCAATCTCAAAAAGACTTGGCCGTATCACGTTCACCGGAGGGGACACTCTTAGAAGGTTTCCGCGAGGAGGTTTGTCTTGCTCTCCAGTTGCAACCAAATTCTCTGCCAGGCCTATAGGTGCGTGCTTCCCTGTCACGGTCAGGGACATAACTTCTGGGTTGTCCTTTCCTTGGATTGAGAGGGCGCCAATCCTGAGCAAGGAAGCCAGACTTGCCGCCCGTAGCCCTGGTTATTGCCTCATCCAGCTTATTCCCAAAGAGGGAAGAACCCCCAAAAGGAATACGACACCAGACTTGTTTGGAAGCTGGGTCAGCCATCCAAGGACGGAGCCACAGAACCCTCTTGGCTGTTACTGAGGACAGCATAACCCTGGCCAACAGACGTATAAGGTCAATAGATGCCACCCCCAGAAAAGACGAAACCATCTTAAGTTCCTGAATTGGGGAACTTCTGGCAGTTTTCTCAGAAAGCTCCGGAAGGACTCATCCACTGAGTCAGACCACAACTCTATTGCTTTGGATAATGAGGCCAAGACCAGTGCCGGCTTGCAGGCCATCCCCGCAGTCAGGTAGATTAGTTTGAGATCAAAATCCATCCTCCTATCCAAAGGATCTTTAAAGGAGGCTGTGTCCTCTAGCGGGAGGGTCACATGTTTGACCAGCCTCATGACTGCGGCGTCCACCAAGGGAGGAGATTCTAGATGTTTTACATCTTCTTCCTTGAAAGGATATAACCGGGAAATTTTGGAAAGCATGGAATTCTTCCAGAAAAAAAGGAACTCCATGATACAAAACAAGTTTTGCTCAGGGAGATAAAGATTTGGTGGACTTTAAAGGCACATATTAAGTAGGCAAAAGACTACCATAGATATAAAAAACATATATTCTTTTATTTAACCAAAGTTTTTTAAAAAGAACAAAAGTTCAAAAACACAGAATTATACAATGACATACGTATTTTTTGAAATAAGAACATTTATCCTATCTATAGGTCAAAATATTAGATATACAGATATTGTAGTAGTTACACTTTGTGAGTATTAGGATAGTGGTCTGAAGAGGTCGACGCGTTTCGCCTTAGCTTCTTCTGGACCTCAGACGCAAATATACAATTTATCTCTTTTAGTAGAAAACAGAAACATACAATTAGTACAAAGCATTTTATATTACATTATTATTTCATATCTTGTATTGGATTGTTAATCAAAAACAACACACCTCTCAAAATGCAGAAAACCATGTGATCCGTGGTCATCAGTATCAGTATATCATATTGATCATAGAGTAATAAAAATGGGAAGTGAAGAGGGAGAGAGCCAAGGCCCAAAAAACTGGTGGAGTAGGCCACCTATATATATGGGGCAAAGGAAAAACATATGAATCTCAAAAGGGTATCTCAGTATTCTCAAATATTAGTAATGGTTTGTGTTATATTTACCTCAATTCCCACACTGGAATCTATCGAGGATTCAGGTCGGGATCAGAGCAATGATATGGAGGCTGCTATTGGTTGTATCATATGAAGGTCTAATAAAAGAAGTAGTGTATATATCTATGTTAGTATTCCCATATCTCATCCATTCAATGGAAATGGAGAGACAAAAACACAAATATATAAAACCACAGGGTTCTATACTTATAAATACATCTCCAAATTAATTCATTATTACCTTTGTATCCTTCTGTTTGAACTTAGACCATATTGGGACCCAAGTCCCCTTATAACAGTAGATATGGGTGTCTTGTAACGTTGGATGGAAAAATTCCCCCCAGACTTGTAGTATATCCACTAGGATGTAATCAGATAATAGTAAATTATATTCACAGAAAGAGGGTATATATCTCGATTTAAATCCTTTATATTAATGTATACATATCGTATATATATATATATACCTATAGATATTTATTACTTACATAGTAGAGTATATTCCAGTGTAAAGCAATGATATTATAGAATTTACAGCTGAAATAACTTGTGAATATAATTCCCAGAGATAGAGAAGGTATAGTCATCTGGTTCAAAAGGGGGCGACCTAAGACGTTTTCAATAGAAAAGCATGTCTAAATTAGTTTGAATATATTGCCAAGATTTGGGGTAAGTAGTTTTAAAAAGCTCAAAAAACTTACTGCGCCAAGAGCCTCTACCATCGTGCTCGTATCCCGCCATGTCCTGAGTGTGTGTGCATGCCGCATATATACCTAATCATTACCCAATGAATTGTGATCTGGTGTTTGTTTGTTGCTCTCCGCGCACCGGATGTGCGTCACTTTCCCGCCTTCGTATTTTACCTTAGGACGCGACCGGAAGTGCGTCCTTTGTTTACATCCGGTCATGACGCTCGGCGGAAAGAAAACCCGCCGGAAGCGTCAATGAAGCCAGAAATGACCCGCGGAAGTGACGAGCGCTCACCAACAACCTCGTAAAGAGGGTGGGTCATCGCCGCCCTGTCACTGAACGCAGATAGGTCCTTAATGGCTCAGAATGCAAAAAAATGAGATCACTGTGACCAGTATAACAACGGCTTCTGCATAGAAGAGAGGGGTCAAATTTTCATTCTGTTATTTGCATTTTTATTGCATATTATAATCTATATATCCACTCTATTGAGGGAACATTTCATATTTGTTTATTCTGAGGCATATATAATACTTTTAGTTATAACTGCATATACATCATATATCAACATTTGATTTAATATTCTTTAAAGGATATTTTTACATTATGAATGTGGCTTGTATCTAGGACTCTTTACAGGAAGTCAAGAAAAAGGTTATTGCTATAAATACATCATATAATAGAACAATGGGAGGAAAGAAGAGAACAAGGAAACAAGAGAAATCTGATAGCATCATAATTAATATGTCTCTTATTACCCCAAAAGTCATTTTAGGAAAAGTGGTTTTATTTGAGTCCTTATTTTATTCTATCTGTGAAGGAGGATTATTCTACATATGAGGGGGGGTTTTTTAAGATTTCTCAGGGGGGTCCTTCTGAAGAGGTCCCTCAAAGAAAAGGTTTGAAACTTAATGCCTCATTTAGTCCTGGACTTGTTGTAGCTTTTAGCAAATAAATCCAACGTGCTTCACGCTGTAATATAATTTTATCGAATTCCCCCCCTCTCGGGTTTTCCAATATACGTTCTAAAGCTGCGAATTTTACTACTTTTGTATTATTTTTGTGATACACCCCCAGATGTCTTCCGATGGGTGTAGACAAAAGATTATTTTTTCCATATCCTATGTGGTCCTTGATACGGCGCCAGAAATTTAGTTTTGTTTTTCCTATATAGTATGCGCCACAATCGCAGAACATAATATATACTATGCCTATTGTTTGACAGTCAACATAGTGTTTTATAGAATGAAGTTGTCCATTAGGTAAGTATAATGATTGGTTTTCGTAGATCCATTCGCAAAATTTGCAATTCCCACAACGCCATGTACCTGGTGTATCCTCGACTAGTTTTTCTCTTTTATCATCAAAATGACTTCTGATGACTCTATCCCTGATTGACTTAACTTTTTTAAAAGTAATTTCTGGGTAATCGTTCACGTATTTGCTTAAAATGCTGTCATTTTTGAGCAGGTACCAATGTTGCTGTAGGATATTGCGAACTAAGTGATGTTGACGATGGTATGGAGTGATAATACGTACCCTTCCCTCTTGATTTTTATCTTTTTTATAAAAGAGAGTTTCCTCTCTCGTTTTTTGAAATGCCCTGTTGTAGGCTTTTCGTAATGTTGTGGTTGTATATCCCCTTGCTCGCAACCTGTTTCTAAGTTTGTTTGCTTCCAGACGAAACTGCTCATCATTTGAGCATATTCGTCGCAATCGCAGGTATTGCGAGTACGGTATACTTTGTACCAGAGATTTTGGGTGGAAACTATGTGCATGAAGCACAGTGTTTCCAGCTGTTGGTTTACGATACAGAGTTGTCTCTACTTTTCCTGTTTCTGTGATGGATATTGTGATATCAAGAAAGGGAATAGATTTGTGGCTCCATTGATTAGTAAATTTCAAATTGAATTGGTTATTGTTTAAGGATTTGAGGAATTTCCGCAGGTCCTCCTCCGGCCCCGACCACAACATGAACACGTCATCTATGTAGCGGAGCCAGAGGAGGACATGCGGAAAAAATTGGGCTAGGCCTTCGTCTGAGAAAAGGGTTCGCTCCCACCCCCCCAGGTACAGGTTGGCATACGATGGGGCACAAGAGGTCCCCATCGCCACCCCCTGCACCTGGAGGTAGTGGGAGCGATCAAAGACGAAGGCGTTCCCTGTCAAAATAAAGGCCAAAGCCTCCAGAATAAAATCAATATAGCCCCTCTGTTTGAGGGGACGTTCATACAGAAATTCCCCTATCACAGACAGACCCCTAGTATGCGGTATGCTACTATATAAGGCCTCGATATCAACGGCCACCAAAAACGTGTCCGGTGGTACCACTAGGCCTTCTAAACGTTTGAGAAGGTCTGGAGTATCTTTTATGTATGATGGCAGAGAAGTAACATGTTCTCTGAGAATTAAATCTATGTACTGACTAGTTGGCTCTGTGTATGATCCTATTCCTGATATTATCGGTCTGCCCGGGGGTGATCTTAAATTTTTGTGCGTTTTCGGTAACGCATAAAACGTTGGAACTTTAGGATTTTTAACATATATCGCCTGGTATGTGTCTTTATCTATGAGACCTCCAAATTGTGCTCTAAAAAGTAGCTGAGCAAAATCTTTTTGTAATGTATTTACCATTTCTGGTTCTATCAGCCTGTACCATTCCTTGTTATTTAGAATATTCAAGCACATGTCTCTGTACTGTTCTACATCCATTACGACAATATTACCGCCTTTGTCGGCAGGTTTCACCACGATTTTGTCGTTGGTACTCAGAGACGACAAGGCTTGTTTTTGCTGTTGGGTAAGGTTGTTTTTACTATTTTTTGGTATCTGAATAGCCTCAATTTGTTTTGTCACCTGTGTTATGAATGCTGCAATATTGGGATTCGTCTGTAGAGAGGGGAATTTTTCTGATTTCTTTTTCACTTTATGAATTTGCAAATCTTTTCCTCTTGGGGTAGATGTCTCTATTGTGTTGTCATTAGATGTTCTTATATTTAGGGGTTCTATTCCACTTGCTTGTGATGACAATTCAGCGGTCTCATTTTCCTCAAGGAGATCCATGAGGTCTTTGAGAGCCCTGAAGTCCCTTACTTTAAAATCCTTCCACTGTTCTTTTAATATGTGGTCCTGTTTCCTCTTTTTTCTTTCCTCATCAAATAAATATTTGTAAGTTAATTTTCTTCCAAAAAGGTTTAGATCTTTAACAATTTCAAAGAGATTCATCTCCTGAATTGGACAGAAAGTAAGACCTAAGGAAAGGACTTCCTTTTCATTTTTCGTAAGAACATAAGATGATATGTTTATTATATCTAGGCCTGTATTTGGTTCAATTTGATTGTGAATCTGTCTATCGTGCTTTGATTTAGTGTGAGATCTGTCTGTGGTTTGGATAGATCCAATTGGCTGTTCATTAGGTCTAAAAAACCATCATCCTCTAGTGGTTCGGCTGTGTGATTGTGTACATTAGGTGTAGTGGACATCGTTTTGGGGCGTACTGACCCGTCCCCGTGAAATACGTGCATTGAGGTAGATGGAGTTTGTGCATTTTGTGAAATAAGTGTAGCTTTTTTATTTGCGTGTTCTATAGTGCGTTTTTTACCGCCGCCTTGTGTATTACCATCACCCGATTTTGAGCGTTTACGTGTCTGTCGGTATTTCCAGTGGTTACCGTGCGAAAAATGTGAGTTGTAAGACATATTAGACGTGTTTGAGGAGTCAGATTCATGGCCTCCTTTTTCAAAATCTCTATTTCTTATGTTTTGTTTAAACGTCCTAGGCCGTCTAAAACCCCCTACTGGCCACCTGTATGCTATATTGTTGTTAAAGGCTAGTTTGTCCCGGAGATACTTTTGTTCCTTCCTATCTACAATTTCTCCATTGTATTTCTCCAAGAAAGTCTGGAGCGCATTGTTGCGCACCGAATATATTCTGGGAGTAACCGAATATCCTGGTTTTTGGAATAGATCGTTTTAATTTCATCATTTAACTCTAGCATTTCAGCCCTATATTGTTCCAATAGATGAGTAATCATCTGTTTTGAGCATAGTTTGAGGGTATTTTCCCAGTTTTGTCTAAATTCAGGTGATATTGTTCTAAGGTTTGGAAAGATCTGCACTCTTAAACCTATGGGGTTTAATCCCTCCTCGTTGTAGCGCTCAAAATATTTGATGTGCCAGTGGAGGTTTGATTTTTTAATCAAGTATTTTTTTAATTTGAAAAAGAAGTCATTGATGTCTATATTGCTTAGGCTTTCCTCCTTAGTACCTTTTTGTGCCTTTTGC
Organism: Pelophylax lessonae; assembly: GCF_965119305.1. Taxonomy (NCBI): domain Eukaryota; kingdom Metazoa; phylum Chordata; class Amphibia; order Anura; family Ranidae; genus Pelophylax; species Pelophylax lessonae. The sequence goes on along the minus strand of NC_138768.1, from coordinate 676,972,861 downwards.
ATCAGTCCTTCCCAAGATGTGCCTAGATAGTCCGCCATTATATATGTGTGTGTATATAGTTTACACACACATATATAAAATATATATATATATAAATATTTTTTTGAAATTTCTTCACAATATATCTTTTTTACATAAAAGTCTTCTCCGCTCCTAAAAGAAGGAAACAGAGTTGAAATAAGTGGGAAAGCTCTTGAAAAATGGGTGGGTAACACCCTATGTCTACTATAGAAAAGAGGGGGGTTTTTGGTTGAGCTGACCCTTGTGTGCCATAATCCTATTAATTAGAGAAAAAAAGGAACTCCATGATACAAAACAAGTTTTGCTCAGGGAGATAAAGATTTGGTGGACTTTAAAGGCACATATTAAGTAGGCATAAGACTACCATAGATATAAAAAACATATATTCTTTTATTTAACCAAAGTTTTTTAAAAAGAACAAAAGTTCAAAAACACAGAATTATACAATGACATACGTATTTTTTGAAATAAGAACATTTATCCTATCTATAGGTCAAAATATTAGATATACAGATATTGTAGTAGTTACACTTTGTGAGTATTAGGATAGGGGTCTGAAGAGGTCGACGCGTTTCGCCTTAGCTTCTTCTGGACCTCAGACGCAAATATACAATTTATCTCTTTTAGTAGAAAACAGAAACATACAATTAGTACAAAGCATTTTATATTACATTATTATTTCATATCTTGTATTGGATTGTTAATCAAAAACAACACACCTCTCAAAATGCAGAAAACCATGTGATCCGTGGTCATCAGTATCAGTATATCATATTGATCATAGAGTAATAAAAATGGGAAGTGAAGAGGGAGAGAGCCAAGGCCCAAAAAACTGGTGGAGTAGGCCACCTATATATATGGGGCAAAGGAAAAACATATGAATCTCAAAAGGGTATCTCAGTATTCTCAAATATTAGTAATGGTTTGTGTTATATTTACCTCAATTCCCACACTGGAATCTATCGAGGATTCAGGTCGGGATCAGAGCAATGATATGGAGGCTGCTATTGGTTGTATCATATGAAGGTCTAATAAAAGAAGTAGTGTATATATCTATGTTAGTATTCCCATATCTCATCCATTCAATGGAAATGGAGAGACAAAAACACAAATATATAAAACCACAGGGTTCTATACTTATAAATACATCTCCAAATTAATTCATTATTACCTTTGTATCCTTCTGTTTGAACTTAGACCATATTGGGACCCAAGTCCCCTTATAACAGTAGATATGGGTGTCTTGTAACGTTGGATGGAAAAATTCCCCCCAGACTTGTAGTATATCCACTAGGATGTAATCAGATAATAGTAAATTATATTCACAGAAAGAGGGTATATATCTCGATTTAAATCCTTTATATTAATGTATACATATCGTATATATATATATATATACCTATAGATATTTATTACTTACATAGTAGAGTATATTCCAGTGTAAAGCAATGATATTATAGAATTTACAGCTGAAATAACTTGTGAATATAATTCCCAGAGATAGAGAAGGTATAGTCATCTGGTTCAAAAGGATGGAATTCTTCCTTTCCACTTTATTCCATTCTTCAGTAATGATATCCCCTAATTCACCCACAAAGGGGAAGTTGAGTCGCTCTTTGCAGAGCTGCTTAAAGAATCTCTTCTGTTTTGGAGGAGAAACAGCCTAGTCTTCCCAATTCAGGGTCTCTTACCGCTCTGACTAAGGAGGGGACGAGAGCATACTCAAACCCCAACCAGGGATCTTCAACCTCTGAATCACTTTCTGACAGGAAAGTTGACAGGTGACTAGGTTGAGAGGTTTCAGGATCTTCCCTAGGCTGTCTTCCAAGGGGAGGACTTGGAGGAGTCACTTCTGGGCTCTGCGCCCGACCTACTCCTAAATCTGCCAGGGAATCCTTGACGACCCTTTTGACTAGGGCCTCCAGTCGCTGGTCTGGATTGTCCCTCTCTCTCCCGCAGCTTGAGAGAAGTATTTGTCGCACATTGACTTGCTTTCAGGGACACGTGCACCACAACCCCAACAGCCCACTTTATCTGGGCGTCGCGAGGGGCCCGCTGAGGCAGATGATTTCCCATGATGATGGGAGCCTGACTGTGACCTCCGAGTAGATCTCGAGGAGGAGTGCCGGTGGTGAGGACTTGAACGATGTTCACTCTTGCGTGAGGAACGTGAGGAATGCCATCCCGACCTAGGAGGGCTGTAAGACAAAGGAAAAAAAGCAAGACAAACAGAGAGCCAGGACATAAAAAATGCCCTAATCCCCCCTCTCTACACACCCCAACCCTCAAGCCCTGCATACCTATTAAGGGCGGGCTGACCACCGGAGGGCGAGGAGGCTTCCATCTGGCGCTGACCTGCAGGGATGAGCCGGACAACGGGATCAGAGAGGAAGAAAGAGGAGAGGGGGAACAACTCCCACAAACCTGGGGCCAGTACTCACCAGGAAGACCGTATAGGCGAATACAGAGCAGCAGCGAATGCAGCAGGTAGACACACTGAGAAACCGACAGCAAAATACAGACTTCCAGCAGCAGAGTGTGTGATCTACACACTCTGCTGACATCTGAAGGTTTTTAAATATTGCGCCCGCTGACATCATCAGCATGCGCCGCATCGTCACTGAGCATGTGCGAGAACCAAGCCTCGTTCCGTGGCGCCCGCACATGCTCAGTAGCTCGCAAACCAAAGGCCGGTCAGGAAGTACACTCTGACCGACCCCAGAGCCCTAGCCACCAGGGAATATCAGGAAATAAGGTAAGAACATACAAAACCGGCTGAAATAAAAACTTAAGCTGCCATGGAGTTACACAAATATAACAGGCAAGGGGTACTCACGACCACCAACGAACCGCTAGCCATCCTGAATGGATGAGCATACAGCACACACCGGACTTCATAATTCTTTATGGGGACAGGCCACCCGCAGTAGCTGGGCTTTTTGGCCAAGGTGCACATCAGAAGAATCTTTACCCCTGCTCCATACCCCGCAACAGCTGGGGCTTATTGGAGAACTCAATACCCGAATGGTAGAGACATCCATCTCCTGGGATCCATCTTCAGGTAGGATACAGGTAATCCATTAGGAGGACAAAAAGGAATACGTGTGCTGAACAGGTGCAAAGATTTATGGGAGTGATGTCCTATGGGTAGGTTTGGAGGCGGGGCCAAACCCGATACGTATGCTGCCATGTGGTCAGGAAAAAAGTTTTTCTTATTTTCTGTCAGTAAACTTTGAAAATTAGTAATTTTTCTCCTTCACTGATGTGCGCTGATGAGGTGGCACTTCTGGGCACTAATGAGGTTGCACTTATGGGCACTGATAGGTGGCACTGATTGGCACTGACGGGCAACACAGATGAGCAGGCACTGATGGGCACTGACTGGCAACACTATGGTCACTGCTTGTGGAAACGGATTGTTGGCACTGTGGGCACTGATTGTGGGCACTGTGGGCACTCATTTTGAGGAATGATGAGCACTTTTTTTATTTTATTGTAATCAGGGATTACCTGTCCTAGACTCCTCTTTGAGGAGGAGCCGCTGATCGGCTCTCCTTGCCATACACTCTGACAGTGTGAGGCGAGGAGAGCCAGTAAACAGCACTTCCTCATTTACATGGGTAATAAGCCAAGTCATTGGCTCTTTACCAAGATCGGGGTCTCGCCATGTCCTAGAAACACAGTACGGCCACGATCGCCACACTGCCCACCCCCGCGGGCGCACGAGAGTGGCCGTTCTGGGGCGCCGTCATATGACGTTGTCCCAGAACGAGAGCCGCACTGCTCCGCTGTCATTTGATGGGCAGGCGGCATGTGGTTAAGCAACAGACATCGTGAATTCATGAAAGACAGACGTTTTCAAACAAACCTGATTTCTTTTTACGAAGAGGTAATAAAACCTTGGACAGAGGGGTGGCTGTGGGCATTCTTGGATGTTGCAAAATCGTTTGACACGGTCCTCCACACATGGCTAATGTGTAAGAGAAAGTCTATAGTTTTGGATAGATTCATTTGTAAATTGATAGAAAACTGGCAAAAAGATAGAATTCAGAGAGTAGTGAATAATGATTTATACTCTGAATGATCTAGGGTTATCAGTGGTGTAACCCAAGGTTCAGTGTTGGGACCCTTACTTTTTAACCACCTCCCTATATACGGCTGCAGCGCGGACTTGAATTTTCGCGCGCATCGGGGAAAATCTGTGTCGGCCGTGTCCCTTGGACACAGCCGATCACAGATCGTGGTGAATGGCCGATCACAGCGGCCATTCACCACGTGATCGGACCGTCCAATGAGAGATGATCTCATATGTAAAAATATGAGATCATCTCTCATCGCCAGCGCTCCTTCCTCCCACGGAGCCTGCAGTGTGAGGAAGGAGGAGAGCTGCACAGCGCCGGGGACAAAGAAAAATGTAATCAGGGCACCGATCACCAGTGCCCTGATTACTAGAGGTAAAACAAACATATACACAGTGCCCGCCACCAGTGCCCCCCATCAATGCCCACAATCAGTGCCCATAGTGCTGTCAGTCAGTGCCCATCAGTGCCTGCTTATCTAAGCACTGATGAGCACTGACTGGCTGCACTATGGGCACTGAGTGTGGGCACTGATGGTGCTGCCCATCAGTGCTCATCAGTGCCGCCCATCAGTGCTCCTCAGTGCCACCCGTCAGTGTCCATCAGTGCCATCCGCCAGTGCCCAGCAGTGCTGCCTCTCAGTGCCCAGCAGTGCCACCTCTCAGTGCCCAGTAGTGCCGCCTATCAGTGCTCATCAGTGCCGCCTATCAGTGCTCATCAGTGCCGCCTATCAGTGCTCATCAGTGCGGCATATTAGTACCTCCTCATCAGTGCCCATAAGTGCCACCTCATCAGTGCCCATAAGTGCCACCTCATCAGTGCCCATCAGTGCAGCCTATCAGTGCCCATCAGTGCAGCCTATCAGTGCCCATCAGTGCCGCCTCATCAGCGCACATCAGTGAAGGAGAAAAATTTATTTTCAAAATTTACTCGCAGAAAATAAGAAAAACCTTTT